>NC_082685.1:159371650-160014696 GCF_949987515.2 Delphinus delphis | reverse complement strand
CCAGCACCCATGAAACCATGGCAGGCTAATTTCTTAGCACACAAGTACAGAATAATCTCAGGCTCTTCATATTCCTGCAAGTTTTTGGAAATGAGGATGGGGTGCTGATAGAGACATGGCTTGCTGGAAGAGAAAGGATGAGAGCCTTGTAAGCCTGGTTAGGGAATCTTAGACTTCCTACGATCCAGTAGCAAACGTTCTCAACCAAGTGATTGGAGGGGTGTAGAATAAGGGTCCTCCATTAGACTACCTGTTGATGAATGTTTAGAGGCTGAACACTAGAGTTAAAACAAGTCTTTTGAATGGGGCTCTGGGTTTTACTTGCTTTCCTTTGAGTAGAGAAGGAAGGGGCATTTATCATGACAATTGGGCAAGAAGTCCTTAGACTCCAGACAAAAGGCAATATGACTACGGCTGCTGAGTCAAGGAGTCTCCAGAGTAGAAATATTGGTGTTATTAATGAGAATAAAGAGCTCTGGGTGGATCAAAAACATTAGAAGTTCATCTGGTTGAGCCACAGCAGCCCCTGACAAGGTGGAAGGTAAATCTGCCTTCTTTACTGTCATGGAGCTCTGGCTCCTTCTGTGCCCCTGATGTCTCCCTCTCCATCTATGCAATCTCAAATGCTTTAAGAGGAAGATGATTAGAGGTGAGGCTGAGGACTCTTGGTTTCCAAACTGCATGAAGTACTGCCCTCTCTTCAATCTCTGCAGCATCAAAAAGAGTCCTAGCACATTACTGGATTCTTTAAGTATTGGACAATATGTGTCTTACCTGCTTAGTCTTTTATATCTTTCAATCCCCAAATCAGCATGCTTTGAGTGGTAGCCAAGTCAACAGACTGCAGAGGATGTCATCCAGCAAGCTGTGGCATGCTCTTTACCTTTGCGGTCGCACAACCCTAATGATCCCTTTAAACTACAAGTCTGTGTGACTGATGATATTACCACCTAGTGCAGGGAGAGAGCCTGCACTCAGAGGTACCTCTTGGGATTTGGACTCATCGCCTTTTTGACTTGGCCTCCATACACCCATTCTGAAAAGCAGTTATTGGCTTCTCCTAGCCTCTCATTAAAACCAAATGCTTGGGCTTCCCTGGTGGCTCAGTGGTTGAGAGTCCGCCTGCCGATGCAGGGGACACGGGTTCGGGCCCCGGTCCGGGAAGACCCCACATGCCGCGGAGTGGCTGGGCCCGTGAGCCATGGCAGCTGTGCCTGCGCGTCCGGAGCCTGTGCTCTGCAACGGGAGAGGCCACAACAGTGAGAGGCCCGCATACCGCAAAAAACAAACAAACAAACAAAACCCAAATGCTTGACCCACGGAGACCTTGTGACCCACAAACCTGATATTCCCACTTAGGGGTGGGTTAACTTGGACTTAATGGCTAATCAGGTGAGAAGGGCCCAATAAGTCTCAATTGTCAAATGGAAATGTCATGTTCAAGAACATAGTTGGCCTATCCCAGCAGCATGCCTTTACATGAAACTGTGGCAGAATTTAGGTGCAACCTCAGAACCTTCACTGTCATTGACAGACAATAAACAAACATGCCCTCTGATCTGGATGGAGACACTATCTTTCAAGGTTGTTTACTATGCAAACATCCTTTAATAGATACTCTAGAACAAAGGCCATCAATGCCTCTGCTCACAAGAGATACGGAAAGGCAAAAGATCCATAGAAAATTATCTCCCAACAGTATACTAGCACTGGCTGAGTGTAGGTGGTTGCAGCATTTCACTTGAGGGACGTTGATGATGGGAAACCCCCCCGGCGAGCATAACTTTGAGCAGTGTGCATGGCTGTTCAGTTTGCCTGGAAGAAGAAGCCAGAGATTCAGATCTACATTGATTTATGGGTAGTGGTTAATATAGTTTGGCTAGATGGTTTAGGTCTTAGAAGGAAGATGATTAGGAAAGGGGTGATAGGGAAGTATGAGGAATAGGTATTTAGATAGGCTTTTCTGAATGGGCACAGATTTCAAAGATATATAGGTCCCATGAATGCTCAACAAAGAGCAGAGTAAGATCAAAAAAACTGGGTAAACAAAATCACTTGTTCTATAAATATCAATCAACCTCTTTGCCAGGCATCCTCTGTCTTTGCCAAGTAGTTGTAATGTGTCCAAGGCAGCAGGATGAAAGTTATGCATGGGATCAAAAAGCTGTGTCTCCAAAGCTGATCTCACTCTGGACATTGCTGAGTGCACCACTTGTCAACAGCAAAGACCACACTAAGCCACTGGTGGCACCACTTTCCGGGGGCATCGGTCAGACACTTAATGGCAGGTTGATTCCACTGGACTGATTCCATCATGAAAAGGACAGGGCTTAGCTCTCACTGGAATAGACATTTATTCTGAATAGGAATTTTTGCCTTCTTTATTTGTAATGCTTTTGCCCAAACCACCAGTGAAGCCTTATTCACTATTATGATCATCTTCACAGTGCTGACTATGATCAAGGAACTCATTTTACAACAGACGAAAAGTAGCAATGAGCTCAGGAATGTGGAATTCCTACCATAATGAATACACTTTCATGTATCTATTGGTTATTCACGTATGTTCTTTAGTAAAGTGTCTTTTAAAATCTTTGCCCACTTTTTAATAGGTTGATCGTCTTTTTTTCTTTTTTTATTTTGGCTGCACCATGAGGTCTGTGGGATCTTAGTTCCCCAACCAGGGACCAGGGATTGAACGTGGGCCACGCCAGTGAAAACGCCAAGTCCTAACCACTGGACCACCAGGGAATTCCCAGTTGATCATCTTTTAATTATTGATTTATAGGAGTTCTTGTGTGGGTACAAGACCTTTATAAAATATATGTGTTGTGAGTGGTTTTCCCAGTCTTAAAAATAATATTTTTATGCATGTGAAGGCAATCTGGCTGTGACATCTGTCACCCCATTGATAGGGTTGATTTGGCTGATCTGACTGGCTAGGTGGGGGTCCCCTGTCTCCCTCTCCACTCCGTATGTATCCCTCCTGAAGATGCATGCTCGGTCCAAGAGGACAATCTTCTCTGATGGAGGAGGACCATTCTCCAGTCATGGGTATAGAAGTATCTGTGCTCCTCTGCTCAAACCTCCAAACAAGTTCTCAAAGTCCATTTGTAGGAGAACGTAGGACAGTCAAGTTTCCAAGACTCCAGATACTTCAGATGATATGCTGCATTGGCAGTCTGCCTTTCTTTAAAAAAAAAAAGAAAAAGAAAACTTACAAATGAGATTTCTGCTCATTTCCACAGAGGCTAGATTAAAAATACAGATGAAGTGCTCTCTGATACAATATACCTAATCAGACACTGACATAAAAGTTATTTAGATAATAACAGTTAAGCTAACCTTTGAAACAGTGGTAACTTTGAACCCTGAAACATGCTCTATGTAATTTCCATATGTGCTACGTGAAACAATGTCATGGTAAACTTCCTAGGGAATTATAATATTAATCAAATCACTTCTAAATAATTACTATAACAGCATATGAAATAATAATCAGTATTATTCCAAAAATACTTTAGGGATTTCCCTGGTGGTCCAGTGAGTAAGACTCCACACTGCCAATGCAGTGGGCCCCAGTTTAATCCCTGGTCCAGGAACTAGACCCCACATGCATGCCACAACTAAGATGTCTGCATTGCCACAACTAAAAGATCTTGCATGCCACAACTAAGAGTCAGCATGCTGCAACAAGAAAGAAGGAAAGAAAGAAAGAAAGAAAAGAAAGAAAGAAAGGAAGGAAGGAAGGAAGGAAGGAAGGAAGGAAGAAATCCAAAAATGGGCAGAAGACCTAAATAGACATTTATCCAAAGAAGACATACAGATTGCCAACAAACAGATGAAAGGATGCTCAATCCTTTCACTAATCATTAGAGAAATGCAAATCAAAACTACAATGAGGTATCACCTCACACTGGTCAGAATGGCCATCAGCAAAAAATCTACAAACAATAAGTGCTGGAGAGGGTGTGGAGAAAAGGGAACCCTCTTGCACTGTTGGTGGGAATGTAAATTGATACAGCCACTATGGAGAACAGTATGGAGGTTCCTTAAAAAAACTAAAAACAGAACTACCATATGACCCAGCAATCCCACTACTGGGCATACACCCTGAGAAAACCATGATTCAAAAACAGTCATGTACCACAATGTTCACTGCAGCTCTATTTACAATAGCCAGGACATGGAAGCAACCTAAGTGTCCATCAACAGATGAATGGATAAAGAAGATGTGGCACATATACAGAATGAAATATTACTCAGCCATAAAAAGAAACGAAAGTGAGTTAGTTGTAGTGAGCTGGATGGACCTAGAGTCTGTCATACAGAGTGAAGTAAGTCAGAAAGAGAAAAACAAATACCGTATGCTAACACATATATATAGAATCTAAAAAAAAAAAAAAGATTCTGAAAAACCTAGGGGCAGAACAGGAATAAAGACGCAGACTAGAGAATGGACTTGAGGACATGCGGAGGGGGAAGGGTAAGCTGGGACGAAGTGAGAGAGTGGCATGTACATATATACATTACCAAATGTAAAATACATAGCTAGTGGGAAGCAGCTGCATAGCACAGGGTGACCACCTGGAGGGGTGGGATAGGGAGGGTGGGAAGGAGATGCAAGAGGGAGGAGATATGGGGATATATGTATATGTATATGTATAGCTGATTCACTTTGTTATACAGCAGAAACTAACACAGCATGGTAAAGAAATTATACTCCAATAAAGATGTTAAAAAATAAAAATAAATAAAACATTATTTAGCTAAAAAAAAAGAAAGAAAGAAAGAAAAAGAAAAGAAAGAAAGAGAAAGAAAGAAAGAAAGAAAAAGAAAGAAAAAAGGAAGAAAGAAAAAATACTTTAGATAGAGCACTTATTTGAATATGATGTTGGAATTTTATGTGTATTTTACATGAGTTGGTTATTTCAATAAAGTCAGGCAAATTATACAATCAGGTGAACTGTACAGCAGAGAGGTTAGAGAGGGAGTGTCGGAGATGAGGAGAGAATCCAGAAATTGTTCCTAAGAGCACTGCTCTTTCACAGGAAATGGGGAAAAAAAATGCTTAACTCCCTGGCCTCCATCTCAGCATTCCCCAACCCCCAAAATGCTAAACCATCTTAATTGCATTGCTGGGGTCATTGAACTGGAACTTGGTTATCAATTCTTTGAGGTTTAAAATAAAAGAACCCATTTAAAGGTTTGCTTTCTCACTTGTCTTTAAACAACCTGCATTGGTAACTCAGAATCAAATGGCAGAATTGTGCATAAGATTTTTCTTTCATTATTTGTTTAGAAAACAAAATTCCAAAGGTAGTTTAGACTGAATGTCTCCATTGTTCTTTGACTAATACACAGTTTTACTACGCTTTGGAACTGGTCCTCAAATTGAAGCATGAGTAAGAAATCTTGTGATAAATAGACAAAATGGCCACTTATTTTATAGCTCCAGCCAGGAAGAGGTGGAGTCTCTTTCCCTCACCCTTAAATCTGGGTTATACCAGTAACTGGTTTTGGCCAGTAAAATGCAGCAGAAGTGAGATTGCACAAGGACCAAGCCAAGGCCTCAAGAGGCTTCCCATCTTCTCTTCTGGAGCCCGAGAAGAAGCTCCAGTATCGGGAGAAGCTGGGGCCAGCCTTCTGGTTGATGAGAGACTCACGTGGCCCATCACTCCTCTTGCTAAGAACCACCAATGCCAAGTGACAGACAGCTTAGTGAGGCCGGCTCAGACCATCCAGCCACCAGCTAACCAGCCAGCTGACGACACACGTGTGTAGTGTCCCAGCAGAAGTCAGCCACGCCAACCCAGATCAGAAGAATCACTCAGCTGATACACAGAGTCATGGACTACATAAATGATGTAAGCCGTTAGGCTGTGAGGTCATTTTTTCTACCAGATGAGCGAACTGACACAGGGCTCTTTTTAAAACCAAACAGACAAGAAAACCTGGTGAATTATAGAAGCTGGGAACCAGAGGCAGGCTGCAGACCCACAAACATTGCAAACTTGGGCAAACAGAAGAGACTGATAACCTCATTCTACACTCTAGGACTTTGTTAAAAATATTTCTTGAGGTGGCTTATTTACTCTGGTAAAGGTTATGATAGGTTTTTCTGTGTGTGTGTGTGTGTGTATGTGTGTGTGTGTGTGTGTGTGTGTGTGTGTGTGTGGTTTTCAAGAAATACCAAACAGCAAAATGGCACATTATAAAACTAAAGAAGATATCTACCCAGGTAGTGAACAGGGTATAAAGCCCAACATTAGAGAAACAATGAAATGTCCCTTGTTAATCAAATCACAGTGATGTTTACCTGCCTTGAACTTAGTACTTAAAGATACATTGTAAATAGCCACTCCTCCAAGGCAAGAAAAGATTGAATCAGGACAGCATTAAAGATGGTTGTTCCACTTATTTTTATTACCTATGTGTATCCAGGAAGAGGAATACAATTTTTTTATATTGAATTTTTTTCTGTATGTTTTGAGAAGTTGGAAAGAAAGGAAATAAAAATATCCGGAGTGTAAAGGCTTTGCTGGTTTGAGTGTTGTTTTGCTCACTTGCTATATAACCTTCAACTCCTCTCTTCTTGTCCTCACCTGTAAATTGAGGATCATCTTATCTATTCACAGGATTATGTGAGGATTGAATAAAACAATGTATGTTAAAGGGACTGGCACATTGTAAATATTTAATGAGTATTTACTACAACCCTGTAAGTTTAAAAATCTTTTTTCTCTGGACCGAGAAAAAATAAGGGTGAATAAATGCCACAGCATTGTAAAATTAATGATTGTAAATGAAAGAAACCCAAACGTTGAATTCAAATTAAAAAATTTTCACTAATAATGTTCCATTGTAATTCCCAAAAGTTGACAATTTTGCAAAATTCTTTATTCCACAGTAATAATTATACATTTTTAAACTACTGTCCTTTAGATAGTATGCAATTACATAGCATTTGATATTTTCCAAGGGGCTGTCATATCCCATATATTCTTTGACTGTGTCTTCAACACTTCGGTATAGGTAGGGCAGATCTTATTAACTCCATATTATTAAGGGGGAAACTGAGACCCTATTGAAGAGTACTTTAAGAGTACTAAAGAGTACTTTAAGTACTCTTCCTGATTCCATGCTGTATGGCCAATATCTATTTACAAATCAGCTGGTAGCTGTTTGCTGTTGTGGATACGAATGCCATATTTTCTTAATTATTTTAAGTTTGTGTTCACCTGGCACTTTTCTGCTTATTTTGGAGAGTAGAACTTGTTTTGTTAAGGTTTCCTTTAGACACAACATAGAGATGACAGGTTTTGAGTTTGGACTCAAAATGGAAATTTTGGGTACGTAGAATTTATTTACTCTTGGCAAAACACAGCTTCCTGTTATCTGACCTTTTCTTTAGAGAGGATTTTTCTTTTTAAAGGAAAGTGGTTTTAAACACTTATTTAAAGCAAAACAAAACAAAACAAACAAACAAACAAAAAACCCTCCTTGGACATTAGATAACTATGAAATAAACCAAATTTTAATGACTGAAGTGTAAATGAATCAAAAACATATGGATAAAATTTTCTTTAAAACACACATGGGTTTAAAAACAAAATAAAGTTGCTCAGGGCCAAATACATCTGGAATTTTATTGAACCCTAAACATTTGGAAAGCAGTTTGTGACCTTCAACAGACTGTTACCATAGCTCAATTCTAAACTCCTTTTTGCATGTATCCAGTGGAACCTAAGTCAAGGGTGAGCGGCTAACAAGGTGAGGTTGTACTAATATGATGACCACTTGCCCAAAATACCCTTTGGGCTGACCCACTTCAGTGTCTGAAACTTCACATAAGTGTTCTTTTCTGCTAAAGAGACTTATCACCTGGAAAAACCAGATCCTTGCTAAAACATCGATAATATTAGGAATAAATAATTAGAAATGAATATTTAAATAGCCTTTTAAAATTAATAAACACTTTCACACACATAGGTGTTTGAATGCTAATTTTATAGTTTACAGAATATGCTCATGCACTTTGTCTGAGGTTCAGGGAAAGAAGTGATTTCCCCAAGACACACAGTGGTCAAGCCAGGACCAGAACAGAGAACTTTCATGCCTCATACTTCTCTTTGCACCATGCTCCCTCTCAGATAGCATGCACGTCTTTGCATTCACCAACCCATTGTTTGGATTGAGGAGTAAAACGGCAAAAGGAGGCATGGGGACTGCAAGCAATGGCAACTCTTTCACCAAGCTTGTCTGTGAAGAAAAGGTTAGAGACGGGTATACTTTGAGATATTTTTGTGTTTTTTGTATGCTAAGATGGAGGGGCCGTCAGAAGATAGAGTTTGAAGACCCAAGAGAGAGTGGGGAGAGCTAATGGAACAACATCCCTGAGGAAACAGGTGGGGTTGGGATCCAGAGAGCAGACTGAGGGATGGATGGCTGCGCCTTACCCTGAACGAGGAGAGGAGGAGTGTGGATACATGCAGATACATGGAAATTGATAAGCTAGATGGACAGGGGGTTGAGGGTGTTACTGGCTGGAAAGCCTCTATTGCCACAATGAAGCAAGAGCTAAAGCACCAGCTGAGAGTCAAGGCTGGGCCAAGGGAGGACGAGAAAGATGGAAGCATAAAGTAGGTCTTGGGAAGGGAAGGGGAGGTTAGTGACTAAGGACACTTAAAGGGACTATTGGGTAGAGCTAAAGGTCAAGAATGACTTTTTTTTCCCTGCCAGACAAATGGTTTTTCCAAGCAGAGAGCAGCAGCTTAGTTGTTGGAGCAAAAATTCTGTTAAGATTAATCTGAGACTGGAGTTCTATAAGACACCCGTGGGTGATGGGCTAAGAGATTTATGACTTCAGAGATAAAGTACTTTTGCACAGTGATCCAGTCCAGGACTTACTTGGTCCTGGAAATAGTTTACTAAAGAGAATGAAGTTGAGAAGTTGACCCCCTTAGATGTTGCAGTCAGCTGGGATCCTGCGGCTTTTGGTATTGAAAGGAAAGGGGTGGACCAAGTGCCAAGGAGCTCGACTAAAACTGGGCATACATAAGAGGTTGGCATATGGTCATAACATAGACTACTTAGAGGACATTACAGCTGAGTGTTCTGAGCCCAAAGATGCTTTTCAATGATAAAATAGTATGAAAACAGCTATGTGGACTGAGAAACCTCCCACTACTATCCCGAGATTCATGGAAAGTAGTAGGAGCAGGAACTCAAGAGGGAAACAGATGGAAAACGATGCCTCCTGAGATCAGGCTGAGGAATGGGGGCTGCAGAGGATATCACAGAGAATGTTGGGGAAATGGCAGCTTGGGTGGAAAGGCAGGCAAAGGGAGCAGAGGTTAGAACAGACCAACCATGACACATATTTGGGGTGAGGGTCAAGGATGCCTTGGAGAGAGTAGTATGGGGCTCAGCTGGACTCACAGCTCTGCTTGAAGCTCTGATTAAAATTCTATGAATGACAGTCTAGCTAGAAATCTTGAGCTTTTACTCAAAGTCCCAAGTGAAACATAGATGTAATCTTGTTTCTTGCCTCCATCACAGGCATGGCAACCCCAGGTGCAAAATTTATACACTCTTTTAGATTCCTTACATTTGTTCCTCTCAAATCCTCAACACAGTAGAAGCTCAAGAAATGTTGAGACTTGGTGAATTCTTGGTCTGATTGCTTCCTGCTTATTTAATGTATCTTCTGGGTAGGGCCGTAAGAGTTTTTATCTTTCCCTTTGCAACTCATCCTCTTATCTCTTACAGATTCCCAAGGAAACCAGTTTGATTATTTTTTCCAGGAATCTTAAAGTTATAATATTTTTCTGAAGAAATAGTACGTATTTTTCCTGAAATGGAAGGTTTTAATTCTGAAATGATTGGAGTCCTGTAGTACGGCTTTTGTGGAAATGTTCAACTGTACAGTTTGGTGGGTTTAAAGGCTTTATCAGTTGGACCTATTTTTATAAACAAGTTATTCTTACAGTTTCTCCAGTGTATTATTGTCAAGTAACTGCTGAGAAGTTATATGCAAATGTTATTTATATTGAAACTCTATCTTGATAAACAAAATATTTTTATATTTAGTAATTTTAGATACTTTCTATGTGTAAAATATAAGTGGATTACATTTGTTTCTTTGACATATTCCTTAGGACTTAAGAATCCTAAAGAATAAAGTAGTACACTTGGACATTGCTAAGAGTTCATTGAAACATACTAATATAGAGGAACGAAGAAAAACATGAGAACCAAAAAAGAATTCACTCACTTCTAATTTAAGACAGAAATGGTAAATTTGTGGGCTGTTTTCTTGTAAACTATAGTTATGGAATAGGGAGTACTTTAGCTCACTTTGAAAAAAATCAAGTTCTTTGGCAAATATTGATTGAGTGTCTGTCAATATTATGTGATAGTCTCTGGCAATGAAGACACAGCAGTAAGCTAAATAGGCAAAGTCTCTGCTTTCTTGGATTGTAGTCTAAAGGGAGACAGATAAACATTTAAATATGTAAATAATCAAGATAGTTCCAATAAAATTAATACTTAAAAATGTAGGTATTTAATTTAATTAAAAAATATAGTTCCAGATAGTGATAATGATCATTCTTATGATGAAAATAAACAGAGCAACCAGATAATGAGTGCTAAAGGCTGGGGGCCGCTTTAGATGGGAGTTGGAGAAACCTCTCTATGGATATAACATCTGAGCTGAGAATTGGATGTTGAGGAGCCAGGTAGTCACGCCCATGCTCTGGAGGGAAGAGTGATCAAAACAGCAGAGAATTGGAGGAGGGAGCCATTGGACAGCCTATGTGGGGCAGTAGAGGGAGCAAGGAGGAGGACCAAGTCTGAAATGAGATGCAAGATGGGGGAGCAGGTCAGATGATGTGGGCTTGGGAGGACATGGAGGACATTCAGATTTCACTCTAAATACGATGGAAGCCACTGGGAGACTGAATGACAAAATTTGATATTTATATTTAAAAGGCTTCTGTGGCTGCTGTAAAGAAATTTGATGGCCAGGAAGGCAAGAGTGGGAACAAGAACACGCTTTAGGAGGCTCTTAGTGGGGCCCTAGTGACAGATGTGGTGACATGGGCTAGACTGGTAGTAGGGAGAAGGAGCTGAATCAATTCAGGATTATTTAAAAAGTTTTTTTTTATTGTTGTAATGTATACATAATGTAATATTGTCATCTTAGCCATTCTTAGGTGTACAATTCAGTGGCACGAGGTACATTCACAATATCGTATGTACATGACTACTATCCATTTCCAGAATTTTTCTTCATCCCAAACAGAAGCTCTGTATCCATTAAACAATATTACCCCATTTCCACCTCTCCAGCCCTTGATAACCTCTATTTGCCTTTCTGTATCTATGAATTTGCCTATTCTCGGTAGCTTACATAGTGGAATCATACAATATTAATTTTGTGTGTGTGTCTGGCTTATTTCACTTAGCATAATGTTTTCAAGATTCATCCATGTTGTAGCATGTATCAGAATTTTTTATGGCTGAATAATATTCCATCGTATGCATATACCTCATTTTGTTTATCCATTCACCTGTGGATGCACACTTCAGTTGTTTCTACCTTTTGACTACTGTAAATAATATTGCTATTAACATTGGTGTACAAGTATCTGTTTGAGTCCCTGCTTTTGTTTCTTTTGTGTATATACTAAGGGGTAGAATTGCTGGATTATAGGGTAATTCTATGTTTAACTTTTTGAGAAACTGCCGAATTGTTTTACACAGTGGCTGCCCCATATTGCATCCCTACCAGCAGTATACAAGTGTTCCAGTGTCTCCAGATCCTCCCCAGTAGTTGTTATTTTCCAAATCTTTTTATATTATAGCCATCTGAATGTGTGTGAAGTGGTACCCTATTGTGGTTTTGATTTGCATTTTTCTAATGACTAGAGGTGCTAGCATATTTTTGTGTGCTTATTGGCCATTTGTATATCTTCTTCAGAAAAATGTCTATTCAAGTTCTGTGGTCATTTTGAAATTGGGGTTTTTGGGTGTCTTATGGTGGTTTTTTTTTTTTGGTGTTAAGTTGTAGGAGTTCTTATATGTTCCTGATGTTAGTGCTTTATCAGATATATGATTTGAAACTATTTTCTTTCATTCTGTGAGTTGTCTTTTCACTTTTTTGATGGTGTCCTTTGATGCACAAATTCTTTAATTTTGATGAAGTCCAATTTATCTATTTTTCTTTTGTTGCTTGTTTTTGGGTGTCATAAAAATCATTGCCAAATCTAACATCACGAAGATTTCCTTTATGGTTTCTTCTAAGAGTTTTTTTAGTCTTATCTCTCAAGTTTAGACCTTTGATACATTTTGAGTTAATTTTTGTACATGGGGTAAGAAAGGGTTCAATTTCATTCTTTTGCATGTAGATATTCTGTTTTCCCACAACCGTTTGTTGGGAAGACTATCCTTTCCACGTTGAATGGTCTTGGCATCCTTGCCAAAAATCAATTGACCACCTTAGTTCACTTTTGTGAAAAAGTTTATAGCTTTTGAAAAGCACAGAGAAGTCTTATTTTAAAGTATTTGCCTACAGTGGTCAAATCCAAAGTGTTAGTAGTATTGAATTGGCACGTGTTCAGACAGAGACTGAATCTAGGTGTTGGAATCAGGGTATGAGAGTGGGAATTGAGCCTTAAATAATTTTTTAAAATATATGTATGTATTAGTCTGCTTGGGCTGCCATAACAAAATATCATAGACTGGGTGGTTTAAACAACAGACGTTTATTTTTTCACAGTTCTGGAGCCTGAAAGTCTAAGTTTGAGGGGCAGCAGGGTAAATGTCTGATGTGAGATCTCTCCTTGGGGTGCAAATGACTCTCTTCATGCTGTGACCTCACATGGCCGAGAGAGAGAGGGAGAGAAAGAGAGAGAGAGAGAGATAGCGAGCAAGCTAGTGCTCTCTTGTCTCTGGTGCCTCTTCTTTGGGGCACCAGACCTATTAGATTAGGGCCCCACCCTTATGATCTCATTTAACCTTTATCTCTTCCAAATACAGTCACATTGGAGGCTAGGGTTTCAACACATGAATTTTGGGAAGACACAAACATTTAGTCTATAACAAAGTATATGGGTCATCATTTGGGGTCTGCTTAAGTGTGTCTTCATGCAGGTGTTGTACAAAAGAAGGAAGAGCAGTTTCCCCAGTGCTTTGAAATCCAGTGTTGGGGATCTTAGCATCATAGAAATCGAGTGGTGGACGGGACTAGAGATGACCCAATGCACTAGTCCCATTAAATTGGGTGAGGAGACTTTGTACTTGAGAGATGACACACTTTGCACAAGTCAGACAGCCAGTAATTCCTGGACACAATTTTTAATCAGTTTTTCCAATCTTAAGCCTATTACTCTTTCCAGACTGAAAACATTCCAAGTTCCACAACTTAGAAATCCTGTGAAATTCATTTTGCCTAAATGGCATGTAACATGTTCAAGCAGGAAGAATGAGCCAATGTATTTCACCAACCATGATTTTTTTACATGAATATTATTCACAGATAGAATGTCAGCTGCCCTGTCCATTTATCTTCTTCCCTGCTGGCAAGAGTTCCAGACTCTTGGCTTCTACTTGCACGTGGTCAGGTATCAGAACTTCCACCACAAAAGAGAAAGAAAATGACTGAATATTATCGGTCTAAAGAGATCGTGGGAACCATTTTATTTCATGAAAACTTGGAAAGTCATTAAAAAATGTTGAGATGCCACAGTGTTAGCCCATTCTTTTAAATAAAAGCATTTCCCTACTTATTATCTGGAAGATTTAGGTTCTGTGTCTGGAGGAAGGTGTCCAACTATAGTCTACATACTTCCTGTGTGGTGCACATTTTGCGGTTTCAGAGGCAGATCCACATATATCAAGTTCTTCATAGGGCTTTGCCATGGAACTCATGTGACAATGCAAATGAAGCACTTATTTCCCCTCACTTACTCTTCACATTTAATGAAAGTAATGTATAGATAAATACTCTAGCTAAGATCAGAGATCTTTTAAGTCTTCATTCAGTTTGAGGCAAACCCGAGAGTCCTCTGTTAGCTGGAGTGGGTAAGTTTGTCGGTTTTCCCCTGACATATAACAATCCCACTCTTTTCATCTTTCTGGCATGCAATGATTCTGAACCTCTGCAGCGCGGGTCTGTGGATTGCTGATGTCATTCCAACACATGGTCGAAGCCCACTCTGCATACATTGTGGAGAGCAGCTCGCGGCAGTATTTAAATGCAACTAGTCTCCCTCGCCAAGGGAAATGCAGGGCCTCTAATAAGCCCCATGTGTGTGGGAAACTTGTTGGAAGTTTGGAATTTGCCAGTCTCTGCAGAGGAATGTTCTCTGAAAATACAGTTCTGTATTTGTCATTATGGCATCACCCTGTCACAATTCAAGTGCATTTGGGGCTTTAGTATTCTCTGAGGAACATCTTTTTAAATTCACATAATATTGTGCCATATTGGAAAAATAGGATGTCCAACTCATCTTGGTTTGCCAAGGACTCCCAGTCTTAGAACCTCTTTGGGCCTCAGTTTCTTCACCTGGATCCTTTAGGATTTTTTAGCAAGTTGGGGTTTAAGATCTGCTAGTTATGAAAAGATGAGGTCATAAGGGTGGGGTTCCAGTCTGATAGGATTAGTGTCCTTATAAGAAGAGACACCAGAGAGCTCCTTCTCTCTCTCTCTCTCTCTCTCCATGTGAGGACACAGTGAGAAAATGGCCACGTGAAAGTCAAGAAGAGAGCTCCCACCAGATACCAACCATGATGGCACACTGAGCTCAGAATTTCAGCCTCCAGAACCGTGAGAGAGAAATTTCTGTTGTTTAACCATCCAGTGTATGGTATTTTATTATGGCAGCCAGAGCTGATTAAGACAGTAGCATAAAATTGTAGGCAAGAGCAACTGCTTAAAGTGGATCGATTGGCAGGCAGATAAATGGCACATTTGGCATCCTAACACCTAAGACTTAAAAGGAGCAATCTATTTCTAGCAGAAAAAGCCTTTAAGGCTGAACATTTCTAAATGTCAAAGAGCCAGGTTAAAAAAAATTGTGGGTTGGAAGTATAGAGTTTTAATGAATAAATCAGTCCCTGGGAAGTAGATTCCATCTATTAAATATGAGTCTGAGTCAGAGACCCTGGTATAGAGGAGTGATGTGGCAGTTTGCTACTAAGGTTCAGATCAAAAGCAGAGATCATTAGGGGTGATGCGTGCCTCTTACCAGTGGGTGGGACATTGTACACCCCTGTGCTTACCAGCAGGGGCCGGCCATGAAAGAGGTCAAGACAGAGCACTGCATAGGTCACACACATTGTGGTCAAGTGGCTGTATATGTCCTTGATCAACACATGAAATCAAAATCAGAAGAGGTATAGGTATAGAACTACTTTCATTACCAGTAGAACAAGTTAATAATTACCCACCAAAATTACTAGCCAGGAAATGATCACTCAGGCACAGAAGCTGAATGCTCTGATACTGTGTCATTGCCAAGTGTAGGGGAAGCTACCGATTCCTTGTCAATTTGTCTAAACAGACTGAAAAGAAGAGTTTTCCTCAACCTGGGCCAATATGTATAAAATATTATTAGTCAGGGAGAGCTAAGGCTGGGACGTCCAAGTTTGTTGCTCAAATTTCTTAAAAATACTGTGGAATAACATGCAAATGTACTAAAGTATAGTCCTGCAGTTTTGTTTCTAAAGACCTCATGATTTAATCCTGTGATTGGTAACAGGGTGAAAAAGAACGTCCAAAGAGTAGAAAGTTTAAAATTGATTAGTGGGGAACATGTGGCCATTCACAGCAACCCTGTCTTCTCCCCAAGCATCTGTAGCCAGTGGGAGTGTTGGCAGCCTGGCTTCAGAAACACACAGAGCCCATGACTTCTACATTCTGGAGAAGTATTTTTCAGCCCACAGCAACCAGACTTAGCCTAAAAGTTTCTCTATTTCCAGGGGAGAAATTAAGAAGGATATAAAATCCCCCTTCCTCACCACCACAAGTTGGCAAAGACCTTATAGAACAGAGAGAGGCAAGAAGCTGATACAGTAGAGCACCCATAGTCTGAAGTCAATTCCAGACAAGAAAATGGAGGAGATATTTCTGCAGAAAAGCACACCTCGGAAGACAGCAAACCTCCTTAGAATTATAATGTCTCATGATTTCCCTAGGGAAGAAGGGTATAAATTAATATCAGCTCCACATATACTATTTGCTACTTGTTTTAGGTAAATCTATGATTAAAAAATTTATTAAAACTGACACACATTTGCATTCCAAATTAATTGTGTTTTCTTAAAAAGAAAACTAAACTACAAATTTGTTTTTATGTCGATTGACAAAGTTGACTGACCAGTTACTGTGAGCCAGGCTAAAGACTTTCTATGTCTTGGAAGTAGGGAATGAAGAAGAGGGAGAAATAAAGATAAGCCTATGCTTTTAGCTTTTGTCCCTGGCTGTGACCACTGACCCACTAGAACACACAGGAGCATGAGGGGCATTTTGAGGGAAGATGATGAGTTCTCTGCTGCACATGTTGAGATTTAGGTCTCTGTGACAGTTAGGTGACAATATCTAGAAGATGGTAATATTTATTATGAGTCTGAAACTTGAAAACAATGCTAAGGATATAGATTTTGGATTCATTGGCATACAAACATGAGTTAGCTGAAAGTTGGGATCAGAGTACATACATCATACAGAGAAAGCATAGTGAAAATGAAATGAAGAAAATCCAAGATGGAACCCTGGGGAAAACAACATTTAAGAAAGTCCAGGAAGGAGGCAAAGAAAAATAACAGAGAGAGATGTGTGCAGAAACAAACAAATATTCTGTTGCATGTACAAGACAAAGGAGAGGTGTTCTATACTACAAAATGCTGTGGAATTTTCCAAAAAAGCCAAACCCATTGGCTTTGTGATCAAGCCATGGGGAGACTACTGTGAGAACGCTTTCAGCAGCATAGCGGGGACAGATGTCATGTCACAGCAGATTTCAGAATTGCAAGGAGTGATGAAAGGAACACAGCAAGTGTAGAACACTGTTTAGAGGGATTCAGATGCAAAGTCAAGTTTGAAGTATAACTAAAGAATCAAGGGAGGAATTTTATTTTTAAGATAAGAGAAATTTCAGGTACCTGTGCCTCGAGGCGACATTCCATTTGGTGATAACCCGATCTAGGATGTTAGCCTAGGGATGGTGAGTGACCAAAAGAGTAAAAGGCCATTGGAATTAAGGAGGCAAGGCTGCATTTCCAAATGCACTCTCTACACGGCATTGCCACGCAGGAGTAAAAAGAGATCACCTGGAGGTCATGTTTCTCCAGATGGGCAATACCTACATAGCTCTAGCATACATAGCAACTTACATAACCTACAGAACAACAGCATACGCTGGCTAAGTAGTTTAAGAATTGTCAGAGAAGAAGTAAGTGGATCAGGTCTTAAAGTATTCAGTGAGAACAACTGACCAGGAGGTCAACAGACCACAGCAATGAAGAAACATAGGAGGCAATTATAGCTGCATGGCCTGTATTTCAGAGGAACAGGAGCTCTTTTTTTTCAATTAATTAATTAATTTTAAGGTTTTTTAAAAAAACTGAAGTATGGTTGACTTACACAGCTTCAGGTGTACAGCAAAGTGATTCAGTTTTATATATATATTTCACATATATATATGATATATTCTTTTTTTTTTTTTGCGGCACATGGACCTCTCACTGTTGCGGCCTCTCCCGTTGCAGAGCACAGGCTCCGGACGCGCAGGCTCAGCGGCCATGGCTCATGGGCCCAGCCTCTCCGCAGCAAGTGGGATCTTCCCGGACCGGGGCACGAACCTGTGTCCCCTGCATCGGCAGGCGGACTCTAACCAGTGCGCCACCAGGGAAGCCCGATATATTCTTTTTTAGATTCTTTTCCATTATAGGTTATTACAAGATATTAAATATAGTTCCCTGTGCTTTATAGTAGGTCCTTGTTGTTTATCTATTTTATATATAGTAGTGTGTATATATTAATCCCAAACTGATCATTTATCCCTCCCCCCTTTCCCCTTTGGTAACCATAAATTTGCTTTCTGTGTCTGTGAGTCTCTTTCCGTTTTGGAAATAAGTTCATTTATGTCTTTTTTAAATTATTATTCCACATATCATATAGTATTTGTCTTTGTCTGACTTACTTCACTTAGTATGATAATCTCTAGGTCCATCCGTGTTGCTGCAAATGGCATTATTTCATTCTTTTTTATGGCTGACTAATATTCCATTGTCTATATGTACCACATCTTCTTTATCCATTCATCCGTCAATGGACATTTAGGTTGTTTCCATGTCTTGACTATTGTAAATAGCGCTGCTACGAACTTTGAGGTGCATGTACCTTTCTGAATTAGAGTTTTCGTCTTTTCCAGATATATGCCCAGGAGTGGGATTGCTGGGTCATGTGGCAACTCTATTTTTAGTTCTTTAAGGAACCTCCATACTGTTCTCCATAGTGGCTGCACCAATTTACATTCCCACCAACAGTGCAGGAGGTAGCGGAACAGGAGCTCTTGAATGACGAAGTAAAAACGATGATGATATAGATGAGAGAGTGGCTGGTAGAGAAACGACAACCCTAACTTACCGCCCCTCCCCTCCACTGCCGCAACTGGTCCCTTTGTACAGATTCACTGGTGCCTGTCCAGAAGGGAAGAGTAATGCAGAGCACAGGAACACTTCACTTATTTAATTATTTGGCATTCACTTACAAAACATTTCAAGGTTTACAGAAACAGTGTGTTTGGGGATAGCTTAAACTGAAAACTTACTGCTTTGTGGACTAAAAGAACAATTTTTGATTTTCTAGTCACTCATTCCAAATAAGAAAAGCAGAAATGGTTCTACATTCCCAACTGAGAGACATTGAGAATTTCTACTACACATTTTATTCTGACCAGGGTAAGAGATTTTGTGGGAATTGCCAGCAGAGTGTGGATTCAGTTTGGTTTAAGGGGACATTTAAAAAACCCAAGCTTAGGGCTTCACTGGTGGCGCAGTGGTTGAGAGTCCACCTGCTGATGCAGGGGACACGAGTTCGTGCCCCGGTCCGGGAAGATCCCACGTGCCGCGGAGCGGCTGGGCCCGTGAGCCATGGCCTCTGAGCCTGCGCATCTGGAGCCTGTGCTCCGCAACGGGAGAGGCCACAACAGTCAGAGACCCGCGTAAAGCAAAAAAAAAAAAAAAAAAAAAAAACCCAAGCTTAGCGGGCCAAACCTCACCAAAGGTTTAAGAGTTGAAATAAAGGCCCAGGCCTCCAGTGATTTCATTAGCGCCCATGGATGCTTTGTATGTGTACATACTCAAGAATGAGCCCAACAGAACAGCTGTAAGCTCCCACCATTAACCTTTGTGCCTGGATATTGAACTTGAGGGGAAAAATAGTAAGAGGCTGCTGGTTTTAGAAAAGTGAACAAAGCAGGTATATCCAAAGGGAGAACTTACATTGGAATTGTGAGGCCCAGGGCCATTCTCGGAACTGATGTGTCCTGCAGGGGACAAAACAGCTCAGGAGAGAGAATTCTTCTATGGTAATCTTGCATGAATGGCATGACACCTTAAGTGTTCCTAGGGCACCCAGGAAAAAGAATTATTCATGCCTCCCCCATTATTTCAGCCTAACGGCATAAACCGGTACAGAAAAAGGCTGCCACGCAGCATTCTTGGGGCTGAAATGCTTCGCAGGGCACTTTTTTCCTCAGAGACTCTCTAAATGGAGCTAGGGTAGGGGAAATGGCTGTACATTAGTTGGGAAGTGGTTCCAAGAATTAGAATTGGCATGTGGTCAGAGGGTATTGGAGGAGACAAAAAATAGGTGGGGAGATGTCTGGGCAGCAGGGAAGGGAAAGGGAGGAAAGGAGAATAGTATAAAAGTCACGATGTTGCAAAGGGCTTGCCTAGTTGTCAGGAGATCTGAAAGTGGGGAAAGGATGCATCATCAAGGTAGAAACTCACTGAGTTGCAAAAAGCAAAATATGCCGTTCAAAGCCAGAAGGATCAGTATAGCTGATTCACTTTGTTATAAAGCAGAAACTAACACACCACTGTAAAGCAATTATACTCCAATAAAGATGTTAAAAATTAATTAATTAATTAAAAAAAAACAAACCAAAAGGAACTTTGCTGATCAGACCAACTCGGGTGTGCATTCAAAGCATTATTATGCATGGTGAATAAACATGGAAACTCTTTTTATGAACTGCTGACTCTATCATTATTTCAACTCTGTTGCTTTCTGTTTAAGCCTCTTTTACTAATACCTGATGTTGAATGGACTTGTCTGTCACATGGTATATTCAGAGATGATCTGTTCTTTGGAACAGTCTGTAACTTTTAAATTTCTAAGAACTGTGCCTTTAAGATTATATTTGGTGTGTTTCCTCTATTATTTTCATCCTCTGTAAAGCTGGAGAAGGTACTAAAAATAAAGCAGATGAGGATCTATTACACTGCTGAGCAAATCAGACAGCTTCTGTTTAGAGAAAAAATATGCTTTAGAGCAAATTTGGAAAAAAAGGAACCTTCATAGATACTCATTATGCTTATAGAACAAAAAGTCCTATTTTTCATGCCAATTTTGTAGCAAAATATGGCATTTTTACCTCACCTCTGACTTTTGAAAAGTCAAATCAAATAAAAAGATGACACCTGTGAATTTCCATCTGCTTGTTTTGTTCATGTTCCTCCCTTTTGAAATAGCCTTTGCTCCTTTTCCTGTGCATTCTGGTCCTCTAGAACTCACTGATTTTCCACCTCCTCTATGAGGCTGCTCCTCGTCATAACTGCCTTTAATGATCCATCACGCTCACGACATTTATTTTCCTGCAGAGTCATTTGATGTTTCATAAATAAAGGTTCTGTCTTCATATCAAGAAAATAAAAAGCTCTTTGTGAAAAGAGAACGCTATAAAATGATGAATGCTCCTCTCTATTTAGCTTTGCAATTTGATGATGCAAAGCTTTGGTGATGCAACTAGTTTACCAGTTGAGGTAAACTCCACTGGTATTTATTGATTGAACGTAAAAATGTAGTAGTAGCTTTAACATAATTTCTTTAACATAGTACATATATACCAAAGTTTCTCCTCTGCCAAGATATATGTTTTCTATCTGTATGATTCATTTTATTGCCTGAGGTTAAAGAGCCTTATTTTTTTTCCACTTGGGGAAGTCACTGAATAATAGACTGAATATTCGAGATTTTAGAGAATCTTAGGACCATGTTGTGCAACATGCCTGTCTCCTCTGCTCCAAATATTGGAGAGATTTCATGGCACCCACATGACTTCAGAAGCAAACTCGGTGGTACTTTTCACCCAACGAAACTGATTGTGGAGCAACAGCCCTTTTTACTTTGCAAATTTCACTTGCCTCATCGCTCGTGTGTTATGGTACAGGGTCCTCCTTACCCAAGTAGGCATTTAAAAGATTACGTATAGAAGAAAGACATCATCATAACCAAAAGTATTGACTAAAGTGCTGAGACTGAGAAACATACTCTCCTATCTCTCTTTTTTAATCCACTTGTCCTCCAATTATGTCAGTCTCTCTGTCAGCGTTAGCCCTTCTTAGCTGATAGGCAGATCCTGAGTATAGTGCAAACTAAAATGTAAAAATTAGGCAAATCCATTTTAGTGAAAATTGCAAATCTTGCAAAAGATTCAGAATTTCATGTAGTCATAATGGATAAAGTATGTTTCAATCCTTACATCACACCATACAGAAAAATAAATTCCATTTGGATTAAATATCTAAATTTTAAGTCAGGAAATTTAAGTTAGGGAAACAAATAAGAATATTCTTTTATTATTTGAAAGTGGTAAAGATTCAGGAAGACAGAGTATCCAGACCCCATAAAATAAAGACTAAGATACTTAATAATATGAAAGGATAAATAAATACCACTATGCAGTTAAAGATACAATAAATAAAAAGCAGTAGGGCAGGATAGTAGAGAGGATGAGTTATTAAAGTTTAACTTTATATAATTTTAGCATCTTTAATGCAGAGTTCACAAAGAGAAGCTATTCCACTTTCCATAGTCTAGGGAGGAAGACTCATATCATCTACTTATAAATAACTTAAGAGTTATCCACAAGAAGAGAAACACATTTAATTCCACGGGTATTTGTCTGCTTGGCCATTATGCTTGCTAACCTTTACCCATTATTCCTTCAGGGAAACCTGCATTAGTGAGAAATTGTGTAAGGTATGACCACGTGGAGAAGAAGAAAGGTTGTTCTTCCATTCCTTGTTCCTGAGCGATGTGGAAGGCAGATCCTGCAAATTGTTAGGAGATTGAGATGGTAGATAAGACTGTGAAGACTGGGAGATAGTGTGATACAGGCTTGCTAGGGATGAAGGTAGCCTAAAGACAGAAAGGACCCCTGTTAAGAGGCCTGCAGTATGATGCTGCTAGCTAGTAATCAATTAGAGGTAGCAGAATCTCACCAATAGTCTCCAAGGCCCGGGAGACCTGGCCACCACCTTCCCTCATTGTTCCAAAAGACAATGAGTTAGAGTAGAAGTTATATTCAACCAAGGAAGATTGCAGCCTCATACATGCAGACAGATAAGGAGAACCATTTCCCCTTTCCCTCCTCCCTGCTCTGCAGGAAAGCCCAGGGAAAAGGAAAGTGGGTGTTGGAGATCAAACACCACCCTCCTTCACTGCCCCAAGTCTCCTAGGATCTCTAAGAAGGAGAGTTTTAAGTGAAATATGAGACTGAAATTTCTCAGTGATCAGGACTGAGTCTTTAAAACCAGACATAGTTTTTCTGATAATTCAAAGTTACTAGAAAGTGATAGAACTGAGCAAATATTGCTCATTAAGGAGTTAATTATTGAGCAGGGAAGAGATGAAGAGAAAGGGGTTCAAGCCTCCTCACTGAACAAATTTACATGTGTCATAACCTTTTGCTCTATAAAAGAGTTGTTGGGACACCAACTTAGATCCACTAAGAGTAGCTCACCTAGATGAGTAGGTGCAGGCACTTTAGCATCACGTTGGTAGCCACTATTGAGATGAGCAAAGCACCACTTAGAATCACAACTTTTCTCGAGAAGCTGGGCAGAAGGTTGATTGGGGAAAGAGTGTATAATCAGATCCAAGTTTGGAAAGCACAAGCATTTGGTCCTCCTCAGAAGACCCTCTGGAAATAAAGCTGGTGATGGTTATGGGTTTGTAAGGAGACCTCACCCTCTTGGGAATGCCCGCAAGGCTGGGGAGTCAGGAGCTGACCACCACAAGCCAATCACAGGATCCCAAGCCTAGAGATGTCAGGGCTGAGTCGGCACTAGCGAGGGGTCCTTGCTTCCTCGGAACACGTCGAGGTCTGTGACGGCATCTGGGTCAGCAAGGAATCATTGCAACTCAGAAAACAATTGTAGCCTTGAGACATGACAAGTTTTGTGAGCTAATGAGACCCTAGTCTTTTCCTCACTTAGGCCTGGCAACTTGACAGAAGCCCTACCCATCAGGGAATTGCATCCATATTTGTGCAAGATGGTTCAAAAGTGACATACAGTCTTGCCCACTAAAAAGGCAAATGAGTGCTCAGCATTTAATTGAACAAATGAAAGAGAGAAAAACGTACGTGTAGCCTGCATTGGGAGGCAGTTCATGGAAGTTCCATGAGAGAGCTCAAGACCTGGATTTAGGTATCCTCGGCAGTATGATTCTCTATCACTGACTAAAAATCACTGCAGTGAGAGTCATTTGAGTTTGAAACAATGGCTATACAGTGTAGATTTTTTTAATACAGTTGGACAATGTTAAGAATGAGTGACTCAAAGTCTTTAGAAGATAAAATGGGGTTGGAAAAAAGGGATAAAGTACTGAGTCAAGTTGCTGAAAATAATTTCTCTGTGACTATACACCCTTTCTGGGAGATAACTGAGAAGGGGAATGGAGAGATATGTTTAACACTCTTGTCTCAGACCATCACCCAAAGTCTGGAACGTCCATCAGAAACGTGGCTGACACACAGAGACAGGAGATAGGAAAGGTCATGTTGTCTGCACAAGAAATAGTGATGCACCAGAAATGGAAGTTGTTTTCAAGCAATAGAACATCAGCTCCAGGAGAAAAGATGTTTGAACCTTGGCTGACCTACTGTAACAGAAGCCTGCAAGAGTGGCAATGAGTGGATTGGGAGAATGTCAGGGGCTAGTGGGACCCTTAAGTTGTCTGCCCTGGAGTCATCAAGTTTTCCCAGACAGGCAATACCTACATATCTCTAACCACAGATATGCTGGTTAAGTATTTTAAGAATTGTCAGAGAAGAGGAAAGAAGGCAACAGCCTGTCAAGGGCTTGGCTCAAAAAGTTTTAGCGAATGTTTCCCTCACACGGCAGGATGCACGGCCACAAAAGGGAAGTGTTTCTGAGATAACCCCTTGAGAGGCAGGGAAATGGACATACCCGTCCTGCTGTTTCGTTTCTAGAGAAGATGGTTATTTTCTTGTAGGCTTGGCACAGGAGACTCCACTGCTAATGATAGAAAAGTTAAGGTGAGCCTGAAAACTTCAAGAAATGAGAAGGACTCAGGCAGAGATGCCTTGGTTTTGCCAGAGATTAGACTCAGCAGTACTGAGGACCTCTCATGGCATAGACCATGGGAAGCTGAAGAAGGGGTGTGTGACTGGCTGAATAATGTCCTCAAAGATGTCCACATCTTAATCTCCAGAAACTGGGTATGTTACCTTACATGACAAAAGAGACTTTATAGAGGTAATCAAGTTAAAGATCATGAGATGGGGAGATAAGCTTGGTAGACCCAATGTAATCGCAAGGGTGCTTATAATTAGGGAGGTAGGAGCATCAGAACCAGAGAAGGAGATGTCACAATGGAAGCAGGGGTCAGAGCGATGCAAGGCCACAAGCCAAGGAATACAGGCCGCATTTAGAAGCTGGAAAAGACAAGGAAATGAATCCTTTCTTAGAATCTCCAAAAGGAGTGCAGCCCTGTTGACTCGTTTAAGCCTCCGGAGCTGTAAGTTAACAAAATTATATTGTTTTAGGTTGCTAAGCTTGTGGGAATGTGTCATGGAATGAATGGGTGGAAGAGATCTGAATACCTGCCATGTGATCAGAGCTTGGGAGTGAGGGAGACTGGCCATGTCCACACCCATCACCCTTATACTAGGTCACCTCTGGGTGAATTCAGAGAGAACCCCACCATTAATGCCCTGAGTCCCACAGAAGGAGTCGCGGCCTCCAGAGGGACAAGAGCTGCTCATGTCCAGTTCTGTCCTGATGAAGAAGAAGCCAGAGGTCACCCTGGGCACCAGTCCACTCTGCAGGACACAACTAAATCATGATATTGATGTTTAATCTCAAGGAAGCAGTTCACTCTCAAGTCTTATGTAACTGATTAAAAACTCTCTCACAGAAATCCAGGCAGAAATTACAGCCCTCTGGAGCTGAATTGTAGTTGAGGAGACTGCAAGGAAGGGTCTGCCCCATGAAGAGAGGCATAACACTGCAGAGTTACCTCAAGAGGCACCCGGGGATATATCTCATACCGGGTCAGACACTTCTGTGACCATAAGAGGTGTCCTGGAGAGGTGGACCAGGACCTGCAAATAAATAGATAACTTGGCTGCATATGGAAACTGTAAATCAAGGCTAGCTTCCAAATGAGTGCTGCCGAGACCTCCAAGTTCACCCCCAAATCCCAGCCCCCCTTCTCTCCACTGAGTCTCCAAAATTTGTTCTGTACCCCACAAAATTTAGCTCTAGGTCAAAGTTTATTTATCCTACCCAGAGAAAACATCCTTCCTTAGAAAATAGCATCACTGATTTCCCCTTAAGGACCTCACCTTCTCACCAAAGGGCTATTGAAACACTCACCCACTCCCTAGCTGGTCCTGGAGCAGACTAGGGGAGCTGGTTGTGAAAGGGATTGAGGAGAAAAGGGGGAAAGGGAAGTCCATAGCAATGGATTTTGTGAAAGAAGAGGTACTGGGAAATCCATTTACAATTTGCTATGTGATATCTGCTGCCCCATGAAATCGTCATTACTCATGAATGGATCTTAGACTTAGGTTTCTCTTTGGGGGCTATAATAAAAATATGAGTCTTGGTCAATCGGGTTTACAACAATGTTTTCATGGTACAAGTATTTATAAACTGTGGAGTGTAGCGTAAGAAGTTTTTCTTATGCATGATTTAAATGCACACTGGTTATCTCCTCTAATAATAAATAATAAACTTATTTATTTTTTAAGGTAATAGTTAAATTCTCAAATCTTCATTTACTTAATTGAATTGAATAAATATGTACTGAGTACTCAGAAGTAAAAAGTGTTTTGTTTTCGTTTCTTGATTTACTGCAAGTTGATCAACCAGGCAGCGCAAACATCGAATGTTTCACCTGGGCTGTGCATTTCCACTGCCAGGGCCATTTTAAAACTGAGAAGCCAACCTCTGGGTCCAAATCACTTTGTGCCTCTCATTGCATCCATGGATCAGCCTTCTGTAAAGCAACCTATGGTCTAGCTAGACATTTCTCAATTTCTATTTTCAAATTGCAAGCCTCACACGTGTTTTGGGAACCTAGGCATAACCACATTTACAGTTGAATGAAGCATTTTCTATGTAACCCAACCACTCACAGTACTTTAAGCAGGAAGCAATAGCCACAAGGTATGTGGGGTGTAAAGTTCGCAGTGCCCTCCAGAGGCCAGTTTTCTCACAACAGGATAATTTCCTAGTGCATATTATCACCAAAATGGCCTGCATTTTTGCAGTGTATAAAAACAAGCATTCTGCCATTTGCAGCAACATAGATGGGCCTGGAGATTACCATACTAAGTGAAGTAAGTCAGACAAAGACAAATATCATGTGATGTCACTTATATGTGGAATCTAAAAAAAAAATGACACAAATCAATTTATTTTCAAGACAGAAAGAGACTCACAGACTTAGAGAATGAACTTACGGTTACTGGGGGAAGGGATAGTTAGGGAGTCTGGGATTGATATGTACACACTGCTATATTTAAAATGGATAACCAACAAGGACCTACTGTATAGCACAGGGAAATCTGCTCAATATTCTGTAACAACCTACATGGGAAAAGAATATGAAAAAGAATAGATACATGCATATGTATGACTGAATCACTTTGCTGTGCACCTGAAGCTAACACAACATTGTTAATCAACTATGCTCCAATATAAAATAAAAATTTTTTTAAAAAGCAGAGCATTTCCTAAGGAAAAAGAATAGAACAATTTCAGAAAAATCCTGAAACAAAAATCTGATGGAATACAATCCAAGAAGACCAACCAAATTCTAAAAGAGAAAAGAAAAAAATTAAGAAAAGAAGAAAGAAAACCAAATTTTTCCCCCATAAATTGACAACGCTCCTTCAAAATCCAGGAGTAAAATACCAATATAAAAATAAATTTATGTGAAAAGTGTGCTGTTCCCCCTAAATCCTTAAAACAATGTAGTCCAGCCATAGCTGAAAAGCATCGGCTCCTAACAGGGGCAGGACTCAGATTTAAAGAGTGATAAACTCAACTGCCAAACATCTTTGCATGTGAGACTGAAAACAGGGCAAGAACACACAGGGGCGTGCATCCCACAGAATATGGGCCAAGTGAGATAAATAAACTGCAACTGGCTGGGTTTAAATAAATTATGGTTGGGACCAACAGACAAAATGCAGGGCATTCCAATTTGTTCTTGGGAGGAGATCTCAAATGACCCACACAGCAGCCCAGGTCAGGCAGTAGCATCTTAGTTTCTAACCACCGAGGAGGAAAGCCTCCAAGAATAATGCTGACAGAAATGGAAAGTTTATAAAAGAGAAATGTAATATGATGAGGCCACAGATATTCGTTGCTTCCCTGCATCATCTACCACCCTATCCAGCTGGCAGCCAGAGCCCCTGAACCATCTCTAGATGAGAAAATCAGGAGGACCTGGAAGCTTTGACTCAGAAAGGGGTTTTCAGCCTCTTCCGCATGCAGGGACTTTGATGGATGCTCTGGGTGCAAGGAGGGAAGTTATGAATGTGCCATGAGATACGTCCTTGCGTTCAAGGGATTTATGAGATCAGCTATATACACACACTCAAGTCTTTACTACAAAGCAGAGCCCATTCAGAGCCATACAAGAAGGAAAAACCCAGTGCCCTGTAAGTTCAGGAAAGTCTTGGTCTCTCCGGGTAGAAGTAATTCTGTCCTCTTCTCAATTTCCATAGTACTCTGCCTGTCTTTGGTTTCTTGATTTAGAAGAGAAATAACAGCAATGGTCTCACATAAGAGAGAACAAATGTGTGGAGAATACTGAAAATAGATTCAGAAACAAATGTAATCAATTTCTTTTTTTAATTATTTTTTTTACATTTTTTTTGAATTTTATTTTATTTTACTTTTATACAGCAGGTTCTTATTAGTTATCTATTTTATACATATTAGTGTATATATGTCAATCCCAATATCCCAGTTCATCCCACCACCACCCCCTCTCCCGCTTTCCCTCCTTGGTGTCCATACCTTTGTTCTCTACATCTGTGTCTCTATTTCTGCCTTGCAAACCGGTTCATCTGTGCCATTTTTCTAGATTCCACATATATGTGTTAATATACGATATTTGTTTTTCTCTTTCTGACTTACTTCACTCTGTATGACAGTCTCTAGATCCATCCACATCTCTACAAGTGACCCAATTTTGTTCCTTTTTATGGCTGAGTAATATTCCATTGTACATATGTACCATATCTTCTTTATCCATTCCTCTGTCATTTAACAAAATATTTATGGAGTGCCCACTACCTGTGAAGCATTGACCCAGGCTCTGAGCCCAACATGAGTTTCCTTGTGCACCCTGTGATATAGCCTGCTAATAAAAATACAACTTGAGGGCTTCCCTGGAGGTGCAGTGGTTGAGAGTCTGCCTGCCGATGCAGGGGACGGAGGTTTGTGCCCCGGTCTGGGAAGATCCCACATGCCGCCGAGTGGCTGGGCCCGTGAGCCATGGCCGCTGAGCCTGCGCGTCCGGAGCCTGTGCTCTGCAGCGGGAGACGCCACAGCAGTGAGAGGCCCGCGTACTGAAAAAAAAAAAAAAAAAAGCAACTTGAAAGAGTCCCAAGTTAAAAGTGGTAATATAAGTAAATGACAGTACTCCTTCTATAAGGAGAAAGTAGAGTTTCCTTTCTATCAGGGTTAAGACCTTCCTAAACCATGGAAGCCCCAGAACAATGCTTCCAGCCTGATATCCCCTTCCTCCTCAACTCTGAAAAAACCAAAATGGTGGCCTGATATTGATTTTCTGTATTTCAAAATGTATAAGTGGGATTGTACATTTATCCACCAGCACAGGACTTCACAAATGACCTTTGCTTTACTGGGAGTCTAATCAAGTTTGGGGGGTTATCTCATCCTGATCAGCAGATCCAAGGAGAGTCATATAAGGTGGAAAAGAGTTATTAACAAATGCAGTTATTTCAACTGCCATTAATATTTGAAGTCATGTCTAAATGCAGGGTAGGTGAGGGAACCTACAGGAATGTAGGTCTATGAAAGACTCAGTTTACTATGGCTGCTGTAACAAAGTACCACAAACCTGGTGGCTTAAAACTGTAGAAATTTATTCTCTCACAGTTCTGGAGGCCAGAAGTCTGAAATCAAGGTGTTGGTAGGACTAGAGTCCCTCCAGAGGCTCTGAGGAGAAGCCTTCTTGGCTTTTCCACCTTCTAGGGGCTGTTGACATCCTTGCCTTGTGGCCGCAAAACTCTACCTCTGCCTCTGTTTTCACGTGACCCTCTTCCCTGTGTGATCCTCTTCTGTTTCTTGTAAGGACACATCATTGGATTTAGGGTGCACCTAGATAATCCAGCATGATCTCGTCTTGAGACGATAAGGTAATTACATCTGCAAAAACCCTTTTTCCAAATAAGGTTACATTCATGGTTCCAGAAATTAGGACATGATCATATCTTTTATGAGGCCACCATTAACCCTCTACAAAGACCAAGGAGCCTTGTGGAGAACAAATCATGCTATGGGAAGGAAGAATTCAGGCTTCTAAGTTTGGTCTCAGGACAATGGGTCAGAAGTGTGGTGTATTTAATAATATGCTGATTAAACATATTATTTAATGTATATCAGCTGTATACTGATCTAATTAATCCTTCTCCTTCTAGTGCTGAATCATTGAAATTTCTGTAATGACATTTGAAAAGCTGGTTAAATGGAATGACAAAACTATATTTGTCCCCACTTAGGATGGAGGTTCGTTGGCTCATGGCTTAAAGACAGATGGAGTGAACCCGTGATAACATCTTTTTATTCCCAGGGCTTAGCTCAGATCCTGACATAAGAGTGGTAGATGGATAAATTAATCAGTGATCAAAACATAGATCCTACGGGCTTCTCTGGTGGCGCAGTGGTTGAGAGTCCGCCTGCCGATGCAGGAGACACGGGTTCGTGCCCCGGTCTGAGAAGATCCCACATGTCGCGGAGCAGCTGGGCCCGTGAGCTGTGGCCACTGAGCCTGCGCGTCCGGAGCCTGTGCTCTGCAACGGGAGAGGCCACAACAATGAGAGGCCTGCGTACCGCAAAAAAAAAAAAAAAAATTATAGATAGATAGATAGATAGATCCTAAACTCAACACCATCTTCAAGCAGTATAGGAAACAGACTCATTTTAGAGCCATTGGAAAGGAGTAAATGACTGGATGAATGGAAAATTCCTGAAACCAGCAGTTATTAATGATGGATGTTCTGTAGTCCTCTATGCATGGAGAGTCCATTTCTGTATCTTATTTCATAGGAATGTCCCAGTGTGATACAGTATCATTTTCATATAGTGGGGAAGAGAACATAGCATTGCAAGTCAGGTGATGCGGGATCTAGTTCCATGCATTTCTAGTCATGCCACCTTGAGAAAGCAAGGTGTCTCCCTCTCTCCTCACAAGTCAATGGATGGGTCTCAGTCCATATCCAGTGCAAGCACACCTTGCAGTTTCTAACATCAGAGCGGCAATGCTACCCTTCCTGCAGTGTATCCAGGAGTTTTCAGGGATGGTCCTGAGGCCAGAATCTGTCCTAGCTCTAGCTTAACTCTCTATGCTAACCATGAAGAAGATTGGTGGCAGCCCAGTAGACTCTACGCTGACGAGTTGTGTCTTATATATGATGTGCTTCCCAACACTTGCAGTGGGAAGAGGGGTTGGGACGTTTGGTCTCTAGTGGTTCTCATGGTGAAGGCTGGCGCTGCTGTCCTTCAGATGGGGAGCAGAACCCTGCGGTAGACACTGGGTCTTCTTTTCTGTACAACTCTCAAAGTAATACCCTCTTGTACAAGTTACCTGCATAGCATGTTCCAACACGCAAAGTGAGACAAGATATCAGGATTGTTGCCACCAACAGATCTAGAATCACTTCCCTTTCCTTTTCCCTGGCAATGCCCCTAGGTGTCATAAGAGTTTTCACATTAAGTCCTTGGAATATAAAATGGTTAGTTACAACCATTTCCTTAAGTATCTACTCTTTCAAGCTGGGCTGGCACATGGTGATATGGAATACCAGTTGTTTAAACACTGAAATACTTCTATGTTGGTTAGTGTATATGGCTTCTGCCTTGAGTTTCTCAGAAGCCCCATCCCTGGCTGCTCAATGCCCTCGCTTGTTCCCACCAGACATCCCCATTATTCAGTAGCTAAAATTTAGTGCCCAACACAGTAGTTACCCAGAACCCAGCTCCAGGTGTGTGGCCAGTACCCATTCTGCTTGGTCACTGCCTGTACCACACCACTTGTAATCTTTTGAATATCACCTCTGCTTCTGCGACCTCTGAGCACCCTACCATTTCTACCCTCAAGGGGTAGTTAGTTGTTCCCCATGATACAGTGTGGTTTTCTGGCATCTTCCTTGCTGAAGAAGAAAGAAAATAAAAACCCAGGTTAAATTAGCGTTGGGCCCCTGCTAAACCCATGTGTCCACTCTTGATCACAGATTTTTCATCTGTAAAATACAAGAGTTGAACTATGATTTCTAAGGCCTCCCCCACAGCTTGAAAATTCCACAATTCCATACTCTTTCTAGAAAGACTCATCCTACAAATGTTAATGAATGATGGATCAATAATAGTCTAAAAGGAAAGCTGGCATTAATTGATTTCTACAATACAGCCATGGAAGCAGTGAGTGATGGAATTCTGAACTGGTAGGTATGAGACAGATCCAGGGTGTTAGTTCACTATTCTGTGGACTGTTCCAAAGAACAGGAGTAAAGCAACTGATTAAGGAAACACTTCTCATTTACACTACATCATGCCTTTTAGCAGGAGGTGGTAAAGTCAGAGTCTGACAACCTCCATAGGAAAACCACCAACAGACAGAATGTCCTTGAGTGGCACTGCTCCGATGGTTATTTGTTTGACACTTTCTAGACTCTGGGACTCTTTATCTCTTTCTCTTATTTGCCCATAGCCTAAGTTTCTTGATCACAATATATCTTAAGTGACAAATAAGGGGAAGCTTTCATCAGACAAAAATTAAAGGACTTGCAAAATCAAATCTTCGTGTAACCTGTAGCTCTCCTCACTTCTGGAACAGTTCTAGTTAAAGGCCTTCTATGCTCTAACCCCTAAACGTCGACTCCTCTTGGAAGTGGGTAACCTATTAATTATCGTGGTTCATCGTTGCTCTTTCCATTTAAAGGACTCTGACTGGAATGCCAGGAATCCAGATATTTCCATTGCTGAACTGATGCAGAGTGACATGGAAAACAAAATGAAGCGAAACCTTTAATAAAAACAATTGCTTCTCCTATGTCGTACTGTCCTTTTAATTTTGCACTTCCCTAGCTCCTGTACAAAATGGGGTAGCTGAGAGACATAATTAAATTGGTGGCATTTACTGTACAGAGATTCCAAGTGTTTGTTATGGTGGCGGTTTTTCATTATGAAAAAAGAAGAAAGGAAATGTGTCGGTATCTTATTATAATAGGGGTTGCACTTACAGCTGTTCACAAGTTGGAATATGACAAACAGCTAATTGAATCAAAATATTCTCAGAACCATATCTGTGTTGGTTTAATGTATGATTAGCAGTCAATGGGCTTGAGCTCTTAACATCATTAACACTTTAAAAAACAACTGTATAGATTTTGAGGGATTAGTGGAGTTGGGCTCTATTATAAATAAAAGTTCACTTGGACTGGGTATTTCATGCTTTCTCGAACAAAGGAGGCTGATTTTCCCATGCCCTCTGCTGGGTTCTATTGAGCAAGGGTGTTGTCAGAATTACTGTGTGTGGAACAATGCCGGCAGCTGCCAAGTGCTCAACAGTCATCAGAAGAACAAATAAGATGCTTATTCGTGTTTAAAAATAAATACCAAATAACACAGACCAGATGAAAGTGACATTCTACTGAACACATAGCATCTGGAATATTTTCTCCATTTTGGTAGGCTCATTTTGGGGTGGAGAAAGCTGAGACTAAAGAAATCCAAAAGAAAAGATGATAGAGTTGCTATAAAGCTGTATGTGTTCTATACCAGTTTGCTTCATCTCTGTGATAGTCAGCTAATAATTCTATAGTCTCAATGGGGAATGTGTCATTTCTCTTTCTTTGTTAGGCAATTCTTGGTGCTATTCCCAAATGGTGGCAGCAGGACACTTTAAACTTCAGGCAATCAGTTATCTTCATCTCTTTCCTGTTTAGGATAGAGCAGTGTTGCACTTGCAAAGGGTTAAACCAATTCTCAGACATTCTCTGGTAGTAATCCTGTAACACTAAGCTCAGACCTGTGAGAGGCAGATGTGGCTTCTTGTTTCAGGGACAAGTGCATAGGACAGCCCACACAGGACGAGAGAGGGAAGCACCATCTTTTAAATGAAAGCTCTCAGCCACCAAGGGACTGAGACAAAAGGACAGGTAAGGTTTTCTTGAGGAGAAAACCTGAGAATGGTTTAGATCCTGGAGTTAGGCTGACAAAATGGTCTTTCATATTAAGGAATGGGAGATCTAGGGAGTAGAGAATTCTAAAAAGCAGAAAGAGGCACCAGGAGACTCTGATGACACACTTTGCCTTAGGTCCGGTCCACAGGAGTAGCCCCTGAGAGACCACATTATGATATTCATGGGCCATAGCCACCCTCATTCACAATAGGTTGATGAAACACTCTTCTTTTCTGCAAAGCCAAGATGTGTAGAACTGACTAGAAACAAAAAGAACAGTAGGAAGTGAGAGATGGAGAAGAGGGAAGAAAATGAGAAAGAATGCTGGCACCCATAGTGTGGCAGGGGAGATAATAAGAACCTGAGTTGGGTGATGCACAGTGAACCCCATGATGATGATAATGATGGGAACCTGGGGTAGATGAAGCAGAGTGAACCCCATGATTATGATGGGAGCCTGAGTTGGGTGATGCACAGTGAACCCCATGATGATGATAATGATGGGAACCTGGGGTAGATGAAGCAGAGTGAACCCTATGATTATGATGGGAACCTGAGTTGGGTGATGCACAGCAGACTCCATGATGTTGAGGGTCAAATGAGGTCAACCACAAATACACAAGCCAGAGAGGATTTTTAATGGAGCATGAGGGTTGTGCAGCTATCTGCACTTTATAATTATATTCCTCTTTTTGTACATGGGTGTTGGAGTGCAGGAAGGGATGGGCAGAAGGAATCAGTTCCTTCTGCCACACCTGAGGATTCCTCAGGGTCGGTTTCAATGAGAAGACATGGCATTTCAGCTCTGGGTGCATAGGCTCTAGCATGGGGTACTTCTAGAGTACATGCTTGAGTATCTGAATTCAGCACTGTATGTCAAGAAACTGAACACAGATGCATTCTCATAGAGAACTCTGGTGTAGCCAGGAATTCACGCCATCCCAGAACAGCCATCGACAAGGACAGAAATTATGTTGGAAAGAACTGAGTGTGGGGAAGTGAGATGAACTCATGGAGTGAGTTGCTATATCCCCCAAACTTAAATCCATTGTTTGCGTTTGTTGCTTTCTTATTTCAATTCGTTATGTACATAATTTCTTCCCTCTGTTTGGTATAACTTTTAGCTGAATCTATATGTTGCCAAAAATCAAATAAAATTTTCATTGCTTTTGGCATAGAATACTAAATGAAACAAATTATCATTTGTTCCTACACAGCTAAAACAGAGATGAAATAGATTGAATTTTACATTTAAAATTGCTTTATTGTGCACTATTTCACTCATTCGACAAATATTTAGTGAGCACCTACTATATGCCATGCAGTATTCTAGGGTTAAGGATAAAACAGTGTATAAAAATAGCAAAAATCCTTGCCATCATAAAGCTTATATTCTGGTAAATTTTGTTTCCATAGCTTTATCATAGACAGAAAAATATTCAGTGTATTTAGGGGGTCACCAAATTTTCTCTGCAAAGGGCCACATAGTAAATATATCAGGTTTTTTGGGCTATCTTTCTGACTTGCCCTGAGGTTAAGCAAGCATTGGAACATAGAGAACCCTCCCCACAACAGCTTCTCCTGAGAATCATCTGGCCACAGAAGATGACATTTCCTACACAAGAGTCCCGTCACCCCATGAATTCATCCCACTTCCCCACGCCCAGTTCTTTTTAACATTGCTTAGTCCTCCTTACGAAAGATAAGCCCTTGTTGCCTGGCCTTGAGACATTTTGATGTTCTATGGTATTACAATAGCATTTGTAGGGTACCTTCCGTTGCATCCATCATCTCAAATAGGGTGCCTCCTTACGTAAATCCAAATTTGGCTTTCATTTGACAGCTGAAAAAAGAGAATAGAAGACCTGTTTTCTCAGTCCACAGCAGCAGGTTCCATGTTTAACTGACATAACTGTCAGTTCTCTGACTCATGGTAGGGAAGAATCTACTCCAAAGAAACTGGGCCAAACTGCAAATAAGACCTGAAAATATGCCAAAAGCTATCATTCCTTCAGCTTTATAGATGTTAATAATGTATCTTACTGAGTCTTAAGCAACCACATGTTTGTATATTATTATGACACTAGTTAAGTTGCAGCATAATTTTGAGATCAGTCATTTTGAGTTTCAAGAAAAAGTAATTGACTATTTTAAGTGTAGACATGACAAGTTCTATAAAAGCCAAAAATTCTTACAGCTTTTCAAATTAGAAAGCAAAAAGCCACTGAAGAATCCTACAGGTTTTATTTTTAATACAATAAATGTAGACAGCTATTGTATAAAACAAATAACAAACAAAAAACACAAAGTTCTTTGAAGTCCGCAATAATTTTTGAGTGTAAAAGTTTCTTGAGGTCAAAAAGTGAGAGAAAACCACTATTGTAGATGAAACTTGGGTTGATTGTCCCCATTCCTATTTGGTTGATTTTTTGATATGATTCATAAGGAGTCAATCCCTGTTTCGGTTTCAGGAAGGAGCCCACTCCATGAGTTTGCATCCTTCTGGCTCAGGAAGCTGTTTGCACCAACCTGAAGGGTTTGACCAAAGTTTGCTTGTTTCTTCCTTCAAATATATCATATTGATATTGTAGGGGTTTTGTTTTTTTAAATGTTTAAAAATTATTTTCTTGTTTATTTATTTACTCTTTTCTCCCTAATTTTGTCTTTATTCTTTTGTTTTTCTCAATTTAACATTTATTCTTTTTTAATTTTTCATTTGTCCTTTACTCTTTCCATTTTATTTCATATTTTTCTTTTCTTAATTCATTTTCTTTTTGTCTTTTCTCTCTTATTTTTTAATTTCTTAACTTTTTATTTATTTTCTCTTTTCTCATTCTTTTTTTAAAAATCTTTATTGGAGTATAATTGCTTTACAATGCTATTAGTTTCTGCTGTATAACAAAGTGAATTAACTATACATAAACATACATCCCCATATCTCCTCCGACTTGCAGCTCCCTCCCTCCCACTCTCCCTATCCCACCCCTCTAGGTGGTCACAAAGCACCGAGCTGATCTCCCTGTGCTATGTGGCAGCTTCCCACTAGCTATCTATTTTACATTTGGTAGTGTATATATGTCCATGCCACTCTCTCACTTCATCCCAGCTTACCCTTCCCCCTCCCCTTGTCCTCAAGTCCATTTTCTATGTCTGTGTTTTATTCCTGTCCTGCCCCTAGGTTCTTTAGAACTTTTTTTTTTTTGATTCCATATATATGTTTTAGCATACGGTATTTGTTTTTCTGTTTCTGACTTACTTCACTCTGTACGACAGTCTCTAGGTCCATGCACCTCACTACAAATAACTCACTTTCATTCCTCTTTATGTCTGAGAAATATTCCATTGTATATATGTGTCACATCTCCTTTATCCCTTCATCTGTCAATTGGCACTTGGGTTGCTTCCATGTCCTGGCTAGTGTGAATAGAGCTGCAATGAACATTGTGGTACAGGAATCTTTTTGAATTATGGTTTTCTCAAGGTATATGTGCAGTAGTAGGATTGCTGGGTCTTATTGTACACTTTTTCCTTAAACATCTTTATTGGAGTATAATTGTTTTACAATGGTGTGCTAATTTCTGCTTTATAACAAAGTGAATCATCTGTACATATATCCCCATATCTCCTCCCTCTTGGGTCTCCTTTCCACCCTCCCTATCCCATCCCGCTACATGGTCACAAAGAGCCAAGATGATCTCCCTGTGCTATGCGGCTGCTTCCCACTAGCTATCTATTTTACATTTGGTAGTGTATATATGTCCATGCCACTCTCTCACTTCATCCCAGCTTACCCTTCCCCCCCCATGTTCTCAAGTCCATTTTCTATGTCTGTGCCTTTATTCCTGTCCTGCCCCTACAATCTTCAGAACCATTTTTTTTCTTTTTTTTAGATTCCATATGTATGTGTTAGCATACGGTATTTGTTTTTCTCTTTCTGACTTACTTCACTGTGTATGACACACTCTAGGTTCATCCACCTCACTACAAATAACTCAACTTCATTTCTTTTTATGGCTGAGTAATATTCCATTGTATACATGTGCTACATCTTCTTTATCCATTCATATGTTGATGGACACTTAGGTGGCTTCCATGTCTTGGCTACAGTAAATAGAGCTGCAATGAACATTTTGGTACCTCACTCTTTCTGAATTATGATTTTCTCAGGGTATAGACCCAGTAGTGGGATTGCTGGGTTGTATGGTAGTGCTATTTTTAGTTTCTTAAGAGACCTCCATACTGTTCTCCATAGTGGCTGTATCAATTTACATTCCCACCAACAGTGCAAGAGGGTTCCCTTTTCTCCACACTCTCTCCAGCATTTACTGTTTGTAGATTTTTTGCTGATGGCCATTCTGACCAGTGTGAGGTGATACCTCATTGTAGTTTTGATTTGTATTTCTCTAATGATTAGTGATGTTGAGCATTCTTTCATGTGTTTGTTGGCAATCTGTATATCTTCATTGGACAAAAGTCTATTTAGGTCTTCTGCCCATTTTTGGATTGGGTTGTTTGTTTTGTTGATATTGAGCTGCATGTGCTACTTATATATTTTGGAGATTAATCCTTTGTCAGTTGCTTCATTTGAAAATATTTTCTCCCATTCTGAGGGTTGTCTTTTCGTCTTGTTTATGGATTCCTTTGCTGTGCAAAAGCTTTTAAGTTTCATTAGGTACCATTTTTTTATTTTTGTTTTTATTTCCATTTCTCTAGGAGGTGGGTCAAAAAGGATCTTGCTGTGTTTTGTGTCATGGAGTGTTCTTCCTATGTTTTCCTTTAAGAGTTTTAAAGTTTCTGGCCTTACATTTAGGACTTTAATTCATTTTGAGTTTATTTTTGTGTATGGTGTAAGGGAATGTTCTAATTTCCTTCTTTTACATGTAACTGTCCAGTTTTCCCAGCACCATTTATTGAAGAAGCTGTCTTTTCTCCATTGTATATTCTTACCTCCTTTATCAAAGATAAGCTGACCATGTGTGCATGGGTTTATCTCTGGGGTTTCTCTCCTGTTCCATTGATCTATATTTCTGTTTTTGTGCCAGTACCATGCTGTCTTGATTACTGTAGCTTTGTAGTATAGTCTGAAGTCAGGGAGCCTGATTCCTCTAGCTGCATTTTTCTTTCTCAAGATTGCTTTGGCTATTCAGGGTCTTTTGTGTTTCCATACAAATTGTGAATTGTTTTGTTCTAGTTCTGTGAAAAATGCCATTGGTATTTTGATAGGGATTGCATTAAATCTGTAGATTGCTTTGGGTAGTATAGGTATTTTCACAATGTTGATTCTTCCAATCCAAGAACATGGTATATCTCTCCATTTGTTTGTATCATCTTTAATTTGTTTCATCAGTGTCTCATAGTTTTCTGCATACAGGCTTTTTGTTTCCTTAGGAAGGTTTATTCCTAGATATTTTATTCTTTTTTTGCAATGCTAAGTGGGAGTGTTTCCTTAATTTCTCTTTCATATTTTTCATCATTAGTGTATAGGAATGAAAGAGATTTCTGTGCATTAATTTTGTATCCTGCTACTTTACCAAATTCATTAATTAGCTCTAGTAGTTTTCTGGTAGCATCTTTATGATTCTCTATGTATAATATCATGTCATACACAAACAGTGACAACTTTACTTCCTCTTTTCCAATTTGGATTCCTTTTATTTCTTTTCCTTCTCTGATTGATGTGGCTAAAACTTACAAAATTATGTTGAATAATAGTGGTGAAAGTGGGCAACCTTGTCTTGTTCCTGATCTTAGGGGAAATGGTGTCAGTTTTTCACCATTGAGAACAATGTTGGCTATGGGTTTGTTGTATATGACCTTTATTATGTTGAGGTAAGTTCCGTCTATGCCTACTTTCTGGAGTGTTTTTATCATAAATGAGTGTTGAATTTTGTTGAAAGCTTTTTCTGTTGAGATGATCATATGGTTTTTCTGATTCAATTTGTTAATATGGTTTATCACATGGATTGATTTGCATATATTGAAGAATCCTTGCATTCCTGGATTAAACCCCATTTAATTATTGTGTATGATCCTTTTCCTGTGCTGTTGGATTCTGTTTGCTAGTATTTTGTTGAGGATTTTTGCATCTATGTTCATCAGTGATATTGGCCTGTAGTTTTCTTTTTTTTCTTACATCTTTGTCCAGTTTTGGTATCAGGGTGATGGTGATCTTGTAGAATGAGTTTGGGAGTATTCCTCCATCTTCTATATTTTGGAAGAGCTTGAGAAGGATAGGTGTTAGCTCTTCTCTAAAAGTTTGATAGGATTCGCCTGTGAAGCCATCTGATCCTGGGCTTTTGTTTGTTGGAAGATTTTTAATGACAGTTTCAATTTCAGTGCTTGTGATTGGTCTGTTTATGTTTTCTATTTCTTCCCAGTTCAGTCTCGGAATGTTGTGCTTGTCTAAGAATTTGTCCATTTCTTCTAGGTTGTCTATTTTATTGACATGGAGTTGCTTGTAGTAATCTCTAATGATCCTTTTATTTCTGCAGTGTCAGTTGTTACTTCTCCTTTTTCCTTTCTAATTCTATTGATTTGAGTCTTCTCCCTTTTTTTCTTGATGAGTCTGGCTAATGGTTTATCAATTTTGTTTATCTTCTCAAAGAACCAGCTTTTAGTTTTATTGATCTTTGCTATCATTTCTTTGTTTTCTTTTTCGTTTATTTCTGACCTGATCTTTATGATTTCTTTCCTTCTGCTAACTTTGGGGCTTTTTTGTTCTTTCTCTAATTGCTTTAGGTGTAAGGTTAGGTTGTTTATTTGAGATGTTTCTTGTTTCTTGAGATGAAATTGAATTGCTATAAACTTCCTTCTTAGAACTGCTTTTGCTGCATCGCATAGGTTTTGGGACGTCAGGTTTTCACTGTCATTTGTTTGTAGGTATTTTTTGATTTCCTCTTTGATTTCTTCAGTCATCCCTTGGTTATTTAGTAGTGTCTTCTTTAGTCTCCTTGTGTTTATATTTTTTCCAGATTTTTTTTCTTGTAAGTGACATCTAGCCTCATAGCGTTGTGATTAAAAAGATACTTGATATGATTTCAATTTTTTTATTTTTCCAAGGCTTGATTTGTGACCTGGAGAATGTTCTATGAGCACTTGAGAAGAAATTGTAATCTGCTGTTTTTGGATGGAATGTCCAATAAATATCAATTAATTCCATCTTGTTTAATGTATCATTTAAAGCTTGTGTTTCCTTATTTATTTTCATTTTGGATGATCTGTCCATTGGTGAAAGTGGGGTGTTAAAGTCCCCTACTATGATTGTGTTGCTGTCGATTTCCCCTTTTATGGCTGTTAGCATTTGCCTTATGTTTTGAGGTGCTCCTATGTTGGGTGCATAAATGTTTACAATTGCTATATCTTCTTCTTGTATTGATCCCTTGATCATTTTGTAGTGTCCTTCTTTGTCTCTTGTAACAGTCTTTATTTTAAATCCAATTTTGTCTGATATGAGAATTGCTACTCCAGCTTTCTTTTGATTTCCATTTTCATGGAATATCTTTTTCCATCCCCTCCCTTTCAGTCTGTATGTGTCCCTAGGTCTAAAGTGGGTCCCTTGTAGACAACATATGTATGGGTCTTGTTTGTGTATCCATTCAGCCAGTCTATGTTTTTGGTGGGAGCATTTAATCCATTTACATTTAAGGTAGTTATTGATATGTGTGTTCCTATTACCATTTTCTTAATTGTTTTGGGTTTGTTACTGTAGGTCTTTTCCTTCTCTTGTGTTTCCTGCCTAGAGAAGTTCCTTTAGCATTTGTTGTACAGCTGCTTTGGTGGTGCTGAATTCTCTTAGCTCTTGCTTGCATGTAAAGGTTTTAATTTCTCCATCGAATCTGAATGAGATCCTTGCTGGGTAGAGTAATCTTGGTTGTAGGTTTTTACCTTTCATCACTTTAAATATGTCCTGCCACTCCCTTTTGGCTTGCAGAGTTTCTGCTGAAAGATCAGCTGTAAACCTTATGGGGATTCTCTTGTATGTTAATTGTTGCTTTTCCCTTGCTGCTTTTAATATTTTTCCTTTGTATTTAATTTTTGATAGTTTGATTACTATGTCTTGTGTTTCTCCTTGGATTTATCCTGTATGGGACTCTCTGTGCTTCCTGGACTTGGTTGACTGTTTCCCATATTAGGGAAGTTTTCAACTATAATCTCTTCAAATATTTTCTCAGTCACTTTGTTTTCTCTTCTTCTTTTGGGACCCCCATAATTCAAATGTTGGTGTGTTTAATATTGTCCCAGAGGTCTCTGAGATTGTCCTCAATTCTTTTCATTCTTTTTTCTTTATTCTTCTCTGTGGTAGTTATTTCCACTGTTTTATCTTCCAGGTCATTATCCATTCTTCTGCTTCAGTTATTCTGCTATTGATTCCTTCTAGAAAATTTTTAATTTCATTTATTGTGTTGTTCATCATTGTTTGTTTGCTCTTTAGTTCTAGATCCTTGTTAAACGTTTCTTGTATTTTCTCCATTCTATTTCCAAGTTTTTGGATCATCTTTACTATCATTACTCTGAATTTTTTTTCAGGTAGACTGCCTATTTCCTCTTCATTTGTTTGGTCTGGTGGGTTTTTACCTTCCTCCTTCATCTGCTGTGTATTTCTCTGTCTTCTCATTTTGCCTAACTTACTGTGTTTGGGGTCTCCATTTTAGAGCTCCATGTTTGTAGTTCCTGTTGTTCTTTGTGTCTGCTCCCAATGGTTAAGGTTGGTTCAGTGGGTTGTGTAGGCTTCCTGGTGGAGGGAACTGGTGTCTGTGTTCTGGGGGATAAGGGTGGATCTTGTCTTTCTAGTGGGCAGGACCACATCCAGTGGTGTGTTTTGGGGTGTCTGTGAACTTATTATGATTTTAGGCAGCTTTGGTGCTAATGGGTGGGGTTGTGTTCCTGTCTTGCTGGTTGTTTGGCATAGAGTGTCCAGCACCATAGGTTGCTGGTCATTGAGTGGACCTGAGTCTTAACGTTGAGATGGAGATCTCTGGGAGAGCTTTTTCCATTTGATGTTACATGGAGCTGGGAGGCCTCTGGTGGACCAATGTCCTGAACTTGGCTCTCCCACCTCAGAGGCTCGGGCCTGACACCCAGCTAGAGCACTAAAACCCTGTCAGCCACACTACTCAGAAGAAAAGGGAGAGAAGGAAAGAAAGAAAGAAGGAAAGAAAGAAAGAAAGAAGGAAAGAAAGAGTAAAATAAAATAAATTTATTAAAATAGAAAAAAATTATTAAAAATAGAAAAGTAATTTAAAAAAGAGAGAAAGAAAGAAGAGAGCATCCAAACCAAAACACAAATTCACAAGTGATAATAAGCACTAAAACCTATACTAAAAACAAAAAAACCCAGACAGTCAGAGGCCTAGGACAAATAGGAAAACAAAGCTATACAGACAAAATCACATAAAGATGCAACACATACAAACTCACAAAAAATGGAAAAGGAAGAGAGCAACCATATCAGTAAACAAATCTCCCAATGATAATAAGTTCTAAATACTAAACTAAGATAAACATAAAAACAGAAACAAGTTAGATGCAGAAAGCAAACCCCAAGTCTACAGTTGCTCCCAAAGTCCACCGCCTCAATTTTGGCATGACTCATTATCTGTTCAAGTATTCCAGAGATGCAGGGTACCTCTAGTTGATTGTGGAGATTTAATCCGCTGCTCCTGAGCCTGCTGGGAGAGATTTCCCTTTCTCTTCTTTGTTCGCACAGCTCCCAGGGTTCAGCTTTGGATTTAGCCCCACCTCTGCATGTAGGTTGCCTGAGGGTGTCTGTTCCCCACACAGACAGCATGCGGTTAAAGGAGCAGATGATTAGGGGGCTCTGGCTCACTAAGGCCGGGGGCGAGGGAGAGGTACAGAATGTGGGGCAAGCTTGCGTGGCAGAGGCCGGTGTGAAGTTACAGCAGCCTGAGGCACAACGTGTGTTCTTCTGGGGAAGTTGTTCCTGGATCCCGGGACCCTGGCAGTGGCGGGCTGCACAGGCTCCCCGGAAGCGGGGTGTGGATAGTGACGTGTGCACGCACACAGGTTTCTTGGTGACTGCAGCAGCAGCCTTAGCATTTCATGCCCATCTCTGGTGTCCTCACTGATAGCCACGGCTCGCACCCGTCTCTGGAGCTCATTTAGGCAATACTCTGAATCCCCTCTCCTCACACACCCCGAAACAATGGTCTCTTGCTTCTTAGGCAGTTCCAGACTTTTTTCCTCCTGGCTAGCTGTGGTGCACTAGCTTCCTTCATGCTGTGTTCATGCAGCCAACCCCAGTCCTCTCCCTGGGGTTTGACTTCTGAAGCCCGAGCCACAGCTCCCAGCCCTGCCCGCCCCGGTGGGTGAGCAGACAAGCCTCTTGGACTGGTGAGTGCCAGTTGGCACCTATCCTCTGTGCAGGAATCTCTCCGCTTTGCCCTCCACACCCCTGTTGCTGTGCTCTTCTTTGCGGCTCCGAAGCTTCCCCCCTGCCACCCCCCAACTCCTCCAGTGAAGGGGCTTCCTAGGGTGTGGAAACATTTCCTCCTTCACAGCTCCCTCCCACTGGTGCAGATCCTGTCCCTATTCATTTGTCTCTGTTTTTTCTTTTGCCCTACCCAGGTAAGTCCGGAGTTTCTTGCCTTTTGGGAAGTCTGAGGTCTTCTGCCAGGGTTCAGTAGTTGTTCTGTAGGGGTTGCTCCACATGTAGATGTATTTCTGATGTATTTGTGGGGGGGAAGGTGATCTCCACATCTCACTCTGCTGCCATCTTGAAGGTGCCCCCTCATTCTTTATTTATGCTCTCCCTTTCATTTCTCATTTTTCTGTTTCTCATTTTTTCATATTCTCTTTTTCTCATTTTTCTGTTTTTCTTTTTCTCATTTTTTATTTTTCTTTCTGTAATTTTTCTTTTTTTTTTTTTTTTTTTAATTAACATCTTTATTGGGGTATAATTACTTTACAATGGTGTGTTAGTTTCTGCTTTATAACAAAGTGAATCAGTTATACATATACATATGTTCCCATATCTCTTCCCTCTTGCGTCTCCCTCCCTCCCACCCTCCCTATCCCACCCCTCCAGGCTGTCACAGAGCACCGAGCCAATATCCCCGTGCCATGCGGCTGCTTCCCTCTAGCTATCTACCTTACTATGTTTGTTAGTGTGTATATGTCCATGACTCTCTCTCGCCCCGTCACAGCTCACCCTTCCCCCTCCCCATAACCTCAAGTCCGTTCTCTAGGAGGTCTGCGTCTTTATTCCTGCCTTACCCCTAGGTTCTTCATGACATTTTTTTTTTCTTAAATTCCATATATATGTGTTAGCATACTGTATTTGTCTTTTTCGTTCTGACTTACTTCACTGTGTATGACAGACTCTAGGTCTATCCACCTCATTACAAATAGCTCAATTTCGTTTCTTTTTATGGCTGAGTAATATTCCATTGTATATATGTGCCACATCTTCTTTATCCATTCATCCGATGATGGGCACTTAGGTTGTTTCCATCTCCGGGCTATTGTAAATAGAGCTGCGATGAACATTTTGGTACATGACTCTTTTTGAATTTCGGTTTTCTCAGGGTATATGCCCAGTAGTGGGATTGCTGGGTCATATGGTAGTTCTATTTGTAGTTTTTTAAGGAACCTCCATACTGTTCTCCATAGTGGCTGAACCAATTCACATTCCCACCAGCAGTGCAAGAGGGTTCCCTTTTCTCCACACCCTCTCCAGCATTTATTGTTTCTAGATTTATTGATGATGGCCATTCTGACTGGTGTGAGATGATATCTCATTGTAGTTTTGATTTGCATTTCTCTAATGATTAATGATGTTGAGCATTCTTTCATGTGTTTGTTGGCAGTCTGTATATCTTCTTTGGAGAAATGTCTATTTAGGTCTTCTGCCCATTTTTGGATTGGGTTGTTTGTTTTTTTGTTGTTGAGCTGCATGAGCTGCTTGTAAATTTTGGAGATTAATCCTTTGTCAGTTGCTTCATTTGCAAATATTTTCTCCCATTCTGAGGGTTGTCTTTTGGTCTTGTTTATGGTTTCCTTTGCTGTGCAAAAGCTTTGAAGTTTCATTAGGTCCCATTTGTTTATTTTTGTTTTTATTTCCATTACTCTAGGGGGTGGGTCAGAAAGAATCTTGCTGTGATTTATGTCATAGAGTGTTCTGCCTATGTTTTCCTCTAATAGTTTGATAGTTTCTGGCCTTATATTTAGGTCTTTAATCCATTTTGAGCTTATTTTTGTGTATGGTGTTAGGGAGTGTTCTAATTTCATTCTTTTACATGTACCTGTCCAGTTTTCCCAGCACCATTTATTGAAGAGGCTGTCCTTTTTCCACTGTACATTCCTGCCACCTTTATCAAAGATAAGGTGTCCATATGTGCATGGGTTTATCTCTGGGCTTTCTATCCTGTTCCATTGATCTATCTTTCTGTTTTTGTGCCAGTACCATACTGTCTTGATAACTGTAGCTTTGTAGTATAGTCTGAAGTCAGGGAGCCTGATTCCTCCAGTTCCTTTTTTTGTTCTCAAGATTGCTTTGGCTATTCGGGGTCTTTTGTGTTTCCATACAAATTGCGAAATTTTTTGTTCTAGTTCTGTGAAAAATGCCAGTGGTAGTTTGATAGGGATTGCATTGAATCTATAGATTGCTTTGGGTAGTAGAGTCATTTTCACAATGTTGATTCTTCCAATCCAAGAACATGGTATATGTCTCCATCTATTTGTATCATCTTTAATTTCTTTCATCAGTGTCTTATAGTTTTCTGCATACAGGTCTTTTGTCTCCTTAGGTAGGTTTATTCTCTGTAATTTTTCTTACTTATTTTTCTAATTTATTTTTTTCTCACTTTCTTTATTTTTCTCATTTTTTTCTTTTTTTATTTAGTTTGATGGAATCATTTTGGTATTTTTACTTTTGTCTGCCTTGTGTTTTGAAGTTATTGCAAAGATAAGTTCATGAAGTGGACTTCCTTTGGAAGTGATTTTCTTTTGAGGTAATTTGGCCCAAGCCTCTCACCAGCTTTTTCCCATTTTAAGCCTCCTTTGGGACACCTTGACAAAGCCCAGCAGTAACCCTTATATGCAGTGAGGTTGCAAATCACCCACCTCAGTGGAAAGGAAGCTCCTTGAGACCATTGGCACAGGCCAGCTTTCCACATCCTGACCTGGGAAGGGGTAGATATGAATGAAGATCACTGAGAGATGTAAGATTGAGGCAGGCATTGAGTCAGCCCAACATAGTCAAATTCTTAGAAGTGACTAAGTGACACGCTATCTTACCATGGGCTACACCAATAGAGTCAAGGTGTTTGCATACCTGGTGCCTGTGGAAGTATGAACGAAAAAGAGGCTGAAGCCAAATTCCACCAGACAGAGGCTACTGTGAAGTACTGACTGTGGAACTTTATTGCTCAGAGAGGCTTGAAGGCAGAAAGCCTGCTCTTGGGGCTGAGGTGAATATCAAGATGGCTGACTTTGGCTTCAACAACAAATTCACCTTTGACAAAAAGCTGGCTACCTTCTGTGGCAGTACCCCTTTTATTTTTGTGGCAGTCACCCCATTACTGCCCCAGAACTGTTGCAGCATAAAAATACGATGGGCCTGACAGGTGGAGCCTGGAAGTCCTGTTATTATGCACTGGTCAGCTGAGTCCTGCCTTTTGATGGACACAACCTCAAGAAGGTATGGAAGCAGGTACTAAGGACCATAGAGACCTGCACATCAAATTTCTTATTCCCAGTCTCACTACATCAGGGCAGATCATTATGGATGGTTGTGGATCATGAAGATGACGAATAAGGTCTTATGTGGACACACTCTCTGACTACAAGGACCCCCTGTGGATAAACTTGGTGGTGTCCATGTGTTACAATGGGAAGAGATCCCAGCCTTGCTGGTGGGTGGGCCAGAGGGACAACAAAATAAAAGGCCATTCTGCTCCTGGGATTCAAGAGCTCAAAGCTGAAGGGCGACATCATCATCTCGAAACCAGTCTTCAGCTGGGCTGACCAATAGCCCCATCCTACAAAGTTCAGCACAACGGGTCTACCAACCCCAAGCAGGAGTGCTTGCTTCAGCACTCAGGTGGCCCCTGCTGTTCTTACCCACAACCTGTGTTCTACGAAGACTCAGAGTAATCACGCCGGGGCCCCTACCTGCACACCTTCCCCTTGCACTGCTGTCTCCTGCTGGCCAGCCTCTAGCAGCAGTCGCTGCAGGCTTCAGTGCACCCCAGCTAGGCCCCTGGGTACCCCTCACAGAAAGTGGTTGAGAGGTGCCTTGGCAGCATGGCCTCCAGGCGAGCCTGTCTCCTCCCAGCTCTCTACCCTCAGCATCACAACTGTCATGGGCTCTCAGCTGGACCATTTTCCTCCTCAGTAAGTCCAGTTGCAGCTTCCATAGTGGACAAGTGTAGACCCAGCAGAAATTGCCCTAAGGTGTGACCTCAACACCTTAGAGGCCAGCTGGAGGCATCTGGGGTTATCTTCAGCAAGGCCACCTTCAAGTTTGTCCGCACCAATATACTTTGCAGGTATGCCGGAGGGCACCTGGATGAACCTGAACGCTGAAAGTGAAGGCCCAGGCCTCCCATGGTGGCAGTGGAGGTGATGATGAAGAAAAGGAAGATATCCCGGAGGTCAGGCCACAGTCACTACACTTTCTGTGTAGCCAGAGACCACTTACACCACAAAGCCCGTGAAGATGAGGTGGGAGATCCGTAGGCTCTAGACCCCCGCATGTGCGGCCACCCAGCATGGAGGCGTCAAACTGCCATGAGGTCTCTCAGCGGACATGGGGTACTTCCCTAGCCTTAGAAAACATTGCCTCCAAACCAGCCAACCAGCTGAAGTGTGGTGAAAAGTTTCACCTGGGTGAAACGGCACAGACTGGCCTGAACATTGTGTCACCCTTGCTCATCCTTCCCCCTCCCAGATCCTTCTCCAATTTTTCGTCAATATTGTTGGGGAGGGGAGCTAGGTCTTTGTCCCGTGTATCCACCTCTGTGCAGAAACCTCCCTTCCCCCAACAAGAAAGGGGGAGCAGGGCTTCCCCTTGGTGCTGCAGTTGGACAGAGTAAGCATCTTGCCTAAATGAATGCATTGTTTATTAGCAAAAAGAAAAAAAAGAAAGGAAAAAAATCCATTCCCTCAGCCACCTTTCCTCTTTACCCCATTGTCCGTGAAGACCAGATCTGTGGGTTTCCCAGGAAGGTGGCTCGGATACCAGGGTAGTGAGTTCCCCGTCAGTCAGTGCCTGGGCCAGGCCCACTTCAGGTTTCTACCCTCTCGTCCCCTTCTCCCCTCCAGGCCAACCAGCAGATGTGGCCTTCGTAGGCTGGAGGACTGGGCAGCTGGTGGCTGGGAGCCATGGGGTCTGCTCTGTGCTGCCGAGATAAGGGTGGCAGTCACTGGCGTTCCTCCTTCCCCAGAGCTGGATCTTTCCTTCCACAAGCTTCTGCGAGGCCTTTGATTCTCTCTCAAAAGTGGGCACCATCTCTCCCCGAATCTCCATCCTGGGAGAGAAGGGAGTGGAACCAGGACAGGGAGTGAGGAGGGGACTATAGGGTGGGTCAGCTGTTCCCCTGGTGACAGGGACCTCGAAGAAGGCTTTGTCTGTAGCCCCCTCACACTTGCTCCCCTCCCTTCCCCCATCGCCCCCTCCCCTCACACACACCCCACTGTTTCCCCTTCATCATCTGGGCACCAGTTAATCCCACAGCCGTGACAGCTCCCCACCTCCACCCTGCTGTCTCATCTCTCGGCCTTGCCTTCTCTTCCTGACACTGTCAGGGTGGGGACATATGTGGCCAGTGGCTCCAGATGGCTCGCCTCTGTGTCCTGATGGGACTGGGTGGCTCTGAGGGCTTGACTGGGGGCCACATGGCATCTTTTCATTGTTTTCTCTTTTTTTAATTTATTTTTATTGGAATATAGTTGATTTACAATGGTGTGTTAGTTTCAGGTGTACAGCAAAGTGAATCAGTTATACACATACATATATCCACCCTTTTTTTTTTCAGATTCTTTTCCCATATAGGCCATTACAGAGTGTTGGGTAGAGTTCCCTGTGCTCTACAGTAGGTCCTTATCTATTTTATATATAGTAGTGTGTATACATTCCTTTTCTTCTATACTGTCCTTGTTCTTGAGAAACTGCTGGAGGGAGTCTTGCACAGAGGTGGTCCCCGCTGCCATCTGAGTTTTGCATTTTTTGGTGGTGTGTTTTGTTTTTTATTTTCATTACTACATTCTTTGGATTTATGACGATTTTCCCCCAATTTATCATGCCCACTTCCAGCCCAGTCTCACCTGTGAGTTAAGCCTCCGGGTTCCAGGAAGGGGTCTGTGGGCTCTGGCTCAGACCCTCTCTCCCCTCCCCTCCCTGTGAGACAGCTCGGTGCTCAGGGTGTAGGAGGGCTCGGCTGGCTTCCCACAGGGTGTGGGGCACAGGGCACCGGAGAAGTGGTCCACTCCCCGCGCCCAGCCTGCTGGCTCCTGCGTTCAGTTTCTCCTCTGGATGAAACAGGCGATAAGGAGAATGTTGGGTGGCATAGCTATTCATGATGGGGTGTGGATTTTAGGGGTGCATGAGGTTGACGAGGGAAGCCAGTTACCGTCCGGGGCAGGGAAATGGCTTGAATGAGAATATCCAAGAAACAGCCAAGAGGGATGTTGGAAGTAGAACCAACAGGACTTATTAGATGTGGAGAGCAGAGAGAGGGAGATATTCAGGTTAACTCCCAGGTGTCTGGCTAAGGCAACTGGGCAGGTGAGAGGGACCAGGACAGGCTCAGATTTAAGGGGGAAACCATCATTCAGTTTAGGACACGGTGACACTGAGAAGACTGTCACTTGGGCTTGTGACACTGCATGTTGGAGGCAAGGTCGGGGCTGAAGATCTGAAGGTAAAATTGGGGGGCTTCCGCACGTGAATATTGGAGATCTGGTGATCAGAGAGGGCAGAGAGGAAGTGGGAAAACGTCTGCACAGACTCCTGAGGAATTCTAACCTTTGAAGATGAGCAAAGAACACTAAGGCTGAGGGAAACTGAGCGGAAAGGCAGGGACAAAATTCACGGTGCAGTGTCAACAGCCTGCGCTGTCAAGGGATCAGAGAAAGGGTTGAAGGGTCAAAGGTGCCTGTGGAGGGAGGGGTCACCCGGGAGGTTCGGCCTTTGAAGGGAGAAGAGGGCCTCTCTGTGTTTTGCTAGGAGGGAGAAAGGAGATTCCTCTGGATCAGGGGTCCGCAAACCTATAAAGGGCCAGAGAGTAAATATTTTCGGCTTTCGGTGGCATATGGTCAATTTCTCAACAGGCTGTTATAGCAAAGAGCAGCCTTAGACAATCAGTGAACAAATGAGCATGGTCGGTTCCAAGAACTCTTTATTTATGGACACTGAAATTTGAATTTCGTATAATTTTCATGTGCCATGAAAGATGATTCATCTTTTTATTTTCCCCCAATTATTTAAAAATGTAAAAACCACTGTAAGCTGGTTGGCCATACAAAAACAGGCGGAGGGCGGAATTCAGCTCACTGGCCATTACATGCTGAGCCCTGGTCTGCATGCTGGAAAGGAAGGTGGAAAAGTTTATTAAAAGTGGGGTGGGACATGGAGGTGGGGGGACCAGGGGGTCCTGCTCACAGAACTCTGTTCTTTTAGTGAAGTATGAAGCAAAGTCGTCAGCTGAAATTGAGGAATTGCGAAAGGCAGAGATTTCTCATGGAGGAGACCAGGAAGCTGGTGTACAGGAAAAACCCAGCAGCATGTAGAGCGGATGGAAATCCCACAGAGGCATGACCGTGTTGACCAAGGGGAGGTTTCCCGGAGGCCCTGCGTGTACGCTGGGTCTTAACGAATGATCAGAGATCGTTAATTCATTTAAAAGTGAGAAGGACTATTAAAATCCTGAAGAGACAGAGCAGCGACGATGACATCTCGCAACAGGCACATTTTCAAGTGACAGTAACCACATTCCATAATTTTCATAATTTCTGTTTTAAGCAAATTGCCTTTTAATGATACTAAAACAAAAACTGACTGTAGTGTAAATGTCCAGACATCTCCAAACAGGCCAATGGACTGTAATGCACACACATCTGGTCAGCATCTGGAGTGCACACAGGACAAAAATTCTTCAGATTTGCTCTGCATGTAAAACTTGGGTGTAGCCAGAGAAGTTCATGCTCATTTCAGGTTCAGGCAAATCTGGTCAATTTGGCAACAGGCTATTGACCTATAGAAGGCCTTAAGAGGAACTCTCATTTATAGTTTTTTGTGGAGCCTCGTGTAAGCTCCTGGAGTATGATCTTACCTTCAAACAAGCTCAGCCTTCATTCTTTCTGGAATGCTGCCCCAAGAAAAAGTAAGTTGAACTTTGAGTGAAATTAAAATTTCAGAGAGTGATTCACAATACCATTTTTTTCTTTCAAAAAATTTTTAGACTTTTAATTGTGGTAACATAAAATTTACTATCTTAACCTTTCTTTCTTTAAGGCTTTATTTTTGTTAGAGTAGCTTTAGGTCCATGCAAATTAAGACAGTACAGAGATTTTCCCATATACCCCCTGACCCGACAGAAGCATGGCCTACCCCATCATCAACATCCCCCACCAGACGGGGACATTTGTTACAACTGATGAACTTGCACTGACACATCATAATCACCCAAAGGCCATAGCTTACATTAGGGTTCAGTCTTGGTCCTGTATGTTCTGTGGGTTTGGATAAATGTATAATCACATGTATTCACCATTATAGTATCATATAGAGTATTTTAAAATTTTAATAATATATTTTATTAAACCCAGTATACCTAAAATATTATTTCAACATGTAATCAATCTAAAAAAATTTTACACTCCTTTTGTAAAGGAATTTTACAAATTTTACATTTTTTAAAATTTAATTTTATTTATTTATTTTTTATACAGCAGGTTCTTATTAGTCACCCATTTTATACATATTAGTGTATACATATCAACCCCAATCTCCCAATTCATCCCACCACCACCCCCACCCCCTGCCACTTTCCCCCCTTGGTGTCCTTATGTTTGTTCTCTACACCTTTGTCTCTATTTCTACCCTGCAAACCGATTCATCTGTACCATTTTTCTAGGTTCCACATATATGCGTTAATATACAATATTTGTTTTTCTCTTTCTGACTTACTTCACTCTGTTGTACTATGTCTTTAAAATCCAGTGTGTACTTTACACTTGCAGCCCATCCATCTGGTCACTAAAATTTTAACTGGAAATACTTGATCGATACTTAGGTATAAAATTTTCAGTTGAAAAAGATTCACATACTTAAGTTGTTTCAAACACACTTAAAACAAGTGTCCCAAACACACTTAAAAGATTCTAATAGCTGATTTGAATATCAGTTTTTAAATGAAAATGAAAAAAATTGAAAAAGAGGAAGCTCAGAGATTTCCTGTATACCCCCTGTCCCCTCACAAGTACAGCCTCCCGCATTATCAACATCCCCACCAGAGTGGGTAGTTTTCAGCTGATGAACCTACGTTGTTATGTTATAATCACCCAAAGTTGTAGTTTACATTAGGGTTCACTCCTGGTGTTGTACATCCTATGGGTTTCGATAAATATATTATGACGTGTGCATAATTATAATGTCATACAGAATATTTCACTTCCCTAAAAATCCTCTGTGGTCCACCTGTTCATCCCTCCTTCCTCCCCTGGATTTTATTTATATTTACATTTCATAAAATTTGTAAGCATTTTAGACCTTATGATACCTTTTTAAAAACAACATCCAATTGGGTTCATTTCACATAAAAGAAATGCAATCTAAACACACCTTTAGGAGGAGATGAAGAATTTTCAGATGATACTCCTGTTTTACAACTCAAAAAATAAACTGAATCATTTAGGGAGAGATCAGAGTTTGGAACTGTTCTTGCCATGCATCTCATATCAAAATAAATCCTGGCTTGTGTATTTTCCTTAGAGGAAGATCTATTATTGTCTCATTCTTATAATAAACTGTTTTCAGTCTTTTTCTTAAACACATAGATCTACTAATAGCCTCAGGCTTTATAGATTTCCCACTCCAAAATGTCTATAATAAATCAAATTTCTTCATTCGGAGTGTTCAGCCTCTGAAGGACTGATGCTGATGGGTTGGGTGTAGAGGTGCAGGTCAGACTTCCTAGGATTAGAAAGAAGTAATTAGTAACTAGAGTTAGTCTCCACACTTCCTCACTTTAGACCCCTTTTACCAGCTGTTTGAACCAAAGGGAGAGAAGATCTTTCACCTTTCTTTAAACTTTGTTTTAGCTCTATTGAATATTAAAACAAATTAAAGTAAATAAAGGAAATTAAAATAAAGACAGTGGATTTTCCATGAGTACAGACGATGAAGCTGAATTCAAAGAGCTTCGTTTACTTTCCCCAGGCATCCTCAGAGGATTGGGGGTCACATGGGATGAAAATGGGAATTCTTATTCCCTAAACTGATCTCAGATCCCTAGACAGATGGTTTCTCAATGAGAAAACCCAACAAGGTTTCAACAAATGTCTTTGTTTTACATCTTCTGAACTCAGGAACATTAGAATAGCTTTGTGCTCATTTTTATTTCTGGCAAAAAGAAGCTGGTTTGGCCAAAGTGTTATTTGGGGGGGACATTGGCATGTTCTTAGGTATAGGATTTGCCTTTTAACCCAAGCTAAATAAAGTCAGACAATTATGGTTTTGGGGTTCTCTTCCAGGAGACAAATCAATATTTTTTTAAAAGCAACATGTAGGCTCTAGTTATTAAAAGATTTGTTCAAGAACATTCATATTCCATAACCTCATGTCAGAAAAATTCAAGCAGTAAGACGTCTAAAGAGGGGGCTTTTTGCAGTTTGACTCTTTTCCTTGTTAGCACTTCATAAAAAGTGACAAACCAAATATCCTTTGGCCTTCTTGCATTTACTTCAAACTCTGCCTTATAGTGATTTTTCTCTTTAGATGAGCCCTCATTTATACTTTCTACTTTTCTGAGTTTAAGAGTCTTTGAAGCCTACTTTCCTTGTGAGATACACCATCAGTCTTTAAAAAAAAAGGGGGGGGGGAACTGAGTGATTTGTCACAGATACAGTACATAAGGCCAAAGAGTCACAACACTTTTTCATGCTTTTCTATACATCACGAATGAATACGGATGCTATGAATTTCTTTGATTTGGCAACCATAATGCCAAGGAAACATTAATTTACATCTTAAGGGCCAATAGACTAAATGTGGCAGAAATAAGGTTTTACTTTTATAAGAACACATTGGGAGCAAAGACATATCTCAGAGCTATCTTGTTATAGGATTTTTTTAAATAAATTTATTTATTTTATTTATTTATTTTTGGCTGCGTTGGGTCTTCGTTGCTGTGCGCAGGCTTTCTCTAGTTGCGGCGAGCAGGGGCTACTCTTCGTTGCGGTGCGCGGGCTTCTCACTGCGGTGGCTTCTCTTGCTGTGGAGCATGGGCTCTAGGCGCACGGACTTCAGTATTTGTGGCACGTGGGCTCAGTAGTTGTGGCTCGCGGGCTCTAGGGAGCAGGCTCAGGAGTTGTGGCACACGGGCTTAGTTGCTCCACGGCATGTGAGATTTTCCCAGACCAGGGCTCAAACCCATGTCCCCTGCATTGGCAGGCAGATTCTTAACCACGGAGCCACCAGGGAAGCCCAAAACGATCTCGCAAATAGCATTCTTTTATATTTAGGGGTATAAATGGCTGGGATATAAAGGGGCAGATAGTGGTAAAATACCCCTACAGGTTGTTATTTTACACTTGCAACATTTGAAGTTTATTCCATCAAGAGTGAATAAACTCTTATAATTAAAAGTAGAATAATATGTTTTCATGTATAATTGGATATGTTATGTGATTTTTAGTGGTTTGGACCAAATGAGAAATACAGTTAAACTTTCACTTGGATGGAAGAGATTTTTGCCTGTGATAAGGGAGAGGCAAAGGGAAGTCATACTATTTTACTTATAATAAACCAGTTAGAAAATTATAGAAGGATTATAACTTTCTCCAAACACAAAGATTGCAGCAATTCTCTGTTTTCACACAATTCAAAGCCAGCTGTCTCACAATGGTAACTTTGCATAAGGAGATGACATATTTTAAACCAAAAGAAAACCATTTTGAGCATTTCCATATTTTGTTGCTATAGAATGCTATTGCTTTCTCTCTCTCTCTCTTCCTTCCTTCCTTCCTTTCTTCCTTTCTTTCCTTCTTTTTCTTTCTTTCTTTTTCTTTCTTCTTCCTTCCTTCTTTCCTTTCTTTCTATCTTTCTTTCTTTCTTCCTTCCTTCCTTCCTTCCTTTCTTTCTTTCCTCCTTTCTTCCTTCCTTCCTTCCTTTCTTTCTTTCTTTCTTTCTTTTTTCTTTCCTCTCTTTCTAAAAAATGTTTTTCTTGGTTATTCAACCAAATTTCCAACTAGGCACACCTAGCATCAATGACAAAAAATGTTTTTTTCAAAACTGAAAGGTTTAGCTGAGTTGGATATCCTGATTTTTGATAAGGTAGTCCCAATGAGGATGGCAGTGTGTTTTTTTTGCAGATAATTTCTCACTTGCTTGTTTCTATTGGCAGCCCAAAGTCCAACCAGGCTGTTGCCTGCAAAGCACCACAGGGGATGTGAAGAAACACGGGCTTTGGCATTCTTTGGGAGATTCCCTGGTGTTGGGAATTCTTTAGGCAATAATATTACAATTCTGACTTTTGAACTATGCAACTGGCAAAGGATTTTTAATCCTTTTCTCAACCGGAGAAACCCAAGATAATGATGGAAACTACAGGAATACCAGAGAGGAGGGGAAAAACGATACCTTTTTAATTTTAGGAAGTATTTGTGTATTTGAGCTTCACTCTCCTGAAAGCATATATAAATAGATAGCCCTTCTATCCTTCTTATTTAAACTAAAGAATAAAAATAGTTCGGATTAACCACTATTGATGTCATTATTCTTAGTGCATTCACAAGAAAAAGCAGAAGTCTTTGAAAAAACAGCATTATATTAAAGTATGTAATGTTGCTCACATTAGAAAACTCTATTTTAACATATTTACGTATAATTTAGTTAATGAATTTAACATTTATCAATAAAATAAGTAAATGTAAGATTCAGGACAGTAAGCCTTTAATCTATTTCATTTTATTTCCCGGTGTAACCTTAGCACTTGGAACAGTACCTGACATATGGAAAGATTTCAATAAATATTTTTGTATATAAACAAATAAATGAATATTGAGATTGGCTTTGCATAAAAAGAAGAGATTCATAGGCCCCAAACTTTTATTATTATTATTATCTTAGTCTTAATGGAACTATAACATTTAATTTGCTATTAATCTTTTTTTGTTATTCAATAGAAGGTCTTTCCTTTCTGCTTTTCTTTTTTTCACCATTTTTCTGTTTTGCTTTGATGTTCTATGATGATTTTTCCCCAGGTCATGCCAATACTCACAATGAACAGGAATCTTTGACTTGCTTAAGCCAATTTGTTTGTCTGGATTTTTTTTTGGTTTTAAATTTCTCTGTCAAGGTTGCTTTTCTGAGACAAAATTTGTCATCATCTTCATTTTAATCTGCTTTCATAATTCTGATCGTTTTATTTTCAACTTTAAAAACATTTTCTTCCAATTCTTGCTAGCAGAAGTAAATATCACTAATACCCAATCTTGTTACTTTTGTTTTAGGCTAAATGTGAGAATTTCTCCGTAAGTAAAAAGTGCATTCTTCCTTTTCTTTTGAACTCAATTAGTAACTTATTTTGTACATCACAAATAGTTCAAGCTCTTTTCCATCTCTTTCCTGACCAAATTTGCATATGTTTGTATTTGCAAATGTTGTTCGCAATTATTTGTGGTACTCTCATAAATCTCTTCTTATCCAGGATTTCTTTATATGAAAAAGCTTTACTGAGATATAATTTATATAAAATAAACTGAACACTATGTTCAACTGTACACTTGGGTTTGAAATACAATCAAGATAATAAGCCTGGGGCTTCCCTGGTGGCGCAGTGGTTGAGAGCCTGCCTGCCGATGCAGGGGACACGGGTTTGTGCCCCGGTCCGGGAAGATCCCACATGCCGCGGAGCGGCTAGGCCCGTGAGCCATGGCCGCTGAGCCTGCGCGTCTGGAGCCTGTGCTCCGCAACGGGAGAGGCCACAACAGTGAGAGGCCTGTGTACCGCAAAAAAAAAAAAAAAAAAAAAAAGATAATAAGCCTGTCCATCACTCCTAAACGTTTTCATGATCTTCTGCAGTCTCTTCATTGGGCCCCTTTCAACAACTTTAATCTTGTCCCCAGGTAACCACTGATCTGCTATCTGTTACTATAGATTCGTTTGCATTTACTAGAATTTTATATAAATGGAATAACACCAACTGCAATGTCAATAAGAAATCTTAAAGTACCTCACACACGAGGCTCACAAACCAAAATTCATTATCTTTCCTCTACATTTGTGAGATTGCTATGTGCTTTCTATTTCTGTTAACAAAATTCTTTTGTTAAGATCAAAACTCTTTTATTCAAGGTCAAAACTGGACTTGTCCTCAGTGTTCTTTTCCCTTTTGTCTAGAAATCAGTTTCCATGATGGCCAACTCTGCTTCTGAAAGGTTACTTTCCTATCTCTACATTTCTTTTCCCACTGCACTACCCCTGGCCCTCATTATTTCCTTGGATTATGACAATATTTTCACAATTGTTCTCTTTGCCACCAATATTTCTTTTTCTCTATAGTCTGTCAGCCACACTGCCACCATTTATTGAGGATTTATTATATCAAGACAATAAAGGGAATTTGTTTCATCCATCCTGGTGTCCTTCCATAGCATCATGTTCTTTTTTGTCACAGCATTACTTTCATAATTATTTGATCTGTTTCTCTTCCTACACTTCAAGCTTGATGAAGTCATGAGTCATGCCCGTTTGTTATTATCATTTTCTCTCTCCTCAACATGTACAACAGCATCAGTTACAGGGGAGGTGTTCAACAAGTATTTGTTGAATAAATATGTAACATATATCATATATCTTTAGATTATTTTTTATAGCTCCATTACCTATAGTATAAATTTTATACCTATTATTGCTACATATAATGCTTTTAGGAAATTGGACTCAACAACCTTTTTAGATTCAATTCTTTTCACCCCTCCTATAACATGCCTTTTCCATCTTTCTGGAATATCTTTCCCTCTTCTCTCTGGCAAATATCTGTTTTTCTTTAAACTGGTCTCCAAAGTTTCTCTCCATATTCTAAGATTCCCTGGCCCAACTCTGCATAATTAATCACTTCTTCCTTCATTCTTCTATACACCTGGCCAGGTTGTACTATGTTAGTAATTGTTTCAGTTTTCTATAACTACATAACAAAACATCCCCAGACTTAGTGGTTTAAAGAGCAACAATTTTTAGTCATCTGTCGTGGTTCTTTGGGTTGGCAGAGCTCAGCAAGATGATTCTTCTGCCCCACATGGTGCTGACTGGGATTTCAATCATCTAAGAGTTTGACTGGTCTGGAATATCCAAGCTGTCTCACTCATAAGGCTGGAGGTTGATGCTTGCTTTCATTTGGAAGTTTAGATGAGGATGTCAGGTGGTGAGCTTTGGTCACCCACTATATATGCTCTCCATGAAGGTTGGGCTTCTCTGAACATGGAACCTGGGTTCCAAAAAGACATGTTCATGTGGCAAAAGATAAAGCTAAAAATGTCCTAAGGTTGAGCCTTGAAAGTTCAGAGCTTCACTTTCACCATGTAAGTCTCAGGGCTATCCCAGATCCACTATGGAGAGGAGCACACCAGGGCATGAATATCAGGCAGTGTAATCCATTAGGGTCCACCACTGTAGATTTTATGTGTTTATTCTCTTCTGCCAAATTATGAGACATTTGAAAACAATCAATGTGTTTTATCTTTGTTTCCATAGCAGCTAACATAGTGCCTGAAATAATCATTGTTTGATGAATACTTGTAGAATGTAATGGTCTTACCCCATCCTTCTTTCCCCATTCATCACTGGTTGTAGACATTCCCAGGGTTGATTTTTTTCACCCTTGTTTCTGTCTATCTTTGTCTTCCAACTTCAGCCATGACGTCTGTGTTTGCTATTAACCTCTCTGTCACACGACCTTACACATCTTACACATTTTCCTTCACTCCAGAGCAAGGCCTCTCCTCCAGCCACCATATGGGATCACTGGTAACAATAAACCTTCAATTCTTTGAAAGCAACACCATAGGACTACTTCTACTTTTTTGCCCTCTTTCCTCACTATTCCTCCTCAAGATTAGACATGTTGTCATTTGAGATGTCACAAACTCTGTTCTCATTTCTATTATGCTGACCCAGGCAATCATCCTTGAACAACTAGAACAGGAGTTTCTGGATTCTTTTCTATGCCCCTCTTCCCATCCAACCTAAGCTCAATCTCTTTCCCAGTAGGTCTCATGGAAACACCAGCCTCATCAAAGGCTCTCTCCTGCCTCATCCCTCAGATCAGAAAATGCTGAAGGCAACTGGTTGCTTAGCAGTAAACTGTTTTTGTCCTTTTTTTAAACTTTTTATTTTATCTTGGAGTATAGTTGATTAACAATGTTGTGTTGGTTTCTGGGGTACAGCAGAGTGATTCAGTTATACATACACATGTATCTGTTCTTTTTCAAATTCTTTTCCCATTTAGTCTATTACAGAACATTCAGCCTTGTTCCCTATGCTATACAGTAGGCTCTTGTTTGTTATCTATTTTAAATATAGCAGTGTGTACATGTCAATCCCAAACTCCCATTCTATCCCTCCCCCACCACCCTCCCCCCCTGGTAACCATAAATTCGTTCTCCAAGTCTGGGAATCTGTTTCTGTTTTGTAAATAAGTTCATTTGTATCATTCTTTGTTTTTTTAGAATCCACATATAAGTGCTATCATACAATATATATTTTTTTTAACATCTTTATTGGGGTATAATTGCTTTACAATGGTGTGTTAGCTTCTGCTTTATAACAAAGTGAAACTATCATACAATATTTGTCTTTCTCTGTCTGACCTACTTCATTCAGTATGACAGTCTCTAGGTCCACCCATGCATGCTGCTGCAAATGGCATTATTTCATTCTTCTTAGTGGCTGAGTAATATTCCATTGTAAACTGTTGAGTGTTACCCTAAGTGCCTTGGGGTAACATTCAACAGTTCTGTAGAATCTGTCTCCACTCCACCAGGACAGTCTCAACCTCTACCTCATCAGGAACCTCAGACAGGCCTGACTCCTCTCTGATTCCCAAACTCTCTGTGATCATCATGGGCTCAAACATAGGCTTTTCCCAAGGATTTGAGGCAGTATTTTTTGGAATGCTTGCAAGTTTTCTTTGAACACTAGAATATTAATAGATTATTTTAGGAGAAAGATATAGATCTGCAGTTAGAAGATCTGGGGAAGTATTCGATTAAAAATTAGTTTTAATAATCATGAGAATTCTCAGAGATTTTGTTATGCTTGTATGTATTGTATCTCTCCACAGAGGAAATTAATGTGTACCATTCTCAAAATCTTCTTAAATGTAGAAACCCTTTTTTTTTTTTGCGGTATGCGGGCCTCTCACTGTTGTGGCCTCTCTCGTTGTGGAGCACAGGCTCCGGACGCGCAGGCTCAGTGGCCATGGCTCACGGGCCCAGCCGCTCCGCGGCATGTGGGATCTTCCTGAACCGGGTCACAAACCCATGTCCCCTGCATCAACAGGCGGACTCTCAACCACTGCACCACCAGGGAAGCCCCTAGAAACCCTGTTAAATCCATAAAACATGCCTAGGAAACTGCTGCTCCAGTGTATACTGATTCCAAATTTTTCTTAATGTTTCTGGCATTTGTTACCTCTATGGCTAATTTGCGTACTTATTCATGTATTTCTTTCCTTCTGCATCTTTTTTTTATCACCTACCTCAGTGTTGTTATGGAGAAGGTATAAAATAAATACTCATTAAATGAATGAATAAGCTTTCCATTTCATTGATGAAAAAAACTGGGAAATTTTGAGACTGGGCCAAAGTTTCCTGATTCTCATTCAAGTATACTAAGGCTTTTCCTAGCTAACTGGCTACCAAGAATGAAAGTTTTTACTGCTGAATCCCAATTTTGTGAGCCCTCTGGAATGTAGCTACTCATTTATCTTAAAATACCATAAAAAGACCAGTTCATATAGCAGTCAGAGGAAGATTATTAAAGCTTTCATTTTTCTTTGAAAACTTGAGAATTTCCACTAAGATAGTCTTATTACATCCTCTAATTTACTTGAAATTACAGGACATCAGACAAATATGGAACTGTGATTTGGTATATTTGCAAGGAGACATAAATAAGTAAGGAGGTGATAAGTTGTTGTGTTTTTTGACTACTTAAAAAAATCTACTTCACCCTTCCAATTTAGTTGTAACTTTTATGTTCCATAACATGAAAACAAATTAACAACATTATATGTAGACTTTTCTTTTGATCAAATACTATTTATTCAATCAATAAACAACTATTTATTGAGAAATCATTACCTCCCAGGCTCTGTGGTAAGTGATGTGGTTACTGCCATGAATAAACTAAAGGCACTATTGAATATATGATCATGATAATGATAGATGCTAAAAAGGAAAAGTACAGGTTTCCATGCGTGCATATAACAGCAAGACCCTAACTTAGTCTTAGGGCCACAGAATGCTTTCTTAAGAAAGGTCCATTTGAATGAAACTTGAAGGGCAAGTTAAAACTCAGACAGAGAAAAATAGTGGGAAACTGGGAGAAGGCTCTACCGTGAGAAGCGTGTTGGAGAGTTTGGGAAACTAAAATACAGTTGAAGAATGTTGAGCAAAGAAAAGGTAGCAAAGGCTAGCTTATGGGCCCACAAATGATGTCAATAGCTAATCTCACCCTTTCCTTTTTTTTTTTTTCTCATCACTTTCCCCGAGTAAAAGTTTATATTTTTACTTTTAAACTTCTTTAGGAAGCGTTTTATTGCAAAGCATTGCTGGTAAACAGAGTAAATGATTCTGAAGCTGATTGTCAACTTTTTAGAAAGCTTGGAATGATGAAACTTCTGAACTTGTGAGTCTACAAAAGTTTCCTTGGCATTTGAGCACAGTCGTCAAGTCAACTCGGATGGCTGGCTTAGGACCAACATGAATGATTCCTGTCTGGCCGTAACTGCAGCGGGATGAAGGAGCATTCATTTTCTGCTTAAAATTACTCTCAGTGTTGTTCTGTACTGTTGAAATAGCGCTTGCCCTTCACCCCAGAGTGGAAGCTTACAGGTGCTGGGTCGGGTCCAGAGGACCCAGGCATTGCAGTACCACGAGATTCACCTCAGTGTGAAGATGTGATTAAAGGGATCACAATCAAGGATATCATCTAAAAGAAAATGTGGAAACGTTCAAGCTAAATGAAATCAAACTTGAAGCTTCTGATAGATATTTTGGAAAATTCCGTTTTAGAAGTGATATTTTTAAAAGATTACCTTAAAGGCATTACCAATGGCTTGAGTATCTTTAAAAATAATAATGATGGAGAGATTAATCAAGGACCTAAACATTTAGTAATTTTCATTAACCCGTTATCTTAGAAAATGTGAAAAAAATTAAAGATTAATAAGAGAGAGTTTTCTGTCGAAAAGTCCCTGGAGCAGGAGAGAGAATGCCACACTCCTGCTCTCCTTTTCCCTTCCTCTCCTTTCTCTCTTCTTTCCTTTTTATCTACACTCATCTTTCCAGAAATTTTTCATGATGGCTTATAACGTCGCATTTGGTAAAGCACTTAATGAGGAAACTGGAGAAATGAGAGAAAAGAGAAGAAGAAAAAAACTAAAAGCAGGGACCACATTAACACCTTCCCCACCGCACTTCTGTACTTGGCTTGGCATTTCCTGGCACCCAGTACAACGGCCTTAGGACACAAATGAACCAAATGCTGGTTGGTGAGGCCAGGGCTTAGAGAAATTTCCCCGCTGGGTGGTTGGTAAAAGTGATGGTGAAAGGGAGCTCATGGAAAACACATGCAAGTGAGGGTAAAATGCTCAACAGTATCTCTGTAATAGATTCAATCACACATATGGTTGACCTGTTTTGAGTCATAGCTCCTGAAGTCCAGCAATGGCCTTGATTCTGGAGTGTAGTTCGGTGAGCCTGAGGGACCTGCTCCAGGTCTGGAATCTTTGGATGGTCAAGCACAGTCCAAGGATCAAATTTAGTCCTTTTTTTTTTTTAGCATTTCAGGGGATAGATGGCTGGATGCACGATCTTCCCTTTGTCTTTACAAAGGCTGAAAAACAATCGGGGGAAAGGAAGTCGTTAGAGATCATTAAGACTTACATGAGAAAGAAAATGAAAATTGAAATAATGACAGCAAAATCATAAGGAGAAGCTCTCACAGTGTTAGGAGAATATGTCTTATAAGTCAAACAAAGAAGAAAGGCAGAGAAAGAATAAACTGGAAGGAAATCAGCGGTCCACGTACTTGATAGAGGGGTTCTTCTGCACAGCCTACTCCCCAGCAGCTGCGGGTGACACAGACAGGGGATGTTACAGGGCCATTTCCTCGTGATCTTAGCCAGGTAAACAATTGCCTTTTCGGGTCTTCTCACAGAGGCCATCCTGCCTCTATCAAAGAGCTGGCTTTGCAGCCAAGGCTCCACCTACAGAAATGAGTAGAATGGTCTTTTAGCCCTGCCCACGATCAAAACTTCCAGATCTCAGTAAATGAACAGCAGTGCAGGGTGACAAGTTCTTTGCTGGTGTTATGGGCAAAGTGCTAGAGGAGCCCTGGGAAGAACTGATTATTGGTCAATTTCTATGTTAGTTCTATAGTTTCAGAAAGTATTAGATGCTAATGTTTCTTAGAGAATAAATAGATACAGTTTTGTCTTCAAGTTTAACTAAACATAAAAATCTTTTAGTGTTTATGTTTTCTTTGCAGTTTGAAAAATAATAACTTGCTCTCATAGGTAGTGTAAAGGTCCTCGTATTTTCATAAACGTGTTGCAGAAGGTCCACGGACAAATAAGATCTTCTCCTGAAAGATATGATCATAACTATGTTGAGGGAAAATGAGAAACAAGGTAATATAAAAATTTATATTCTTGAAAAATGCCAGAAATATATGATAAGCTGTTAAGGAGACGTTAAAATGTCTGGCAATCGCCACCAACAGCCTGGGCATCCGGCTCTGTCAGGGCACCCTACCCATAGAGCTGGTACAGAAGCTGTAGGAGGACCTGAGGTCACACAACAAGGTTTCCACTTAAGCACAGATTATTTCGGTGCAGGAAGTAGTTCACAAAACTGCCATTTGACAGATGCCCAGTAGCACTGGAGACTGCCATAGACTGAATGTTTTTGTCCCCCCAGATTCATATGTTGAAATAGAATCCCCAATGTAATGGTATTTGGAGGTGGGGACTTTGGAAGGTGATTAGATCACAAAGGCAGAGCCCTCAAGGATGGCATTCATGCCCTTATAAAAGAGACCCCAGAGAGCTCCGTAACCCCTTCTGTCAAGTGAGGACACAACGAGAAGACTACCATCTATGAACAAAGAAGTGGGTCACCATCTATGTACCAGGAAGTAGGTCCCCACCAGACACCAGTTCTTGATCTTGGACTTCCCAGCCTCCATAACTGTAAGAAATTAATTTCTGTGGTTCATCATCCACCCAGTCCACACTATTTTTCTTATAGCAGTCCAAACAGCCAAAGTCTGATACACAGTCAAAATTATATTTATGCCCTATAACATTTCTAGTTTTCAATACGGCATCACAGAATTTGTTACAAGCTGTAACTATGATATTGAAGAACCCAATTTTCATCCCAGCATAGAGCTGTGAAAACCAAGGAGATTGGAATTGCAGTATCCCATTGTTTGCAAAGTTCTTTTAGACCAGTTGTTTCTTGAAAGAAAATGCCATGCTTTTTAAACAGGAAAAGAGAGCAATGTGACGAACAACTATGGCAATAAGGTTAAATGCAATACTCAGTATCAATGAATTAGAGGCCCCTTTGTGTTCCCAGTTATTTAACACCTTGTGTGTGGGCTTCTCTTTGCTTTTATTGGAGGCAACGTCTCCATTAGGATCAGGCCATGCTTGTTGAGTACAGCAGAAAGCTGAACCACATGCATATGAACTCGTGTTCCAAAGGCTGATTACTGAGTTTTCAATACTCTGAAAAACAAATGAGAATTGCAGACTTAAAACTGAGAACCAAAATGTTAGCACAGATATTTTCCTACTATTTAAAAAATAAATCTTAGATATTATTAAGTATATCATTATATAATATAATATATTAATGTCTTAATAAAATTTATTAATATCTTAGATATTAGCTTGTTTATTGATATGTAAATAATCATCTATGCCCCTCCTTGAAGTAGCCACCAGATATGATGATTTTGGATTGAGAAGTGTAATGATTTGGGGGTGGATAAGTAAAAGCATCCAAAGATGTAGTAAAAATTTTTATGCAAGTCCCAACCTTGCTACAAATGAGAAACGGATATCATGTTTGTATTTTGAACAACACTTTATATTGTTTTCTCTCTGAATGAACCCATCTCAAAAACTATGGAAAATCAATGACTTGAACTTGGGCTTCCCTGGTGGCACAGTGGTTGAGAGTCCACCTGACAATGCAGGGGACGTGGGTTTGAGCCTTGGTCTGGGGGGATCCCACATGCTGTGGAGCAACTGGGTCTGTGCACCGCAACTGCTGACCCTGCACTCTAGAGCCCGCGAGCTACAACTGCTGAGCCCGCGTGCCACAACTACTGAGGCCTGTGCGCCTAGAGCCACTGCTCTGCAACAGGAGAAGCCACTGCAGTGGGAAGCCGTGCACCACAAGGAAGAGTAGTCCCCAGTCTCTGCAACTAGAGAGGGCCCGTGTGCAGCAATGAAGACCCAACGCAGCCAAAAATAAATAAATAAATTTATAAAGAATAAAAAGAAAATCAATGACTTGAACTTGATATTCCTACAAAAGAAGAGAAAATCACCTGGAAGTATTTTGAAGTCCCCTGAAATCACTAATAGCCTACTGCAACATCTGGCCAACTTACTGGAACAGTCACTGCCTAAGACACATCATCAGACTGTCAACATTTAAGCCGAGGCAGGGAGAAGTGCTAACCCACTGAGCCAATGACAGTTAATTGGTGTCAAAATGAGAAGAAAATTAAATAGGCACCCACCATTCTCATACAGAAGTCTTATCCCTCAAAACAGAATAAAGAAAACCAGAAAGGATAAACAATTAATTATTATAACATACAATGAAAGAGCAAATTTACCTTACTCTAAATCAGCGATAGGCAATTCTTTTCCTGTAAAACCCAGATAGCAATATTTTCAGCTTTGCAGCCATACAGTGTCTGTCACACTACCCCATTCTGCCATTGTAGCACAAAAGCAGTCAAAGACAATGCCGGAACACATGGCATGATACTGTTCCAATACAGCTGTTGGGTTCTCTCTCTCTCTCTCTCTCTCTCTCTCTCTCTTTTTCAAAACCTGGCAGCAGACTGGATTTGCCTAGGACCTTAGTTTGTCAACTTCTGTTTTAGGTTATAAGAAGACTTAATTGTTAGCAAAACCACATTAAGAGTATAGACAGTGTAACAAATATTTACCTGCAGTGAAGCCATCGAATTTCATAGCTATTTGTACCAATGGCAGAATCTCCAAACTTCTTGGAATAATAGCAATATAAAGTTTTAGCACCTAAATGTCAACCAAGATCTGCACTGAATAATATGGTAGCTACTAGCCACGTGCGACTATTTACATTTAAATATACATTAAATTAAATTAAATATAATTTAATTAAATACAAATGTAATATTGAATTTCTCAGTTGCACTAGCCACATTTCAAATGTTCAGTAGGTATATATGGGTTATAGCTGCCACATTGGACAGCCCAGAATATAGGATATTTCTATCATGGTCAGAGTTTTATTGGATAGCACCGATCTAGATTACACAGATACAGGTTAGACAAACAGAGAAACTGAAGCTTAACTGTGGACTGTCTTGCTATAAGCCACAGGGCAGTTCAATGGGAACGTCAGAAGCCGATCTGAGTTCTTCCATCTCCCAATATCTTGGGCATAATAGGAGATAATCAGTCAACAAAGAAAGAACAGCGCTCTGAATATACAATGGGTAGCAACTCCAGACAGAAGTAACGTCAGTTGAAGGCCAAGTTATTTAAAGATGCTATGGACCTACTCACCTGAGCCACCAGAATCTTGGTAAAGGCCATATGGATACAAATGTTTGTCTGTGAAAACATTTAGAAAAGCTCCTTGACATGGGAAATAGAGACAACAGAATGACGAAGATAATCTATTTAGTGAGTTTATATAAAAAGTGGGGTTTGTCTAATACTAATGTCAAATATTTCCCTTTGAAGGAGCAGAGAAACTCCCACCTAAGGGTGGATGAAATGGGATTGTTTCTGACCTGCTTTAAAAGGAGAGCTATCTGTTTCGCCTGTATTATTTAGGTTCTATGGGTCCCTTCTATCTGCCTCAGGCTGTTTGTGCTCAAGTTGGAGATTCTTTTTCTTGCCTAGCTGTCCTTATTCCCAGTCTCCACGTGTACATGTACTGAAAACTCACTGTTAAGATAATATCTGTAGTCCCTGGAGGTGTTGTTTCTACTAAATACCTACATCACTTCCCTTTTTACTCAGAAACGTCTTCTAGTACTTTCTTTTTGCATAGTTCTGCACTTTCAGCCTCAGTCATCTGAGTTTTCTCTTTATTGACTTCTGTATTCTGTTTTCACTCTGAAACCGGGGGAGCTCCATCAAACTCTATTCATTTTGGTAGAAAGAACCTCTTTCAAACTAGGCTGGAGCCAAATGGTGGACCATCTGGAATACGGCACTTTCTGCAGAGCACTGTCGGCACGTGCCTGGGATGTTGCTGTGTAACAACTTAATTGTTACTGCCCAGTGAGTTTTTAGCACACACCCCTTGAAAAGCTTTTTCCTGCTGAACTATTATCTTCATCCCAACTATTAAAAAAAAAGTGCTGACTTGCCATAAGACACCAAATAGTATGTAAATACCAAATGCGGGTCTTAGGTCGGCTTCCCTGGAGAAGACATTGAGGTTGATTAAGCTGAAGGCTGATCGGGGCTGCACCAGCGACAACTCTTGTCCAGAAGTGAGGGAGGCAGTAAGAGACAGAGGGAGACATTGAACTGAGATGCAAAAGAGGCTGCAGCTGATCCAGGAGGGGCTCTCCAAGAACAGGGATGGTCTTCAGTTATCCCAAAGTGAGGCAAAGGGGGAAGGTCTTTGTCTAGCTATTGGATTGGGTTCCCCCAGGAAGGAGGCATAAACTTAAGTGGGGCAGCCCCTTTGTTCAAGGGCAATTTCTAGAGAAGGAAGTAGCTTCCAGCACAGTTGTCAACACTCCCAGCAGCAGGGGGAATGGGTGTGCCAGTCCTGAATAGGCATCTGAGCAGTGCCTCACAGCATCCACTATAATGAGGTGATGTAACAGGAGTTACTGGTACAAAGTAGGTGTTCAATAAATGTTTATTTTTAAAAAAAATTCTACTTTGACTCATTTCAATGGAATTTTGTTTTGTTTTGGGCTCATCTCAAATCATGGAATCTTAGTCTGGGAAGATACCTTAAAGATTATTCAAACCAACCCAATGTAAGAATGCTTTCACAAATTTGCACAAAGCTGGTGGTACAAAGCAAACATTTGCTAGGTGCTATAGACTGAATATTTGTATCCTCACCAAATTATGTTGAAACCTAATCCCCAACATGATGAAGTGTGGAAGTGAGGGCCTTTGGGCGGTTATTAGGTCTCTGCCTTCATGAATGAGACTTGTGCCCTTATGAAAGAGACCCCAAGGAGTTCCCTTGCCCTTTCTGATATGTGAGGACACAGTGAGAAGACTATGAACCAGGGAATTAGCTGCCGCCCGCCCCCCCCCCCGCCCCAACGCAGACACCAATTCTGACTGTACCTTGATCTTGCACTTCCAGCTTCTGGAACTGTGAGAAATAAATTTCTGTTGTATATAAGCTACTCAATCTATGACATTTTGTTATAGTAGCCTGAACAGACTAATATGTTAGTTATGTGGATAAATATCATGTCCCTGATTAGTGCTTGAAATCCTCAAGGGATAAAGTCTATCTACATGATGCCACACCCAATATAAAACACTTGAAAGAAAATTGAAACTTTTGGTCTAACTATACATGTCTGGAGTATATGACATCAAAAATACTTCTTCATAGCTATAACAATAAATTACTTCATTTTTAGGTGTCTTTTCCTTTCCAACTATTTGACATTGTGTAGATAGTCTTTAGATTCTTTTTAAGGGTGTATGAAGCAAAGCTACATGAATTTTAATTTAGCCTATTGCAACTGGCATTGTATAAAGTAACAGATTTATGCCTAACAGAAGTTTTTAAATTACAATAAATTTCTTCAGCATATCATTTACATAAGGCACATCAGCCTGCTTATTGGTACTAAAACAGGAAGCAATATAGCAAATAGAAGTTGCTAAATATAACCAAAGAAATAGGAAGACTCTATCTATAGAAATTTCGGCTGCATTTTTACTCCGGTTTAAAAATAATTCATACTAATTATTTTAAATAGATTACTGAGTTCATTTAAGTGATAAAAATGGACCTATTTTCAAATCAAGATTCTGTTTGAATAGATTAAAGCAAATAAATTTTGTCTGAATTTATCTAGTTGATCCAAAAGCAGATAAAGAAATGTATTTAAAAATCTGCCAATGTACGAATATAGCGATCTTATTATGTACTTAGAACTACCCTGAACTTATGGAGGATTCTGAAAATGCAGGAGGACACGACTGTGCAGAAATGTTGGGGAGTCAAATCTCATGCAGAGGAAGTAAAAACACAGCGTAAGTCTGAATAAAAGAACTATCGCTGCAGGATTAATACTGTGGTTTTGTTTGCTAGACAGGTTCATCCTCAGAGGTATGATTCTTCCAGGGCCCACCTTAGAAGACTGGTACTTCTTTCAGAGATGCTCCATTTTTCAGCTCATTTCTAGAACTTCCTTAGGGAAATTGCCCTTACAACTTGTTTCATAGTATTTTACTATGTTTATTATTTGTCTTTGGGTTTAATCTTGGGAAAGGCCAAAGTAATAAATAAAATCAAATTTAGAAATAATTCTTGTGATCCAAACTAAGTTATAATTAACGAATAATTACCTTTTTTTTTTTCCTGGAATGGCTCATAGACTAGCCAATTCATTCACTTATACAATTTTATTTAAATTGAGGTATAATTGACATATAACATTCTGTAGTTTAGGGCGAACAATGTGTTGATTTGAGACATTGATATATCATATAATATGTTGATATTGCATTGATACAATATGATGACAACAGTCACATTAGTTTACACGTCAATCATGTCACATAGTGATGGTTTCTTTTTTGTGGTGAAAACACTTAAGATCTACTCTCTTAGCAACTTTGAAGTATGTAACACAGTGTTGTTGACTATTATCACTTTGCTGTGCATTAGAGCTCTGGAAATTATTCACCTTCTACTTGGAAGTTTGTGCCCTTTGACCAACAGGTAATCAATCTAAACTCTCTCCTTTTCTCTTCCATGGAAGTCACCCACATGAGGATCCCAACACTGGGCATTCAAAGACGCCCACCTAACCTTGGACAGATAAGTTGCAAAAGAGTGTTTAAGGAGGATTCTCTGATGAGGTACACTGGATAAAGGAAAGCACGGAGTCAAACAATTAGTTGGGGGTGCAAAATGAGATCTAAATTTGAAAAATATGTGGTTTTGCTTTACTCAGATCCCCTATATATTTGCCTCAATTCTCCATTTCAATTGTGGGTTCAGAAAAACTATCTGACTCAGAAATAAGGAGGATAATGAACGAGAAGTTAAACAAGAAGGAAGTTGAGAGAATGTGTAGATAATGCAAAATAGGGTCGCTAAAATACCACAGTAATTAGAATGGGAATAAATAAACATTCCAGAAGTCTCCAAAGGATTAATTTTTGACACAATTAATTTTATTTGCTCTGGAAACGTGAAGTGGATTTGGTCCTCATCTGGATGCAATTGAGTCTTCTCAATCCTAGGCTAGATAGCTATTTTTCTGCTGATTTTAATATGCTGCCAGTGCCAAAAGTCCTCTGGGTAAATATATCGGATTTATAAAAATGCCCAACAAAATCAAATTAACCAAACAATGTTGAATGAATGACTCACAAAATGTGACATTTTCACCGAATAAATATTTTTCGCTTTCCACTATATTTAGCTAAGGAAAAAAAAAAAAGAAAAAAGAAAAATTTCACACAGATCTAAATACTTTGTGAGTTTATTATGAACACATGTACAATGCAGTGTCAGAATTTTATACACAGGTAGGTGGCGTAGGTGACCGAAGGTTGGCGCTATTTAAACAATTCTCAAAATAGTTCTTTTTGGGTACTCCAAATTTTTTATACACTCTTCAGAGAGATTATCTGAAGGTTAAAACGCTATAGCATTTTGTTTAGAAAAGCATTGCATGACTCTCTGGTTAGATTGTAGAAAAAGTTTGGGAAACTGAAAATACGTTTTAAGTCTGTAGTTTACCAGCTTTTAAAAGAGGGTCTTTTAAAAAAAAGTATTCACATTTATCAAGGAAAATAGACCCAGTGTCTTGGGAGGAACCAAGAAGTGAGAGCTGGTGCTGGTGATGAGTTTTACAACAGACTGGAAAACACTTGTATTAATAGTGATACCTCAGGGAGGGGAAGCTGTTATTTTCATGTTGTTTAAACATGAATGGCTTGTTTCAATTACTTAAATCTCTGTGTCTATATTTATGTCAATATCATAATCTCTTGTTGATACACACATTGACTTCCAACTTCAACAGGCTTGTGTTACATGAAGCTCTGTGAACTCCTAAGGAGTCATAGAAGTGGGACAGAGGTCCAGATGGAGAAGGACCAAACAGAATACAGGTGCTATATTGGGAGAGCTAAGAAAGGATGAGATTTATCTGGGTTGTGTGATGAAGATGTTTAGGTAGACCAGAGAGATGCCTCAATTAAGAACCTGGAGAAGATTACTGTGGAAGATACACTGTTTTCTTGAAAACCAAAGCTATCGACCATCAGAGGATAATTTAATAAGGCTCTACAAATGGTCACAGGACATTATTTACCAACACAATCTTTTTCAGGGAAATTGCTTGAATATTTTCTGAGGACATTTCTGTGTAACTGAAAATTCAGAGCTGATTGTAAACATGTATACTCTAGACTCTGTTTATGGAAGTAGGTGGGATGTAGATTACTCTAACAGTGAAATGGGTACAACCTTTCCTTTTTTTCTCAATTTATTTACTTTTCTAATTGTTTGTTGCTGATATATGTAAATTAATTTAATTTTACACTGACCTTGATAAATTCACCTCTTAATTTTAATAATTTATAAAACTCTTATTTGGCCAAGGAAAGAGTTGTATTTTCTTGGGATGATGTGGTCATCTGGGTAAAGTAACCCCATATTTGCTTTTGCCTTCTCTTTGTGCCCTGAATCACTTCCCCTTTCCCTTGCTTATGCATGGGATTGCATAATTTGATAAAGTGTTAGCATGTAAACTTTTCTTCAGGCTCTGTTTTCCAGGGAGCCCAGGCGAAAAGAGTCTTCAAAATTCCTTCTCTGTTTAATGCCTCCCAAGGCCCCTTCCAATTTTAATACACTTGCCCAAGGCCATAATGCTAGAAGGGCATGTAACTGAGAGCTAAACCAATCTGTCTGTCCGTTAGCTCCATATTCCCACTAACCAAAACTTCACTCCAGGCATCTGTTCTTGCCCTGTTCTAGCCCCACTCCAAGAAGGCTTCCCTCTCTCTTCGTGAGAAACGTCTGAAGAAGGAGAGAAAAATAGAATTGCCTTTTCATCATGAACCGCTGTGGGCAGAACTTGTCTTCTGCTGCTCTACAAATGGAAATAAACATTCAGGAGTTAATCCTCAGAACAAATGGAGATCTTGCTACAGAATGTTTATTGACAAGCCATTTCCTATTTGAAATTCTTTCCTCTCTCGGTCTCCATCTTGCCATATACTGTTTCCTTTGCTAACTTCTCTAGGCATGTATAATTATTGTCTCCACCAACCCTATCCTCTGGTTTCAAAAATTACTCTGGGTGTTCAGTTCTAGCCCCACCCATATTGTTGGAAGTTTTCTCCATCTACTGCTTCTCCTCAAATCTCTTTAAAGCGCCCTTCTTAACCAGAAGACCACAAAGGCATTTTAAGTCTAATTAGATCAATGGATGCTCAGATTCTGTATCTAACAGCTCTTTAATATTTGGGTATTCTTCTTTCCCCAATGCGTGGGTGCTCTGAAAATTGGCCATGAGTCCCTTTGGGGAAGGATTGGGGAAATGCCTACCCTTCACTCCACTTACCATGACTCCCCTTCAATGGCTCTGGGTCTGTGAATTAACTTAGATCTCGAAATAGGGTGAGGAAACTTGAATTTCCATTGTAGCTGTTGACCTCATCCTTCAGTTCATCAGACTTTGATATTTTTTAATTATACCACTCAAGTAACACCATAGTTATCTAAACACTTCTTTGTCTTTTCTGACTTTTCCAAACATAGTTGCTGTAAATTCCTGTGGATAAAACATTGTGATTCCCATTCCCACTCCATCACCACTGTTAGAATAATTACATCTACTTTGCCTCAGACCAATAAGTGTTGTCATCTAACCTAGTCACAGTGAGGAGTAGTAGGGACAGACCATTTGGAAAAAAAAAAAGATTCATATTGAGAGAGACATGCTTCAGGTGAAGTCTTTGTACAATCTCCAGGCAAGGGGGGTTTGTTCTCCTCCGGCAGGTGGTAAGGGGACTTCTTTTGCTGACCAATAAAGTTCTGGTAATTGAGGGACAAAGATTATTAGACGTGTTGATCTACTGACATATACACACGGCTATATTTAAAGTAGATAACCAACAAGGACCTACTGTATAGCACAGGGAACACTGCTCAATGTTCTGTAATAACCTAAATGGGAAAGGAACTTGAAAAAGAATAGGTACATGTATATGTATAACCAACACAACATTGGTTGTACTGTACACCTGAAACTGTACAGTGCTGTACACCTGAAACTAACACAACATTGTTAATCAACTGTACTCCAATATATTTCTGTAAGATCTTATGGAGAAACCCGAACGAAGTTTTTGGCCAATCCAATAAAACAAAACTTTAAATAAAATAAAATTCCCCACTCTTACTCTTTATATCAGGTCTCAACTTCATTATGAAAGATCTACGGTGCGCGTTTAGTTTCCTTTGCAATTCTGCCATGCTGGTAATCGGATACTGGGCCTGATTTTCAATTTTCATCTTCTCTGTGTGAAGGAAGGGAACATTCACTTTAAAGCTGCCAGGGAGGCCCTCGGACTTTCGAAATGTGATTTAAGTTGGCAATTTGTTGCCCTAAGCCCATCATTTACTTCTTACAAGTCCTCTACTGGTAACAAAGTATCCTCCTTCTCACCACGATCTTTATTATTACAACATCCCTCTTACCAATCAAGAACAGAAGCCACATTGTCTCCTGATGCCCTGCTTTCCACTGACAGCACTTCAATTATCATTAGATGAAAGATTTAGTAACTGTTACTACTCCATTTGTCCTCCATATCACCTCCAGACAAAGTCCTATCCCAAGGGACGGCTTTCGTCTTAGCCTAGATGCCTACAATTAGGGTAGAACAAAGTTTACCTTCCTATCTGGTGAAGCAAAAATGAGGGAAAAAAGCACAGGAGGAAACAAATTCAACTGTGTGCATTACCAAGCTGGCCACAGCTTTACAGGAAAACATAGCTGGCCATGTGGGTATATGAAATGTCTCCAGTAAGGCAAAATGGAACTCTTACCTCTCAGCACATTCCACTGGAGGTGGGGTGGGAAGATGAACAATGTATCAGCTGTGAAAAGGACACTCACAGCTGCTGCTTAGTTTGCAGTCTAGGATGAAATAGAAGAGAAATGAGAAAATAGATATATGGATTTAAAATGATTTCAAGGTTTTGCCTGACAACTTCAAAAATCTGATATATATGGTGTAAATATCTACCATTTTTGTGATTGGGTTTTATAAAGCCATATAGAAGACTGCTTTTTCAGTGACAATGGTACTTAATATGCCCAGAGATTGTTAACGTATAATGGAGATGGCATAACCTCTGATGAATAGTCTTAGAGATTTCAGTTTTCTGTGCTTTTGAATTTAACTCAGAGTCAGTTACAAGAGGCTTTCTCCTCTAATTGTTTCAGTAAGGAATATTTCCTTGAAAATACTGTTTAATATACCGTAGCAAAATTTCCACAACTTGACCTTGCTTTATGCTGTCTGATACCTTAAATATTCATGATTTTGTACCTGGGTACCTGAACTGACTGTACCTTCCAATATAAGTAGAAATGTACTTAGTGAGAAGGACAGTGCATAGCAAATATATACTGCATGGAAAAAACAGCTGTATTTTGGTTTATGAAATGTCTCAATTTATTTTTCAAATATTTTGGGTTAGATGAAACCCAACTAAGTTTTGCCAAGAACGTTTCCCCCTTAATTTTTGAAATCATGTGCAATTTTGCAGAAATTTACTCCATATGTTTCTGTTTCATTTACACTTAAATCACCAAAATATTGTTTTGTAAGATCTATTTGATGTCCAAGAAGCCATTTGAATTACTCCAATACAGTGTTTTTAAACTGAGATATTACTCTCATACCATAAAATTCACCCTTTTGAAGTGTATAATTCAGTACTTTTCAGTATTTTTTCAGAGCTGTGCGACCATTACCACTATCTAATTCCAAAACCCAATACAGGTTTTAAACATATTGCCTTAATCGGAAGCTGAACCGTAACGCTGGAAAATGCACGAACGCGCTGCATAGCGGAGTTTACCTTGAAGCTTCTTGACTGGAATTTGATGTGAGTTTTTTCTGTTAAAAAAAAAGGGGGGGGAGAGAGAGAGAGAGAGAGAGAGACTTGTGCCAGCCCTAATACCACAGTCATAAATCAGAAAAATCTGTATTAAACAAAGTGGCTGCAGGACTCAGGGGTTATCACAAGGATGGCCCGAGTTGAAAATTCTACTGCTTTACGGCTCAGACCCATCCCCTTACTGATGGTATTTTTGACAGTTTTTTGACCTGGAAAATCTCAGACCACTGGGTCCTGATCACACAAATTTTGGCTCCAGAGTTCTCCTAGCTCGCAGTTACTACCACATCCAGCTAAGTCACTGCCAGAAAAATAAGAGACTACAGAAGGCTGACTTTGAAGACAGAATGTTCCCCTAGTGACCTCTGTGTATTGAATTTGGAACAGTCTGCTTAAGAAGCAGTGGGAATAGTGAGTCATAAAACTTAATTTGTTATCTCAGTGAGGCCCTCCAGATAGTATTTAAGGATATTGCTCTATCAGGTTCTTCAAGGATAAAATAGATTCCTGTTGAATACTAATATCCCTCTTTGTCAACTTTAGTTCTCAATTAGGTATACTGGATTTAGAACATGGAAAAAAAAGAATATATATATATATATATATATATATATATATATATATATATTACAATACACAAAACAAAATAGAATGACAGTGCATTTAGCCATATTTCCCAGCTTTTTTAGGAATCGTAACACCAAACTAGAAATTTGGTCTTCTACGACTCTCGTTTCTTTATTCTACTCAAAATAAGCCATGCTAAATGAAAAACAAATTTTTTTAGTACCATGTTATTTGCAGACATAATCAACCTGTGAGATTTTGGAGATTTTTCTTTATATTTAACACCCAGATTCCCATTTAAAAAATGGGAATTACAATAGGATCCCCACAAAATTAATGTAGAATAAATTAAATGATGACTTACATATGAAAAAGTGACCAGCATAGTACCTGGAACAGCAAAGGTAAATAATTATTGAATTGGAACTGAATCTGGGCTGATGAGTTGACCCATGATTAGACAACTAGAATTTATTTCTATATTTGTTCTTCCAGGATATAAATGAGTGCTTTAGTAGTCACTGTTCTTTTCTGTGAATGCATTGCTTCATTTGTAAAATAAACATAATGTTGTATAAAAAGTGGTTTGTGTGTTTTCTATTAAGTGTCTCAGAATGGAACCACCATTTATCATGATCACTGTGAACATGCAGTAAGAAGCTTATTCCAGTAAAGCCTAGCATTTTTAAAAATTAATTGACACAATATCTCATCAATTGTCCTCCTTTCTCATAATAAGCTAAGCAACAATTCTTGAACTCTACAAATCAGGCAAGTTTTGCTATATCCTGTTTTTTTCTTATGTCCCTAACTTGGCAGTACTTTTTGTCCGCATGACAACAAACTGTCTGGATGAAGAGTAAAATATTCAATCATCTAGATGTTTTGTCTACACAGTGCTACATGTTTTGATATTATGTAGACAAAACATCCAGATAATTGATTTTTTTTCCCATTTCATCCAGATGCTCTGGCATTATTTATACATAGCTCACATCTAGTTTACTATTCACTGAAACAGGAAGAGAACACAAACGTAAGAGGTGACATGAAAAATGTATCAGGCATTAGATCACAGGTGAGCATTTTCCTGCATGGGAATAATTCATTTCTTGAATATATATGGTATCCACTTTGCATTTTTGTGGTTCACGTATATGAAACATTACCTAGCAAAATATGGTTGGATATACACAATGTCTACGATACTGATTACAAATTATTTTGGATGAAGAGGAATAAAGAGGAAAGTTTGTTTTGAGTAAACAAATCCCTCGATGTCATGAATGTGGGAGATACTGATGGTTACCTACACAAATCATTCTGAACCATTTTCTCTCCCTTTCTGCCTTCCAGTACCAAGGCTGAAAAACCAGACACTTGATATCTTGGCCTCTCAGTAAGAGGTGGGTGGCCAAATGGCCTAATTTTTGACAATGAGGTCATAAGGGAAAGTGTGCCATGGGATTTCTGAGTGTGCCTCTTAATTAAAAGAACAGCTCCAAAGGAGAGTTTAATTAGTTCTGTTCCTTCTTTATTCTTTTCTTTGTCAAGTGTGGATATGATACTGGAGCTGCAGCAGCCATTTTGCAACCATAAGACAACAAGGATGGAAAACCAGCAAATAGTGGATAGGGTACAATGGACATAAGAGAGAATGGGTTCTTGCTACCGTTGTTGAGTTGCTGCTCTATTCTTAGGCCTCCCATCTCCAAACTTTTTATTAAATAAAGAATCAATATCCTTATGCTTTAACTACTGTTATTCATGTATTTTGTTACTTTCAACTGAGAACATTCCTATCTGGTAAAGTAATGCAGATATTATGTCCCTTTGACCCATAAAAAAACTGTAGCACAGATTGCTGAACTGACTTGTCTAATTTCACAACTGCAAAACAAATGTGAAAATAAAACTGGGGCCCAGGTCTCCTGGTTTAAATTGCTTTATGTTCTTGTCATCAGAATACACTTTCTGAAGGCACTAAATATTGACCAGCCAAATGTCCAGGACTTAAAACAAGTGAGATAAAATGTCACCAACTAATAAAGGTAACACTGAAAAACTGTTCAAAGATACTTAAATCAGCGTAATGGATTCCTCTAATTTGCTACACATGGGGCATATCACAGCAGCTTTTGAGGTTTTAAAAACTGTAGGGATTCAGAATCAGAATTCAATATTCTAACACTTGGTTTCAACACAATAATCTCTGGGTCCTGTTTTAGTGTCAATGCAACATGTTGAATGGGAGAAAAAAAACATAGGTTTTGAGAGCCAGACCTGTATTCAACTCCCACCTCCGTACTTGCCAGACATGAAATCTCAGGATTGGTACTTACCTGGTCAGTTTCCTCATCTGTAATACTGTGCCAATCCAATGCACCTCTTCAGTTCTTGTGAGGATTAAATGAGATAATACATGCATAGCCCCTACATCAGTGCATGGCAAATAATTACAATTTAATAAGTAGTAGCTATTATTATTACTAGCAAATTAAGAAACTAACAGATCTAGATGATATAAATGCCCTGATCAAAGTCGCTGTTCACTATTCAAGTGGCCTTCTGAAGTATGGTCGTGATGACAGTAGATACAACTCCTGATGGTAGAGCTGGGCAAAGGTGTAACTGTGATGCCCCAAGAGGTACTAATTTAACGTTAGTTGACTGTGGCTTGTGGCACTTCCATCACGTAAAACGTTCAGGTGAACATTGGGAATCATCTGATTATTTGGTTCTCTTGTTGTATGAAAGATCCAAGTGAGTCATCAGACTACCTGAGAGATAAATTTTGGTTTTCATAGATATACTCAACACGGTGAATAACTTAGTTCCGATCTACATTTAACAAGCCTCTTGTCAAAGCACCTTGGTGGTTTATAGCCTGAAAAAGGAAATTAAAGTAATAACAGTGAGCCAAGTGCCATGACTTGTCACACATACACACACTGATTTCTACATTTGAACGGGCTCTTGCTACAGTAAATTTAGCTTACTGTGTGTTTTCACAAAATAACAATTACCCGGGAAGTTCTTTCTGTCCTGAATTCTCAAATGCTAAATAAAACCTTGGGCTCTTGGCTGAAAGGTAGAACCTGCCATTCAAATCGATTCCCAACACAGGGAGTGCAGCTGGAGTTAGAGGACTCTAAGCCCAGCTCCATTATTTTTGCATCACATAATATTTTCTATAAACCTGGCCGAGGCCCACAAAGTAAAGACAGTTGGTTTTTAGGAATCAGCCTTGATTTTCTGCTTGGGACAGTGAATACCAGGAATCCATTCCTAATGAAAAGCAAACAGAGAATCACTACTTTCCCCCATACATTCCTTACATAGTTATACTTGAACGTATTCTGTGGAGACAGTTTTTTCTACAAGTTCTACATGCAGAGGGTGTGCACAGGAAAGCCTCATCTGGAGGGCTGGAGCTAGAATAACTAACTGGAAGTTAACCCTTGTGTGCTCATGAAGCCCTTGAACCTGCACTTCCTCTGCCTTCTCAGAGGTGTCCTGTCCAGATGCATCTTCAATCAAGGACCAGTCAAGTCAACTTTGACTACTCCTTGGGATTTGGAGAGTCACACTGCTCCTGATACTGTCGGTCTGGACCTAATATATTCCTATATAATTCTACATTGATTTTCACTGTATTCTTAGGGATATAGAGGTAGTTCATCCTCTTCGATGGCTAGGCAAACTCGTGATTCCAAGGTAGTCTAGTTGTAATGGAAGAAGTCCCTGAGTCAGGGCCAAAGCCTCAACTCTTATTTGTTAATGCAACTATTTTCCAGCTAGCTCAAGTCTGGAAGTTGCAGATTCCTCATGTCTAAAAGGGCAACAGTGGCTGCCCAGCAGGTAACCAAGTTCTGGTGAGAGGTATTGTCTAAAAACACCTGGAACAATGTCAAGAACCATATGAATGGGAGGTATTATGGAATGCAAAGACATTCTAAAAACAGTTTTAAAACAAGATTAATTTTCAGGGTATTTATGTAAAATTTTATTCTTTTTAATTAAACTTTTTATTTTGAGATGTTTGAAGATTATTCACATGAAGTTGTTAGAAATAAGAGAGAAACCCTGTGTACCCTTAACCCACTTTCTCCCTGGGTAGGCAGCTCAGGCTACCATGACAAAATACAATTGAGTGGTTTAAACAACAGAAATTGCGCTCTCATCATCTGGAGGCTAGAAGTCCAAAATCAAGATGCCAGTATGGTTGGTTTCTGCTTAATATTTCTTTTCTTTTAGCCCTTGAAAAACACTGTGGCACTTCCTTCTGGCTTCCGCGATATCTGGTCAGAGAAATCCATTGTCATTTGAATTATTTTTCCCCTGTAGAAAAGGTATCATTTCCTTATTCACTGCTTTACAGATGTTGTCTTTGTCTCTAGTTTGCAGAAATTTGACTCTACCATTTCTTGGTGTGGATTTCTTTGACTTTATCCTGTTTGGGTTCTACTCAGTTTCTTGAATCTGTATTTTATGTCTTTTGCTAAATTTGTGAAGTTTTCCACCATCATTTCTTTCAGTACTTTTTCAGCCCTCTTTCCTGCCTATCTCTATCTACCTATCTACCTAGAGAGATTTTAAGGAGTTGACACACATATTTGTGGAGGTTTTGCAAATCCAGAATCTGCAGGGTACCCAGGCAAGAGTTGCAGCTCAAATCCAAAGTTGTTTGCTGGCAGAATTCCCTGTTTATCAGGGGAGGTAATTTTTTTTTTCTATTAAGACCTTCAAATGATTGCATGCAGCCCACTCACATTATGGGGAGTAATTTGCTTCACTCAAAGTCTACTGATTTAAATGTTAATCTTATCTAAAAAATACCTTCACAAAAATATCTAAAATAATGTTTGACAAGTGATCTGGATACTACGGCTTAGGCAAGTAGCCACATACGATAAATTATGACAGTCTCCCAGGTCTCTGCGGCTTTGTTCATTTCCTTTTTTCAGTGTGTTTTATCCTTGTTGATGTTCAGATTGAGTAATTCCTATTGTTCTATCATCCTTTTATGCCTCCTTTTCTCTGTTCCCTCCATTCTGCTCCTCATCTGGTCCTCTGAGTTTTTAATTTCTGTTATTGTATTTTTAGTTCTAAATTTCCATTTAGGTATTCTTCGTATTTTCTATTTCTTTGCTGAGGATCTGTATTTTTTATTTGTTTCAATCATGTTCATAATTGTTCATCGATGCATTTGTATGATGACTGCTTTAAATCTTGGACAGATAATTCTAGTATCTACCATCTTGGTGTTGGCATCTATTGATTGTCTTTTTATTCAGCTTGAGATCCTCCTGATTCTCAGTATGATGAGTAATTTTTCTATTGAAATCTGGACATTTGGGGGACTGCGTTATGAAAGTCTGGATTATTTATTTATTTATTCTTTTTTTTTTTTTTGCGGTACGCGGGCCTCTCACTGTTGTGGCCTCTCCCGTTGCGGAGCACAGGCTCCGGACGCGCAGGCTCAGCGGCCATGGCTCACGGGCCCAGCCGCTCCGCGGCACGTGGGATCTTCCCGGACCGGGACACGAACCCGTGTCCCCTGCATCGGCAGGCGGACTCTCAACCACTGCGCCACCAGGGAAGCCCGAAAGTCTGGATTATTTAAACCTCTTGTTTTAGCTGCTTTCTCTGGCACCACTCTTGAAGGAGAAATGAGGAGGAGACTGCCTCATTACTTCTGGGTGGGAACAGACAGCCAGGTTCCCTTCTTTGATACTGAGGGGAGAGGAAGCTTGTTAGTGCTGGGCAGCTGTGGGAATTTTCACTCCCAGCTAAGTATCTTAACTTGGCTGGAGGGATAGGAAGGTCCAGTACTCTCCCCACTTGGCCTCTAATGATCCCATGCTGAGCAGGGGTGAGAGTTCTGACTCTCTACTCAGCCTCCTCTGACATCACTCCAGCTGGGTGGTGGAAGGCCCCTCATTACTACTGGGTTTGATAAAGTTCAGCCTCCTACTTAGCCTTCTCTGAAACTACCCCAGCAGGAGTTTGGGGCATCTCGTTAAGGCCTGGTGAGGATGGAAGTCTAGGCTCCCCACTCACACTTTGCTGGTGAGAGACTCCCCACTTTCTGGTCTTTTGGCAGAGAAAGTGGGATTTGGGGGTTGTTGTCTGTATCCTTTGGTGTTTACAGGTTTCTGACTTCTTCACTTCCAATTGGGATGTACAAGGCAAGAGGACACCTCTATATTGGTCCTTAGATCCTGAGATCCCACCCTGACCACCACCTTCTCTCTATCTTTCAAAGTATTCTTACATTTATTTTATATCTTATATTTAATTGTACTTAGCAGGTGAAATAGGGAAACGTATACTTACTTCCTATTCCTGGAAGCAGAAACTATAAAAACTCACTTTTAATGAAGAGAGGTAAGAGGGTAAATGATATAAAGTATCAGTTTAATATTATAAGTACAAAGGGACTATGGCTTGCCACTAAGCTAGAAATCATAAAAGCAGGTCTTAACCAAACTTTCTTAACAGAATTACAGTTTGACTTTTGGATTCCACTGAATTCCCATCTCAAGTTTTCTCACAAATATTTTAAGTGTTTGATAGTAGTTGTATCTTTAGTTTATGATGACATTTCAATTTATTCCTTCTAAATTGTGGTATAGGATAGGGAAAATATTTAGCACTGTGCTTCTTATCACTAATTCATACTTTCTCCGGGGGGAAGTGAGCTATTTGCCTTCCCTCCACATTCCTGGCCAGTTCCCAACTTTATCACCCATATTCATAAGCAAAAGAATTTAGGGTCACCTTGACTATATGTTTGCAATGAAGTCATAGCCTATACTAAGAGCCTTTCTTTTACCCTTTAAAATATGAATAAAACTTTGCATTTTTGTTTGTCAAAACTTGAATTCTGGAAGATGCTTTCATTTCCAAATCCTGAAATCTTGGAATAATTTTGTCAGTGAAAAAAATGATAAATTACATAGAAAAGTTCAGGTCTGAATTCTCTTATTCATAAATTAAAGGTATTAAAATTAATTAATTATAAGGTCCCTGCCAATGGTAATCTTTCCACACTTGCAGTTGACACAGCACATTAGTGGCTCAAATGCAATTAGAACTCTCACATCCTGACTTCTATTAATCTGACCATTCTTATGTCCGACTGCTTCTCCCAGGACGCCTGTGAGAAAGTAGGTTTTACCATCATTTTGCTGGTGAAGAAACAAGTTCATTGACCTGTGTCACCTACTAAGTTATTAACTCATTAAAATTTCTAAGGCAACATAATTAGTAGCTGGCAGAACCAGGACTCACTCTCTTTAAGCATTCTAACTCCAAATGCAGTGTATGTTTGTTTGTTTTACTGCGTCAAAGTTCCCTTTCTCGGACTGATGTCAAGCTCTGTTTCCTCTCAAAGGATGAACACTGACAAAGTCCTAGAGAAAGTGTCCAAACTCTTCTCCTAATTTTGCTCTGACTATGCCATCTTCTTTCTTAATATCTTACAGTGACTTATATTTACATTTGAGATAAAGTCAAAGATCCTTATAGCCCTCATTAAAGCTCTTTATGAGGAGGTTTTTGTTTCTGCTTCTTCTCATGATACAGTAATGGTTTTCCCTTGAACAACTAGAAAACTGGACAGTATATATATTAGACAGTGGATTTCAGATATTGGACAAAAGGCAGTGCAGCACTGTGATTCCCAAGAAAATAAAAACAAATGAGGTGATCCATATAATGGCATCAGCTCACTATCTGGATAAAATTTTAGGGTGTAGCAAAGGGAAGAGGAACCCAAACAGAGCCAACCAGTCTTTCTGAGTTGGGAGGACAAAGTTTGGAGGCTTTGTCCCTTTTTTTTTTTTTTTTTCCCTCCTCCCCGCCCCTCCCCCCCAGTTTTGTCCCTTTCATGGGGGCAGAGTTGACTAGAATCTTCAGGAAAAAATGCCAAAGAGGAGCGAATTCCATAAAGAAAGGTCTGGATATTTGTGGAGATAATACCTTAACTATTTCACTGAGTATTAATCCCCATATGCAGGAGAGGAAAATACCCAAGGCTGGAGGAAAAAAAAAATCACTCACTGGAAAGCTATAGACAGAACAAATCCCAGAGTCCACACCGAGCTGAGAATAGTTCATGTGCCCACTGGCCAGAGTAGAAAGGCATGTAATAAATGACTGGGCAAGTAGAGTCCACAAAAAGGTATTGCCTTAATAGTGGGATGAAATCAGCCTTAAACTGCACGGTGCTCTGGCATGCCCTAACAAGGCATGGATGCATGCCTCAAAGGAGCACGCTGATTTCAAATAATATTGAGTGTGAACCACAAAAAGTCAAAACTGTACAAAGAAAAATGAAGAAATCTAGCGTCCCAAACCAAACTGTAAACTTCATGATATCCTGCATCCCCCTCACGCCTGCCACCAAATATTATTAGATACGTGAGAAAACAGGAAACTATAACCTATAACCATAAGAAAAAAAATCCAATAGACACAGACACAGAAATGACAGAGATGACGGGACTAGCCAACAAGAAGAATGTTAAGACAATTATTGTAAATATGCTCCGTATGTTCAAGAAGGTAGAGAAGAAACATGATTATGATAAAGAAATGAAAGATTAAAACAAAATGAAAGGGAACTCATAAAGTTGAAAAATATAACATCTAAAATGGATAGTACACAGGATAGAATTAGATGAAATAGTCACTAACTTTTAAAAAATTAGTTATTTTGAAGACATAGTAATGGAAGCATCCAAAATGAAGTACAGAGAGAAAAAATAATAATTTCAGTGAGTCAGTGATTTGAGTGACAATATCAAACAGTTTAGTAAACATATAGTTGGAGTTCCAAAAGGAGAGAAGGAGAAACAGAAAAAAATGGGGAAATTAACAGTCAAAGTTTTACCAATTTGATGAAACATATAAAGCTACACATTCAAGAAGTTCAACAAACTCCTATAAAGGAATCATAAAGAAAATCATCCCAAGTGATATCATAATCAAATTCCTGGAAACCAATGAATAAAAGATAATTTCAAAAGCAGCCAGAAAGGAAGAGACCTGTTAAGTATAGAGGAACAAAGATAAGAATGACAGCATATTTCTTAGCAGAAAATAATGCAAGCCAGAAAACAATGGCAAAATGTCTTTGAAGAACAGGATCAAAAAATGTTAGTTGAAAATTCTATACTTGGCAAGAAGATCTTTTAGAAATGAAGACAAAACAAAAGCTTTTTTAGTTAAGCCAAAATTTAAAAAGTAATTTCCAGCAAGTCTGTACTATAAGACCTCTTAAGGAAAGTTTTTCAGTTAGGAGAAAAATAAGAGATGGGAATCTGAATCTAAAAAAAAGGAATGAAGAGGCTTAGAGATTGTAAGTAAGTGGATAAATATAAAAGACATTTTTTTCTCATTTTAGTCTCTTTAGAAGAAAATTGTTCAAAACAAAAAAAAAAACCCAATGTATTGTACGGTTCAAAACATATGAAGAAATGAAACGCACAATAAAAATAGCATAAAAGATCAGAGGGGAAATGGAAGAAGTCTGTTTCAAGATTCATTCGATGTATAAAGAATGATGTAACAGTACTGGAAGGCAGAATGTGGTATGTTAAAGATGTGTGTTGTAAACCTGAGGGTACCCACAAAAAATAAAAGCAATGAATTATACATAAAAAGCTAGTTGTAGAGATCAAATCTAATCATTAAATATATATAATTAATTAAAATAAATCAGAAAATTGAGGAAAAAGGAATGAACAAGAGATAGGACAAATAGAAAATGAATATCAAGGTGATAGATTTAATCACAATCCTATCAATTATCCCATTATTTGCACATGATCCAAACATTCCAATTACAAGGGAAAGATTTTTAGGTAGATTTAAAAAATACTATCCATATATCTAAAGACACAGATGGGCCAAAATTAAAAGGATAAAAAATGTATATCATGAAAATCCTAATAAAAAATTCTGGAGATGTTTTATTAGTATCAAAGTAAATTTAAGAACAAGAAATATGATCAGGGACAAAGAGAGATTTTGTAGTAAAAAAAGGATCACTATATCAAGAGGACATAATAACCTTAAATGTAAATGGACTTTATAACAGAGCTTCAAAATGCATGAAACAAAAACTAATAGAAGTAAAAGGAAAAATTTGAAAAATCCAAAGTTATAGTTGCAGCCTTCAACATTCTTCTCGATAATTAATAGAAAGTAGGCAGAAAATGAATATGTATGTATATGACTTTAACTTGCCCTAGTTGAGGTTTATAAAACATACCACCAGAAATAAAAGTAGAATACACACTATTTTTATGTACCCACAAAACATTCACAAAGATGGGCCATATTCTGGGCCATAAAAAAAAGCTCATCAAATTTAGAAGGATTGTAATCATGCTAAACATGTTCTTTCACCATAATGACTAGAAATCAACAGCTAATGGATATGTGGAAAATGTCAAAATATTTGGAAATTGAAAAACACACTTCTAGATAATTCATGGGTCAAAAAAACAATGAAATGAGTGATTAGAAAACTAGTGATTAGAAAAAATTATGAATTGACAGAAAATGAAAACACAACTCATCAAAATTTACAGTTACTTTGAGGGAAATATACAGAAATGAAAACAAAGAAGTTCTTAAGCCAGTGTTCTTATATCTCACTTTAAAGAAACCAGGAAAAGAAAAGTCATTAAACTCAAAGTAATGACAGGGAAATAATAGAGATTTGGGCAGAAATCAATGAAATAGAAAGCAGAATATAATAGAGAAAATCAATGGAATCTAAACCTGGTCCTGTGACAAACATCAATAAAATGCATAAAATTCTAGCCAGATTGATCCAAAAATAGGGAGAAAAGAGCTAAATTACCAATATCAGAAATAAAAGAAGGACATCACCACAGATGCTACAGACACTGCAAGACTCATAAGGGAATATTACCAACAAGTCTATAAACCAATAAATATGACAATTTTAACAAAACGGACACATCCTTTAAAAGACACAAACTACTAAAGGTCACCCAAGGAGAAATAAGCTGAATAGCCTCACCATAGTAAAAACCTTCCAGCAGAGAAACACTTCCAGAGTAGATGGCTTCACTAGCGAATTCTAGCAAACGTTTAAGGAACAAAAGTGAGTCTGCATAAATTCTTCCGGAAAATAGAAGAGGAAGCTATACTTTCCAACTCACTTTATGAAGCAAGCTTTACACTAGCATCACAATCAGCCAAACAGTTATAAGAGATGAAAACAATAGACAAATATTCAGATGAGCATACATGCAAAAATCCTTAACAAAACATAAAAAAGTTAGTCAAGGAATATATACATATTTATGTAACTATAAGCTATGACTAAGTGGACTTTACCCCCAAATTGCAAGATTGGTTTAACATTGAAAACTTCTCTTAATAGATGCAGAAAAATTACTGAAAAAAAAATCAGCATCTATTCATGATAAAAACATTTCAATAACCTAAGAATAGACTTGATCATCTCGATAAAGGACAGCTTTCAACAGCTAACATCAGTATAGTTGTGAGAGACTGCATGTTTTCCTCTTATAACTGAGAACAAGGCAATTGCTCACCCCTCCTATTCAACTTCATATTAGAGGTTCTGTTCAGTGAAATGAGGCAAGAAAAAGAAATAAAAGACATACAAATTGGAAAACTGACATAAAACTGTACTTATTCACAGACAACATGACCATCTCTGTAGCAAATTCTATGGAATCTAAAATAGCAAACTAGAGCTAATAAATAAATTTAGGAAACTCATAGAATCCAAAATCAATACACAAAAATTAATTGTATTTCTATACACTAGGAAACAAACAACAAGCAACTGAAATTTTTTAAAATGTCACTCTCAAGAGAATTAAAAATATGAAGTATTCAGCTATAAGTCTAACAAAATTTATGCAAGACTATGTGCTGAAAACAATAAAACATTTCTGAGAGAACTTAAATAAGACTAAAAATAAATGGAGAGATATATCATGTTCCTGGCTCAGAAGACTGTCATTAAGATTTCAATTTTCCCCAAATTGAACCACATTTTCAATATAATCCCAGATAAAATCCCCACAGACTTTTTGCTGACATTTAAAATACTCTTTCGTAGACAAGGAAACTCTTATCTTTATGGAAATTCACAGAACCTAGAATTGCCAGAACAATTTTGATAAAGAAGAAGAAAGTTGGAGGGTTTGTACAACATGAAGTCAAGCCTTATTATAAACTACAGTAATGAAAGCAGTGTCGTACTGCTGTAAGATAGATACCTAGTTCAATGGAACAGAATATATATGATATATTTAATTGATTTTTGACAAAACTGCCAAGGTAATCCAACAAGGATAATCTTTTCAACAAATGATACTGGAAACATCAGCTATCTATATATTATAAAAACCTCAAATCTTAACACATACCATTTTATTTCAAATGAATCATGGACCTAAAGGTAGGAGTCAAAACTATTAAAATTCCATAAGAAAACCTAAGAGAAAGTTTAGAGACTCAAATTAGGTAAAGATTTTTAAGTAGGACAAAACAGTACAAACTGCAAAAGAAAAATATTTAATTGGACTTTGTTAAAATTAAAAACATTTGTTCTCCAAAAACTCTGTAAACAAAATGAAGTCAAGTCACAGATTCGGAAAAAATATTTGCAAAGCATTTATCTGGACTTGTAATCGAGATATATAAAAAAGTCTTATAACCCAATTAAAAAGGGAAAAAAGATTTGAATACACTTAAAATTAATATAAGCAAACAGTAAGGAGTAAATAAGCACATAAAGAGGTCCTCAACATCATTAGTGTTAGGAGGACGTCCATTAAAACCACAATGAGGTACTAATACAGACCCACTAGGTTAGCTAAAACCAAAAGGAGTAACAGCTAAAATTGAAAGGAATTAGTGTGTTGGTGAGGATGTGGAACAGGTGGAATCTTACACATGCACGATGCAAACGACTACATGCTGTACGATTCCATTTGCATGGAACCCCAAAAAGGCAAAACCATAGGAATAGAGAGCAGATCAGTGGTCGACAGGGTTCAGGGATACGGGGAGGAAAGTGACATTAAAGGGCAAGATGGGACTTGATGGGCTGAAGGAAATATTCTATATCATAACCATGATAGTGGTTAATGGCTGTATTCATTGATCAAAACTCTTCAAGTAATATTCCTAAAATTAGTGAATATTTTGTATGTAAATTGTACTTCAATAAAGCTGATTCTTTTCAAAGCAAACGGATGGAAAAAATATCCCAAGTGAACACTAATCCAAAGATAGTTGAAGTGACTGTATTAATGTCAGATTTCCAAACAAGGAATATTATTAGCAATAAAGAGGCACATTAATATTATTTCATAATATTAAAGGATTCATTCATCAAGAGAACATCTTAAGGTTTACTTGACTGCCCACCCGGTTATTTTTAAGGCTGTTAAAATAGATCTTCCTGGCACAAGTTTACTTCCCTTCAGAAAGAGAGATTCTAAAATGACTTTTTGGTTGTTGATTTAGTGTGGCTTGGAGTAGGGGAGATTTTCTTTCTTCAAATAGTGTGCCTGAATGTTTTCAGCCAATTTCTCAAGGTCTACAGTAATTACATTGGCTGGCTTTGTTCATCTGCTAGATACATTATTAATTGCCTTTCATTCAGAAGTCTGAAACTTAACTGGCTTCACTGAGAGATTTCCCATGTTACTCAGTAAAAAAGTAACTCAATCTGTCAGAAAACTTCTTTCACTTTGCCACAGATTGTAATATTTAGAAAGATTAACAAACTTGAATCACCACGATTGACTCAAATGATGGCCAAAACTAAGCTGAGTTTCCAAAAATGATAGTTCAATCTTAGAGCTTCCCCCCTTCAAAATTTTTCAACCTGATGATCAGAGAATCCACAGCAACCCTGCCTGCTTTTCCACCACGCCATCACTCCCCAAAATGAATCCTCATGCTGTTACCACCATCGTGGTATCACTTGTCTCCACTTTTGCTTAAGGCGTTCCCTACGTTTCTCCCACTTTCCCTCAGTTCTAGTCTATTTCCCTCCCTGCTGCCCTGTCCATGTTCTTTCCAAGCTTCAACCACAGCATCTGGACCCCCCTCTTCTTGCCCAGGTCATGATAACATGGCACCATGGATTTGTAACTCACCTTTGCTGCATGAGGTTTGTAAAACATACTTTCTTTGAAAAGCTGAGGCTGACTTTCATGAAATGAGTGTAATTCAGATGTCCACTGAGGCCACGCAGTCTCTTGAAGTGGAGGAAATGCAATCTGGCTGTAACCCACACGTGGTGGGAAGTCCAAAGCCTCCCTAAATTTGTTACTTCCAGGAGAGCTCATGCTCTCCTGGTCACTTCTGGCTCCTACCGAACTCTTGTTCTCACCTCCCAGAATTTCTCTCATTTCTCTGCTCCATACTGGCTGAAGTGTGGAATGTTACTAATTTTCTGTGAGCCCCCTCACTCCAATAAAAACACTCACACCTAGCATTTAAATATGTAGCAGATCCTGCAAATGGAAAACTTTTGTATTATCCTCTTACTCCAAATTCCCCTCACATTTTCCTCTTCTCTTCATTTCCCTAGATCCCAACCTTTAAAGGACTCCAGGAAACTCTTCTCCCTTCATTCTACTAAGCAAACTAGTGCAGCTCATGGGCCCCTAATTAGCTCATGTCCTGCGTATCTAGACAGGAGGTATCTAATGCGACCTAAAGAGAACTATAAATCGCCCTAAGGCAGAATTCCATGATAGATGCTACTTCCTTGTCTTTTCCTACTTCGGGCACAAGATCCAAGGTTCTAGTAGATGAGCACAGTTAACCTGATCCAGTCATCCTTACAGAATAATACCCAGAGGAGGCTTTATACATTAGGATGTTATGAAATTGACTAAAGATTTCAGACTGGCATTTTGCTGACCTTTGTGAATAGAGCTCAGAGCTCATGAACTGAGAATATGAAATGAAAAATACTGGCCCTTGTTGACCTTTGAAGATTGTGTAGCTACTTGTAGTCCTTACATGATGAATAATTGGACTCTGCTTTAGAATGAAAACTGGTTACAGAAGGGTGACATTAAAGGTTGTAGTGAGGTTCCTGATATCAGCATCAGTTTCCTCATGTGAAAGATGAAAGGATAATAGCTCTGGTCTAGTTTCCATTTTCTTCTGGGTGATTCAGGTTCTTTTTGTCCTTCAAAGTATGGCTTTCATGGAGAGGTCCTTTTCTTAATTTGGGTTCTTACTTGCTACTAATTAGAGATATTTCCTAGTCTTCTCATTTTAACCTCAGAAGGAGGGGCTGCGGCCATCTGTTTCTCTCCTCTTTTTGTGTACCTCTAATCTCTGTTAGATTCATCCTCTTTTGTGAGACCAGTGTTCCCTGAGCCCTGCAATGACTCTGTGTGTGTGTGTGTGTGTGTGTGTGTGTGTGTGTGTGTGTGTGTGTGTTGGGATGCTGCACTGGCAGAAAGAACCTCTTTCTACTGGGAGTCTGGACTTGAAAATGATGTCCCAATTGTGCATCCCCATGACAGTTCTTTGTATTATATTGTTTTCAAAAAGAGCACCAGAAGGTGAGATCTATTCAGCCACTTTATCCTAACCCTAGATAATCAGGTGTTGGAACATGAAGCAGGATAGATGTGGCTGCCACTTAGCATTCCTGGTTTGTGCATAAGCCAACAGGGCCGTGAGACTAGAGCATAACATTCATTATTTATGTGAGGATCTTATTATCATTGTTATCCGTATTAATAGTAGTATCTGTATTAATACCGATTTGGTTTTGACAAATCTGCTATTTACCTTAAAGTAATAAATGTTTAATAGAATAAACGCTTTATATTATTGGAAAAGGCTGCATTTACATAATGCCAAACATAAGTTTTCCAAAGTGCATAGTTAAGATAATAATTTATTACAATTGATATCATGTAGGTTTTGCTTAAATCTTGCCCCCTCAAAATTATTAGTTACTTTATTGAAAATAAACAGATCAACAGGTTGCTTTACTGGTGTATATTTTCAGCCTGAGAAAATGTTATCTTGAGTCATGACGGCAGAAGGATCCTAGCTCAAGGGTTCTAATGTGTATCCACCCTAAGGATCCAGACACACATGGGCTTTCTGATATGTTTTGTAACATATCAAAACATAGGATATCGAAACATCAGAGGGCTGATGTGAGCGGGACCTCTCTGCACAAGAGCCTCCAGGAGAGAGAGTCATCCTTGGGAAAGATTGAGTAAAGGAGGATGAAATTTGTTCCTAACAATTGATTAGGGAACGAAACCTTCAGTTCAGTGGGTGTGGAGGCTGGGAAGAGGAACCTGGGAAGCCCGTGCCTAGGAAGCAGGGCTATATGGCCCAAGTCCAAAGCCAGCCTCACCGACAAGGGCGGAGAAGTCCCTTCCCAGGGCCTCCACAGGCATCTGCACAGACTATGCACCTTATGGTAGGCTGAATAATGTCCCCGTCAGATATGCCTATATCCAGATGCCCTGTTTTGTGAGTATGTCACCGTACATGGTAAAAGGGACTTTGTGAAAGTCGTTAAACTTGGTGTGATTATCCCGGATTATCTGGTTGAGGCCAATGGAATCACAAAGGTCATTTTAAGAGGGAAGCAGGAAGATCAGAGTCAGAATAAGAAGAAGCAAGGAAGAAAGCAGAGGTCAGAGAGAAGATGCTACGATGCTGGCTTTGAAGATGAAGGAAGCAGCCACGAGTCAATGATGCAGGCAGCTCCTAGAAGCTGGAGAAGACGAGGAGACAGATTTTCCCCTAGAGCCTTCAAAAGGAGCACGGGCTCGCTGACACCTTGATTTCAGCCTCGTGAAAATGATTTTGGACTTCTGACCTACAGAACTGTAAGAAAATAAATTGGTATTGTTTGATCCACTAAATTGTGGTACAGTTATACAGCGATACAAACAAATCCACGTGTCATGCCCCCAGGGGCCACCATCCGCATGCACGCTGATCTGAATGCTGCTTCTGGGAACTAGGCAGCATGGTTGTCTCTCTAGCCACATGGCAGGGGAAAGGGCAAGGAAACCGTTGTGCTGAGTGACTCAAGGACTCGAGTTGTATGCTCTTGGGAGTCACATCCTCCTTCCATCTATTATTTTACTCTCCACCCTCATCTCCACCCTCCTGAGGCCCTTGTTCCCACCTGGGCAATCAGGAAACAGGTGTTGGGTCCTTCCTGGGTACCACCACCCCATCTTCCCAACCTCTACACACACTGACCCAGATGGAGGTAAAGCTGTTGTTTTATTGAAGAGCCAGGAGAGACACTAATTTCCTCTGAGGATGGGAAGTGTCTCACAGTGGGCCTGCAGAGAGTTTCAAGGGAACCCTCTCTTCCTCTCAATGTCCCTCTATCCCTTTGGTCCTCTTTTCTTTCTACATTTCCACTTCAAACCCATTGTCCCTTTCAATCTGATGACCCAACCCACTTCCTCAAAAACGCCACTAGACCTACCTGCAAAGGAGCCCTGGTCCACTGCCCCAGTGTGGGATTTGCAAACTCTAACCCTTCAGGTGGTAGCTGGATGCTTTCCTTGGACTGGTTCTTTATCTCTCCAAGAGAATACAGCACAGGCTCTGGACCCCAAAACGGAAGTGAAAGCAGATGCTCTGTATTCACTTTGGTGTCACAGAATGAGGCCAGTTGGCTCCCAAATGACTTCCCAGCAAACATACCTCGGCCCACATTTGTTTTTTCCCTAAGAAGCCCTCAGTCTGAAATCATGTGGGGCAAGGTCTTTTCCCAGACAGCACTTGGACCCCGTTTCTCAGGTAAGTATCACAAAAGTGTGCTGGGCCAAGGAGTCAGGAGCTCTTTGCCATGGCTGCTTTCACTATCAAGAGGCCTGGTTAGCAGAGAATAATCCAGACACAGCTATCCGGGATACGTGGCACCATCTCCATAGGCTTCTTCTGATTCCCAAACTTCTCTCTGGATAGAAGGCAGGGGGTGTCTCGGTAAGTGACCCAGAGAAGAAGCAGCAGAGCATAGTGAATAAGAATTGGTAGGCTTGGACTTCCCTGGTGGCGCAGTGGTTAAGAATCTGCCTGACAGTGCAGGGGACACGGGTTTGAGCCCTGGTCCGGGAGGATCCCACATGCCGCGGAGCAACTAAGCCCGTGAGCCACAACTACTGAGCCCAGGTACCACAACTACTGAAGCCCACGAGCCTAGAGCCCGTGCTCCACAACAAGAGACGCCACTGCGATGAGAAGCCCGCGCACCGCAATGAAGAGTAGCCCCCGCTTGCTGCAACTAGAGAAAGCCCGTGCACAGTAATGAAGACACAATGCAGTCAAAAATAAATAAATACATAAATTAAAAAAAAAAAAAGAATTGGTAGGCTTCACGTGGAGCTAGAAGAATGAGAATATGTGTTTGTATGAAATGCCCCCAGATAATCACTTTCTGAACTAGTTGGGAAGAATTTAAGGGAGGCTAAATTTCTTGCAATCCTGTGGGCAAGGCCTGAGTCAGAAAAATACTTCTCGATGCTGTTATTTCAAAACTGTTTTTCCTCCAGGCTGCTATATTCTCGAGAAACATATGTTAAATATGTTATTTTCACAAAGACCTAGTAAATCTAATTGTTTGCAATTTGCTTCTTTCTTATTTTGCCCCATTTTTATTCATTGTAACAACATATTGTAATAACAATAAAAGAAGTTAAAAATGAGGGAAATTACCCAGAAATCTGCCTACGAAAGCAATTCTTTTATATTTTCTGTGTTTCCTCCCAGGAATTATCTATATGCTGGCAAAACAGTTCTATGCTACTTCCCAGAATGGAAGATCTAGAGAAAGATAGAGCTCTGCTTCTACAAAGTTGTGAGACATTGGCCACATCACTTAAAATCTTGGGTATCAGTTTTTCATATTTAAAATGAAAAAACTGGACTAGTGGATTTTATCATGGATCCTTCTAGTTTTAAAATTATTCGTATTTCAATCCTTGCAACAGAATGAGTCTACTTTGAAGCATCATGTTTGGGGAGCTGGACATTTTTAAAAGCTGAGAGGATGGTACTGGCAAGTAAAAATGGCAATTAGCAACACCACAAACAATAGACAGGAGCAGAAACTGAAACTTGAGAGTAACCTTTCAATAAACATACTTTAAAATAACTGCTTGTTTTGTTCTAATTCTAGAATTCCCCAAACTTGTTTGCAAGACAAAGTTTTTCTAACTGTAACTTAGCCTTTTGTCCTGAAGGCAGGCTAGAGATAAGTATAGCTCCAACAAGAGTGCAGTATAGGGACAATGGCTACTTTGGTCATTAACCACAGAAATATTATATTAACATCATTAAAAATCAACGAATGATGCTCCTCCTTTTACCATTTTGTGGTTGCATGCTATGCAACTTGGAATGGTGCTTGTCTTAGTCAATTTGGGCTGCTTTAACAAACAAAAATATCATAGACTGGGTGGCTTAAACAACAAACATTTATTTCTCACAGTTCTGGAAGCTGGAAAGTCCAAGATCAAGGTGCTGGCAGATCCAGCATCTGGTAAAAGCCTCTTCCTAGTTTTCAGAAAGCCTTCTCCCGGTGTACCCCCCATGGCAGAGAGCAGAGAGAGGAAGCCAGCTCTCAAGTCTCTTCTTACAAGGGCACTAATCCCATTCATGAGGGTTCCACCCTCACAACCTAAGTACCTCCCAAAGGCACCAACTCTCTTAATATCCTCACATTGGGAGTTAGGATTTCAATATATGAATCGGGGCAGTACACAAATATTCAGTAATTAGCAGAGCTGGACCAAAGTAGCTGTTGTCTCTATACTGGCCTGTTGTTGAAGACACACTTATCTTTAGTCTGCTTTTGCTACTACTTTGAACCAAGGTATTCTGGCAGTAAGCATGAGATCTTATTTTTAAAAGATGAAAATAACAGTTGGTAGAAATCTTCAAGTGCTTTTTCAAGCCACAGAGTATTTCCTCTCCCCAGCAATTTAAGGAGAATGTATGCTTAGATACATGGATCACAGACATATTCTAGAGCACAGCTTCCGTCAGTAAACCTGGTCTTAAATTTCATGTGCTTCATGACTTTCTACACTGGAGCAGAAAGCATGGAAGATACCGAACCAGGTTATTATTCTGTAATTCTGACCATTTGTGAGTTACATTATACACAGGTATTACATATCAGAACCATGCCTTCGCTTGGCACGGTGCATTGACAATGCAGATTAAATCTGGGTTACCAAAGAATTGTGCAAAGCAAGGACGCAGCTCATGTGCACATGTTTTAGATAACATGGCACCATGCATAGTGAGAATTGCCTGTACTACAATCCGGACACTTTATTGCATCCTTATGAACTTGCGGTATATACACAAGATTTACCAACATTATTAGTCACGGTTCTGTTCAGAGATCTAAAATCAGCAAACAGGACTAACAACGTGGTGAGGGTCATCTTAGCTTTATTGCCAAGTCCTGCTATCTATCTTAACATATGAGCTTTGTCAATTTCTTGGATGTTATAGTGCCTGTGATGCTTGTGATGAAACACTTTGGGACTGAGTAAATTTGATGATGATAATAAAACAAGAAAATTTATTATACTCTAAATGGCGACTAAACTAGAATTAAAATGCCAACTTGGAGCACTGTGCTGAGAAGCATTCTGAGGTCCCATGTGGATCCCATGGGGAAGTGTATGTAACTGAGAGGCTATATAGTCTATCAATAGTGGGAAACATATGTCACATATTTGCCATTCTTGTATAAGGAAGACTATATTACATATTATATTAACATTAAATCAGCTTCTAACATAAATGCTGTTTATAAAACACAGATAGAGGGACTTCCCTGGTGGTCCAGTGGTTGAGACCCTGCGCTTCCACTGTAGGGGGCGGGGATTTGATCCCTGTTCGGGGAACTAAGATCCCACATGTCACGTGGCACGGCCAAAAAATAAAAAATTTAAAGAAAAACACAGGTAGAGAGTTCTGGTGGGATTCACACTATATTCATGTGTCTTCAGGTATAGCAAACCCTGCTCAGGCTGCAGAGACGGAGAAAAGTATCTTGTACGCATTGATGGAGGATCACAAATAAACTCTAATTGCATTCAGCCCAGGAACTCTTAAAGTACTTGTAATATGGCAATGACCTTTCAAAATAGGTTCTATGATCTTTTTCTCATAAGACTCTTTGCCAAGACCAGTGCGTACTTTTCTCAGATGCATCAGAAGCTGACATCAGTCACCTTGACTGATATCTGATTTCAGCTGCAGATGCAATGGATGGTTTAAATTTAGAATCACCTCATGCTGACAGTTCTTTACCTCAAGCATGTTCAGGGCATCTTTTCTCCTCCGGGAGCCTGGTCATCTTTTCTTTGGGCATCATTTCTTCTCTGACTCTGCAGGGACCTGCTCAGCCAGCTGGCACACACACGTGAAAAGCAGAGGTAAAGTCCCCGAGGGAAATTCCTCAACCAACAGGGGACAGGAGCCAGCTGGTAAATGGGTGTGATGAGCAAACCGTTATTTGAGTTACTGCCTGGGCATTTTACAGTATGACAACCCTGCTCACACCCAGAGTCTGGACATTTAGATAAGGACCTGAGCAGGATCCCTGCCCCAAGTTCCTGCTTTGCTTTTGCTGAGACACCTTTTCCAGCCCATGAACACTGAGTGAGTGACCTCTGTCCCAGCCACCTTATGAGTAGCAGGCGCTTGCTTGCTACCCTGCTCTCTATCTCCTGCTCCCTCATGACCTGGAATAGAGGACTGCCCTTCCCCAAGCTCATTGCCCCATTCCTGGGATCTGTAAGCAATAAATCCTGTGACTTGACTTCTTTTGTGTGAATGTACTAAAACTCTGTCTTTAATCAAAATGACCCTAGGGTTTTCCCTTCCTCAAAGTGGGAGTACAGATGCTGAGGGACCTACTTGCTGACCCCGTGTGTGGGTGGCTTGAGCCTCCTCATTCATCAGGTCAACATCTGCATATACTTACTTTAATACACCAGCAATGGACCCCCAACACAATGGGCATGCTGCCCCTCCTTCAGGTGGGCAATTCCAAGATGTATTTTATACGTATATCTTCAATTACCAGTGGAATTGAACCTCCACTGCCTGTAGTGATAATCTTGATAATGTACCATTTTGTCAAGTTTTTCTCCTTCTCTGTGTCATTCTCTTCCCCTGCTCTCTCATGATTCCCAGGATTTCCTTCCAAATAAACTATCGCATATAAGTCCTCGTATCAGGCTCTGCTGTACGGGAACTAATGATAAGACAATACTCTTTGAAATTGCAAGGACCATACAGTTAATGATGCCGAAAGTTGCATGATAAATGGATAGTCCTAGGCCTTAGTTTATGAAGAATATTCTAGATTCCATCAATGGAAATAGTGTACGATCCTATTAAGAAGGAAGAGAGCCATAGCTTGGGTCAAAATGGCACACCAACTGCCTGTCCATGCCTACTTGCCATTCCCACCCCAAATTAGCAATGACACAAAAGAGATTATTTATAACAGTGCTAGAAAACAAGGAAATGCCAACAAAGGATCAAAATTTTGGAGGAATCCTCGATTAACAGAAGGCAGACAAGTTTGATAGCACAACGGCCAATGGCACATGCAGACAGGACTTCTGCAGAAGGTAGAGCCACTTTCACAGAAGCTCTAGCCCAGAGGTAATGGGCACAGGGAGTAGGAAGAGGACCTGTAGCAACTGCTTGGGTGATTGCTTTGGTAAACCACAGGAACAGCTAAGAATGTTCGTGCTTCTCCACCAATTGCTAACTTATACCTAGTGACACATAGGCACAGCAGGGCTCTTTATTTCCAACCTAGAACAGTGAGTGTGGGCACTAGATCTAGAGAAGCAGAGAAGTGCCCAATATGTCTGAGGATACCTGTGAGTAGAGGGGGCGCCAGCACCAGACAATAAGGTACTGGCATTCCCTAGAAGAATAAGATTCTGCTCCTTCCATAACAAATGCTAGCAGCAGTTCCCAAGCAAATTCACAGTTAGGGGCAGAGAGAATCTCAACTATAAAGCACATAACCAAGAATTACCAAATATTTCAGTATATCAATATGATCAGTCATCAAATTCAGCACAGAAAAGAACTAACACCCAAGGAAGCAGAGTTACTAGCAAATAGAAGAGGACATGAAAGAAATATAATCATATGATAATTTAGCATCTGATAAAAGTGCTAGGCAATTTGTGACAAATAGATGGAATACTCAATAAAGAGGAAAACATTATTTGACTTGCTTCTTCATTATTTACAACAGAAATAAATTTCATGTGAAATAATAGTAATAGGAGAAAACATGGCTGAATGTTTTTCCAGTTTTGGCATGAGAAAGACCTTTCTAAGAATGACAAAGATCTTACAAGCAATGAAGAAAAGTATTAAATAACTGTATTGCAATAAAACTAAAAACAAAGTGAAAAAGTGGAAAAATTTGCAACCTACCTGGCAGAAAAAGAGCTAATCACTTTACATTATAAAGAGCTCTTACAAATCAATGAGAAATTACCAATAATCCAACAGACAAATAAGCAAAGGCTATGTCATTAATTAATTTAATTAATAGGAAAAAATCCAAATGACTTACAATGTATGAAAAGATCATCCATAAAATTTAAAGCTCTCACTCATAATTACAGAAAAGCAAAATAAACAATGACACCATCTCTAACAATCAAATTTATAAAGATCAGAAAGTTTATAATACACAGTTTTGTTAAGGTTACAAGGAAATAGGCAAATTCTTAGTACAAGCTTTTGGAGGGCAATTAGGTAATCTTTGTCAATGTTTCAAATGTGTATACGTTTAGACTTGGCAATTATACTTCTAGAAATTCATCCTACAACTTATATTCACATGATGAGTGTAAAAACAGATGTGTAGAAATGTTTACTACAGCATTGTTTGTAATGGCAAAAAACAGTCTAAATATTTATCAATAGGATAGTAAATGAATGATTCATGCTGATCTATATGGTGAATTATGAGAAAGTGTAGTTTAAAAGGATAATTCTGTATATATGAATATGAAGTTAACCCCCAAATTTTATGTGAAATAATGAAAAGAAATAACAAAAATCGGCATAATTCAGAAGTACATACAGTATGTCAACTTTTTTGTTTACGAATTTTTATATACCCACAGAAAAATATATGCTTTTATATGCATAGAAAATTTCTGGAATTATATACCCACAAAAAAGAAACTGTTGACCACAGGCCTCTGCTGGTCCTAGATAAGAGGAAGACAATTTTCATTATTTGCTCATTGAAGCTGTGTTTTTTTTTTTTTTTTTGCTCTTACCATGAGCATAAATCAGTTTTTCAATAAAAATTTAAAAAAATAAGGTGTCATTATTAACCTGAGAAAGATAGGACAGGATAAATCAGGAGCAGGTTGCTATGTAAATAATCTGTTAGAGATCTCGGAGATGGAAAATTATGGTCATTGAAATAAAAAAATAACTAAGAAGATGGAGCCGACTAAAAATACAGATTAGTTAATAAAGACTGAATTCAGAAGCTAAAACCTCAAGTTGTGAGTGTTCACAGAATATAGTGTTAAATAGCACAGAAATAGAAGAAATAAAAGAAAAAAATAAGAAATCTAGAAAATAGATCCAGAAATTCCATTACCTGTCTAATAGGAGTTCTGGTTAAAAAAGAAAAAAAAGAATAAATGCAAATGGAGAGGAAGAATTACTCAAATTAATAGAAGAATATTTTCCATGAGTTTTCAGATGGAAAGAACCATTTGACTGTCTAAGAGTTTGAATGAAATAACATCCACACCTGAACACACTATAGTAATTTGAAAGCCCAAAATAATGGGGGAAAAAAAAATAAGAGCTTCCAAAAAGGGGGGAAATGTTTAACCTCTGAAGGAGCTGTAATTAAGTCACAGAAAGATTTAGGAATACCCACAAAACTTCAGCATGACACTACAGGTGTTCACTCAATAAAGATGTGTCAAAAACATAACATAGGGCTTCCCTGGTGGCGCAGTGGTTGAGAGTCCGCCTGCCGATGCAGGGGACACGGGTTCGTGCCCCGGTCCAGGAAGATCCCACATGCTGCGGAGCGGCTGGGCCCGTGAGCCACGGCTGCTGAGCCTGTGTGTCCAGAGCCTGTGCTCTGCAACGGGAGAGGCCACAACATTGAGAGGTCCGCGTACCGCAAAAAAAAAAAAAAAAAAAAAACATAAATGCTCAAAACAACAACAAAAACAAAAATACCTTCAAACTACCCTAGATTTTCCATATGCTGTTGTTTTCCCCACAAAGATGATCATTCCTGAGCCTCTTCAGACCTGCTAGAAAGCCAGACTGTGGCACTGGACTTGTCTAGTTGGTGGTACTATTTGGACTGTCAAATAGTATTGACTTCCAAGCAGGGGAACGCTCCTGTAAAAAAATTTCTTGTTTCTTAATCACTGACTCTTCATGACGTTAGAGTAACGTTTAGCCGTACAATATCAAATAGCTATGAGAATGGTAGAATGCCATAGAGCTATATCAATTTATTACCAGCTTTGAGTGATCCCATCAATGAACCGACCTCACACAAAGTGCGAAGATAACCATAGGAATAAAAATCTTTCAAATTTTCCTCTACATCTGGATTTTTTAGTACTGATCATAATATTCTTTGGAAACGATTTTATTAGAGTAGAAACACACCTTAATTATGTCACTACGTAGGCCATGCTACTTCCTTTTTCTCATTTCTTAGGTTTGCATGTTTTTTTCCCCAAAGACTGGGAAAACAATAGTAAACGTTAACACAATCCACATTTGTCTTGGGAACATATGAAAAGTTTTGGTCAAGACACTGTATTGAATGTACGTGTACATCATGGGGGCTGGGGGGCGGATTTCTTGACTGTGAACGACTACTGTTGTGTACTGGTCTCAGCCTTTCAATAACTAATTTTGTGGCTGGACCAGCCCCTTGAGATTCTTATGACTGCAAGATGCCCTTAACAATAACCACTAAGAAACTTTGACAAAAAGGTTTACTACCCACAGGTTCTGGAAATTACTTGGCATGTCTGGGGCCATGCATTGAATTCATGGGTGGGCAGGGGAAAGAGAGGGAGAGAGAGGGACAGAGAGTGAGTGGGGCCTGGGGTCTGCTTTTATTGGGGTCCAGGGTCCAGGGTGAAGGCCTAGGGTTTCTAGGGCTCATTCTTTATTGGTGATTTTAAAATATAAGAGTGGGAATTTAAAGCACAGGAAGAGAAGAAAGCAAATGGCCCAAACAGTCAGTTATCAAAATCAACTGAGATCTCTCAAACAAAGAATGGGGTGAGGGGGCAGCCAGGCTCTTTACCTAGTAAAGTAGCTGGCAATGTGTTTATTTGAGATAGCCACATTTGAAGTGGATGCCTAAGTAGTCAAAGCTTAAGTTAGGCACTTGCATTACAAAAAGAAAAGCCAACTGTCAGGGCTTGCACTATAGCTACTCACAATAGCTCAAATAACCACAGCTCCATCTCAAGTCTTGATGACCACGTCTCTCTGCCAATTCTGTATAACTCAGGGATTGTGTCACCCTATCTGTTCTGAATATGTTCACCAACTCCATGAGCTAGGTTTGAGGAATTTTCTGACAAGGACCTTAGGTGATATATCACTCACTATCTTATTTCATTACCCTTAAGTCAAGTTAAGTGCCCTACAGCTGGTGATGAGCAAATCAAATTTCTTTCCTTTGCTCAATATAACTCTTTGTATAATAACAGAAGTCAGTTGTGCTGAAACAGTGTCTCAAGATGTGTCTTGACTGTCTTCACGTATACTTTTGGTATAAATGATGTGTATATTTTGTCCACTGAATCTCATTTTAAACAGTTTTATCGAGATGTAATTCACATACCATACATTCACTCATCTGAAGTGTACAATTGAATGGTTTTTAGTATATTCACAGATATGTGCAAGAATCACCAGAGTCACTTTTAAAACATTTTTATTACCTGGAAAAGACACCTTTTATCTGTCACTCCCCTATCACCCCATCACTTCTCCCAGCCCTGGGCAACTACTTTCTCTATACTGTTGTCCCTCAGTATCCACAGGGAATTGGTTCCAGGACCCCCGCAGAAACCAAAATCCATAGACACTCAAGTCTCATATTAAAATGGCATACCAGGGCTTCCCTGGTGGCGCAGTGGTTGAGAGTCCGCCTGCCGATGCAGGGGACACGGGTTCGTGCCCTGGTCCGGGAAGATCCCACATGCCGCAGAGCGGCTAGGCCCGTGAGCCGTGGCCGCTGAGCCTGCGCGTCCGGAGCCTGTGCTCCGCAATGGGAGAGGCCACAACAGTGAGAGGCGCGTGTAAAAGGCATACCATTTGCATATAACCTATGCACATCCTCCCATATGTTTAAATCATCTCTAGATTACTTATAATACCTAATACAATGAAAATGCTACGTAAATGATTGCCAACTCATGGCAAATTCAAGTTTTGCTTTTCGGAACTTCCCGAAAATATTTTTGTTTGTTTGAATATTTTCCATCCAAGATTGATTGAATCCACAGATGTGGAACCCATGGTATGGAGGTCCAACTGTGTACAGATTTCCCTGTCCTGGACATCTTGTACGAATGAAGTCATATGTGGTCTTTTGTGACTGGCTTCTTTCACTTAGCTTAATCTGTTCAAGTTTCTTCCATGTTATAACATGTATCAGTACTTCATTCCTTATTATGGCTCAATAACATTCCAGTGTATGGATATACCATATTTTATCTATGTCTGTTGAGATTTAGATTGTTTCCACCTTTTGGCTATTGTGAATAATGCTGCTCTAAGTATTTCTGTACAAGATTTTGTGTGGGCATACATTATCATTTCTCTTGGATATATACCTAAGGAGGGGAATTGGTGGGTCATCTAGTTTAAACTTTTGAGCAACTGCCAGACTTTTTCCCAAGGTGATGGAGCCATTTTATGCTCCTGCCAACAACGTATGGGGGTTCTGATTTTTCCACATCATCGCCAATACTTGTTCCTGTCTGCCTTTTTTATCTTGCCACTCTAGAAGATGTGAAGTTGCATCTCATGTGTGATTCTGATTTGCATTTTCCTCGTGACTAATGATGTCAAGCATCTTATGTGGTTATTGGTCATGTGTGTATTTTCCTTGGAGAAATGTCTATTTAGATCTTTTGCCTATTTTTAAATTGGGAGGTCTTTTCATTATTAAGTTTTAAGTGTTCTTTACATATTCTGTATACAAGTCCTTTATCAAAGATATGATTTGTAAATAATTTCTTTCATTCTGTGGATTGTTGTTTCACTTTCTGATGATGTCTTCTGAAACACAAAGGTTTTTAATTTTGATGAAGTCCAATTTATCTCTTTTTTCTTTTGTTGCTTGTGCTTTTGGTATCATATCCAGGAATCCTCCAAGAATCCAAGAATGGTCAAATCCAACATCATGAAGATTTATCCATTTCTTCTAAAAGATTTATAGTTTTAGTTCTTAAAGTTAAATCTTTGACACATTTTGAGTTTTTAATATGGTGTGAGGTAGGGGCACAACTTTACTCTTCCGCATGTGACTATTCAGTTGATCCAGTGCCATTTGTTGAAAAGATTACTCTTTCCCAATTGGATGGTCTTGGCATTCTTGTTGAAAATCGGTTCACCATAGATAGGTGGGCTCGTTTCTGAAATCTCAGTTCCATTAATCTACATGTATATCCTGGTGCGAGTACCACACCATCTTCATTACCATTGCTTTAGTATAAGTTTTGAAATTGGGAAGTGTGGGTCCTCCTACTTTGTTCTTCTTTTTAAAGCTTGTTTTGTGTATCTCATTTTGACCCAATGGTTGGTCTGCTTAAAACCAAAGCACCGGAAAGAGGTAGATTTTTGTAACTCTGTGATGAGAATTTCTGTGATACAAACCCTTACATGCAGATATGCCAGGGCAATGCCATGTGTGTGTGTGTGTGTGTGTGTGTGTGTGTGTGTGTGTGTGTGTGTGTATGTATCTTAATATAAGCATGGAGTGACATTTCACCACTTTTGCTATATTATTGGTTGGAAGCAAGTAACAGGTCCCTCCCACATTCAAGGGGAGCAGGTCTTCCAGAGCTTGAACATGAAACTGCCCTGGGGTCTGTCTGAGAAAACATCAGTGCATTTTTTTCACATCTATTTAAATGTAAATAGCAGCAAATTGCCCTTTGCCAAATTATCTCTAAATTAAAAACTTCGATGATTTCAGTAAATATCTGGTAACACTAATTAAAATCAGGTGGGTAGTAAGTGTAGCCCAAACACTTCATTCTGACAAAGTACTTGCAAGCATAAACATAAATATGTGTGCACAGAGACACACACACAAATACATACCAAATTCCACCACCAGTACTATGAATCATCATGGCCCAAAGAGTTTAGCAAACAGAATACTTCTTTATGCTGAAAAAGTATATTGAAGGCCAAAAATTATCCGAATAATTTATTCCAACATTTTCTCAAATCCTCCACCAGTTTTTCCAATTAAAATTCTTTTCGCCCAAATATCTAGATATCTGGGTCAACCATACATTTCACCTTGTCTCATAAAACTACCTTTATTTGCCATTGTTGATGTCACACTTGAGTCCCATATATGGGCTGCCCAAGTACGTAATAGGGAAGTTTTACCTTACATTAAAAATGTAACAGAAAATAGTTGTCATGGTAAGTATTGCAGCTCTAAATGTTTTGCACCCCCTTTTCTGTTGGTTGGAGTGTTTTACACTTCTTCCCTTTACTAAAATAGCGGAAACATCTGCATCTCCTTCCTCAATCAGAACAATACTTTATGAGTCCCAGATTTACAAACAGTATCAGTTACATGCAGTAAACCTTATTCTTGGTCTTATTAATTACTTTCCATCAACTTATCCCTCAGGCATTTTGGTTACAAAAGCATGCTGACAATCAACAGTAACAGGTTTTAAGTTAGTTATTTGACAAGTAGGTCCCTTTGCAAAGAGTTTCTTGTTAATTATTTAAAGAATCAGTGCCATGGGGAGACTTTGCTTGTTCTCTTGTAAGTCATATTCATTCATCTATAGCTTTTTTTCTCCTTTCCTCTCTCTAATTCTCTACAGAATATTTAGAAGTCTGAGATATAGACGTTCTAAGGTAAGTTAAGTTGTTTTAATCTGTTATATAGCAAATTCACCCTAAGTCTTAAACCAGACTCTGATCTTAAAGACTCATGTCATTCCATGTACAATTCTCTGACATTAGGTAAAAAAAGAAATGTAAACAATAAGCGTATCACATACAATATATTTTAACAGACCTCTTCGATTGTATTCTGCTTGCATCTCAGTTTCTGGGAAAGATGATGATTGATGAATCATTAAATGCATATGATCTGAAGTTCACGTGGGAAAAAGGTAAATTGGGAAACCTTTTATTCAGAGGTTGTGGGCAAATGATGTGTGAAATTGTTGACAAATTGCCTTCATTAGGCTTTTGAAGTGGACATTTTTTTTCCATAAATTTGGCTTCCTTTCAAATATGACTATGCAGAGTTTCAAGACATTCACTGTCAAGTTACAATCTGCAACAATATTTGTCCTTGAAAACCTTTATTCTTGAGCAAAGCGGCAGAAAGTTTAAAGTAGGGTTCTCCTTGACAGTACTCACGTGGATAATACTCAATTTCTGAGCAAAACATGGATTTCAATGTTCTCCTATTATCCCGCAGATGAACAAAGGGAATAGGAGTGAAGTAGAAAGACCTTTTTTTGGTCAACTATTGACCTCTCAATAACAAAGCCTTTTGACTAGGGGTCCCCTATTGACCCTTGAAATTATAGTAATTCCATTATAGTTGTCTCTTTTCAGCTCAGTGCCATGCAGTATAGAAGATAAGACTGTGGTTTTATAGTCTAACTGTTGGGGGTTTAAATCCCAGTTCTGCTACTTTCTAGGGGTGGGACTCCAAGCAACCAGCTAGTTTCTCTGTGTCTCAATATCCTCATCTGTAATTGAAAATACTAATATCTACTTAATAGGACTGGGCTAAAAATGAAAATTCGATGTGAGAACATACATAAAGAACTTGTCCTTTACCTGACACACAATAGACTATCGAGAAATGATAACATGTATCATTACACATTTGGAGAATCAGCACAAATTTCAGTCTGAACTTTGAATTTGAAGAACAAACATTTATCCAGGTTTCTGTAAATGTCTGTATTTATCTATAAGTCCATTATTTGGGGAATGCGTTTTTGGTTCCTATATGGCCTACCCAACATTTAGGCCTTCTTTCCTCTGGGGATCTTTTTAGCAGAGGATAGATAATTTTGATAACATATTTTTTTCATTCAATGATTCCTGCTTCTTAAAAGGCTTTCCTGCATATCATGTCTTTTCTTCCTCACACAATTCTGCAGTGTGTGAATAGCCAGACAGGTAATCAGTGCTCTGAGATAGGCATTGGACAAATGAATTCATTACAGACCTTTGTTTTTCCGGATGAAGTAATCAAATCACTGAGAGGCAAAGTAACTTGGCCAATGGTACACCCAGCCAAATCAGAGCAAAGACTAAGATCCAGAAATCCTGCCACCCAGTCTCCAACTGTCTAAAAGTCTTTAAACATCAATAAATATAAACTGGTGTAGGTCTTATACAAGTGGGTTTATCTGATAGAGCCTGTCCTTCCTAGTAGTTTATAATCTGAAAAACATAGAACTTTGACTCAGCTCTTTAAGGAATCTGGTATCATTTTCCAAATTTGGCTGCATTTTCCAGTCTTCAGTTTTGCCAATGAATATCCTGTAATATGAGATGTGGGCTAGATGTAGTCTGAATCAGCAAGTGAAATATCAATTTGTTTTTAATCCATGGTAAGGAAGAGTTGTTCGGTAAATTCCTGTCCATTTCTCATTGTGTTAATCTACGCTCAGTTCATTTCTCCTTTTGTGTGGTATTCAGCAAGGATCTTATTTTGGAGCTGATGTTTCAAGATTGAATTCAGAGTTTGAACTCTACTGTTTGGCTTTTGGTGTGTTCTTCAGTGATAAAACTTGCTGTATTTCAGTTGGAGGAGAGCAGTCGTGATTGGGAAGTTAGTAACATCCAGCTTCAAGAAGGTCACTATTTGACCAACGTGGCTGTGGTGAACCCATCAACTCTTCTAAATTCAGACATCTGAATGTTAAAGTGGACTGTGAAGTCCAGACCTACATGTCCCCTCGGCTTGAGAGTCAAGGTCCAGAGAGGATTCCAAAGATACAAACCCACCCTTAGGGGTTGTGTTTCTCCTCTGGGCTACCTACCACCTGGAGGATTTCAGAGTATTGGTTCAGAAGAAAGATGGAACTGTGGTGATTTATGAGGGGCCACTAATCTCTAAGCAGTCTAGATGAGAAGAAGAGCTACTCCAGTGATGGCTAGAGTTAGAAGCAGAGTCTCTCAAAATGCCTAACTCTCGATTCATATTCTAGGGAAGCTGAAGAGTATAAAGTCATTTCTATGGACCTGCATGTCCTCTACTGTCTCACGATCCTCTTGGGAGACTTGCGGCTGGAGTGACTCAAAACGTAACAGTTAGGTTGGAGGAATTGGGAACTGTCACACTCACACACACAAATAACTATACCAGAACCCGCTGCTTAAAACTGCAAACAGTATTGGAAAGCACACTATTCCCTGCATCGAGTATTGGGTGTTACTGTCCCAGCCCCATTAACTGCTTTGCTTACTTTGCAGAAGGCACTCTGTGGCTCTGGACCTCAGTTTCTTAGCATTTACATTCTGTGATCATTGCTCCCTCCTCTTCTTCCACAAATCATCCTATAAGTGAAGGAAAAGAGTAAGAGCTATTTTCAGAATTTATTTCAATATTAAAGGAATGACTAGTGTCATTAAAACATATGACAGAAATATAATTAATACAAGCTAGAAATGTGAGCTTTCTTTGGGTGCTCCAAATCAGACAAGATTAGCATTTGATGAGCTTTTCTCTTTGATTACATAATACATATGATAGGATGAACCTATATAAAATTTGAAAATATTTTTAAATGGATTCTACAAAACCAAAATGTTTTTTCTATTTGGGGCTTGATTTAAAATATTTAAAATATCTAAAATCAGTTTCAGTCCTGTACAACTTTAACACAGATCAAGTGTTTTAAAATATTTATGATAAAGAAAATGTTTCCATCTGGGCAGGGAATTTATTACTGGAATATCATACCAATTTGAATTGAAGCCACTGTGAGATTAATTTCTTCTCTGCTGCTGGAATATAAATGTGTTCTGACAGCTGCTTTCTGTAACTGAAGTGTACTTGTTTGCATGCAGCATCTTCTACTTAATGAAATCGTAAATATCGGAGGAATTTTGAATGGTTTAAGCAACAAACAAAGATTGATTATCAACGCAAAGGCCAACTAGGGGTTTACTATAAGTAACAAAGTATTGGCCAGTGGCTGTTTTGAAATCAACACCAGTTATTTAGAGCTTTCAGAGAGACGATCATGAATTTCAGAACTTGCTGATGTTAAAAAAAAAAAAGAAAAGAATTACTCAAAGGGAAAAGATGGCCTTGATCAAACACATGTTTTTCAGATTTATTAATGATTAACACACCAGACACTCTCTTTTGGATTATATTGCCCTTTCACTATGGCTAAGAGCTGAAGAGATGGACATTATTACAGAAATAACGTCGTGAAAGATATGACACTATGTAGGCATTTATGTAATATAATTGGAGTCTGAGTAGGTACAGTTAGAGGCTATAATTTAGGCATTGATGATGATAAAAGAGAAGGATTTCAAAGTAAGAAGCCGAATTTGTCGTGCTTTGTTCGGGGATAGTTCCATCTAATTGAGAGGCTATCGACTCAAGCAGAAGATCTGAAAGTCAGTATAGCTTTAATATAAGTAAAAGGACCAACTGCCCTCTAGAAGCAAATAAAGGTGAACAAGCACCATTAAAATTGAGACTAATTGAGAATAAGAATGGTTTATAAACAAAATGATGCCAGATAAAATTTTCACTCTAAGTCTCAAAAATCATATTTTCTTATTTTCCCCTTTTAAGAAGAACTTTACAACTAGCTGAATATGCTTTTGCCTAGAGAGCCTTCTATTCTAAGTACATCAGCTGCTGCCAGAAGGCATCTAAGGCAGCGCTGGAGAGAGAATACAGTCATGAAATCCAAGGTCTAGATGTCTATATCTCTCTGCTAATAGTGACTGTTGAGCCAAAAGGAACATCCTGGAAAGAAAAGAAAGGAGGAAGCATGGAAGAAGGGAAGGAACTGCAGGGGATTCTTTCTCTATGTGTATTTAAGCTGCAAAAAGAGTTACACTCAACTAACTGTAAAAGTCTATAGTCCCTAAAAACGACCAAGCCGTTCTCAGATAAAAGATCATTATCCACGGCACATAGTTACAGTGCTACCCTCTACAGCAAAATCTCTAATTCTACACTTCAGCAAGGACAGAGCGATTTTATAAACAACGAAAGAAAATTCCATGAGCGGCAAAGTCGAGTGAGAATTAGACAAAGGGGAAAGAGAACAATATTAGCAGGTTCTGTTGCTTGAAATCTAGAATGCTCTGGAATCCTACTGAACTCTTACATTCCAGGGACCGTCATTGGGCATGGTCAGTATTTTCCACGCAAACGGTGTTTTTGAGTCGTTTCTGGGAGAAAAAAGAAGGAAGCTATTTGGAAGTATTCAATCACTTAGTTTTTGTATTTCTGTCAGAACATGGTGCTAAGTATGAGATTATGTGTGGGCTATATCACTCAGAGGTTTTCCTTTATAACAGAAAATCAGATGTTCTTAGGCTTTCTGGTGAGAGACTGGAAAGGGAAAAGTAATATTTAATGCTCGTTAATAGATATTTCCTTCTCCCTCCTTTGAACTCCTAAGACCTAATTTTAGGTGGATCAAAAGTGGTCCCTTGTAACGTGCCACTCATCCAACCAAGAGTTACAGCATTATTGAGACTAATGTTCTAAAAGGGCTGCTGCCTACCTGTCATGTCTGCTCTGGGCACCACAGCATTCGGTGAAACTATTGTTTGAGGTTCACCTGAATCCCCTATGTGCCTTTACAGTGGCAGAAGAAATGGTTTTTTTTTTTTTTTAACTTCAGCCTGCATAAAGACAAGGAAAAGTATGAGAATGCCCAGACACCTACAATAGAATAAGAAATATGTATACTTTACTAAATAGTTAATGTAAATAAAATATGAAACACACTCATATAAACTTACCCAACCACAAATGCCATGTGAAGCTTTAAGTTTTACAGTAAAAACTGGGGTTTTACTGTAGCCATGTCATCACCACCCTATGAATCTATCCTTGTTAATTAACAGTCTTATTTCTCTAAACTTGGATCTATACCCACCGTTTTTTTTTTTTTAAGGAATATTTTGATCTTTTTTCAACAACATGGGCCTCTTTGGAAATGATATTTTCAATGGCTGCATTGTGTCTATCACATAGAAGGACTATATTATGATTTACGTACCCTTACTCCCCTTATCCCTTTAACAATTAATGGTAGATTTTCTTCTATGTACCAAGCATAGTTCTTGGTTCTTGGTCTCCAGGAGCTCAACACTGATTGGAAGACAGAAAAATATAAAGAAGAGAGGAGCACAGACTGGTTGGTGGGTGAGAGGAGGACACAATGGTGACATTCTGGACTCAATGATCCATCTCCTTTTTTCATGACTCAACGGAATGGATTAAATGGAGAGAAACCTCTGGTTTCAGCAACTATTGGGGAGATAATAGGACCAAGCTCATATTGTCCTTTTCAGCTGATAAAATCACATCATAGAGCCAATGTCCATTCCGACTACAACGCTGTCTCTCAAGAAGTTTGAACTTCAGATTTTGATAATTCTGGGAGGGAATTTCACCTTTTGTGTACATTTTAACCATTTTATGAGGCTTAACATTAATAATCTCAGTTCCCTACTTAGAATATTATTTTTAAAAAATAAAAATACACAAATGTAAAATACCTGTCAAGCCAAAGATAATTTTATATTAGGGACTATTATTGACTTTTTAAATTAGCTATTTGTATTTAAATTTCCTGTTCAGAATATAACTTACCTTACAAAATGAAAGTAGACCAATCTGTTTCCTCGAGATTTATTTATTTATATTTATTGAGATATTACATATTTTTTCCTTCAAGACGCATTAGTCAGTACAGTGATTTTCAAAAGTGTTTATAGCCAAGGGTCCTTTAAATTTCTCTAATGGTAATGTCCTGTGAATTAATTAGTAGAACAGCTGTATGAGCTGGTCCAAATTCTTCTCAAGACCTGCAAGATTTGGGGGGAAAGTATTAAAGAAACAAAGAGAATTAAGGCATAAGAAGTGCTGCTGGTCTTTGACCAAGAGAACCAAACATTCTGGATCCTTAGCTTGACTGATAGGAAATAAGCCAGGGGTCCAAGAACAACTGGATTCCCAAGAACTTTGGTTTCAAAACTTTATGACTTGGCAACTTTCTAATGTTTTATGGGGAAAATGGCCATGTCTCCAGCAGAAATCCCGCTGCTGGCCTTTAAATGGGAAAAGGTGACTGGTAGCTCAGAAAACATTTTCCATGATGGGTTAACTATGTTAAAACTGTTTCCCATTTTCCATCCCCAGCAGTAGGGGCTGGGCTCAGCCTTAGGTGGGCTGTACTTTGCTAGTGGATGATGAGTTTCCATCTTGGGTGTTCTTCACTGGATTTCTGATGAACTGAATGAGTGAGATCTTTGGGGCCCTGCCTTACAGATGACGCGTGAGAGATGTCTGTTTTACTCTTTCATTTAGTTGCTGCTTGGTTGGAACAAATAAAAGTCAAGGGCAGTGTTGAGGGGGATGATGATGGCATTGGAGAATGACAGTGCACATTAAAGCACTGAGAAACCCTGCAGAGCAGAACCCTCTTTAACCCAATGTTTACCCAAGAATATTTTTACCACAGAGACCCTTTTGTCAATTCTACTTCTTTTCCTGTTCATTAAGCAACAAACTCCAACTCATTTACTCAGTTTGTCACCAATTTATTCATTTATTGTATGCTGAATATAATGTACTGAACATTAAAAAAAAACATGGTCTTTGCCCTCGAGAATCTCAGAATCCAGAAGAAATATATGTAAACAGCTAACAAAAATGGTAAGTAGTAATATATAGAAAATATAGTGTGAACAGAAAAATAAGTGACTGGGTAGGAGAGACATGAAAGGAAGTTACTGATATCCTCAACATGAAGAAATTATTAGAACTGTTCCTTGAAAGACAAGTAGAAATTCTTCACGTAAAGAAAGGTATGTATTTAAGGGGTAGAAATGAGGCCGGGGAAAAGAGGGAGAGAGTTGTTCTCTCGTTGTGATCCATACTGCTTCTAATCTAAACAGTACTAACAGAGAAAAATGAAATTCAGAAGCACATGTTCCCTCATATACAAACTCTTCTTTACCCCCAAATCCCTCTGAAGTGCCTGATACGTGTTTTTTATATTATGAGTTCATGAGAAAAGATAGGAGGAAATAAAAGAAAAACCCCTTTACATCACATAAAATAGTGTTTTGATAAAACTAGAAGCTACCATTTCCCAAAGAAAGTGCAAGTAGTATCTCTTTTTAACAAGCTGGTTAGTTCACCAGAATTACCCTGTTGTCATTTTACAGTTTTGCTAAATTGAAAAGCCCACTGCTACACTGGAGCCAGGCTAAACTGAAACACTTACTGGAGCTTTAAAATTTTGTTTAGAGAATGCAAATGTTTAGTGTATCGTGTATTAGAAGACAACAACAAATGTTGGTGGGATGGATGGATGGGAACAGGACTGATGTGAAAACGGGAATGCTTTTGCAGTCTAAAAACAGTGGCTTTACCCACTTTCCAGGACTTGTGAATATTTGAAGGCATTAAGAGATATTCAATCAAACTTGCCATGTATACATTATCAAAAATACTTAACTAAAGAATTCATACAGGCAAACTGCCAAAGCTTAGGAACGTCTGCAGAGGGGCCAAACACAACCATTAAACTATGAGGTTCAGCAAGTGGCTTTGTGAATTATCACATGCATTCCAAGTATCTGATTTGGTAATTGACAAGGACAGTCCCAGGGATGCATGAGTGATTGGGCAGAGCAATGAAGCCAAGTGCCTGGGAATAACTCTGTGGAGGACTGGAGGAGAAGGCAGTAATTGCCAACTCTTTGGAACCCCAAACACTTTACAATGGAAGGGGTTCCTGAGAAATTTCTTACCCCCTTTAAACTTGTAGATTGTGATGAAGATCCATGAGGCATTCTCCCCCTGAGGTTTACAAGTCTGTGGGAAGATGTGACAGGCCATGCTGTTAGAAAAGCACCCTACAATTTGGTTGTTAGTCCCTGTGAATACAGATCTTCCTACCCCGAGTATAACCACAGTTATCTCGGAGTAAAAACCAAATTAGTAACTTTGGCAGCTGGATGTCAAGACAGACTCAAGAGAAGAGTTAGATAGGATTGGGCCTAGCACTCCCCCTTCCCCAAACACAGAGGCTAAAAATAATCACTGGTAAAAGTTGGAAAAGTCAGAAAACACACAAAGCAGGAGGCTGGCTCCAGACAAGAAAAGGACGGAGTCATAGAAGATGCGGTGCTGGGGGGAGTCATTGGTACCCCAGGTCTGGGGGGGTAAGGAAGGCATGGACCATGAGTTTGAAGAGCGAAAGTCAAGAATCCAGGTTGAGAATCTGGGAGCAAAGCAGGTAACGAGTTCATATCAATAACAGAAAGAGTGGGTAAGAGTGGATATATGTATATATATAACTGATTCACTTTGTTGTACACCTGAAACTAAGACAACATGGTAAATGTCACGCCCATAAAAATTAAACAAAAAGAAAGAGTGGGTAAATACAGATGTGGCAAATTTTTTTTTCTTTTTTTTTCTTTTTGCAGTATGCGGGCCTCTCACTGCTGTGGCCTCTCCCGTTGCGGAGCACAGGCTCCGGACGCGCAGGCTCAGCGGCCATGGCTCACGGGCCTATCCGCTCCGTGGCATGTGGGATCTTCCTGGACCGGGGCACGAACCCCTGTCCCCTATATCGGCAGGCAGACTCTCAACCACTGCGCCACCAGGGAAGCCCTTTTTTTTTTTCTTTTATTGATTATTTTTTGGCTGCGTTGGGTCTTTGCTGCTGCGCGCGGGCTTTCTCTAGTTGCAGCAAGTGGGGGCTACTCTTCGTTGCAGTGCACAGGCTTCTCATTGCGGTGGCTTCTCTTGTTGTGGAGCACGGGCTCTAGGCTCGTGGGCTTCAGTAGTTGTGGTACCCGGGCTCAGTAGTTGTGGCTCATGGGCTTAGTTGCTCTGCAGCATGTGGGATCTTCCCAGACCAGGGCTTGAACCCGTGTCCCCTGCGTTGGCAGGCGGATTCTTAACCACTGCACCACCAGGGAAGTCCTAGATGTGGCGATTGTAAGAACTTTGGCTATTTTTCTAAATGAGATGGGAAGACAGAGGAAAGCTTAGAACAGTGGAGGGACATGGCTTCATTTGTTCAAAAAGGGTCATTCTAACTGACTTTTTCAGGGAATATATGCTGAAAATTATATATTGAAAGGAGAATCAGAGAGTCTAGTAAGGAGACTATGGTAATGTTTCTGGGGCAAGATGGTAGTGTCCTGGACTTCAGAATGAGGGTAGAGACATGAGAGGCTGCAGTCTGAACATTTCTGAAGGTAGAGCAGGCATAATATTCTGATAGGTTGTGAGAAAAAGAGAGGGGCTAAGGATGATACCAAGAGTTTTCGCCTGAGCAAATATGAAGTTGGAGTTGCCATTTACTGAGAATACAATAGAAGAAACAAGTCTGGTTTTGGATATGTTGAGTTTGGGATATTTATTAGACTTTCAAGTGGGGAATGCCAGAGTCACAGTTAGATATACTGATCTGGAATTCAAGGGAGACCTGGGCTAGAGAATTTGGAAATAATCCTTTTGAAGATCCTTTTAAATAGGAAATAATCCTTCTAAAGCCAGGACACTGGGTGAGGTCACTAAGAAAATGAATGCAGATGAAGAAAAAAAGACCAAGACTGAGCCTTGTACTAATTACTCTGAAATCTAGAGGCTGGGAGATACGTAGGAACATATTAAGGTGACGGAGAAGGGGCTGACATTAAGGTAGATGGAAAATGAGGGACGTGTAGCTTCTCGATGCCAAGAGAAGAAACAGCCTCAAGAAGAAGGGGCAGATCAACTGAGTTGAATGGAACTGACAAGTCGAGCAAGAGAAGAACTGAAACTCAACCATTAGGAAGCAATGAGGATGCTGACAAGAGAGGCTTGGTGGAGCAGTGGAGGGGAGAACCCAGCTGAGAGAGGTCAAGAAGGAATGGGCAGAGGGAAAAGTACAACAGCAATGCAAGAAAAGTCTTTAATGACAGGCTTCTGGGGTCAAAGGATGCAAGGCAAATTATGCAGCTTGTTTAAAAGATCATACGATGATCGAGTAAAGTAGGAGAAATCGATGTCTTAATTTAGGATTCTCCAGAATTGGACCCTGAAACAAGGTTCTGAGTGCAAGTAACTTATTTGGTAAGTGTAGGAAACCCCAGAGGAAAGTGGGGCAGGGAAAGGGAAAGGCGCCTTATCAAGCCAGCTACCACTGTGGGTGCCTGGAGCTTAATCCCAGGGGCAAATGCTGGGAGACAGCGTAAAACACAAGTTTCTGAACCATCCCACCCAACGACATGGGAGCAGGGCTATCTACACACTGTTTCTCATCTGTTGCTGCTTGAGGGCTGCCGGGGGTGGGAGGGATTGCCAGGCACTTCCAGCCTGCCAAAGTGAGGGCACAATTTGGGGAAAAACCTCACTTTCTATATGCTGAAGGCTTCCAAACAGATATATCCAGCGATGTTCTCCCCACAAGACTTGACTCATTAACTGAACTGTTGCCTAAAATCTCATTTTCTAGTTGTTCTAGTTGTGCTCTCAAGTTTAATGTGTCCCAAACAAATTTCTGGGTACCAAAATCCCCCTCCAGACAACCAGTTCTAAAGTGCTTCTCCACCATCTGCGTTAACGACCCTCCACCCTCTTGCCCCAGCAAAGACGCCATCTTTCATTTTCCTCTTTTTTCATAAAACACACAATCAGGTGAGTTTTGTTGACTCTACCTCCAAAATATATCTTGAATCTAGCCATTTTTTACCTTCTTCACTATTGTGCTAACAGAAGTCAAATTTCTCTCATCTCTTCTATAGCAGAAGCCTTTTAACACATCTCTGGGCTTCTAAGATCTGCCAGTTTTTCAGAATAAACCCTGATGATTTGAAAAGTATCAGTCAGATCAAAGTAGTTCTCTACTAATCATCCCTCTGTTTTCCTTATAATTAGAACAAAGTTCAACATGATTATCATGCTTACAAAATCCTATATAATCTGACTTTTGCTCCTTTTCCAGCAAACCTGTAAAGTTTACATTTATTCACAACATTCTGTCCATATTGGCTGCAGTAGATGAGAATGTTTTTCTTAATTCCTCACTCCCTCCTTCTGTCAAGTGACCTTGCAATGCACAGAAATGGGTCAAGCATCTCCTTCATCCATTGGATTTGGACTTGGCCATGTGACTTTGGTTTTGATGCTTGTGAAAGTTTAAAATGTGCTTGCAAATTTTGGCCTGGGCTTTCTGAGTCCTAAGACCCACCATGAGGAGGGCATGCACTAGGGACCCTCAGCCTCCTTGGCCTGGGCTCCAGAGGGACTTTGAAACTTGACCTGAATTCTGGCACCAAGCTCAGCTCACTCACAAGCCTAAATTAAAGTGGCCCTTACAGACCTGCAGACTTGTGAGCAAAACAGAGTTTGGGATAATCTGTTACATAGCATTATCAGAGCAATAGCTGACTGCTACACTGGCCCCCTTCCTGGCCTTGGAATATGCCAAGCTCATTCCAGTCTTAGGGACTTTAGATTTGCTCTTTCCTCTGTCTGGAATATTCTTTCCATCAACTCTCACATGGCTACATCTCTTGAGAGTTCAAATCTCAGCACAAATGTTGCATCCACAGAAACACCTTCTCCGACCTCTCCAGCCATAGCAGCCAGTCACAGAAATCACCTCCTATACACCATTATCTTGCTTTATTTTCTACATAGCATTTTTTCACTATTTGAACTTATTTATTTATATGTGAATGTGCTTGTTGTCTGTCTCTACTCATGAATGATTCCACCTCCGTAAAAGCAGAGACTTGGTACCTTATTCACTGTAGTAGTTCTATGGCTTGGAACAGTGTTGAATTCCTGCTGATGTGAGTGCTGGACCATCCTGGAAATCTGTGCAGCTGGGCTGCAACTACCAGTTATAAGACCATTGGCTATTATCCTAGTTTTCACAACCCTCAAGACCGCAAGGCTGAAGTCACGGAGACTTTTCCAATCACACCCTAAGTGCCCACTTACAGCTGGGAAATGGGGAGAGTTTGTCCAATAGTGAAAGCCCTTGGAGTTTTGTAGAGAAAGGTGAAACATATGTGAGAACTGCTTATATCAGGGAATTAATTTATTGCTGCCAGAGAATAAATGCACACGTTTCCACTTTAAACAAATTATAAACTCTATTAAAACTTTTTTTTTTCAAGAAAGTCACGCTGAATTCCAGGAAAGTTTTATATATTATCCATAGTTGAGAGAGAAATATTCCGTTTTTATTTTGCATCTTTTCTACATGACATAAGATTTTGGCTTTAAATACAGACTGAGTTTTGATAAAGACATTGAAAATACTATTTCTTCATGTTGAGTAAATGTATATTATTCATATATACAATAGTGTATTTAGATATGATGGAAAGTGAATAGAGTGACATTTTCAGGGGCAAGTAGTATGGAAAATTTTTTTGTGTGTATGTATATTTTCTGCATAATTTAAAATTACTCATTTAAGCATCAATGTATTTTAATACTATTTTTAACTATTAAGGATGGAAATATTATTATATTATCTATTTTTTCTTCCTTCTTAAATGAACAAAATGTGTTATCTTTTAGGTATGCAGTTGGCTTTAAGTAAGTTTTTATCCTTCCATTACAGGGACTTTGGAAGTAGGAAGTTGCTGGCGTTGCCTCAGGGGCTCTGTATCTTCAGGACTCCAGGTCACCATCCTTACAATTCTCCTGGCATTTCCCTGAAGTTCACAAGATGCTGCCACAGTTTCAAAAAACAGTGGAGTTGAAGGTAGGAAGAAGAGAGAAGAAATAGTGGCAGAACTAACTCTGGATTTTATTGCAATAGCAAAAATCTATTCCAGGTGCTCCTAGTGAATTTTGCTTACACTTCCTTGGCCAAGACAGGGCCATATGGCCATTCTTAACTACGGGGGCTTTTGGGAAAACAAGTATTTAACTTTTGACCTAAAGAGAAGAGGAAGGCGAGGGAGAAGGGCAGATGTGGGTTGGGTGAGCCCCCCAAAGTGTATGACATGTAGTGGTTATGTGTATTAGTAACAATAAAGTGTTATCTTCGGGGCTATTCAAGAATGTTAAGCTACATGCATGTTCACCAATATCACTGCTTCCCCTCCCCCAGTGTGGGGTGTTGCTAGGGACAGCAGGCCAGTCAGAGACTACATTTTCTAGACTCCTTTGTGGCCAGATGAAGCCACTGAACTTGTTCTCATCAGTGGAATGTGAGCAGATGTGATGGGATATGACTTTCCACTTACCTTTTGTGCCTTAAGCCAGCTGCATGTGGACCATGTTGGGGTTGGTGGGGCTATAAGAGCAGAAGCCTGGATACCTGAATCACCATGTGGAGCATAATCTCCAGTGGACTAGTTACATGTGCTTAGATTGCTTTATGAGTGAGAAATACATTTCTATGGTATTAAGCCAAGTCACTAAAATTTGGAGGTTTATTTACTACAGGTGCTAATGTTACCTTATTTAAGACAATAACCTATGATTATATCACCCTGGATTTTTCATTGGTTTCTTGTTTCTGTTTTCCTTATTCAGTTTTTCCATCTTCCATTTAGAGATTTTTCTCATTACCCTACTTTTAAGGAGCCGTAACTTTTTGTAGTTTCTCAAGTATGTTGAGCAATATTCTTTCTAATGCCTTGCTTCTATTTTGCTGTGTTCTAAGAAATCAGATAATTAAATATGTTAGGACTCTGAACGACTGCTATAATACTCTGAGCTAAGCACATGAACTTTGTGATGCTGGTTTGGGCCACTGTGGGGTCTCGTGTGACTTACTTCCTGATATATAGGATGGTTGCCTGATAAAGGACAAAGCAATATGAAGTTGCATGCTAACTGTACAGTCAAGGGTGAAGTGCAATGGTTCAGTGGAGTATGTGAATATTGTAGTATTTTGAATTAGAGCCAATTCAATATATTAGAATTAGAGCTACTTTGTTTCCCAGAGCTGTTAAGGGAATTTCTGTGAGCAGAGAGAGTTTTGAGAGTCCTATATAAAGTGCCCATCCTATTAAGCTATCTGTTTACTTTATAATGATTAAACTATCTAAATTATTTATCTAAAATATCCAGCCATTAATCGTCATGGCTATGATGAAGATTCATGTGGCATAAATGAATACTTGTCTTGAAGTCTAATTAAATTTAGCAGATTTCAAAAGATGCTTCACTCTTTTTAAGTTAAATACATAGTATCTCCACTGAAAACCAGACTTCGTCCAAAACTAGGGTGGCAAGTGATGGCACAAAATTGGTGGCAGAAAGCAGTGAGAAATATCATAGGCTTTGCAAATAGATCTCAGTTCCAATCTTGCTGTCATCATTATAAGATTTACTAGAAGCACTGCCTGATTAAGTTATGAACATTAAGCGAAACATGCAAAACACTTAATTCAAAACAGCACAGTTGCAATAATAAAATAAAAATAATGCGTGTTCTTTGTTTTTCTTTTCTAATATTACAGATTATGTAATAATATATTAAATGTTCTGGGGTGGGCATAATAATCACTTTTACCCTCATTTTCTATCTGAAACAAATATTTGTCTTGCCAAGAATCCAACTTTATATTTTGGTAATAAATTTATATTAATTAAAAAACAGTACTTCCGCTTTTGGATAATACAGGCATTTCAACACAAATCTATTTCAGAACTGAGTTTCTAAATATTTTCAGTGATTGTGGCTTCTTGAAAAAGGCAGGGAGAGAGAGTGGAACAATATTTAAATCATTGTATCTCTTCGTTCAACAATCATTCCTTCTGCAGGTTTTTACTGAGTGAGTACATTGTGTTAGGAACTATGCTAGTTATTCAGAACCCATTGGTGAAAAACCCACCATCCTTTTCTCAAGAGGCTTAAAAGGTGGGGTTTCAGTTTGGCAGCTAGGTAAAAAGATTGGAATTTCTTGCTAAAATCATATATGTGTACAATATCTTACTTTTGAAATGCAAAACATATATACATGTGAATGCACCTTTATTTTAAGCAGAAGTAGTGCTTTTCTTTCTTTTCTTCCCCAAGATTTTACAGTGACTATGACAACATGTATTTATAGTTTATAATCAGAAGGATGTTAAAAATCAAGTTATTTTTTTCTATTTTTGTTTTATACTGGAATTTCTTAAACTGGATTGTCTCTGTTCCCTTTTACGGCAGGCAATAGAACCTTGAAAATCTTTAGAGACTTTAATTTCAGAGGAGATATATGTGGTTAGTGTCTACAATTTACTTTTCACGGTTACCTTTGCTTTGATGTTAAAGGTCCTGGAAGGTGACTCAACCAAAAGGGGAGACAGTGACTCCAAGTTGAATAATGGCCAGGTCAAGAGAAGTAGGGGAGTGGGGAGGAGAGGGCCTGAGAACCTGAAGCCATGTGGCACTTACCACGTAGGTGACATTAGACATTTGAACTGTTGGAGCTTCAGTTTCTTCTCTGATCACTTTCCTGATCTGTAGACGTCAAAAGAGCGATTGAGAGGATCAGGGAGATAAAAGCCTATAAAGAAGCAAGTTGTCAACTCAATACCGAATATCAAGATGAGCGTCCATCGTTCCACTACTTTACAGTGGGTTAATCTTCAACTAAGTCTCCAAAGAATGATCTGATCCAGGGTTAGATGCAGGGCAAGTCCCTACATGGTGATGGAAAATCACAAGGACCAGGTGAGCCGGGACCCACTTTGGATGAAGAGAATATAGACATCTGTTCATTTCTAGCTTGAGTTTATATTTTCAGGTGGAGTCTCTGAAAACCCATTTAACTCTTCCACATTTTTGACACCCTTACTTCCTATACAGGGCCCGTAACACAAGTTTTTAATTTAACCCAACAGATATGGGAAACATATTATTGGCCAGGCAGTGTGCTAGATTATATATATGAAAAGATGAATTGAAATACAGCTCTTAATCTCTTTGAACTGGGACAGTTGAAGTGTTATCGGTACAACACAAAACTATTTAATCCTGTGCTTGAAAATAGATGAATTCATTATTTTTCTTTCAATATATGATCTCTCCGGAACAATAAATCTAGATTGCTAAATTTGGAAACATGATATTTTAGCTTATCTTTAAGAAAGAATATTGTATTAAGTTAAAGGAAATTACCTAAATAGAATCTACAGAAGGTCGTCACTGACGATTTCTGCATGTGGTCGCACGTCTTTTAAGAAGAAGGTAATTACAAAATTCCTGGATCTCCATTCAGGTACCATAAATGCTTATATATATACATACATACATACATACATATATGTATCATTATATAAGTTTAACTTAAAACATCTAACACGTATAAGGAGAAATCGCGCTGTGTGCTTGCTTCCGTACAAAGTAATTTGTGCAGTGAATGCCCCGGTCTTCACTAAGATGCAATGTTACAAAAATCTAGGTATTTACATGGAAAGGGAATAAAACATTAAGAAGAATTTCCTTTTTCCATTTAAAGGAGGGAACACCAAAGGGCCATTTTAAGACTCTACAAGTGCCATATAAAATCTCCAGAAGAAGTTGTAATGTATTAAACAAAGGTTAACACCAACCACAAGAAGAAGAAGAAGAAGAAAAAAACATAGAAACGGGGAGAAAATACACTTCCTGGCTCGGAAGCTCTTAAAACTTCTGAGCCAGGAAACCTTCCGCACCGGGGCGGGGAATCTCTTTGGCTCTGCAGTGACTCCCTGCTAAGCTCCCCTCAAGTTTTCCCTCCCTCGCGTCCCCATTCCCCGCCTCAGTCCCAAACGTGGGAGCCGCAGGAGGATACCAGCACGCCTACCTGGAGTTGTCAGACAGCATCAGCCTCTGATGCGTGTTGATTTTAAATGCCACCACACCTAAAATAGGCCATATCTGCAGGCAAACCCAAGGAATTTCAAACGACGCCCGGAAGCTCATCTTACTAACTAGGGGCCCAACCGGTAAAAGAACAATAGTAAAATAGAGCCAAGAGCGTGTTCCTTCGCTCGAAGCGATTCGCTGGTGGCGCGCAGGGCCTGCGCGGAGCCTGAGGCTGGAAGCCGGAGCCCCGAAAAGGCGCGCTGCCCCTTTAAAAGGCCGCGCATCTCCGGGCCGGCCTTCCTCCCCGGGGCTCCAGCTGTGATTGACGCTGGGCGGCGAGAGGAGGCGCCTGGCGCTAACAAAAGTCCGGCCCTTGGGCGAGCGGCGCCGGGCCGCTCGTCTCTGCTCGCTCCGGGCACCCGCAACAAGTGGCCGCCGCGCCCTCCCTGGGGAAGCCGCGGGTGCGCAGGGGCGCCCGGAGGAAGCGGCGGAGCCCGGGAGCCCCGGCAGCCCGCGCGGCTCAGCGTCCACCGCAGGGGGATCGGGGCGGGCGGATGGGGACCCGGCGGCGGCGGCGCGGCGAGCCTCTGGGCGGCCCCGGGGCGCGGGCTCTCCGCGGCGCTGCGCCCGCCGGCCCCGAACGCGGATTTTAAGGGCGGCGGCCGCCCCCCGGCCCCACCCGGCGCAGTCGGGGGTGCCAGGAGGGGACGGAGCGCCCCCTCCCACCGGAGTGCGGGGGCCGCCCCCGTCCGGAGATCGGCCCCGGAGCGTGGGGTATGCGCAGCTAAAGGTCCCGTCGGGCGGGCTTTCCTCTGGCGGAGCGCGCAGGCGGTGCGCCCCACCTATGGAGTGTCCAGGGAGACGGCGGGCATGACGGCGGCAGGATGGGCGCGAACAATGGCAAACAGTACGGCAGTGAGGGTGAGTGGGCCGCCAGTCCTCACAACTCCCCAGTCGCGCCCCCCTCCCTTCCCCTCGCCCTCCCGTCTGGGAAGGAAGATTCTCGCACGCTGCCGGGGCGCATCCCCATTTGGCACCCTGTCTGGGCCGTCACCTTCTCTTTTGGCTCTGAGTACTTCGGCGCCCCGAGGATGCTTTCCCACCGCGGGGGTCTCTCTAAGCAACTTCCCAGGTTGCCTTTGGGACGGCTCGAGTTGCATTTCTGTCTGTTTCTGAAACCACGTGCCTCAGTTTCCCTTCCCTGGGCATCTGGGGTTTCGGATGATGGTTTGGCAGAGGGCGGAAGACGTTTTTGAAAAACAACGCAGTGAAAAATTTCCCAGGCCTTTGTGCACCATTCCCCGGGAGTCTCCTGTAGCAGGAAAAACTTCTGGAAGAAGTTAAGTTTCCATTCTCTGCTCACTGCCTCCGAGCTGACAGCTTCGTAAAACTGACCACCTAGGGGCCGTGTGAGGCGAGGAGTGGCGGGGGGCTTTGTGTGGGCTCTCTCGGGGCTCGAGACGGGCAGAGGACCATCTGTTACGTGGGGCTGGAAATTGCACAGAAATATTGCCTGTCAAGTGGGAACTTGGAAGTTGGGGAAACTTTAAACTCCACCTACTCCTAAAAGGATGATGGATATGTGGGTTGGCTTCTCCCTCGCCCCTCCCCGCCCTTTGCATAGAACCGTAGTGTTGTAACCCGGTTGATTAACTGCATGCCCCTCATATGCTTACGGCAAAGGCATTTCCCGCAGTTCAGTAGTTAGGAAGGTTTGTCTTTTCGTGAACTTGGCTGGAGGGGAGTGGAAGAGACAGGGTCGGTTTTACAGCCCGCCCCCAGAGGACCGGCGGTTAGAAACGGGGTCCAGCGCCTGAAGACTGGTAGGAATGCAGAATGGCTCTTCAGCCTGTGGTGTTAGGGAAACTCCTATCATCCTCTTCAAAACTTTGAGCTGTGGCCACAGAATGTGGATGCCTCTCCCCATGTTTGCGTCTGTGTTCCTTCTCAGCAGCTTTGTGGAATTACAGCAGAAACCGACCCTAAAAAACCGTATCCACAAGAACCTTTTGTTTAAATCATTCTTTTCCAGAGCATCATGTTTTGAATTCCACATATATATATGAAATATATATATTTCCTTATTCTGGGCAGTTATGTGAAAGAGATTTTTTTTCCTGACAGTTTCTTTTTTAAAAAGTTAAAAGGTGGTCTTTTTAGAGAGCAACCGTGAAATTATGCCAAAAAAGATTAATGGAGAATCTTGGCCACCCCCCAAAACTTCTTGAAGTTAATGTTTTAAAAAATTTTGGAAAAATGAAAGATTAAGCCTCCTTAACTCTGAGTTATTAAAGAAGCTTTCGGGGAGTGAAGTGTGTGCCTGTCAGTTCTGGGTGTGCATACGTTATGCGATTTGAACACTGGTGGGGGGAATGGACACCCCAAGAGGAACACAGGGTCACTGCTCTGTGTTCTTCAACAAAACCCCTCACACTCTTCGTATTCCTATGCAACTTGTTCTTAGATCCCAGCGTTCTTGCATTGTACAGTGTGTGGTGTATGACTACTTCCTGTCTGAACAGTGGAGTTTTCAACCCTTGGGAGAGAAAAGGAGAGACAGAGAACTAATGTTCTCCAGCTGTTATCCGTAAATGCTACCTCTGCATTTTCACTTCAGCTGAAGTGAAATTTTACTGGGATCTGACTTAGATACACTGTGGACTTTTTATAGGAAAAATCTCTTGGGCTCAGCTGATTCAAGGGGACCAAAAGGAAGCTTTGGGAGGTAACTGAGTTTTGGCTGGAGGGACACGTCGTGTTCAGCGTTCATCAACTCTCTTCAAGTGCATCGCCATTCCTCTGTGATAGGTGTGGGGGAAAATAGAGAAATCGAATAACAAGAGCTTTTCAAAAATCTTTTCTCCCCCCAGTTACACCGGGCCTCTCCTAATATATGTCATTATAATATATGTAATGTATTATATGGTTATAATATATGTAGTTGGGTATGGTCAGCCTTATTACATGGTGCTATTGGATGGTAAAATCTATGCAGATAAGCCTTTTGGAATTTGGTGTGTTAGTGCCACACCAAATCCTTATCTAAATCTTTCTTATCTAAAATGTCAACTTTCAAAGAAAGTGAAAGCAACCCCTAGACATCGTATTTCTATTATCAAAGCAGACTGAGAATTAAGAGAGTTTCATAGATTTAGAGCAACTTAGGTGTGGTGTATTTCAAATTATCAACAAATGCATAGCCACAGAATGGCTCAGTGAGAGATCCCCCAACTACAAAACACTGGTGTTTGTGTATACTTAAAAAAACTGTAACTTCAGTATATTTTACTTACTAGTGGAGCTGACACCATGTAAATGGCCCTGAAATTTTACAGATATTGTTACAAATTATTAGAACTTTCAAAACTTCAGTATTTCATCTGTAATCTCACTTCTCCTGCTCCTGGAAAATATCTTTTTTATTAAAAAAAAAAATTCCCAAGACTTACCTTAGCAGGTGCAATGGGACAGAGGCTTCCTACTTCTGCATCATTCCAGGCCCCGCAGCAGCAGTATCACCTGGGAGCTTGTCAGAAACTGAATCTGAACTACTTATCACATGCGTGTTAAAAGCTCCAGGCAGTTCTGATATGGGATGCAAAGCACTGATTTGAGAGTCTAGAAATTTGATTCCAGCTTCAACTTAGCTACTGTGACCTTGCTCAGTTGTCCCCAAATCTTAAGGTCTTTCTTCTATAGAGTGAGGAGAGAATTTTTTTTTTATTGGCTTTATTTGTCATGCCCATCCTTGTGCATGCAGTCCTTCATTTTAGTTTGCTCTTATAATGCCTGAATGGACCACTTAACAGAGATTCGCCTTGGGAAGACATGTTATAATAAATAGGGAAGTTAAGGCTATTACTGCCCTGAAATCAGTAGATGCCCCAATCCCTTTGTTATCCCCTTTAGCCTCATCTCTATCTTCCTTACTTATTCCCACTTCCTCTCTTAACTCAATCAGTCTCTGCTGAGATTAAAGTTGTGTGTTTATCAATATTGGGTGTTTCCAGTGTTTTGTTTTCCTAAATACTTAGTGAACGTTCTGGTTAATGGTTTAGTTCTCAGCCTTTAGGCAGATTTGGATTTTGCTCCAGGAAAAAGTTGCCACACCACTGCCCATGTTCAGCTTTCTAGAAATATAAGCATGTCTGTATGATTAGTATGTTCCGGTAAACTCTTATTATGGAGGGCTGATTTTTTCTCTTTGTCTTCTTTCATAAAATTTAAGTTACAGCCCATGTGTAGAAATCTGGAGAATAAGCTGAGGTGATTCAAAGCCATTAGAACCATTAGCTTTGACTCCAGTTAAACTAAATAAACAAATCTCTCTGTTCAAGTAGTGAGAGAGGAGCTGCTTTTCCTGCCTTTTAAGGTTTCCAGCCTCACCCTCACTTACTCAGTGGTTTCGTTGTTATGTTTATTCTACTCCAGCAGGGCTGAGTCTGTCGTCCTTACACTGTTAACAGCTCCTTTGTAAAATCCTGCCTGTCGTTGAATTGGAGCTGCTGAGGCCTTGTGATGGGGCTTGACCTTGTTAGCTCTGCTGCTCTATCAACGCCCCCGAGTCCCTTTTCACCATCTCAGATCTGTGCTTCTCAGATACGTTGCCTGGGAGCATAAATCATCACCAATCCATCACCACTTCGGGAAGCGTATCTTGAAAGAATAATAACGATGGCAAGTTACATTTATTGAATGCTTACTTTGTCCAAGCCTGATCCTGAGCCCTTCGTGGACGCTGACTCTTGTTGTTACTGAGTCCAAGCTCACTCTGCTCGCTGCACGACAGGCCAGTAAATCGGGAGACGAGGTATTGAGGCAAGGAATGGCAACGTTATTCGGAAAGCCGGGCGTCCAAGAAGATGGCAGACTAGGGTCCCAGAGTACCATCTTATGGGGTCTGTGTGCTAGTTTCTTTTATAGAACAGAGAAGGGGAGGAGGTGAGGAAGTAAAATAAAAAGGCCGTAAGTCTTGCAAACCACCTCCTGGTTTGGCCAGCCTCAGGGAGGGGATGTGTTACTTTCTTCTTTCTTGCAGCAATCCACAGGTGGGCAGAATGTCTCCCTGGGAACTGAACAAAGGCACTTTAGTTTAACATTTAGGCAGAGGGGCAGGCTTCCCTGAGGGAGGCCATTAGGTATGCCAATAGCTATAGACAACATCTTTTTAGTGATTATAGTAACAAAAAGCAACTGGAGAGCAAAGGTTAAAGTAAAAGAAACAGATCCAACATGGTGTCAGATTTTGTTCTTCCCTGTTACAATGTCATTCTCACGACAATCCTGATCCTATGGGGCAGGTGTTCCTATGTTTCCATTTTACTGATGAGGAAACAGAGGTGCAGAGAGGATGATCATTTTCCCAAGATCCTACAGGTAGCGTAGGTGGAATTGGGACTCAGGGCCAAGTCTGTCTAAGCCCAGAGTTACTTATTCATTCTTTCATTCAACCAATATACGTTGACTTCTTATTTCCTACCATGTACCAGGAACTCCTCTAGATTCTTGGAATACAACAGTAAACAGATAAAGATCCTGTCCTGGTCAATCTTACCTTCATCTGTGTGCATGTGTCCATGTGTGTTGGGAGGGAGGTGAAATGGAACAGTTAACACGTGTGCACACAGGCACAGTCATTTAGTAAACCACATGGTAAGTTCTAAGGGGCCAAGGCTCTGCATAAAGAAAATTGTCAAATTAAGACTGATGGGGGGACTTCCCTGGTGGTCCAGTGGTTAAGACTTTGCCTTCCAACGCAGGGGGTGCCGGTTTCATTCCTTGTTGGGGAGCTAAGATCCCATATGCCTCCTGGCCCAAAAAACTAAAACATAAAAAACAGAAGCAATATTGTAACAAGTTCAATAAAGACTTTAAAAAAATGGTCCACATCTAAAAAAACTTAAAAAAAAAGAAAGACTGATGGGAGTTGGGAAGAGAAGGGTGTGGCAATTTTAATTAGAGTAGTCACTGTGGGCCTTACGGAAAAATTGGCATTTAGACTGAAACTTAAAAGAAGTGAGGGACTAAGCCCTGAGGATCCATGTAGCATGTTGACTGTTCCTTTCAACCGCTGTGTTCTACCAAAGTGAATACTCTTTATGCTGGAGGGCTTGCATCATCATTTTATGCAAGTGTAAAAGTGTAACATCATCAGTCCTCTGTAAGTAGTCAGCTAGAGTGGAACAGAGTCAGTCTGGCTACTGGGCATATTTTTTGCCTAGAGTCTTTACAAATGTGTTTTATCCAATGGTATTTTAGCAGATGGTTTGTGACTGCTTTTGCAGGGAGGGGAGGGGGAGCCTAGGAAATGCCCTTCATTCTGCAACCAGTAGATGTTGCCTGACTTCCTGGATGTGTGACTGCTCACCCGAAGATCTCTCCAAAGGTCTCTGTAATTCTTAGATGGATGTAGCTCTTTATCTTTTGCCTCCAGTAAATAAATTCATTCTGATGAAAATCAGAAGATATATGATAGTGATTCCACTGTTTGGCACAAATCAAAGCATTAGTGAAGCTATCAGTACCATTTTTGGTCTGACAGTGTTTTCAGAGATTTGAGGAATCTTTTTGCATATTTAAAACAGAGAAAGAGAAGAGAGGTAACTTTTCGTTCTCCTTAAGAATCAACTCACCTCAACTTTGTGTCAGCTCTCTCTGCCCTTTGAAACAGAATGAATTCTGGGTAGATTGAGTAATTGCTAATCACTTTTACCCTTAGCCCTTATTGAGTGGTGTGTCTGGAAGTTGATTAGACTACTTGGCTTAGCTCTTTGATTGAGGGAAACTCCTAGATATCACGCACCATGGCATTTGGAATGTAGTAAAGCACGTGACAGTATCTTGAGTAAAATCTAGAGTGAATTAATTCTCTGAATAATGAAGAAGGGGATAAATGAAGTTTAGACACTTAATACCTTAAAAACTAATATTTGAAGAGCTGTCATGATGAAGGTTAAATTTCAGAGTGCTGAGCAAAGACCAAGATATGTAAGTTACTAGCACGTAGGTAGATTTGACTCAGTCTGAGGAAGAGCTAATGATGAGAGCTGCCCACATCTGAGACTGGCTGCCTAATGAGGAAGTGAGTCCTCGCACATGGGAAGGGGGATCACAGGAAAGATTGTTGTGCTCGAGATTTCTGCATCAGCTAAGGGGTCTACTATAGGATCCTGCAGCAAGATCCCTAGCAAACAATTTGCCATGTGCAGTTATTTATTTATTTTTTTAATTGAAGTATGATTGATTTACAATGTTGTGTTAGTTTCAGGTGTACAGAAAAGTGATTCAGTTATACATATATACATATCTATTTTTTTCAGATTCTTTTCCATTATAGGTTATTACAGAATAGTTCCCTGTGCTCTACAAAACAGTTCCCTGTGCTCTGCGGTAGGTCCTTGTTGGTTATCTATTTTATATAGAGTAGTGTGTATATGTTAATCCCCAATTCCTAATTTATCCCTCCCCCCTTTCCCATTTGGTGACCATAAATTTGTTTTCTGTGTCTGTGGGTTGCAGTTATGTTTGATGAAGTGTTATTGTTTGATTTGAACTCATATTGCTACTTCCCCCCTTAATACGTTTCTATCCTTGTAGTTGTTGAAAAGTACTATCCCCACTTCCTCTAGGTTAATTTTCTCTCTCTGTTACATGTATGTGTTTATGTCTTTTTAGATATATTTAGATATTAATTGGAAAATCAACTGATTTAATTTGTTTCCCTGCCTTCGGTGGTACGTAATCTCCTGAACCAAAAATGGGGTTTGATAAATGACATGTCCTATTTTCAGTGCAGTAATGGATACGGACTCTACCTACTGTGCCTTTTATTATGACCCTAAAACATGTAGATCTCCTGAAGTTGAAGCAAGACCCTGAATTGTGCTCGTGTTGACTATCTTGAATTAATGTTTTAACTTTGTTGATAAGACTTAATTGGCATCATTGGTTAGTGACATCTGATCAGAAGCTACAAATTGACTAGAACCTCACAAAGACAGCATCTTTCTCAAGGAGCCCTGACTCCTTTTTGTTCAGCACCATGTCTTCGGTGCATGAGCTAGACAGGCAGTTCTGCCACGGGGTGATAAAGTCCGTATCTGCTGAACTTTCCCAGAATGTAGCTTTTTTTGGGTTTTGGTTACAGAAATTTAGACCTCTTCTTCCATCTACTCACTGCGTTAAATCTCTAGATAGAATAAGACTTTTGCTTTAAGGAAGTTCAGTATCTAACTGAAAAGCTAGGCAGGGAGGCCAGTGATTTCAGAACAAGATGATAAATGCTGATTCACAGAGGGACCCTACTTTTCCGATGTGCTAAGTGTGAATATAAGTGATAAGTGGGAAGTGGGCATAAGACTAGAGCAGCTCTAAATAATGACAGCACTGGACCATATCTGCAACTCCCCAAACATCTAAAGGATGCACATATTTTCTAAAACAATGACAACAATAACAACATATACACACCACTATACATAAAATAGATAACCAACAAGGACCTCCTATATATAGCACAGGGAACTATACTCAATATTTTGTAATAACCTATAAGGGAAGAGAATCTGAAGAAGAATATATATATATATATATATATAAATAATATAATTATATTATATGCATATAAATTATATATATATATATATATATATATAACTGAATCACAGTGCTGTATGCCTGAAACTAACACGATATTATACATCAGCTATACTTCAATTAAAAAAAGAAAACAGGTAAATTGGAGGGGGAGTCGCTTACACTCTTGGGAGAAACTAAATCTTTTGTTAGGAGTCTTTCCCTAATTGTTCCCGAAAATCTTCATGTTCCATTTCGGATATCGTTTATTCCATGGGAAGTGGTTCTTGTGGGACCTGTAAGCGAGGACCTTGGAAGGCTTCACTGGAGGGGCAGGACCTGACCAGCCTAGGTCCTCGCCACACCTGTACCCTGCAACCAAGGGGAATGGGAGCCTGCAGGCAGATGCTTCTTAAGCGTGCTAGTTCATACCCCAGAGACGTACAACTTTCAGACTTCTGACATGACTGATTATGAACCATCTCTGAATTTTCCTGAGTAATGAAATCTAAACACGTGGTCACCATTCTCCCCATTCCCTGGGTGAAGGAGTGTCAACTTTGTCTGGAGCCGTAAATCTTTATTCGGTTGTGCAGTAGATATGCTCACTCTATCAATCCCTATTTAACTTCTAAGCCAGTAACAAAATGAAAAACAGTTGTTAACACCGCACAAACTCATAATTGTAACTTTAGAAGTCTTGAGCAACGTGTAGAAATGTTATTAAAACTTTTTTTTTGTTTGCTACCCTTTCTGTGGTAAATTCCTGTGCTGCATTTTCCAAGCAGATGTAGCAGTGCAAAGAGAATCAGAATTTCTAGAGAAAAATTTCAGGAATTTTTCTTCTGCTCACAGATTGACCCTCTGGCTGCGAGTCACCCACTTTTTGGCAAGGCGGAGAAGTCAGGAAAAGGCTCCTTGTATGTGCAGTTGAACCTTTGACCCGATGGAGTACTCGAATTGAATCTCAGGAGCCTCTGGGTTAGGTCCAAGTCTAAGGCCAGGTCTTCCACGGTGCAGCTGTCGGAGGTGGCTCAGACCCCAGGGAGAGGAAGAACATGTATGAGACTGAGGGTGGAGCGGAAGAAACATAAATAAGAGGAGAGGGAAGAAGAGGAGAAATTCAGAGAGAACTGGTGTTAGGGCACTGATTGCCCTCTACCGTAAAGAATGGAATCACTGTTCTACTCAGTGCTCTTTTCTTACAAATATCTTAGCTCGGGCTTCCCTGGTGACGCAGTAGTTGAGAGTCCGCCTGCCGATGCGGGGAACACGGGTTCGTGCCCCGGTCCGGGAAGATACCACATGCCGCGGAGCGGCTGCGCCCGTGAGCCATGGCCGCTGAGCCTGCGCGTCCGGAGCCTGTGCTCCGCAACGGGAGAGGCCACAACAGTGAGAGGCCCGCGTACCGCAAAAAAAAAACAAAAACAAAAATCTTAGCTCAAGGAACAAAAACAATTACTAATAGTTACTCGGTAGGCTTGGATGTTGCCAAGTTTACTGTATTTTCGGTCATTTCAGTAATAGTAACAATTACTGAGCACTTAGTAGATGCTACTTCCCTCTCCGAGCATGTTACACACACTCATTCCTGTAGTTCAAGACAGCCAGGGATGCGGGCACAGATCATCCCATTTTGCAGTTGCCAACACAGGAGCTTCGAGGCAAGGCGGACTGACTGCCCAGGGCACAGAGCTGGTGAGTGGTCCAGTCCGGTCTGAAATCCCTGTGGCTGTGCTAGCTTTTGTGCCCCTCTCCGCTGTGCCCCTGACCCCCTCCTGCCTGGGCATGTCAGTGGCAGCCAGCGTCTTTCCTGATCTTTGTTTTGTTTGTGTGTTTCAAAGGATTTCAGTGACTGCGAAGTAGCCCCTTAAAAATGAAAGTGACAGTTTTATGTGTGGATGAGGTGAGCAAAAATGAAAGACATCTTTGGAAGGAGACTTTCAACTCACTTTACCTGGCTCTCCCAAGGGCCAATTAACTGCTCATTAGGCACCAATCTGCTGACAAATTGGCAGGCTGACTAGTGTCTCTGAGAATGGCAGCCTGTAAAATAATTAGCATATTCTAGAGTCTTCAGAGCGCCTAGTAGAGCTGGGAGGCTGTCCCACTTCGCCCCAGAGTGTTAGCAAATTATCTTGGTGCCGGGATAGCTTTTGACCTGGGACGGCCACCTGCTCACAAACAAAAGCTAACGGAGGACTGAAAGAGGTGTTCACATTTTCCTTCGTAAGTAGTTTATAAGTTATATCTTGTATTTTCCTCTGGTCTCAAAAGTATGGATTTGAAACAGCTATTAATGTGGGGAATTATTCCAATAGGTATTTGTATTTGCCTTTATCTTTGCTAGCCCCTGGGAGACTTCTCCATGCGTATGTCTAGGAAATTGCTTTGGAAACTATAAAGCGTTTCAGAAATTAATCTCACTTATCATCACAGGGACTGTGGGAGGGGTGTCTGCCATGATCCCCAGTTTGTAGATGAGGAAACTGAGGCCTTGGCAGGTGAAATGATTTGCCTTGATTTTACAGTTGAGACTAGATGGGGTCATTCCGATTCTAAATTTAGTACACTTTCTATCATAATATGGCTTCCCTTAAAATGCCACAAGATAAAATAATATAATCATGCTAGGGTATTATCACCAGGCATCTGTGACAGTATTTTAAATTGCTTGCACCCAAGGATGAAAGTGGGGGTCTGCAAGCATCCATCCTGTCCTTTAATTGCTTTTGGAGCTCTAGTATTGATAGAAGTAGAGAAGCCTGCTCCCCCTTGGTCGTCTCAGGCCACGGAGCTGTGCCACTGCTCAGGGGAGCAGCCTTGCAGTGGTAAGATTATGATAATGAGAATGCAGAGTGAATTGTTAGATAAATATTCAGGACAAGATGGCCTTGTTTGTTAGGGTGTCACTTGCTAGCTGATAAAGCTCAGCTGGGGCTGTGAGGGGTGTTTCCTTCTGAAAGCTTCTGCTCTAGATGCGTAGAGAAAGTTGCTTTACTTTTGGGAGCATCAGAGAATCAACTCTAAAACTGGGGCCAATCAGCATCGCTGGAGTCATTGTTTTCAGTCTTCTGGTTTCCTTTGCTGTTGAAGAACCTCATTGTTCAGAGGTCTTTGGAAGTGTTTAGGTCCTGGACAAGCCCTTTAGGATGAGTTGCTATCAGAGGTCACTGAGGTTCTGATGTTGTTGTGATGGAAATCCACACTGTCATTTAGCCTTTAACTGCTTTACTTTCCATTCATTGTCCTCTGGTTTACTGTCTGCTTTTTTGTTTTTTTCTGTTTCTTGTTCCTTTGTATTTATTTATTGCTCATCCGACCACATGCTTACGCGACATGACTCTAACCCTGTTCACGTGTTAGGTCCTTAATATATTTTTGTTAAACAAATACATGAGGATGAATCTGTAGCCATGATCTTTATTGGATCTAAAAAAGTCTATGAAAACCCTATCATATTTTCAGTGAACTTTTCTTAGACTTGAACATTTTACTCTTACAAGAAAGTTTTTCTGGGCATGTTTTCTTCTGAGGATATTCTAACTTGGACTTTTATTTTGAACAATGTGGATCTATCTTATGGATGAAAATAGCTTGTGTACTTAAGGAAAAATGAAATATGTAGTTTTTAGCGTTGCTGAAAACAATTGCAGAAGACGTTTCAACTTCACTGATTTACAGTATTGTGGACTTAATTCTTTTCAATGAGGAAAATGAAATATGTATTTTTCAGCATTGCTGAAAACAATTGCAGAAGACATTTCAACTTCACTGATTTACAGTATTGTGGACTTAACTATTTTCAATGGGTATTGAGTAGAATGCTGCTGTCTATTTTTTATTGCAGATTGTATTGTTTGGTAATATTTGTTTCAGCTGCTTTGGAAATTGAGCTTACGTGACAATTTAAGTAAATCAATCTAGAAAGCATTTAAAAATTGATCTCTAATAAATTACTCCTTTGGCTCTGTTCTCTTCTCTGGATTAAAGGGTTATAGCATTATGAATCCTTTTAAATTTATATATTCATCTACTTCATGCTGGGGGCTCTGCATCTTTATTTTTCTCCTTTTTATTATGCAAACTATAAAAGTTATTAGATGTGTCTGGTATGATTGGAATGGTTTCTAGTAGGTCTTCTGTTCCTGGCTTCCCTCCTTACTAAAATCAGAAGTGAAATCATCAATTTCGGAAAAAAAAAATTATTGCGCTGTAGTGTGTGTATATGTGTATACACACATTATTTAAATAACCCTTTTCTATAAATTCAGCAAAATCCATTATTCCTCACATCTGTTTTTTTCTGTAAATGAAGAGAAATATGTAACCTATAAGGAATTAAAAAATACAATTAAAATTAAAGTGCCTTTTTTTTTTTTTTTTTTTTATGGTACGTGGGCCTCTCACCGCTGTGGCCTCTCCCGCCGCGGAGCACAGGCTCCGGACGCGCAGGCCCAGCGGCCATGGCTCACGGGCCCAGCCGCTCCACGGCATGTGGGATCTTCCCGGGCCGGGGCACGAACCCGCGTCCCCTGCATCGGCAGGCGGACTCCCAACCACTGCGCCACCAGGGAAGCCCCGTTTTTTTTTAAATAGTATGTTTTCTGTTAGAGGAACAGCTTTAGACAAAGGGTCACCGTAAGAATCAAACTACAGAAGAATCAAATAGTCCAGCACACGAGCTTTCTGAGATGGAACTTGGGATAGAGGTGTCTGTAGTTTATGAACAGACTTGAAATGGTTCTGTGACATGATATCCGCTTGGAACTGTATGTTGTAGTTTGTTGGTTTCCCTGACTATGTGTTCAGCTCAGAGGAGTGGCTATAATCTCTGTTGGTGAGAACTGTACTATGCACGGCACTGAGCCTGGTTGACGTTTGTTCTGAAGTACCAGAGCGTAAATTCAGATTCACAGGCAGCTTTCATACCCTCATTTTTGTCTTTTTGGGTTTTTTTTTGTCTTTTGGTTTTTGATTTTAAAGATCAACAGTTGCTCCGTTGGTTGGAAAGATTTATGTAGCCCCATTTGGACAGTGTATATTGCGGAGACTACTATGAAAATAAATTTCAAGACATGACATTTCTGTCCTGAACAGCTTACTTTTCACATCTCATCTTGCATCCACTTTGCCTACTTAATTATATTTTAATAATTTTCTCTATTTTCCATCTCTCCCAAAGACCTCTCTTGTTGATCACCCTGTGAGCTTGTTTTGAGAGACGGTATTTCCTTGGGGAGTCTTTTTCCATTCCTGAAGCCACAACATGAACTGAGCAATAAAAAGCCAATTCCCTCCCCTTGGTTGTGCTTCAAATAGTCTTTTCTTTGATACAGGCTAATAAAAACAGGAAAAGGATCATTTTTAAATGCTTTGATTGGGGTTGCTTTACTTCCAATAAGGAAAATTGCCTCACAAGGGGGAGCATGGGTAATAAAGTTACAACTAACTGAGTAATGTATTCAGTCTAACATCAAAATCTCCAAGCTGCTGCCTGCAAATCTAATTTAATCGTGGGTTTGCTGTGTGTCCACCGTGGTGTGTAGATTTGAATTTGCTGCTGTTGGTCGACTCTTCACAGTTAATGGAGTTGAATCTCAAAATGCTTCTGGAGAGGTTGGATATGTGTGGGGTTTTTACCTTCACAATCTTTGTAAGCCTTGAGGTAGGTGATAAAAGGGCTTTGAGGGTAGACCAAGAATGAAACATGTAATAGAATCTTGGATGTGTTCATGGTGAAATTGACCACAGATCAGCTGACAGTGAAAGAGACTGAGGCACAAAGAAATCAGAGAGTTTGGTTAAGGTCATACAGAGTCCAGGTGTTTCTTTTAAATCCATTTCTTTCTTACTCACCATGCTTCATGCCCTTTTTTCTTACTTTCAGAAGATTTGAGGTGAATGTAGTGGCTGTTTTCCTTCTCTGTGCAGTTAGCCCCTCCGGGACTGACTGTCTCATACCCCCAGCATGGCTCAGGGCTTCTCTGGAAATTACTGTCACTCAGGGCAAGGGAGCAGCCCCCATCGAATGACTTTTTGAGGCGGGGGTACAGTTTGGGACCACTCTGAAGAGCCATCTTTGGTCTGGAACTCCAGTTGGCTGAGTCCTATATTGCATCTGCATCACAGACCAAATTCTGTCTCTGCCTGCCTTCTCCCTTGCCTTTCCTAAGTGTGATGCCAAGGGTACTTCCCAACAAAGCACCTGTACTTCAAATCATATCAGAGACTATTTACTGGGGAAACCAGTATAAGACAACGGAGAAGCTGAATACGATGCTGTTCTGGCAGTGGTCAAGGGCAGGATGCCACTGCTGGGAAAATCATCTTTCTGGGAATCCTGGCTGTTCTTAAAAGGGAGCCTTCATCTGACAGTTAAGAGACATGAATGGATTTTTGCTTGGGGACCTAGTCTAATCCTTTCATTGTATAGATTTAGGAAATAAAGCCCCATGCACTAAAGTAACTTGACCAAAAGTACATAGCTAGTTGGCAAAAGAGCAAAAACAGGCTTACAGTTCCAGGTGCTGTTTTTGAAGAGCCGTATTGGAATTTGTTCAGCGTTGTTTTGCTGCTGTAACTCAGAATTGACTGCAGATGGGTCTAGAGACCAGTTATCTGTCTGATCCGTTTGTTCAACTCTGGCACTGAAGTCAGACATCTCAATAATTTCTCCGTGGTTCTATTTTTGAAGAGTGATCTCTGAAGCTCACCACAGTTGGTAATTGAATAGTGAAGAAGAAATGGCGAAGTAGAAACAGATGGTCATAGTTATTACTGCCTGAAATCAGCGTTTTGTGATACTGGCTATTAAGAGAATTGGGAAATTGGCAAGGCTTATTACATGATAGGCCAGTGGCAAGTACGGATTCATTAGGTGGATGAAACATGCAGGGGTGGGTTGAAAGAATCCTAAGCAAAATGAAAAATGATGACAAATTAATATTTAGTCTGTTGATCATCCTAAATAGTTTATTAATCCTTTTATTATGCTCAAATAATGTTCCGTTGAGATTATCAAATGACTGTAAGCTCAGAGTCACTGTGGTCCTGAGAAATTTGGAAGGAATTGAAAAACAAATTATTAGTTTTTATTATCACTACTACAAGGATCCAGATTTTATATAGTTTCCTTGGCATAATTAAGCAGCTACTCTCTTAGAAAATATTCTTCGACTCCTGTCGTCTGTAAATTAAGTAGAAATTTATTTTATTTGGTACTCAAGGCCCTGTGTGTGCTTAGACAGATTCCCTCTCTGGCTTTCTCTCAGCATGCTCTTCTATATGTACTCCGTACCCTGGCTAAACTAGGAACCTCAGTGTTCCCCAAATATGTCTTTTATTTTCCTAGATTTGTGTCTTTTGTCACGGGTTTTGTTTTTCTTGGACTGTTCTTTCTATTTGATTACCAATCAAGTCCTGCTCAGTTCAGGCCCAATTCAATGTTAACTTCTTAAAATAAAATTTTCTTTGATCTCCCTTAGACATATCTTTGTTCATAATGCTTATTACCCCTTACTTTGAGGGACTATGTCAGGTGCTCTTAGCTGGATTTGCTTTTTCTTCCCTCTGATCCACTGTGGCATTTTATTTGTCTGGAATTTTTATGTCCCACTTTGCATTTAGCTACTTGCATCTCTAATCCAGTAAATCTTTGTAGGTATCCATGTACCAGAATCTGTGCTCGGTTTTGAGGGGTAAAAAATATAAGAAATTGTTCTTGATTTAGGGGCCTGCAGTCTAGTAGATGGAATAAAGCACTGAAAGAGCCATGGATGGCGAAACTAAAGCATGCGATGGGGGACAGACCTGGCTGTGGTGAGCTTTAGCTGGGGATATTCACAAGGACTTCTTATCTGAGATGACCTTGAACTGGGTCTGGAAAAATGAGTCAGGGCTTGCCAGGCAAGGCTGTTAAGGAGGGAATGAGAGAAGGTCAGGCAAGGAGGCGGGAACCAGTGGGTCAACTACGAGGGGAGGAGAGGATGATCTGAGTTCAGCCCCATACCTGGAGCAGTAGGCTGGTGCACGTGGCTGTGAAGGCAGCGTGAAGCCCTGTGAATGGCAGGAGGGCGCATCAGTGCTTAGCAAAGGCAGCCGGCTTGGGACAGGTTTAGAGAGATCGCTGGCCAGGCACATAGATTCCTCTTTTCTACTCCTTGTGGAGGGAGTGCCATTAATATAATTTCTGGCCTGGAGTATTTACCTGGTTGGTAAATTTGGAAGGAATAAAGTCGACATCTGAGCTCCATTCTGTTTTCCTCTTGGGGGAAGCTCTTCTGCCCAGAAGTAGACCGGCTTTGGTCTCATGCTTGCCAACACTTGGATTCAGTATTAGCCACTTGGCTGTAGACCTAAAACTATATACAACCTCTGAACTAGAGTTCCTGGAAATAAAGGAGACATTTTCCTCTCGCTGCCACTCCTCTTTTCTGATTTCCTCAGTTTGTTTTGAATCTGACTCGGAGAGAAGGGTGCTATTCCTGGAGCCCCATCCAGACCCAACAGTAGTATACGTAGGGGGGAGGAAGAACGGCTAAGTGAGGGGAGGTGAAAGCTTGAATTATAGCGGGGACATAGTGACTGAGGAAGAAGGTGTGGGTCTCAGCAGTGGAAAGAAGGTAGAAGGACTTGGGGACTCATTGGCCGAAGGGAATGAATGAGATGGAAGGTTCTAGAAAGACTCCGCCTTCTGTTTGGGTGCTTGGGGGCCACATTAGCTCACAGACCTTATGTTCTGATTGACCTGAGTTTCCCCGAATTGGTTCTGGAGGCCAGGACAGTTAATTTGGTCTTTGATCTCTCCTCTCGTCATCACCACCCAGGATCTGAAGGAATTTTTCAGGGACTGATACACTTGGGCATTTGCTCATCTAAATTGTTCAGTTCCTTTATTAATTCATTTAGCCAGCAGATATTTATTAATCTCCATCTGTCAGGCCCGGGCATGGCCTGCCCATGAGATATAGCGGTGAATAAAACATTCGCTTGTTCTCTGCAGACTCGGGGTCTGGTGAGGAAGTCGGCGCATACAGTAGGGGGTTACTGGTTAAGCGGCTTTGGAGGCAAACAGCCCGAGTTAGAATCTGGATCCCACTACTTGCAAGACAGGCGACCTCATTAGGACCTCATTTTTTTTTTTTTTTTTTTGCGGTACGCGGGCCTCTCACTGTTGCGGCCTCTCCCGTTGCGGAGCACAGGCTCCGGACGCGCAGGCTCAGCGGCCATGGCTCACGGGCCCAGCCGCTCCGCGGCACGTGGGATCTTCCCGGACCGGGGCACGAACCCGCGTCCCCTGCATCGGCAGGCGGACTCTCAACCACTGCGCCACCAGGGAAGCCCAGGACCTCATTTTTAAGGGAGCTAAGTTGGTGTCTCCCTCAAACAGCTACTTCACACTATTTGTAACTTCTCATTTGGCCCAGTAAACTGGTGGATTGGCTTTGAATAAATTCTTCCAGAAACTTAGAAAATTGAAAAAAAAAATTGCTTTTGGAATTCATTTTTTAAAACAGGAAATTCCTGTCTAAAGCTGGAAGAAGTTGTCACAGGAGCAGCATAAGCTATGCTCTATTTATCCCTCTTTTGGACGATCCCTTTAGATCAGCACTTGATGGAGGGAAGCTAGCATGTGGTTTATTTTTTGGTAAAGTTTTCATTTTTGAGTTCTAACTGCATGAAGGATTTGAAAAAGAGTTGAGCTATTTTTTTATTATGGCAAAGCTGGATACTGCTGTGAAGTAGAGCGATCCAGTGTTTGTGTGATTTGAAGGTAGACCTGGTATTAATCGGGGGTAATATTCTTTTTTTTAATGCAAGTATGGTTAATTTACAATGTTGTGTTAGTTTCAGGTGTACAGCAAAGTGATTCAGATTCTTTTCCATTATAGGTTATTACAGGATATTGAATATGGTTCCCTGTGCTATACAGTAGGTCATTGTTGTTTGCCTATCTTGTATGTAGTGGTGTATGTTAATCCCAAACTGCTAATTTATCTCCCCCACCCCTGCTGTCTCCTTTGGTAACTGTAAGTTTGTTTTCTATGTCTGGGAGTCTATTTCTGTTTTGTAAATAAGTTCAGGGAGTAACACTCTGATTTGTAGTTTTCTATGCTGTTTCATACAGTGATGGACATTTTCATGGTTCTAAACCTGGGGGAAAAATCCCATTGTTTCAAGAGTCCTCAATCAATGTGAAATACCATTCACACACACAAATTTGTTGGTGTGTGTGTGTGTGTGCATGTGCGCGTGCGTGTGTGGTGTGTATATATATGTGCACTTTATTGTTTCTATTTTAAAAGTCACAAGATTGAATGATATGCTACGTGCCAGATTCTTGCACATTTATTTGCTATGATTTAGTTTGTCCACCAATGTCCAATCCTACAGAAATCGAAAAGGCTGAATTAGACAGAAGATGGCACAAAAGTAGTGGTCGGGTTTCCTAAAGAGTAATATTTGCTTTATTTAAAATTACTGATATTTAACCAAGAACAAAAATGCCTCAGTTTTGTCCTGTAAGCTTTTTTTCATTTTCTGTTTTCTGTCAGTGAAGAGAAAACCAGTATCCTTCTGTAAGGAATTTAAGAAATCAATTATAAAGTAACGTTTGTTTCTTTAATAATATGGTATCAGCCCTACAAAGGGAAGTGATGTACTCTCTTTCATGTCAGGGCACCCTGAGTTTTAAAGATGGATTAGACCCCAGAGATGATTAGTCCAGTGCACTCCTTTGGAGATTAACAAGAAGCTTGGGTACCAAATGCTTGAAAAGACAGGCGAAGTCCTGTATGAGGCACAACAGTGAGCGTGGTGGCTAAGAGCACAGACCTGGGTGCCAGACTTCCTGGGTGTCAGTTGGCTCAGCCAATTACTAGTCGTGTGATCTTGTGCAAGTTACTTAACCTCTCTGTGCCTCAATTTCTGCATCTGGAAAATGGAGTTAGTAGCAGTTCTTCTCTCCCAAGAGTTGTCAGAGAGTGGATTGAATTGGTAGCTATAAAGTGATAGTACTTGGCATGTAACAAATGCTACTTTCTGATTTATCCTAATCTGCATTTCATCAAATCTAAGATGATTTGAGGCTGCTGCTTTCTCGAACTCAGAACATATGACTGGAAGCTTTCACGAAATTACAGTATGATTTGCCAAAGTGACTGAAGAAAATATTGGTTGTAAGATGAAGGTGTTAAATGGGTGGTGGGAGGGTTGGGGAAAAGGTACTTAGAGTCAATTAAATAGGTTGCTATTATTATCATTATTATTATTTAACTGACTTGGAATGGGAAGCTACATGTCCTGGTGCAGCCCTTAGTCCATTGTTCTACAATACATTGTATGTCTGGGCAATGTTTATAAACTAGAGTTTTAGACACTTCCACTTTGGGAAATAAAAATTTTAGCTGTTTATTCTGAGCACACAGAGTCTACTCCACTTTGGGTAATATCATTTGATTTAAAACTATTGCAGCACTGAAGTTTTGTAGTTCCAAGTCCTAAGGACAACTGGGTGCGATTCTCCTAACTTATTAGAAAAAGCAGGGTAAAGAAACACCCAAATTCCCGTGTAAGAATGAGTGTCCTCTCTCTGCACGTGCTTGCAGGCTCAGGGGTGATGGAGCTGCGTGTATCTTTCTCTGTTTGTTATTGCTTTGTATTTGGATAGGTTAAATCTTTAAACAGTTATTAATTGCTTCCTACTGAGTGAAGGTTCAGATTCAGCTTTTCACAGTAGTTAGAAATACTGTTTTCATTCCTGGTCAAGTTCATCCAACAATGGAGGCTGGAGTGTCCCTTTCAGGTTACTACTAAACTGACTCGGGGGCAAAAACCATGTCCATTTTATACTTGTCTATGTAAATCCTCCTCAAAAGTGCTTTAAATGAGGGCTGTTGTGAATACCTTTAAGACTTTGGGCCAGTCACTTCTCTTTGCCCCTTCATTGCTAGTTGATTATCTGTCCTGCTCTAGGCGACTTATCTTTCCTCCCCCTCCCTCCCCGCCCCCCCTCTCCCTCACCCGTGGTTCCCCCTTCTCTCTCTTGCCCTTACCCCCCCTGCCACCCCCTTCTTGTCTCAGCATCCTCGCTTCATTTCTGTCTCTCTCCAAAGTTTATATTTGACTGTTGTCTCTGGGCAATGTGCCCAGTTTGGTTTATTTGTTTCTCATAATTGTATTCAGAGCCTCAGCTACAAGTTTCAGATGGACGTTTCCCATGGCATTTGTCTCCTTTCTAACACAGGTATTTTCTGGGAGTTTTGTAGCGTTTGACAATATAAATGCAAACTTGACCTCTCCAAAGTGGAGTTTTACAAAATGAGTACCCAAGTCAATCAGAAGACGTTCCAAATCTTAATCTCTCAATTAAGTTTCACCATCCCAGGTCTCAGTGTAATGGAATAAAGATAGTAACTTATTGGTCAGCTTGCTTGTTGCTAACTGCTTTGCATGTGTCTCTCCCACAAAAAACTCTTCTGCTGAGTTTAGTTTTATGGAAGATAAATGTATTGATGGTAGTGTACAAGAATCCCAAGTGTTCTTCATGTTGAAATAGAAGCCAGTGTCAGCTTTAAAATGACAACCCTACGCACTGCATACTTTAGGCTCAGCCCAGCGTCTACTTCTACTTTGAGAAAATTGTGGTTTGAGGCCTTCTGTTCTCTGTAACATTCTAGCAAAAGCTCTAAGCTTTAAAATATGGGTCTTTCTATGATGATAATGGGTCTTCCTAATTGTTGTGCCTTCACAACTTTACACGTTCCAGATACTACATTGTCCAATAAAGTAGTAACTGGCCACTGGCCTCATGTGGCTTTTAAATTTTTAATTAACTACAATTAAATAAAATCATAGATTCAGTTCTTGAGGCACACTAGCCACATCACAAGGGCCTGGTCTCCCCATGCGGCTACCATATTGGGCCGTGCAGACACAGAACAATTCATTGAGAAAGTCTTATGGGACTGTGCTGTTACAGAGGATTTCAGTTAGGGTAAGTGGGACTAACGGATCGAGTTCACTGGGTTTATTAGTTAGGGTAAAACTAAGCTGTTGTGATAAGAGACTACAAAAATACAGTAAATGAAAGAATTTTTAAAAAGTATGTAATATTCAAGACGTGAGCAGTCCAGATGGCACATGGTAAGTCCTACCGGGATATGGTTCCTTCCATCTTTTTGACCCATCAGTCTCGTGACATTGTCTGCACCTGAGTGTCCCAATTTACGGGAAGATCAAAATGAACTCCAGGGCAAGTGGCTTTCTTATAGGTAGAAAAGGAACCAGACATTGTAGCATCACTTTTGTTCGCGTCCTGTTGACCCAGGCAGAGCTGCACATTGACACCTTGCTGCCCGTGAGGCTCGGAACTGTGGCCTTTAAATTATTGCTGTGGAAGAGAGAATGGGTTTTGGGACAGAATCAGCAGTTTTTACCCTACAAGCTAATGCTCAACGCAAAGAGATGACGTTTAAGGTGACGGTTCATTTGCCATCGTTAATTTGGGTGTTGGGAGAGACGATATGTGGATTTAATTTAGATGGTGCCTGGCTCTCAGCGTTTACTATGTTGTCATTTAAGCAGATATGGGCATAGAATTCCAGTAAACTAAACCAGAAGGTTTTACCCAGCTGGTTTTGTTCCACCGTCCAGTACGTAACCTGGTGTGTGAAGTGGCTCCGTCTGGATTCTCATTAAGAACCACAGACCTGTGACTCCCCGTGTGCTTTCAGTGCTCAGTGGATTTGGGGATTTGGAAGACATGCACACTCTTGCTGCTCTAAGCAAAAGGCTTGACTAAGGCAGTGAAGTACACTTTGAAGGAATGGATTTTATGGTCCATTAGTGTGAGTAAATGGTGCTTCCTTCGTGGGAGATGGAAGGGCTCGTGTCTATAATGAACTGATAAACCTCTTGTAGAGAGGCTGGAGACATTCTTTTCAAGTTAGTGGAATTATATTTTACTTTCCCTTTTCTATTTTAGAATGAAAATGGGAAATTATTTGTATGTCTCTGCATGTGATTTCTCTCCTCCTTGCTGCCGGTGACCCTCCTCTCTTTTAACCCAGACGTGGTAGGATTATGAAGTTATTAGAATGTACTTTGGAACGTTGGTGTTATTATCAGTTATGGCTTGGAAGAATAACTCATGCACTTCCATTAATTTTGGCAGGTCAGTACATTTCCTCTTTTTCTTATGATAACCAAACGTTGAATTTTATCTCTTCTCAGGTGGTGTGTTGGATTCTACTTTATCCATTTATCATAGGAGATTAAGTTATAACATAGGTAGCCTTGAACTTGCCTACTTTAATCTTTCTGCAGCTAATTGTACATTGCAACTTATGTCCCAACCCATGAGGAAGGGACAGGAGTGGCTTAGGCCTGTGGAAAGGGAAGATGCCTCGGTGAGATGTTTGGTGGACCCCCTCTTCCCAGAGCCTGTTACGTGTATCATCTGTTCCACTGGGTTTAGAATTCGAGAGTGTTTTCTCAAATTTCTGATATTGTTGAGCTCTCTGCAGAAGCCTCTTTCTATAGCATATATGTTTATTATCTCATAGTTTGGATCCTGGCTCTGTCACTTCATGAGCTATATGACCGTCAGCCAGAGAAATAACCTCCCTGTGCCTCAGTTTCCCTGTCTTTAAAATGAGAATAGCAGTACCTAGCTCAGAGGGCAATTGTGAGATTTTTAAATGAGTTAAAAAGTCCTAAGTGAATTGAAAGTTCCTGGCACGTTGTAAGCCCACTGTAAGTGGCGGCTCTTCTCTGTATTGACTCAACTTCGGTACATCTTTATGTAGAAAAGTAGCGAAACTGTCTCTCTTGGAAAAGGAACACTTGAAAAGGTACCTGTCTTCAAACTTTTAAATTATTTTCCATATAGTTACTAATGAATGAGTCTGACCTGATTCGTTTTAAAAAATCCATAGCAATGCCTTCCTTTTTTTTTTTTTTTTTTTTGCGGTACGCGGGCCTCTCACTGCTGTGGCCTCTCCCGTTGCGGAGCACAGGCTCTGGACACGCAGGCTCAGCGGCCATGGCTCACGGGCCCAGCCGCTCTGCGGCATGTGGGGTCTTCCTGGACCGGGGCATGAACACCTGTTCCCTGCAGTGGCAGGCAGACTCTCAACCACTGCGCCACCAGGGAAGCCCCATTTGCCTTCCTTTCATCATGGTACTTTTAGAATGCGACCCCACCATCTCTAGAATGTTCCAGTCATATTTTTCCATTTTGCAAGTGGGATCATTGAAGCTGGTTAAGTGCAGTCACCTGTGCACACGGACAGAGTTAAGCTGTTGAGTTGTCCCTTAGCCCAGTTATCTGGCTTCCCGGATAGAAGAATGCTTTTTCCTCTCTGCATTGCTCTGTGTGTGTGTGTGTGTGTGTGTGTGTGTGTGTGTGTCTGTGTGTGTGTGTCTGTGTGTGTGTGTCTGTGTATTTGCATTCCTACATATATCCAAATACATATACATCTGTAGCTGAGGGATCTATTGTGTAAGAGAAGGCACAGGGGACACAATTCATGACATGCAACATAAGAGGAGTCCACAGAACGTGATGAGAAGGGATTTTAGAACAATTTGAGTTTTGCCGATCTGGATCCCACATTAAAGATTCTAGCCAGTCAGCGGCTCCCTGACTGAACTCTGGAAACAGTGTCCTCCCCGCACAGCGTTGCACAAGGTCATTTAAAATGTAAGAAAACCATTAGAACATATATGCCTCCTGCTGTTTAGAAGCCGGAATGCTTAGGTTTGGGGTTTCGTAGAGGACACCCACACTTGCACAAACACGGTGATCAGTTCTGAGCATGAAGTCACCCATCAAAAAGTAAAGTACTGTTCTGTGTGCTTGATGGCAATGAAGTGGAAGTGATGAAGGAAACTGGGGAGGTGAATGAGATCATCTGCGGTGGGCGGGGCGAAGGAGGGACTCCTGCTGGGGTGCCTGGATTTGGAGTTGCTGTGTAAAGTCAAAGGGACTTTGGCTTGGCAGAGAGGACAGGTGGGACGGAATGTGTGATGGGGGTGGCATTTGGGAGTAAGTTCCATGTAGGGAATGGCAGGCTGGGTTAGTGGGATGGAGCAGAGATCCTGGGTAAGGGTTACCCAAGAAGAGTCCACATAGATCACCCAATTTACTTATTAGTAAAATCTCTCCTGCGATTTCTGTGTTATACTAGCCCATTCGCTCACACCTTGTCTAGGGAGAAAAGCAGAATGTCTGTTTGTGGGAACAAAAATTCCAAAGGCATCTTTTGGTTGCCCTTAAAGTTTTGGTTGACATCCAGTCCTGGGAGGAATGATCAAGAAGCCATTTAATCAGTGTAAAACAATGAGTATCTCATGTCAGAATCTCAAAACAATTAGAGCCTTTTGATTCAAAACAGACCTGGGGCGCTCCAAGGAACAGGGCAAGAGCTTGCTGTTCCAGTAGAGGGAAGCCTGCTTAAAAAGCACTGCATCCACAAATAGAAGAGGAACATTCCTGCATAAAATCAGATTATAAGCAAATGAAGAGAATATGAGCATGTCATCATAGGGAATGGGAAAGCTCATAATCAAATCTAGACTAAGAGAGTTAAGGGGTGTAAAAAAGGGTATACTCCACTTAGACTGTCCTGGACCACTTGCTTTCTGGTGCCTGTGAGGACTGTCTATGCCAAGAAAGGATTGTAGCCTTCCTAGAAAGTACTTGAAGCTATTGTAAGCTTCCTGGAGGGCTGACAATGCTCGGGGCTCTCAATCTCATTCCTGGGTTTACTTCAGAAAGAATCTCCATTCTCTCAAGGTTGGGTGGAGTCCTGCTAAATCTTGCTTACCATTCACATCGCAGGCCTTCAGTTGGTTTATTGGCCTTTACAGTACTGATTGCCCTTTCAGACTGGGTACACTTAGAATAGAAAACAATACACAGTTTTGCATTTTTTCATTTTCAGGGTTTTTTTTTTTTTTCTTTTTTGCCTTTAAACTGCCTTGAGCTTAAGGTAACTCAAAAGTGAGATGAGATTCTTGGAAAATGAGCATTCATCAGTAATGTAAGGTATAATAAAACTTAGGTCTATATGCTTTCCTGCCTTTAGTGATTATATTCTAGTATCACAGTGTCTAAATTTAATTTACAATAGCTGAAAGAATCCATTGAGGAAGAAAATGAAATATCACTGATGGCTATTTTTTCTTATTATCAGCTTGAGAAAGTATAAAATATTTATCTCTGTGACTTAACTGTTTCCAAAAATTACCTTCAGATGTTACTCTGCCGTGAAGATGTTTAAATTCGATTCATAAGAAATGAAAGCTAGTGTGGTTATCTGTTGCCAACTGGCCAAGTATATGTAGACAGAATATCTCCTTTTACCTTAAAGGAGTTTCTCTAAAATGTTCTCAGATATTTACTACAAAACATTTAGAGGATATAGCTGAGCAAAAAGCATAAAATTACAATTACCATAATCTCACTACCCAGAAATAACCACTGTTAACATTTTAATCCATTTCCTTCCAGTTATATACTTCATAAACTTTATTCAGAGAAGGGTTTTGGGGATATTTTAAAACAGAACATCATAGAATCTTAGACTTGCAGGGTGTCGACTGAAATAAAACCCCACAACGTAAAAGCTGAGAATTATATTTTATTCAGCGGACTTTCTGAGGACTTAATAAGCCTGGAAGATGGCCTCTGGTATTGCTCTGAAAGAAGGTCTGAAGAGGTAAGGGTGGAGCCAGGATGCATAGGAGTTTTTGCAACAAAAAACCAGGTGGTTGGAACAGCAAAAGATTATTGTTAATTACAGGAAACCAGACAACTCAAGTTAATGAATTTAGTGCTTTTCTGTGTGTGGGAAGATGCAAGAGTCTGGGCTCATTGAAATCATTCCTTTGATAGGCACCTTAGCTATCTTGGGCCAGTATTCTGCTTTCCTCCATCCTGAATCCCCTAAGGGTGCCCGGGTTGGGGTAGCTGTAGTGGCTGCTGGTGTGATGGCTACAACTTCCTTTGTTTAGTGGTAATGGCAGGCAACATTTTTCATCCCTAAGGGGATCCTTGATTATCTGGTACAGCCTCTTACCCAAGAAGGAAAGTCTTCCATACTGCCTTGATTGGTATATATCCAATATTATGACTCTCAAATTTCTCCTGTTTCAAGGTGCTTTGCCTGTCAGTACAGATCACTTTTAAGGGTAGAATGGTTCTAATTCTTTAGGTATTCTTCGCTAAGACAAAAACTGTTTTCTTGCAAATATCACTTAATGATCTTCAGAAACATTCTACTTGGTTCCTTCTCTGGATAAACATTTCCCTTTACTTCTGTTTATTCCCATCTCCTCCTCATGGATTTTGTTAAAGAAAAAATTATTATGACATTTGTTAAAGAACTGGAAGGCGGGGGGGGGGGCTCTCAGAATAGGTGTAGAGATCAATCACTGCAATGGGGCTTTGCAGTAGGAGAGAGATTGGGCTCAACTTGCAATACGACAAGGAAAAGTGGAAATTCATGGTCAAGGGGCAGGATGGGGGGTCAGTGGATGGAGAATTACTAAGAGGAAGCGTGAGGGACAAGGGGAGATTCTGGCTAACCAACCTAATAGGATTCTTGCCGAGGGCAGAAAGGGTGATCAGCCATCACCTGGGGGACAGTGGGGGACGAAGGATTTGGTCACTTATCGAGGGTGGAGGATTCTTGCTAAAATGACTTAACAGGATTCTTGTTAAAATTCGGCAATGCAAAGAAGGATACAGAAGTTTGAAGTCGAGGCTTACTTAGGAAGAGGGTTCAGAGGAACCTAATAAGAGGTTGATCAAGGAGAGAATCTTTCACTTTGAAACCCCAGGATGCAAGGCAGGCATTGGATAGGAAAAGCCTTGGGCACCTCCACTAGTCTGCTATGACTGTCTAAGAGGGAAGCCTCTGTATGAGCTCAGGAATTTCTTTTTAGCTCATTTACTCAGGACTCAGCTTCCCAGTTTCCTTAGCTTTCACGTTCCCCAGAATATGTTTAGGGCCCTGTTTGGTAGAATCCAGCCTGACATTTATGACCTTGCTCATCACCCTTCCTCACAAATTAACTCTCACATTCCCAACAAAAAGGATTAGAGTCCACAGGCTAACTGTTTTAACCCAGCTTCTTCTACTTTTTCAAAGGCATGGTTGCAAAAATATTACTTTTCTTCTGTGTTTCCTATTACCTTCCTTCTTAATGCTCAGTTTTCTCTTTTTCTTATTTGCACCAGCATATAAATTATCCCTTTCATCGATAGTGTTATAGACACTATATCCATGTCCCCAGCCATCTTGCTAGTAGAAACCCAAACTGGGGTGGTGGTGTGTCAAATAAAGTAGTTTCCCTAGACTCCTTCATGATTGGAGTAGCTTTATGGCTGCTGTAGTCAGTGAAATGTAAATCGATATCTCTGGGAGTTCTGGGAAAGCTTGGCTGAAATTGCAATGTCTGGAGCTGTGGCAACTATCTTGCAACTCTTAGGTAATATGCATGGTGATGAGATCCAATGTGCTGAGGAAGATAGAACAGAATGACAGAAACAGTTTGGTTCCCTGATTGAAACAATGAGTAGTTGAATTAATGCTGCTATTCCTGACCATACTTTGTGTTATGTGAGGAAAAACGAGCTCTTACTAGTTTAAGCCATTTTTAGTGAGGTTTTTCCTTGTATTCTAACTGATACAGATGGTTTTACAAAACTATCAACCATCCTGATTACCCTTCTCCGTCCAAACACCACACTGTTGATGTCCCTCTTAGAATATAGACACAGAATAAGACACCATCATAAAACTACCGCCTCCTATTGTCTGGTGCATAATGGGACTTAATACATATTTGTTGAGTGAGTTACTAAATAAACCTTATGTGTCCATTAATAGATCCTAAGAGTGTGCTCTTTGAATTTTTAAAATGAGTCAGGTACCTGGTTGGGTTATATTACAGTTTGGTTCAACTAAAGTGTACAGATTTCTCAGCTAAGCAAATTGTGTCAGCGGCCCCTAAGGCCACCTTCAGGCTTGATGATTCACAGGACCCAGAAAAGCTATTATACTCATGGTTACGATTTCTCACAGTGAAAGGATACAGATTAAAATTAACAAAGAGAAAAGGCTTATGCGGCAAAGTCCAGAGGCAAGGCACAAGCTTCTAAGTGTCCTCTCGCAGCGGAGTCACATAGGGTGCCTAATTCTCCCAGCAGTGATGTGTGACATCACGTGCAAAGTGTTGACAACCAGGGAAAGTGACTCTAGCCTTGGTACCAACCGGGAAAGCTCACCTGAACCTGGGTCTTTATTGGGGTTCAGTCATGTAGGCATACAGCACCCCCATGACTGATGGCAGCTGCTCAGATACCAGTCCCCCTGGAGCAAAAACAGGCATGCACCATAAATCCCTTTGTTAGAATAAATTTATCTGGTCACTTTAGTCTGGAATGGCTCAAGGTCTCAGCATACAAAAACATTCTTATCAGGCAGAATATTCTAAGGGCTCAGAGCTTATCTACTAGGAGCCAACCAAGGGGCAGACACAGATAAGTAGGAAATGTATAAAACATATATAGTATACATGAAAAAGAAGCTAAAGCAAGGGCATGAAAGTATTATGATCTCTGAGTTGTGAGATACATGATTTATTCTTTCCTAATCATACTTTTAATAATTTTCCAAAATTTCTCATTAGAATAAAGGATTATTATAATTAAAAATATTAAATGTAATGTAGGGTGATATGGTGACTTTATGACAACATGAAATGCAGCTCTAAAAATGTAATGTCAAGGTTTGCTAATAGAACTGCTATTGGAGAGCAAACTGAGTATTTTCAGGATGTACTGGTGGTTTGGGATGGTTACATGGGACGGGCTCTAGGATGGAGGCAAGTTGACTGGGGTCAAATGAGGGCTTGTGGGAGGCCCAAGTGGTCACGTATCCGGAAATGCTCTTTACTCTGCATGTTCGTTATAATGTAATTTTCATTTCAGTTTTCAAAGTTCTGCTCAAGATGTTACCCCGTCTAACCCAATTTTCCGTAATTACTTGCACGTTCAGCTTTATCAGTCATAGTTTATTTATTTATTTATTTATTTATTTATTTATTTTGGCGGTACGCGGGCCTCTCACTGCTGTGGCCTCTGCCGTTGCAGAGCACAGGCTCCGAACGCGCAGGCTCAGCGGCCAGGCTCACGGGCCCAGCTGCTCCGCGGCATGTGGGATCCTGCCGGACCGGGGCACGAACCCGCGTCCCCTGCATCGGGAGGCAGACTCCCAACCACTGCGCCACCAGGGAAGCCCAGTCATAGTTTATTGAAGCCTACTATGTACCTCACACTAAATTGATCTTTGTACACTACCATTTTTCTCCCCCTGCTGTCTCTTCCCCCCACCGTTTTTAGGACGTGAACTATATCAAATTGAATTTACACGCGTGCCCTTCTTGCCATTGCTCTACAACATGGAGTCATACTCAGAGAAACCCTTTGTTGGTCTCGTGTGGCTTAGGGTCAGCAGTGTTTGATCTCTGGTAAATTACCAACCTCCCTAGACCTTGATGTTTCCAGTCATAAAATGGAGGCGCTTTTAATAAGAATAGCATAGCTTCTGTGAGCTGACATGTTCTGTAAAAAATGTTAACATATTGATTGGTATATAGGGAGAGCTAGGTAAAAGTTATTCCTGGTTGTTGTTAAAACTAAGCCAATGTGCCTGAAGGTACTTGGTGAATACGTGCTCAGTACTGTGTAGTCTGATATGTCTTCTTGCAGTGTCTGCTTCTAGTAGACACTAGAATGAAGAGCTTTGGTTTCCTGAAAATTCTTAGCATGTTCATAGAGTTCCCCATTTTATTTATTTATTTATAATAGTTTTTATTGGAGTATAGTTGACTTACAATGTTGTGTTAGTTTCAGGTGTACAGCACAGTGAATCAGTTATACACATACATATATCCACTCCTTTTTTTTTCAGATTCTTTTCCCATATAGGCCATTACAGAATATTGACTACAGTTCCCTGTGCTATACAGTAAGTCCTTATTAGTTATCTATTTTATATATAGTAGTGTGTACCTGACAATCCCAATCTCCCAATTTATCCCTCCCCACTTTTCCCCCCTGGTACCCGGAAGTTTGTTTTCTGCATCTGTGACTCTATTTCAGTTCCCCGTTTTAATATTACTAATATTGCCTTCCACTGTTTAAAAAATATTTTGAAGTGAGAGTGAACATTTCTTGAATAATCTGACCAAGACATTGTTTTAGTTTGTTGATAAGAAAAAGCTGTGACTGATGCTTCTTCAACAGCCTCTATTTTTCTGGATTTAGTACTTGGATAAAGGCCATATTCCTTTTTTTTTTTTTTAACAACTTTATTGGGGTATAAATGCTTTACAGTGGCGTGTTAGTTTCTGCTTTATAACAGAGTGAATCAGCTATACATATACATATATCCCCATATCTCCTCCCTCCTGTGTCTCCCTCCCACCCTCCCTATCCCACCCCTCTAGGTGGTCACAAAGCACTGAGCTAATCTCCCTGTGCTATGCAGCTGCTTCCCACTAGCTATCTATTTTACATTTGGTAGTGTATATATGTCCATGCCACTCTCTCACTTCGTCCCAGCTTACCCTTCCCCCTCCCCGTGTCCTCAAGTCCATTCTCTATGTCTGCGTCTTTATTCCTGTCCTGCCCCTAGGTTCTTCAGAACCACTTTTTTTTTTTAGATTCCATATATATGTGTTAGCATACGGTATTTGTTTTTCTCTTTGTGACTTACTTCACTCTGCATGACAGACTCTTAAGTCCATTCGCCTCACTACACATAACTCAATTTCGTTTCTTTTTATGGCTGAGTAATATTCTATTGTATATATGTGCCACATCTTCTTTATCTATTCATCTGTCAGTGGACACTTAGGTTGCTTCCATGTCCTGGCTATTGTAAATAGAGCTGCAATGAACATGGTGGTACATGACTCTTTGAATTATGGTTTTCTCAGGGTATATGCCCAGTAGTGGGATTGCTGGGTCATATGGTAGTTCTGTTTTTAGTTTTTTAAGGAACTTCTATACTGTTCTCCATAGTGGCTGTATCAATGTACATTTCCACTAACAGTGCAAGTGGGTTCCCTTTTCTCCACACCCTCTCCAGCATTTACTGTTTGTAGACTTTTTGATGCTGGCCATTCTGACCTGTGTGAGGTGATACCTCATTGTAATTTTGATTTGCATTTCTCTAATGATTAATGATGTTGAACATCCTTTCATGTGTTTGTTGGCAATCTGTATATCTTCTTTGGTGAAATGTCTATTTAGAACTTCTGCCCATTTTTGGTTTGGGTTGTTGGTTTTTTGATATTGAGCTGCATGAGCTGCTTATATATTTTGGAGATTAATCCTTTGTCAGTTGCTTCATTTGCAGATATTTTATCCCATTCTGAGGGTTGTCTTTTCTTCTTGTTTATGGTTCCTTTGCTGTGCAAAAGCTTTTAAGTTTCATTAGGTCCCATTTGTTTATTTTTGTTTTATTTCCATTTCTCTAGGAGGTGTGTCCATAAGGATCTTGCTGTGATGTATGTCATAGAGTGTTCTGCCTATGTTTTCCTCTAAGAGTTTTATAGTGTCTGGCCTTCCATTTAGGTCTTTAATCCATTTTGAGTTTATTTTTGTGTATGGTGTTAGGGAGTGTTCTAATTTCATTCTTTTACATGCAGCTCTCCAGTTTTCCCAGCACCATTTATTAAAGAAGGTGCCTTTTCTCCACTGTATATTCTTGTCTCCTTTATCAAAGGTAAGATGACCATGTGTGTGTGGGTTTATCTCTGGGGTTTCTATCCTGTTCCACTGATCTGTATTTTTGGGTTTTTGACAGTACCACACTGTCTTGATTACTGTAGGTTTGTAGTATAGTCTGAAGCCTGGGAGCCTGATTTCATCAGCTCTGTTTTTCTTTCTCAAGATTGCTTTGGCTATTCGGAGTCTTTTGTGTTTCCATACAAATTGTGAAATGTTTTATTCTAGTTCTGTGAGAAATGCCATTGGTAGTTTGATAGGGATTGCATTGAATCTGTCGATTGCTTTGGGTAGTAGAGTCATTTTCACAATGTTGATTCTTCCAATCCAAGAACATGGTATATCTCTCCATCTGTTTGTATCATCTTTAATTTCTTTCATCAGTGTCTTATAGTTTTCTGCATACAGGTCTTTTGTTTCCTTAGGTAGGTTTATTCCTAGGTATTTTATTCTTTTTGCTGCAGTGGGGAAGGGGAGTGTTTCCTTAACTTCTCTTTCAGATTTTTCATCATTAGTGTATAGGAATGCAAGAGACTTTTGTGCATTAATTTTTTTTAACATCTTTATTGGGGTATAATTGCTTTACAATGGCGTGTTAGTTTCTGCTTTATAACAAAGTGAATCAGTTATACATATACGTATGTTCCCATATCTCTTCCCTCTTGTGTCTCCCTCCCTCCCACCCTCCCTATCCCACCCCTCCAGGCGGTCACAAAGCACTGAGCTGCTATCCCTGTGCTATGTGACTGCTTCCCATAAGCTATCTACCTTACCTTTGGTAGTGTATATATGTCCATGCCTTTCTCTCGCTTTGTCACAGCTCACCCTTCCCCCTCCCCATATCCTCAAGTCCGTTCTTCAGTAGGTCTGTGTCTTTGTTCCTGTCTTACCCCTAGGTTCTTCATGACATTTTTTTTTCTTAAATTCCATATATATGTGTTAGCATACGGTATTTGTCTTTCTCTTTCTGACTTAATTTTGTATCCTGCTACTTTACCAAATTCATTGATTAGCTCTAGTAGTTTTCTGGTAGCATCTTTAGAATTCTCTATGTATAGTATCATGTCATCTGCAAACAGTGACAGTTTTACTTCTTCTTTTCCGATTTGGAGTCCTTTTATTTCTTTTTCTTCTCTAATTGCTGTGGCTAAAACTTCCAAAACTGTGTTAAATAATAGTGGTGAGAGCAGACAACCTTGTCTTTTCCCTGATCGTAGAGGAAATGGTTTCAGTTTTTCACCATTGAGAATGATGTTGGCTGTGTGTTTGTCATATATAGCCTTTATTATGTTGAGGTAAGTTCCCTCTATGCCTGCTTTCTGGAAGGTTTTATCATAAATGGGTGTTGAGTTGTGTCCAAAGCTTTTTCTGCATCTATTGAGATGATCTTATGGTTTTTCTCCTTCATTTTGTTAATACGGTTTATCACATTGATTGATTTGCATATATTGAAAAATCCTTGCATTCCTGAGATAAACCCCACTTGATCATGGTGTATGATCCTTTTAATATGCTGTTGGATTCTGTTTGCTAGTAATTTGTTGAGGATTTTTGCCTCTATGTTCATCAGTGATCCTTGCCTGTAGTTTTCTTTCTTTGTGACATCTTTGTCTGGTTTTGGTATCAGGGTGATGGTGGCCTCGTAGAATGAGTTTGGGAGTGTTCCTCCCTCTGCTATATTTTGGAAGAGTTTGAGAAGGATAGGTGTTAGCTCTTCTCTAAATGTTTGATAGAATTTGCCTGTGAAGCCATCTGATCCTGGGCTTTTGTTTGTTGGAAGATTTTTAATCACAGTCTCATTTTCAGTGCTTGTGATTGGTCTGTTTATGTTTTCTATTTCTTCCTGGTTCAATCTCAGAAGGTTGTGCTTTTCTAAGAATTTGTCCATTTCTTTCAGGTTGTCCATTTTATTGGCATATAGTTGCTTGTAGTAATCTCTCATGATCCTTTGTATTTCTGCAGTGTCAGTTGTTACTTCTCCTTTTTCCTTTCTAATTCGGTTGATTTGAGTCTTCTCCCTTTTATTTATTTTTTTTACTTTAATTTAATTTTTTTGCAGTACGCGGGCCTCTCACTGCTGTGGCCTCTCCTGCTGTGGAGCACAGGCTCTGGACGCACAGGCCCAGCGGCCATGGCTCACGGGCTCAGCCGCTCCATGGCACGCGGGATCCTCCCGGACCGGGGCACGAACCCGCGTCCCCTGCATTGGCAGGCGGACTCCCAACCACTGCACTACCAGGGAAGGCCTCCCTTTTATTCTTGATGAGTCTGGCTTATGGTTTATCAATTTTGTTTATCTTCCCAAAGAACCAGCTTTTAGTTTTATTGATCTTTCCCATTGTTTCCTTTATTTCTTTTTCAATTATTTCTGATCTGGTCTTAATGATTTCTTTCCTTCTGCTAACTTTGGGGTTTTTTTGTTCTTCTTTCTTTATTTGCTTTAGGTATAAGGTTAGGTTGTGTACTTGAGATGTTTCTTGAGGTAGGATTGTATTGCTATAAACTTCCCTCTTAGAACTGCTTTTGCTGCATCCCATAGGTTTTGGGTCGTTATGTTTTCATTGGCATTTGTTTCTAGGTATTTTTTGATTTCCTCTTTGAGTTATTCAGTGATCTCTTGGTTATTTAGTAGTGTATTGTTTAGCCTCTATGTGTTTATATTTTTTACAGATTTTTTCCTGTAATTGGTATCTAGTCTCATAGTGTTGTGGTTGGAAAAGATACTTGATATGATTTCAATTTTCTTAAATTTACCAAGGCTTGATTTGTGACCCAGGGTATGATCTATCCTGGAGAATGTTCCATGAACACTTGAGAAGAAAGTGTATTCTGTTGTTTTTGGATGGAATGTCCTATAAATATCAATTAAGTCCATCTTGTTTAATGTATCATTTAAAGCTTGTATTTCTTTCTTTACTTCCATTCTACATGATCTGTCCATTGGTGAAGGTAGGGTGTTAAAGTCCCCTACTATGATTGTGTTGCTGTCGATTTCCCCTTTTATGGCTGTTAGCATTTGCCTTATGTATTGGGATGCTCCTTTTTTGGGTGCGTAAATATTTACAATTGTTATATCTTCTTCTTGGATTGATCCCTTGATCATTATGTAGTATCCTTCTTTGTCTCTTGTAATAGTCTTTATTTTAAAGTCTATTTTGTCTGATATGAGAGTTGCTACTTCAGCTTTTGTTTGATTTCCATTTGTATGGAATATCTTTTTCCATCCCCTCATTTTCAGTCTGTATGTGTCCCTAGGTCTGAAGTCAGTCTCTTGTAGACAGCATATATATGGGTCTTGTTTTTGTACCCATTCAGCCAGTCTGTGTCTTTTGGTTGGAGCATTTAATCCTTTTACATTTAAGGTAGTTATCGATATGTATGTTCCTATGACCATTTTGTTAATTGTTTTGGGTTTGTTATTGTAGGTCTTTTCCTTCTCTTGTGTTTCCTGCCTAGAGAAGTTCCTTTAGCATTTATTGTAAAGCTGGTTTGGTGGTGCTGAATTCTCTTAGCTCTTGCTCGTTTGTAAAGGTTTAAATTTCTCCGTTGGGTCTGAATGAGCTCCTTGATGGGTAGAGTAATCTTGGTTGTAGGTTTTTCCCTTTCACCACTTTAAATATGTCCTGCCACTCCCTTCTGGTTTGCAGAGTTTCTGTTGAAAGATCAGCTGTTAACCTATGGGGGTTCCCTTGTGTGTTATTTGTTGTTTTTCCCTTGGTGCTTTTAATATTTTTTCTTTGTATTTAATTTTTGATAGTTTGATTAGTATGTGTCTTCACGTGTTTCTCCTTGGATTTATCCTGTATTCGTTGGACTCTCTGTGCTTCCTGGACTTGATTGACTATTTCCTTTCCCATATTAGGGAAGTTTTCAACTATAATCTCTTCAAATATTTCCTCAGTCCCTATCTTTTTCTCTTCTTCTTCTGGGGCCCCTATAATTCGAATGTTGTTGCATTTAATGTTGTCCCAGAGGTCTCTGAGACTGTCCTCAATTCTCTTCATTCTTTTTTCTTTATTCTGCTCAGCAGTAGTTATTTCCACTATTTTATCTTCCAGGTTACTTATCCAATCTTTTGCCTCAATTATTCTGCTATTGATTCCTTCTAGAGAATTTTTAATTTCATTTATTGTGCTGTTCATCATTGTTTGTTTCTTCTTTAGTTCTTCTAGGTCCTTGTTAAACATTTCTTGTATTTTCTCTATTCTTTTTCCAAGATTATGGATCATCTTTACTATCATTACTGTGAATTCTTTTTCAGGTAGACTGCCTATTTCCTCTTCATTTGTGTAGTCTGATTGGTTTTTACCTTTCTCCTTCATCTGCTGTGCGTTTCTCTGTCTTCTCATTTTGTTTAACTTACTGTGTTTGGGGTTTCCTTTCCGCAGGCTTCAGGTTCGTAGTTCCCTTTGTTTTTGGTGTCTGTCCCCAGTGGCTAAGGTTGGTTCAGTGGGTTGTGTAGGCTTCTTGGTAGAGGGTACTGGTGCCTGTGTTCTGGTGGATGAGGCTGGATCTTTTCTTTCTGGTGGGCAGGACCGCATCCTGTGGTGTGTTTTGGGGTGTTTGTGACCTTATTATGATTTTAGGCAGCCTCTGTGCTAATGGGTGGGGTTTTGTTCCTGTCTTGCTTGTTGTTTGGTGTAGGGTGTCCAGCACTGTAGGTTGCTGGTCGTTGAGTGGAGCTGGGTCTTAACATTGAGATGGAGATCTCTAGGAGTGCTTTCGCCATTTTATATTTCGTGGAGCTGGGAGGTCTCTAGTGGACCAATGTCCTGAACTCAGCTCGCCCACCTCAGAGGCACAGGAATGGCCATATTTCTAAGATAATTCCTTGAAGATGTATTCTGAAGTCCAAATTATTCTTTATATCAGTCAGATATTTCCTTGGATAAGTTGAAAATTAAAGGATTTAATTAAGGGTGAATAAAAATCATCCTTTCAAAAATCTTACTGACCGCCTGGGACCAAAACTGCCTGATTGCCAGAAATAAAATCTCAGTGACCAGTGTCCTTTCTCATGGGGCTCTATTTCCTTTGGTTGTATCTTCTAGATCTCTACCCAGAGAACTAATGCTCTTATGCCTTTAGAGGGGGAAAGTCAGAGTTCAAGAAGAACTCACTTCACATCAACATTATCAATTAGATGCAACCAGAACGGTGGTTATGGGGTGAGTGGTGGATTCAAGAACCACTTAGGACTTAACATTGGCAGAACTTCGTTGATTGTTTGGATATCTGAATGAAGAGGAAGAGTGAAAGAGTGTCCCACGTTTCTGACTTGGATGAAGGTTACGTGGGTGTGCCATTCACTGACAGGGGAATTGCAGCAAGAAGAGCACGATTTGGGGGCAATACAGTGTTTTCTCGATTTGTTGAGTTTGGGGTGACTATGGGGTGCCCAAATGGGCATGTCCAGTGGACTTTCAAGTTCGAAGCTTGGGAAGGAATCTGGGCCAGAGAGATTTTGGAGCACGATCCTGGTGTCGAAATCACTTGAGTGGATGAAGTTGGCCAAGGAGAGCATTTCTTAGAGAATCCCACTGTACGTCCAGTGCAAGCCGTGCTCTTGTTTTAATGCTCTGCATACTGGGGCTGCTCTATAAACATTTGGTGAAAATGATGAAAAACTCATTGGCTCATGGGGATAAATTGTTTTCTCGTTTTGGCTCCAAAGAAATGACAAAACATTTTTGTGGTAGGATAAAGGGGGCATGGCGTGTGGTTATGAGTGATATTAAGCATTGTTTACGTGCAGGGAGCTGAGGGAATTTATGAATGAGTTTCAGAAAGCCCACAGAGACAGGAAATTATATACAGAAATGGGTAAAGGAGACATAATTTTTATCCGATTCTCAAAACGTCGTGAAAGTGGTTGAATAAATACCTGTTATCCTGGAGGCAAATAAAGGGAACAAAGGTCACGTCGGAATAACTCAGAAAACCAGAAAAATCACCTAAACAACGAGGGATCCCATTTCCTCTGGGCTCTGCTTTTGTGTCCTGTGCTGGTATTGTACAATATTGGAGGAATTTGGGCCAGGAGTTTTCATTGTGTGGCTTGGCAGAATCAAAGGCCAAAATATGATTAATTCTAGATGTGGATAATTTGGAAGGATAAGGAATGTAGGGAGGATTAGGGGTAATTTTCAAAATCTGTCTACTTCTTTAGCCAGCATATCACTCTCTTGTTTACTATAGATGAGACAAGGAAGGTACTTTTGAGAATATTCAAGTGTCACTACTTAATGTAACCCCGCCCCACCGCCACCCTTTCTGTTTCCTCTTAAATAGGTTGCATGTTTTAAAGCAGCTTTAGGTTCACTGCAAAACTGAGAGGATGGTCCAGAGATATCTCATGTACCTCCTGCCCCGCTACACTCCCAGCCTCCCTCATTATCGGCATCCCCACCAGAGACGTGCGTTGTTACAGTTGGTGAGCCTACACTGACACATCGTTATCACTCGGAGTCCTTACTTAACGTTAGCGTTCACTCTTGGTGTTGGACATTCTAGGGGTTTTGGCAAATATATAATGACATGTACCCACAATTACAGTATCCTACAGAATAGTTTCATTGCCCTAAAAACTCCTCTGTGCTTCACCCATGTTCGTCCCTCGCTCCCCTCTAACCCCTGGCAACTGCTGATCTTCTGACTGTCTCCATAGTCTTGTCTTTTCCAGACTGTGAGATACAGCGGTTGAAATCACACAGTATGATTTGAAAGATCATACTGTATGATCAGAAAGGAATAGACCATCTTCTGTCACTTAGTAGTATGCGTTTACGTGTCTTCCGTGTGTTTTCTTGGATTGATAGCTTATTGCTTTTGAACACTGAATAATATTCCGTCGTCTGGATGTACCACAGTGCATCCATTCATCTACCGAAGGACGTCTTGGTTGCTTCCAAGTTTTGACAGTTAGGAATAAAGCTGCTATAAACATCCATGTGTGGGTTTTTGTGTGGACATAAGTTTTCAGCTCATTTGGGTGAATCCCAAGGAGTGTGATTGCTGGATCATATGGTAAGAGTATGTTTAGTTTTGTAAGAAACTGCTAAACTGTCTTCCCAACTGGCCGTACCGTTTTGCATCCCACCAGCAGTGAATAAGACTTCCCGTTGCTCTGCACCCTCGCCAGCATTTGGCGTTTTCAGTGCCCTGGATTTTGGCTATCCTAATACCTGTGTAGTGATATCTTACTGTTGTTTTAATTTGCATTTCTCTAGTGACATATGATGTGTAGCATCTTTTTATGTCCTTGTTTTCCATCTGTGTATCTTCTTTGGAGAGCAACATTTTTTTTTTTTTTTTTTTTGGTACGCGAGCCTCTCATTGTAGTGGCCTCTCCTGTTGCGGAGCACAGTCTCCGGACACGCAGACTCAGTGGCCATGGCTCACGGGCCCAGCTGCTCCGCGGCATGTGGGATCCTCCCGGACCCGGGCACGAACCCGTGTCCCCTGCATCGACAGGTGGACCCTCAACCACTGCGCCACCAGGGAAGCCCGAGAGCAACATTTTTAACAAAATGTTAAGTTGCAGGTTTTGACTGAGGCATGAAAACACAGTAGATATGACACACCAAAGACTCCAGAGCAAGTACAAATGTTTTTAATGACATTTCAAAAACCATTTTGTAATGCTTGAATCACTCACTGCATAGGGTCTAAAAGAGTTGGGTTACTGAAGATGAAAAGAGAAGCTATGAAAGCAAATATCTTTAGAGAGAGCTATCAGTGTTACGTGGGCCTCCTCCCCTAACCCATAGGGGACAGGAAGGGTGCCTCCCCTTCCCTTCAAGGCCATTTGAAGAGCTTCAATCAGACAACTTGCAGTGTTCTCTGAAGCGTAGGCGGAGTGACAGAGATACCAGGGTCTTTCTTCTACTTGCAGAATCTTCCTGGCTAGCTGCTTGAGTGCCTAAAGTGAGTTTATAGAGAAAAGGATGCTTGGAGTATTTCCCAAGGAGGTGAGGCTCACATGCGCCAGAGCTAAGGACTTAGATGCTGTCAGATAGGCAGCCCTGGGGCTGACTAGCTCTCAGCAGAGGGAGGCTGGAGCTTAGACCTTGGGCTGTAGAAGGAGTAAGCGGCCAGCTAGAGAAAGTTTTCTTCCATGGGAGGGGCACTGCTGTGAGAGACACTGAGCTCTGGTGGGGAGAGGTGGCCCCCAGAATCTGGAAAAGTGTGTTAAACATTAGCCGGACCCAGGTTCTTTTCAGCGCCAGTAAAATGAGATCTTCTGTTCACCTTGCTTCTCCTCCTTGTAGGACTCCGTTCCCTGTGTTTTTATCCAGGAGCAATGGGAAGTTTTTTTCCTTTATTGAATACATTCTAAAGGAGTCGTGGAGGACCAATGGAAATTCATCCCTTGTGAGTCTTGCTTCCTCAGTGTGCAGTTACATACTGAAGGGGTAGCACGATGAGAAAAACAGTTTGAAGGTTGTAACTAACTTTCGGAAAAAGTTCTTGATCCTCGTAATTTCTGAGAACGTGATTTTCTTTTAGAAGCAAGTCACTAATATCCTGCTCTTCTTCATCTGCTAATAGAGAGTGGAAATACCCCAAATGATGCTTTTCCGTGGGTTTGTTATGCTTAGAAAATTCAAGCGAAGGCAAAGTATCTTCAGGGGGTAAACTGAAGACGGCAGCCACCCCTCCCGTGTCTTATACATAACATAATTGCATTGATAGGATTGGAGGAGGGAGAATAATTGGTTTTTGCTAAATCATAGGACAGAAACCAACAGATTCAAGTTGACATTGAAAGTCAAGTTTTGAAGAAATTACTGGCATTCATAAGTTCAGAATATTAATGGCAAATGTGCTCAGGGAACCTGATACTCTCTCTTCCCTGTATCCTGGCAGAGCCACTCTTTAAATCTGTTTAAATGCATCGACTCTGATTATGAAAGGGCCCACACAGGCCAGTGTGCACTTGGAGGGGCTGGTGGGGAGCTGGTGGGTCAGTGACATTGTGTTGGTTCGATTCCAGCTGAAATGGGGGAATCAGTTTGTTTGCTTACTTGTGGGTTTACACAAACTCAGAAAGCATGTTTGGGTAATTCTTCTGTACAGATTTAGAGACAGCGTATATTAGAGGAGCCAGTAAAAAATGTTGATGGAAGAGAAAATAAAAATGTATTCTTATGAGTGGTAGACAGAGGAAAAATTCTAGAGGATAACTCGGAGGAAAAAGCACATACACTTTTTATTAGCGTACAGAACGCAAATGATTTGCAGATGTTCGGCTGAGCGTTTCACATAAAACATACTTATATACCTGGGCTTTTTTCCCCCTCGGTTATTTTAATAGCTGAAGCATCTTTCTTTTGTGAACAATTTATTCTAGTGGCAATAAAAATGCAGCAGCACAACCTCATTATGCCCAATAGCAAATGACTTATGCGGCGTCTTAGCTTGCTTTGTAGGGTTGAACTCTGAAGACTGATGGCAATCCCGGCTAACCAGGCACTTGGATGAGTGACTTTGTTAAGTAAGGAACCATAGGAAAATAGCTCAGCTCTTAAAGTGGTACTCCGCTTTCAAGTTTCTCCTCACCTACACACAAACGTCAAGTTCAGAACAAGGATGTTGGGAAATCTTTTTGGAGTTTGCCGAAGAGCTTTTGTAAGCAGAGTCATTCTTGCTGGTCTGCACGGTACTTTGTTTACTTGCCACCATTTTTAAGTTGACTGTGAGGCATCTGTGCATGTACCAGTTGGGCTGTGATGCTTTGTATCTTCAGTAAAAGCTTCTGTTGATGAGGCGTGTCCAAGGGACTCTGGGTGTCCTAGAAGAGGGATTTTATTGGACAGTGTACATTTATGTTTTTGAGGGTGTGGGCAGATGCCTCTCCTGTAGTTCGTCCCCCTGCCTTGGTGCATTCATGAAAGGAGCCATTTTTCTTTTCTTTTTTTAGTGGTAGCAGTTTTTTATTTATTTTTTCATCTTTATTGGAGTATATTTGCTTTACAATGCTGTGTTAGTTTCTGCTGTACAACAAAGGGAATCAGCTATATGTATACATATATCCCCATATCCCCTCCCTCTTGAGCCTCCCTCGCACCCTCCCTATCCCACCCCTCTAGGTCGTCACAGAGCATCCAGCTGACCTCCCTGTGCTATGCAGCAGCTTCCCACTGGCTCTTTATTTTACATTTGGTTGTGTATATATGTCACTGCTACTCTCTCACTTTGTCCTGGCTTCCCCTCCCACCCCCTGTCCTCATGTCCATTCTCTACATCTGCGTCTTTATTCCTGCCCTGCCACTAGGTTCATCAGTACCATTTTTTTAGATTCCATATATATGCATTAGCATACGGTATTTGTTTTTCTTTTTTTTTGACTGACTTCACTCTGTATGACAGACTCTAGGTCCATCTACCTCACTACAAATAACTCAATTTCGTAAGGAGGCCATTTTTCCCATTTTTCCAACAGACAGCTCTTAGGCTTTCTTTTGCAAATTGAAGAATACTATGTAAATAATATTTTGATTATTTTATAAAATAATGGCATTCTGCATATAACTCAAATTATTCTTTTAAATTCATTAAAAAATAGTTAACACTTAGAACTACCATATGATCCACCAATTCCACTCCTGGGTATATATCCGAAGAAAACGAAAACGCTAATCCAAAAAGATACATGCACCCCACTGTTCATAGCAGCAGCATTATTTACAGTAGCCAAGATATGGAAGCAACCTAAGTGTCCATCAATAGATGAATGGATGAAGAAGGTGTGTGTGTGTGTGTGTGTGTGTGTGTGTGTGTGTGTGTGTATAAAATGGAATATTACTCAGCCATTAAAAAGAATGGAATCCTGCCATTTGCAACAATGTGTATAGACCTAGAGAGTATTATGCTCAATAAAATATGGTGGACCGAGAAAGACAAATACTCTATGTTATCACTTATATGTGGAATATTAAAAAATAAAGCAAATGAATGTATATATCAAAGTAGAAACAGACTCACAGATATTGAGAACAAACTAGTGGTTTCCAGTGGGGAGAGGGAAGTGGGGAGGGACATTTAGGGGCAGGGGATTAAGAGGTACAAAGTACTATATATAAAAAAAAAAAGCGGGCTTCCCTGGTGGCGCAGTGATTGGGAGACTGCCTGCTGATGCAGGGGACACGGGTTCGTGCCCCGGTCCGGGAGGATCCCACGTGCCGCAGAGCAGCTGGGCCCGTGGGCCGTGGCCGCTGGGCCTGTGTGTCCGGAGCCTGTGCGTCCGCAATGGGAGAGGCCACAACAGTGAGAGGCCTGCGTACCGCAAAAAAAAAAAAAAAAAAAAAAAAAGCAACAAGGATATATTGTACAGGGAAATATAGCCATTGCTTTGTAATAACTTTAAATGGAGTATAATCTATAAAAGTAGTTTAAAATTTTTTTATTTTTATACAATTTTAAAGATTACTTTCCAATTACTACCAAAGATTAGCTATGTTCCCCGTGTGGTACAGTACATCCTTGGGCCTATCTTACACCCAGTAGTTTGTACCTCCCACGCCCCCCACCCCTATATTGTCCCCACCCCCGCTTCGGCCACTGGTAGCCACTACTTTTTTCTGTATATTTGTGAGTCTGCTTCTTTTGTGTTATAGTCACTAGTTTGTTGTATTTTTTAGAGAATCTCTATGTTGTGCACCTGAAACTAATATAATATTGTAAATCAACTCTACTTCAATAAAAAATTTTTTTAAATAAAAGTATTTAATACAACTCCTAATAAGGATCCTTCATTTTACTCTGTTTATGGGTTTTCAGGAAATACAAAGTTGGGTGAAAATCTGATTTCTTGGTTGTCTTTATCACTGTTTCACAATAATAGCTTTTTCAGAATGACTTTATTATCCATTTTTCCCAGGTAAAGATGCAAATTAAGCATTCTGCGTGATTTAGCCATGGTCCCTGGAGTAGGCTATGGAGGAACCAGTTTGAGGGAGATGGAAAGCCCTGAAAGGAGCACTTTGCCTTAATTGACAGGGACGATGTCATTAAAAAGGTCATGAGTCATCATCAATGTTAACTTTCTTTTCTTGCCCTTCTAATCAAGTATTTGTTTAACTTAAGGGAACCTTTTTAAGAAAATAAAATGCCCAAAGTACATTTCACTGATTGGTTATGTGGTCCTTTTGTAGGGCATCTTGTTATTGTAGCTTAAAATTCTAAATTTGCATATCTTTTAAAAAAATTAATTTTATTAGAGTATATTTGATTGACAGTGTTGTGTTAGTTTCAGGTATACAGCATAGCAATTCAGTTATACATGTACATATATTCATTCTTTTTCAGATTCTTTTCCCATATAGGTTATTACAGAATACTGAGCAGAGTTCCCTGTGCTCTACAGTAGGTCCTTGTTGGTTATCTATTTTATAAATAGTAGTGTGTGTATGTTAATCCCAAACTCCTAATTTATCCCTCCCCCGCAAGTTTCCCCTTTGGTGACTCACAGATTTCAAAAACAAACTTCTGGTTACCGAAATAGATTTGCATACCTTTTACTGAGCCATTTTGCCTCAAGGAATCTGACCTGCAGGAAGACTTGTTCCACGTTGTTTCTTTTCAGCCACATAGGACTAAGATGTTTCTTCGTAGGTTTAAAGTCTCCATGACCCAATCTCATCTCCCAAGGGGTAATCTCCTGCCTGCCTCTCTGAGCCCCTGGCCCTCCAACCCCTACCAGTGAGGCCAGTCAGCCCTTGGCAGCGTTCGAAGGCTCTGGTTAAAATCCTGTTCAGTGCTAAGAGAAAAAGAATGAAGGTAAAATGTTTCCTGGTAACCTTCCCCTGGGCTCATCCAGTTGTAAGATTCTGTCTCACTGTATCTCTCTCTCTTTCTCTACCTTCCCTCTCTCTCTCTCTCTCTCTCTCTCTTTCTGTGTGTGTGTTCTCATATGTGAGGATGCACTTGCATATACATTTTCATTTGTCTGAACTATTTGCAAATATAATACAGATGTAATAACACCTCACTCCCAAATACTCCAGCATGAATCTCTTAAGAATAAAGCCATTGGGCTTCCCTGGTGGTGCAGTGGTTAAGAATCCACCTGCCAATGCAGGGGACGCAGGTTCGAGCCCTGGTCTGGGAAGATCCCACATGCTGAAGAGCAACTAAGCCCGTGTGCCACAACTACTGAGACTGCGCTCTAGAGCCCGCGAGCCACAACTAGTGAAGCCCACGTGCCTAGAGCCCGTGCTCCGCAGCAAGAGAAGTCACCGCGATGAGAAGCCCGCGCACCGCAACGAAGAGTAGCCCCTGCTCGCCGCAACTAGAGAAAGCCCACGCACAGCAACGAAGACCCAACGCAGCCAAAAATAAATAAATAAAATAAATAAATTTATATATGTATAAGAAAAGAATAAAGCCCTTCTCTTACATAATCACAATGCCAATATCCCACCCTTTCTATTTGTATTCAAATGTAGAGTTTATTTTTCTTTTCATTTTGGGGGATTTAATTATATTTTTTAATATGGGAAACAGTTAAAAGTTTCAAAAGTCAAAACTCTATGTATATAAAAAGGTGTAGTGGGAGAAGCATTCCTCCCATCTCCATCCCTTACCCCTCTCCCTGCTGCCACTCATCCCTGTAGGAAGCCATTTTCATTGCTTTCTAGTTTACCCTTCCTGTTTCTTTTTGTCCAAATAAGTGTGTGAGCATGGAGTTCCTTTCTTCTTTCTTACTTACACAAAAGACAGCATGATTTTACATGGAGCTTTTTTTTTTTAACTTAATACTCCTGGATATCACTCCCTATATGTTCCTAGAGATCTTTCTCTAAATGAGGACTTGTTAGTTGAAAGGTAATACTCTTTTAAGACATCATATAATTGAATTACACATCAGGATTGATGCGTCATTATACTTTATACCAGTGACCTTGCTTTATTTAAATTTTTAAAAGAAAAAAAATAGCAATTCTCTTAAATATTTATCTGTAGTTAATAACCAAACAGTATGGTTCTTTATATGTTTCCAAATAACTTTCATGTAGATTTTTTTATTTGCTTTCATGTAACTGTGGGCATTAAGTGAGAGTGAGAGTGCGTGAATGCATCTGCATTTTCCCATTGGTTATCCCATTTAGCTGAGTAATAAATGCAGGTCCAGAGGGTATAGGAGACTTTTCTGCCATCACGCATCAGACCTTCCTATGAACATTCTACAACCCTGCAATGACAAACTATTTTTAGTCACAATTTTAGCACATTCCATAATTTTTTTTCCAATGTAATTACTGTAACTATCTACCATGGGGCATATGATCATGTATTTCATACACTTAGACCTATAACTATTATTATTCTTTTGGCATGGTTTCCACATTTGTGAAGAGCCGGAAATGTCAAACTTCTAATTTTTTATTGCCTAAATCATGTGACCCTTTGCGATGTTAGCAGACATGGGGCGGAGAGATCAACTTCAGAATCCATAAGACCTTTTCCATATTTTGATTGAGACAAATCTGAAGTGTTCCAAACTGCAAATTCCTTTTCTGCTTTTTAAATCATAGATTTAGGTACACTAAAGCACGAACAAGGTTACTCTGTTTTCTGTTAATGTCCCCATGATTTTTATGCCCCTTTATGCAAACAGGGAAGGTGATGTGCTTTCAGAATAGAGAAGAACTGGTTTCCTGAAGTAGAGACAGGTTGGGGATCAGTGCAGAGAATGGGGTGATCTACCAGATGCCCTTTCCATGCAGAAGGGAAATTTGAAGTTCCTGAGCAGTGAAAATCTAAACATAGGTTTAATGGATGACCACTTGTGAGTAATACAGAAGAGAGCTGGCCTTGGAAGAGAGACTTTTGTTTCCAAAAGACAATCAGCAAACCCAGTTTCGTCCAACAATTATTTATACTGTTTTTAATATCTAGCAGGCTTCAAGCTAGGCACTGGGGATAAACTGATGAATAAAGCACACACCCTACTCTGAAGACTGGTCTAGCAAGGGCTAAATGTTTTTCTCAGATTTGGAACTTTATGACTTTGGAAACATGCAGGGAGGAACTGCTGGTGGTCAGTGGGGATTTCACAAGCCAGGGTCTGGTTATCAGTCACAGGCACAGAAGGGAGAAAAGTGAAGGGTCAAGCCCAGTGGGAAGGCTGTTGGGTAGTGATGGTTATTGGGCTATCGAGCCATAGATGGGATATCTGTTTCTTTTAAAGTCTTCCAAATGTTTTGAAAGGGTTCTCAGGACGAAATAGGCCCAGGAAAGAAATGTACTTGGCCTGCCAGATTTGCATTTGCTCTGTCATCTGTCAGCAGTTAGACTGCCCTTGCTTATTCATCCATGCTTCTCATCTGTTTCAGTAGGTCAAGGGAACATCAAATGAGCACCCACTGGAAATACACTTAAGTCGGTATATGTGAGAGAGCGTCCTTGCAAAAATTAATTGTTCCCTAAGCCCATTTTTGACAATTACTCTTTTCATTGTATGGTTTGATTTTGTAGGTGTTTCTTATCTAATTTGTCATTTAGACATGATAATGCCAGCTCACCCATTTTTTGGTGCAATGTCTGCAGCACTCACACACACACACACACACACACACACACACACACACACACACACACAGACACACACACACCGCATCCTTCCATACATGTTTAAGTGCTACGAAAAATAAGTAGCAAAGAAGGAAAGATAAATTTACTTTAAGGATTGGGTCTAGGCTTATGTTCATGCTTACTTTCAGAGTAGAGTGTAGGTACAGAATTTGCTCGTGAGTGGGGCAATTAAACAGCCCACCGGAGGTCACTTCTAGCCTTGAAACTCTTTATGGCTTCAGAGCACAGCGGAGTGTCCTGTTAACTACTCAGCACAGTTTGCCTTCCTACATGAAGCATGTGAACTTCACCTTCATCTGACCTCATTTGTTTTAGCCCATCTTATTTCTTACTTGTTCAGTTTTTGATTCAGGGGGTCATTATGTATCTAGTGTGCCGAGTAAGATCTGCCGACACTTGACTAAGAAGGATTATTCCTTTTTTTTTTGCTGTACGCGGGCCTCTCACTGTTGTGGCCTCTCCCGTTGCGGCGCACAGGCTCCGGACGCGCAGGCTCAGCGGCCATGGCTCACGGGCCCAGCCGCTCCGCGGCATGTGGGATCCTCCCAGACCGGGGCACGAAGCCGTGTCCCCTGCATCGGCAGGCGGACTCTCAACCACTGTGCCACCAGGGAAGCCCTAAGAAGGATTATTGAGATGATCTCCATCCCGAGGAGGAAAGAGAAGGGTCTTCCTGGAGACATAGCCTCCACATTCTGCACAGCCTTTGTAAAGAGAGGTGATATCTCCCCACTTTACTGTTTGTGATACACGGGAACATCCTTAGAACGATCAGGAAGACAAGTTTATTTCTCGCGTGCTGTCCTCTCTGCTCACACTGGTTCCATATTTCCCATCACGCACGTTATCCTTATTTTCATCATCATGGTTCAGGTACCAATCGGATCTGTTACTCGTTCAGTCAATAAACCTTTACTGAGTACCATGAACAGACACTTCACCGGCTCCTTTACCCTACGTTTACAATAGATTTACCTTATGAGGTGTCTAATGTTTTATTAGCAGGTATAATAGTTTATAATTTAGAAATGGACATCAGGAACAGTGGAGTAATGGAACTTACTGCCCCTGGACTGGGGATTCAACATGAACAGACAGGCAGCCCGTCCTGTACACTAGAGTCTGCTGATGGTGTTAGCAGCTAATCAGGGACCCCCTCCCCACCAAAACAGTGTGATAAAGAGCTTCTGTGCTATGTGTCTTTTTAATTTGTTATCATCTCTAGTTTTTCTCTGGCGCTGTTCCCTCATGTTCTGTGAGAATTGCAGGCATGGTATCAGTATGCCAGCATTTGAAACTTACACAAAAATACAGATTAAATTGAATAATAGCTCTATGCAAGGGTAAAAATGTATTTTCATAGGATTGTCATTTTCTTCAACCAAATGTCACTGTGTCTTTGCTGCTTTCAATTTTCTAATGATTCTGTCCTCAATTTCTCCTTCTATTTACTAGACACACAATTTGTTGGTTCCTTGTCAACAAATTAATACATATTTATTGAATGGCTATGTCTGGCATCATGGTAGATACTCTATGGATAAAACAGATGTTTAGTATGTTTGGAGCTTGGTTGTGAAGATAGAACTTAGAGTCATAAAGTACGTGGAAAAAAGTGTCCAACAGCGTGTGTTGGTTATCATTATAATGGCAGTTCAAAGAAGAAGCGAAAAAGGGCTGCAGGAACTAGAGGAATCTTGCAGGAGGAAGGAGTTCAGCTGGTCCTGAGTGCTGGGTAGAATTTCGCCCTGCAATGTCCGTGATGGTAGCTACTGGCCACATGTGGTTCCTGAGCACTGGAAGTATGGCTAACTGGAGTCAAGACCTGCTGTAAGAGGAAAATGCACACTGGATTTTGAAAACTTAGTATGAAAACACATTTAAAATATACCCTTAATATTTTGTATTGATTACATATGGAAGTCATAGCCTTATGACTATATTGCATTAAATGTATTAAAATTAGTTTTGCCTTTTTTCGCTATTTAAATACAGCTTTTAGAATATTTAAAATAACATGGAAGGCTGGCAGCTTGGCTTGCATCATCTTGGATAGATTCATCTATAGAGAGGAAGGGGCTTTGAAAATTGAATGACGTGGAGGGTCAGGGAAGGGGGAGGCAGGTGGACCTAGTCCTCTGGTGTGAGGATGTGATCACGGATCGAGTTGAGAGCTGGAAGAAAGAAGCTTTTGCGCACACTGTAGTTGACACACTGTTGGGAGAGTGGGCAGCCCAGGTTGACGTTACCCTTGGGCGTGGTGTGGCAGATTAGATGTGTTTTTGACTGGGAGGAGAGATTTGGGTCAGAGATAGGGATTTGGAGACTTGATTTTGCACTTAAAATTCCGGAAGGTACCTGAGGTTTTCACAGGAGAGGGGGGCCTTGGGGTGGACCTCTGGGGCTCGGTTTATGAGCTCCTTCCAGGAGGTTTGCATCTGCTGCCCTGTGCCTCCTCTTCTGCTTCTGATGTTTGCCTCTGGGAATGCATGTTTAAAGCAAATGAAGAAAACTGACTAGCTCTTGGGAAATGTTCCCCTTCAGTTTAGTTTCTAGGAACCGGCAGGGGACTACACGGATGCTTGGCGAGGAAGGTCTGGCAGCTTTGTGCAAAGGCTGGGGAGACCGGGGACCCATGAGAGCTGAGTGAAGGACCCATGGGCAGTAAAGGGGGTGTGCTGTCAAGCCCTGCGGGCTGGTTCCCTGGCCCGGACTCCTAGGGGATCCGGGGGGATCCTGGTAAAGGGACCAGGATGACAGACACTGACAAAGTGGGAAACATCCTGGCCTAGCATTTTACTTTCCTGTTTAACCAAGAAAGGACGCTGGGAGTTCTTTTCCTAAGTCAACAATAGACCATGTGATGAGGCAGTCTAATATTTTTAATTGATAGTTAGCTTACAAGGGAGGAGTGAGTCTGAATGCTCCCTTGAAGTTAGTAAACTGTGGTTTTGAAAGGTAAAACCAAGAACAGTTTGAAGAGTGATGCTTTATTCGGAACACTGAAAACCTCCAAAGGTGAACTCCTTTGAAGGATAAAGCTCATTTCGATGGCTGTGTTCTGGAATGTACGTTACAACTTCATCCTAATTACTTCACTGACATACCTCATTAGCAAGAATGAAAGTGGTAAGAGCTCCCATCCATCAAACACAGCTCGCAGGCACTGGGAGGTGAAGAGTGCCTCCCTCTCTGGCTGGGTAACCATGGGCATTTTGCTTACCCTCTCTGTTCCACAGTCTCCTCACCCAAAAAATGGGTGTAAGAATTGTATCTACCTTCTAGGAATGTTTTGATGACCAAGTGAGTTAACACGTAAGGGACGTAGAGCACACAGAATAATTTCCGAGACGTAGGAGTTTGACAAACGTTAGCTGTTAGTGCACTGAATGCTTACACTTATCTTCTTGGCCTCTAAGATAAAGTGGAGAAAATTCTGTGTTGGAGAAGTCAAGACAGAAGCTGGCAAGTAAGTTGTGGAACCAGTATTCAACCCAAGCCTAGGCAGAATCTCAAGCTTCTTCCCTAAACCTCCTTTTTAAAAAACTAAAAAAGAAAATTTTAATTGAAGTATATGTAGTTCATTTACAATGTTGTGTTAATTTCTGTGGTACAGCAAAGTGATTCAGTTATCCATACATATGTGTTCTTTTTTGTATTCTTTTCCATTTTGGTTTATCTCAGGGTATTGAATATAGTTCCCCATGCTGTACAGTAGACCTCCTTGAATCAGTAAACTACAGCATGTGGGCCAATCGTGCCCTGCTGCCTGCCTCTGTAAGGCCCTGAAGCTGAGAATGGTTTTCAGGGATGAACACTGCAATTGAGTTAATCATAGGAAACACTACCTTTGAACCCAAATTAAGGGAACCGTTATCCCCACTCCCTCCCAAATAATTACAATCTCTCATTAGTAGACTTGTGTTCTACAAGTGATTGTACTCAATCATTATTATTGTATTTTGGATTTCATGAATAAAAGACGTGGAAATGTGTTTTCTCTTTTGTAAGTATCTGCGTAGTAACCTTGCTTTTGACACTAGACCTGCAAAGCCTAAAAGACTCCTTGCTGGCCCTTTCTAGAAAAGGTGTGCTGGGTGCCACCCAAACCTCTCTTACTGCCTTCGTTTCTGCTAGCTACGAGGGTGCTCACTGTAGGAGAAAGTTTGGAAAACCGGAGACCTGGTCATTACAGATAGGGTGCAGGGGACTGAAACTGGGTATTGGGGCGGGGAGGGGGGGAGGAGGGTGCTTGTAGAAGTAGGGCTGTGAGTGGCCACCGTGCTGTTGCGTGTAACGTAGCTACCGAGATTTTGGCCGGAACCTGTGCCCAGCAGGCGCTTCTGTGCAAAGGCCTGGGGGGGTATGTTTCTGAAGATCGCTTCTGCTAGGGAACATCGGCTAAATTTGTAGAAATAGGAACATTCTCCCAGATTACACTTTTCTTTCCACCTCTCAGGAGTGCTCTAAATAAAACAGGTCCTCTAAAGATGTAAGGCTAGAAGCTTGGCAGGACTTTTCAAAAGCAACTTTAATATTTTTATTTTCCCTTGAAGGAGGCTTGGAAAACTCATTTCCACCACTGAGCTATTGGGAGATAACTGGTGCCTGGAATAAAAATTGCGTAACAAATGGCTTCTGGGGCATGGTTAATGGGCTCTGGTAGCGGAGATGGTATGATGTAGTGACAAGGAGCCCACAGTGATTTTGATTTTATGAAATGAAAATAGACCAAAGTATGTGGAATCTAAAAAAAAGGGTACAAATGAACTTATTTACAAAACAGAAATAGAGATACAGATGTAGAAAACAATCTTATGGTTACCAGGGGGGAAAAAGGGGGAGGAATAAATTGGGAGATTGGGATTGACATATATACACTACTATTTATAAAATAGACAACTGATAAGAACCTACTGTATAGCACAGGGAACTCTACTCAGTACTCTGTAATGGCCTATATGGGAAAAGAATCTAAAAAAGAGTGGATATATGTATATGTATAAGTGATTTACTTTGCTGTACACCTGAGACTAACATAACATTGTAAATCAACTATACTCCAATTAAAAAAAAAAAAAAAAACAAAGAGGGAATTCTGGAGGGTATGAGGCTTGAAAGGAGCCCTGAAGATGTTCAGGCTGTGTCAGCCCTTTCATGTCACAGGTGTGAAGATGGGGACTCAGAGATCTCAAATGACCTCTTGTCCAAGCTGGTGAGTGGCCCCGAGGTAGACGCAAGGCTTCTTGCCAACCTCCTCCTTCACTTTGTCGCTGAAGTGCTTCAAACCTTTTTGTTTCTGAAATTTGTTTAACATTTAAAACAAGTCGAGATCTCTTTGTGAGGACCCCAGTTCTTCTGAACCCTTCACCAAAAATGCCTCACCCTCTGTTCCAGAGACTGCCCACAGGTAATGAGACCGCCGTCACCTTGCACCTCACCTGGATCCTGACTAAGGGCGCCCACCTGGCCTTGAGCTCGTCTATCCACCATTTCTGCCCTCTGCTTTCGAGCAGCTGAAACAGTTCAAGACTTGACTTAAACAGTAGCCTACGAGCAAATGTTAAAATTGAAATCTGGGCTTTGGGCCATACAAAACAGGGTGGGAGTTTTTATTTTCTGCCAATTTTGAGTAAAATGAACATCCACTTTTTTTAGATTGGGAGAATGAGGCAGAAAACGTCTTATTGGGAAACCCCTGCCTTTCATCTCTAGATGTTTGTTGTCCTGGGCACTGCTGCAGAATTGTCACTTCATGGCACAAGGACCTGATTAAAGAAAACCCCACCAGAGTAAGCTAAGCCCTGGTCCATTAGTTTGTGTTCATTTGCATGTCCCTTGCTTTCTCAGAACATGTACTTGACCCGGGAGCATCTGTGTTACCATGGAATCCTGTGTCTTTAGCTGTTAGGCACCAACATTTGAATAGTTTCCCTCTCAAGGCAGAAAGCCTTTGTGGTCTGCGGGCTTCTCTCTACAGAGCACGAGAACCGTGCCTTATTTCTGCATAATTATCCAACTGGTAGTCACGCTAGGGGTCTGTGCTGTATGCGTTATGTGGCATATGACCAAGAGCAAGAATTCTACTCCTTCAGCCTTGGAAGGGGATTTTCGCGAGCGCAAGAGTAATCCGTTGCCTGCGTGGTTAAATGATCACCCAGCCTCACACTGTGAAGTAGCGGCAGAAGGGTGACTGGTGTTCCAGGCTGGGCTTCCTATTGATCTTTATCTGGTTATGAAAATAATTTTAACTTTTTTTGATATGGGGTAAGTCTTCAGCAATTTCCAAAAAAAAATACATCTTAAGGATCTTTCCAGAGAAATTTATTTTATGCCTGTTCATTATTTTTCTGGATTCAAAGGTGGTGGTGTTTTGTGTACGTGTGTTTATGTACGTGTGTGGAAATGCAGTACTTCTGACGTCTGCTTCCTTCATCGGCTGGCACTGGGAGAAACTTGAAAATCAATTTCACTCTTGGCTTATACGTCCATTGTAAGTCCTGGTTTCTTTTGTGCCAGAGAGTCTCATCTCTTCCTGTTTCTTCAGTGTTCATCTCATTTTCATATCATCTTGCCTATGTCATGGTACCCCTTAGTCTTGGAGGAATTTGTAGACATAAAATAACTCATCCGATCTTCAAAAGGGGACAATGGGTTGCTACCTCCATCTTTTGAAAGCCTTCCTTCCGCTTGTGAGGTGCTCTGACATATGAATTGTCTAGTTTGATGCTCACAAAATCTGTGAGCCATTCATGATGGTAGTTGCCTTTTTATTTTCAGAGCTCACTTCACTGTGCCCTGTACTGTCCTGGAGGTTTTATGTGTTATCCAGTTTAATTCCATTAGCCATCCTGTCATTTGATGGACGCTATTGGCCACTTCCTCCTGTCCTCGTGGAAACACCTTTATCCCTGGCTCATGACACATCAATCTCCTGGTCTTGCCGCTGCTTCCCCTGTGGATCGTCCTGCCCTGTGCCGGGCACTACCCACTGGTCACCCTCTACCTCTCCTCTCCTCACACCATCATCTCTCCCTTGGCAGACTCCCCTATGCCCGGGTCTTCCGTTAGGTCTACCGGTTGGTCTCCTTGACTCACAAATGTATATCTCTGGTCTAGACCTTCTCAGCAGGTCCTACACTCATAGGCACAGTAGCCTTCTGAGATGAAAAGTCAGTCTCATCTTGGTTATTTCAAAGACACCTTGACTCAACACATCCTTAGTCAAACTCATGACTTTTGCCCCTGTCTCTGGTCCTCTGCCCTGGACCTTTGAAGCAGCCTCTTACCTGGTCCACCCACATCCACTCCTGTCTCATCCAGTACATTCTCCACGATGTGGCCAGTGTGATCTTTTCAAAGGCAGATCCGACTTAACATCTTTTTATCTAAAACTATTCATTAATCTTGGAATACGTATCGTAGAATAAAGATCAAAATACTCATCACGGCCCCCGCAGCCCTTGACATTTTGACCCCAGCCCTCTTGTCCAGCTTCATTTCATATTACAGTTTCCCTACTTTTTTCTACAGTGCCCCTTTCCCACGTTTTTTTTTTTTTTTTTTTTTTTTTGCGGTATGCGGGCCTCTCACTGCTGTGGCCTCTCCCATTGCGGAGCACAGGCTCCGGACGCGCGCAGGCTCAGCAGCCATGGCTCACAGGCCCAGGCACTCCGTGGCATGTGGGATCCTCCCGGACTGGGGCACGAACCCATGTCCCCTGCATCGGCAGGCGGACTCTCAACCACTGCACCGCCAGGGAAGCCCCCCACTTGTTTTTTTTTGCAGCCATCATATTACCATGCTTCTTCTCTCCTAGGAATCTTTGCAAATGATGCTCCTTTTGCCTAGAATGCTTTTCTCTTCCCTCTTTGCCTTGTTAACCTCTACTTAGATTCCCTCTCAAAATTCCTCTTAAGTCAGCCCCTTTTGAATATATTTTTATCATATCAGGTACTTCTGCAGTTGTAACACTCACCCCAGTTGTAATTTTATGTTTATTCTTATGATTGATTTATCCACTAAAGCTTGTATCTTTTTTTTTTTTTCTCTTTTGGGTGATCTATATGTGAAGGAAGTTTATTTTAAACACTGTTATGATTTTGTTTAAAAACAAAAGGCGTACTGGAAAAAATTAAATACAGAAGTAAGCAAAGAACTAAAAACTGTTTCCCCTCGTATTTCATTGCCCTGAGATAACCCATAGTAACGTTTTGGTGTGGCTTTCCAGAAGTCAGTCTGCACGTACATAAACATACGTATGTTTATATAAATGATTGTGTCCACGTTTAGAGAAATGGGATCCTCTGTGGTGTTTGCCAGACTGCTTGTTCTGTTCAGTGATATGTCAGAGACATCTTTCCATGTCGATGTACTCTGTATCACCATATTGGACGCTTGTATTGTTTCTGTGATACCCACGTACCGTGACTGGCTTACAAGCTTATGTCGTCTACTTTACTGTGAACTCCACAAAGTTGGGGATACTTTCTGGAATATCTAACCATTGTTTCCCCACTACTTAGCTAGTGTTTGGCAAATAGTAGGCACTAAATAAGTATTTATTGAACAAATGAGTCCCATTTTACAGATGAGGAAACCGAGGCTTAAAGTGGTTAATTGAAAGCTTACTCAAGTTTCTTAGACATGCACTGTTTAGTTGTAAGTTCTAGAATTCCCCACAAATTAGCCAAAGAAAAGGGGAAAAAAGAACACAGGGTAATTATTGAAGAACACAAGTGCAGGACTTGAAGCAAGAAGAGAACTCTGTCAGCAACCAGGAGGGTGGTACAGTGTCTCTGTCTGTCCTTTCCCTCTGCCCCTGTTCACGGGCTCTTTCTCTCCCTCAGCATGTGGGGTTCTCATCCTTGCTTCTCTCTGTTCATCTCTGTCCTGCTCGGTTGCAATGGCCATACAGCTCCTATTATCATCCACGTTCAAGGTCTGGGGGCACTGAACAACTGACTCACAGGGAAAACCATGGGAAAGTTGTCATGTTCCAATTAAATTCCTGGGAGAGAGATCAGATTGCCTGGGTCTTGCTTCCGAATCATTTCTGCCTATTAGGTGTCCATCCCAGACCCACTCCCTATCCAGTGTCCTCTGGGTGGGCCACCTGGTGCCAGTCCTCAGAATAGGTTGGAAGAGGTGATGTGTGGAGACAGCAGCCATCGTCCAAAGCATCTTCCATCACAAAGATGGCAGAGTGGAAATGCGAACTCTGTGGTCTTTGCATCCTGCTTCCTGTATGTTCCCCCAGAGTAAGCCGGTCTCTGTCAAATTCATTTGTGAACTTTGAAATTCTCAGTAAAATGTGTGCTTTGATGTATGACCATTATATCTACCAATGGTGGGTGCTCCGTATCTGCCAGGTATCTTAAATGTGCTTATACTTCCTCTCATTAAACTTCATAATAGCCTGTTTTTATCCCCCTTTTGTTGGATGAGGAAACTGAGAACAGGAGAAGGTAGGTGATTTGATGAAAAATGTGGCACTCGAAATCTTCTGCTTTACAAATGGAAAAAAAATCCCTGCTAAGTTATGAGCTAAGAATATTGATATTGATACCTCTTTTACTGTGGCAAATCAGAAAGGAAGTAAGGTCTATATGTAAACTTAGTTTTAGGATTTTCCCAATCTTGATGATATTAAGGAACTGCCAACATCTCTTTTGTTTGGAGCTTGAGTTACATGGAGCTCATCTCTTCTCAACTTCGAAGTGGCGCTTTAGAGCAATAACCAGTAACCAAAATGAGAAGTCATTAAAGAATACGTATTCTTAACTCTGCCTGAAATATACCATTCTGTCATTCATGTAAGGGACTTTTCATTTATTAGGATTTATTGGCCCTACTAACACGTTAAATACAGAAATGAGACCGTAACGTTATAATGAGTAAAGGTCGTATTAGGAGTCTCTGAAATGTATCATAGCAACAGCATAATGCAGTTTGATTCAGAGTTATCCACAATTATATTTAAAGTGAGCTGTGGGTCATTTTAAACTGATATCCTATAGGATAAGCCTTCTAGAAGTAAGGCGTAAGGCATATGACAGGCTTAAAATGACCCCACTTACACCTTTTATAAAAAAGAACCTTACTTTGTGTTAGCTTCTCCGTCGGTGTCTTGGATGCAAGAGTCAGGCGTGCTTTATCTGAAGTTATGGGGCCTGAAAGCCGTAGAGGTAATTGAAGGAAAGATGCATGAGAGTCTTGTATTCAGCCAAGTGGAGAAGGCATCTGGGTCTGCTGTTCCTGTTGGATCGCTGGAATTCTGTGGAACCTCGGGGGGTGAGATGGCTTCTTGGAGACGAGCAGTGGGAGAGCTCTAAGGAGGACGCAGGTCTCCCCACTCTCCTGCCATCCAGTGTCTAGTGCCTGTAGTTAGTCGTGCTATGAAGAGATAAACATAAAACCTTAAAATAAGGTGACACAAAAGGACAAATGTTATATGATTCCACTTCTACGAAACCTCTCGAACAGGTAATTTCCTAGAGACAGGAAGTAGATGAGAGGCGACTGGTGATTAGAGGTGCTGGGTGAAGGGGTCCTGGGGAGTTTTTGCTTTATGGGGACAGAGCTTCTGTTTGGGGTGATGACAAATTTAGGAAATAGTGGTGACGGTGGTGCAACACTGTGTATGCCATTAATGCCACTTATGTTTAAAATGGCAAGTTTTTATTTAAAATATTTGAAAGAGTGAAAAAAGAAAAGAAAGAACCTGCAGTGGGATGTTTTGCACAGTGCAGATCTCAGCAAGGGCATCAGTGGCAGGTCGCAGGGCCTCGGCTACTCCCTCCAGGATCCTGACGAGGTTGGGCTTGTTTTTCCTTGGCTCTCCAAGGGGATGAATCTTCCCGTCCCTTCAGAACGCGGAGCACAGATTCTGGCTCCTGCCCTGTTATTTATTGCTGCCAGGCCAAGGGGAGCCAACCAAGGGCATCACACAGGTGCCAGACTGGGTTTGACTCTAACTGGCGTATGTGGTTTCTGAGGACCCAGCGTGCTATGCCCAAGGGACTGAATATGGAAATAGCTCGTTTCCTGCAGCTGGATTCCAAAAATAACCCCAAGACTCCTAAATAAACTGGAGTCCCTCATCAAGTTCCAAGCAACGGCACCTCCCTGTAGGTGAGGCCACATATGAGGCCCTTTGGGGACTTGGAATTAAACCCACATTGAATGGTCTCCAAGTCAGACTCGTTTTATAGAGAATTATTTTCTCCTCTTATACTGAGGTTGCTCTTTTATTCTTTAGAGTCTTAGCCATAAATTGTGCGTGTGTGTGCGTGTGTCTGCGTGCATGTGCGTTTGTGTGCGTGTGCGTGTGTTCGCGCGAGTGCGGGTAAGAAAGCATCCACAGTTCTGGCATTTGTAACGGCGGGTTCGGAGCAGGTACCCTAGAGCCGGATTGTCCAGATTCACATCCTGGGTCCTCCATGCAGGAGCCGTGTCATCTCCACAAGGGACTTAACTCCCCGGGGGTTGTTATAGGAATTAAATGAATTAATACAGATGAAGTGCTCAGGACGGTGCCTGGCCCATAGTAAGTACTCAATGGATGTGAGCCATTATTATTAGCAGTCATAGTGGTGGTCTGAGTACTAGTGTGTTTTTTTTTTTTTTTTTTTTTTTGGTTCGCGGGCCTCTCACTGCTGTGGCGTCTCCCGTTGCGGAGCACAGGCTCCGGACGCGCAGGCTCAGCGGCCATGGCTCACGGGCGCAGCCGCTCCGCGGCATGTGGGATCTTCCGGGACCGGGGCATGAACCCGCGTCCCCTGCATCGGCAGGCGGACTCTCAACCACTGCGCCACGAGGGAAGCCCCCGTGTGTTTGTTTTTTTTTGGATGCTATGTAAGAAGCAAGTTGTGTTTGGGGAAAGAGAGTGCATAGGAAGATAACATAACAGGTGGAAATGGACACGTTAGGAAGACATGAAGTGCTGAGAGGTGACATGTGTCTGAAACAACTGGAAACCCTTCAACCTGTTGCCATTTAGTTTAATCTAAGGTGAGATTTGTAAATAAATTTATTTTTGTCATTTTTTAGATTCCACATATAAATGATATCGTATGATATTTGTCTTTGTCTGACTTACTTCACTTAGTATGATGATCTCTAGGTCCATCGTGTTGCTGCAAGTGGCATTAATAGACTCACAGACATAGAAACCAGCTTATGGTTACCAAAGGGGAAAGCGGGGGAGGGATACATTAGGAGTTTGGGATTAGCAGGTACAAACTACTATATATAAAATAGGTAATGCATACCGCAAGGAAGAGTAGCCTCCGCTCGCGGCAACTAGAGAAAGCCCGTGCACAGCAATGAAGACCCAGCACAGCCAAAAATAAATAAATAAATAAACAAAATAGATAAACAACGAGGACCTACTGTATAGCACAGGGAACTATATTCAATACCTTGTAATAACCTATAATGGAAAAGAATCTGAAAAAGAATATATATATATATATATATGTATATCTGAATCACTTTGCTGTACACCTGAAACTAACACAACATTGTAAATCAACTGTACTTCAGTAAACATGAATAGATAGATAGATTGTAGAAGGGCTACCGTCGTGAATAGATAACATAACCATTTGAAGACTGCAGTCGTGGAGCTAACAATGGAAAGTATCAGTGTGGTAGAAACTCTCATCTGTACGCATACAAAGGGTGTGTGTGTTCAATAAAAGGTCCCTGGCTAGGTAGTTGAACTTCCTGAATTTGTAAATAAAAAATGGCATCTGAGAACTTAAGTGACTCACCCTAAGTAATATTCACTTTAAAAGTGATCTGGAAATTTCTCATTGAAGGCCCTTTTCATTATTCTATGGGACAGTTTTCCACACATCTTGTGAACAAGGGACGAAAAGGTTATTTTGCCAAGTTCCTAATTCGTCAGAATGTACCTAGTATTTGACCAAAAAAAAGAGGAAGATTAGTGGAGTTAGGGCAGAGGTTTGAAAGATTTACAGCATATATGTAATTGCTTTGGCAATAAAACACCTGGAGGCATGAATGATAACCGTTTACATTGATGTTAAGAGTTAGAACCGATACTGAATAATGTAAGGCAAGGCAGCATTCAGCAGTGAACATTGTGGGGTTTTTTCCTTGCATGAGAACAAATTGCTCATCCCCTCTTGTGACTTCATGCAGAAACCGACCCTGACATGCGCAGTCACTTTCGTTGTTCAAGGGTAACCCTGGTACCTGTGCCTATGGTGACGATTGTTATGTGTAAGCCGTAACACTAGCATATAAGCTCATTGAGAACATCATTCGGATGTTTGTACCTTCCTGTATATCTAGCAAATATCTTTCATTTTGCTGCTACTCAGTAATTATTTCTGAATGAATAATGGATGAATATACAGTAGAACAAGTAGTTCATGCCATTATAGACAATAGATTCTTTTTAATTTTTATTTTGTATCGGAGTATAGTTGATTAACAATGTTGTGTTAGTTTCAGGTGTACAGCAAAGTGATTCAATTTTACATATATCTATTCTTTTTTAAGTTCTTTTCCCATTTAGGTTATTACAGAATATTGAGCAGAGTTCCATGTGCTCTACAGTAGGTCCTTGTTGGTTATCTATTTTAAATATAGCAGTGTGTACATGTCAATCCCAAACTCCCAATCTATCTCTCGCCCCTACCCTTTCCCCCCCCGGTAACCATAAGTTTGTTCTCTAAGTCTGTGAGTCTGTTTCTGTTTTGTAAATAAGTTCATTTGTATCATTTTTTTTAGTTTCCACATATAAGTGATATCATATGATATTTGTCTTTCTCTGTCTGACTTTTAGTTCACTTGGTATGATAATCTCCAGGTCCATCCATGTTGCTGCACATGGCATTATTTCATTCTTTTTATGGCTGAGTAATATTCCATTGTATATATGTACCACATCTTCTTTATCCATTCGTCTGTCGATGGACATTTAGGTTGCTTCCGTGTCTTGGCTATTGTAAACAGTGCTACAGTGAACATTGGGGTGCATGTATCCTTTTGAACCATGGTCTTCTCTGGATATATGCTCAGGAGTGGGATTGTAGGATCATACGGTAGCTCTAGTTTTAGTTTCTTAAGGAACTTCCACACTGTTCTTCATAGTGGCTCTACCTATTTATCAATACATTTCCACCAACAGTGTAGGAGGGTTACCTTTTCTCCACACCCTCTCCAGCATTTATTGTTTGTAGGTTTTTTGGTGATGGCCATGACCAGTGTGAGGTTATATCATTGTATTTTTTTTTTTTTTTTTTGGCGGTACTCGGGCCTCTCACTGCTGTGGCCTCTCCCGTTGCGGAGCACAGGCTCCGGACGTGCAGGCTCAGCGGCCATGGCTCACGGGCCCAGCCGCTCCGCGGCACGTGGGATCCTCCCGGACCGGGGCACGAACCCGTGTCCCCCGCATCGGCAGGCGGACTCTCAGCCACTGCGCCACCAGGGAAGCCCTCTCATTGTACTTTTGATTTGCATTTCCCTAATAATTAGCAATGTTGAGCATCTTTTCATGTGTCTCTTGGCCTTTTATATGTATAGACAATAGATTCATAATAGCACCTACCCAAATGACCTTAGTAATACTAATAAAATCTTTTCTTTGGTTCCTTCTTCAACCATCCAAATTCTGCTTAAGCTGGGTAAGATTTCTTCCTTACAACATTGTTAACAATTATTTAAACCATTTCTCTTGATAACTGACAGTAGCCAATGAACTACAGGTTTAAAAATATAGAAATCAAGTGACAGTTGGAGACCAGTTCCCTCAACTACTGTCAAAAGAAACATTTAAAACTGTAAATGGTTCCGGTCTGACCAGCTGACTGGGCGCTGCATAGCCCACACTTGCTCCTTTGTCCAAGACCTCATCCCCGTCTGCTGATTCATCTCTTGTCAGGTTTGACCTTCTCGCCAGATGGTAGGCTCCTTAGGTGACTTGATGTTTTTGTATTAATTACGAAAGTCATAATCGTGTTTACTACTTGTATGAAATATGGGAATACTACTGAAACGTAAACCCACAGCCCATCTTAAGGAATAGAATGTTACCAGCACATTCAGGTCCTCTCTGTGCTTTCTGCAATTCCATTGCCCTCTGCACGTCATCAACCCCGATTTTGTGCTTACCACACCTTTTTTATTCTCTTTCCAGTTTTTCTACTTATGTACGTATCATAATAGTAATTTTGCATGTTTGGAATCTACTGTAAATGGAAACATACTATATGTATTCTTTTATATCTTGTTTTTTTCAATCAGCATTATAACCATGAGACTTGCTCATGTTGGACCTGTAGCTATAGTTCTTCCATTTTCACTGTTTTTAGCAATTTCTTGCCCGTCTCTCTCCCTCCTCCCCTCCCTCCCTTTCGTCCACGTAGATTTATTGAATTCTTTTCGTATGGCAGACACTGTTCTAGGCTCTGTGGAGAGACATAGCAGTAAAGAAAGCAATCTCAGAATTCTTGCCCTCGTGGAGCTTCAATTCCAGGTGGGGACACAGATACTAAACAAAATTAATTGTTACCATATTTGTATATTAGACGTTTATCATTGTTATACAGAAAGCTAAAGCATGACAGAGGTTAGGGAGCCTGGTATGCAGGGATGATTTTCAAGGGAAAATCATTGAAAGGGATGGTTAGGGCATATGGCCCAACTCATGTAACTGTTTTCCTGCGGATGGCATTCGGTTGTTTCATTTTGAGGCCATTATGAACACTGCTTTGTGTGTCTTCAGCTGCAGAGGTACAGAGTTATCTCCCAGGTGTATATTCCTAGGGGTGGGCCTGCTGACTTTTCTAAAAGTGCCAAATGGTTTTTCATTGATAATGATTTATTCGTCTTTGCATCTTTAGAAGCTAGCATAGTGCATGGCACAGAGTTGGGCTAATATTTGCTTGACTAAGTGGAACTTCATTGCAGAAGCAGGAGCAACAGGGGTTGATATTCAAAATCTCCTTCACCGTGTTGATTGTGCTCTGCTGTCAAGGTGTTGGACCTTGAGTGGAAAGCAGAAATTGGCCTTCCATTTGTCTTCTGTGCTCAATTATTCTTAGGGAATGCCTTCCGACATTTGCCAAGTTCATGTTGGCTATGACAGTTGGAGTTGCTAAAGCCTCTTTAATAATGAGGGAACACTGCAAGTAGATTCTAGCTGTTTACTGCAAGTATCTCTCACTCTCCTGTTTGAAACAACCCTTGAAGAAGCCAAGTCCTCTTTATGGGATGCCCTCCCCGCCCTTCCTCTGTGCTCCTGGCTTCTGAAGCCTGAGGGGACAGTGCTCTAGCTTCTTGTACGGAATCACAAGTCTCCACTTGAACTTTCCCCTTTGTACATTCCTGTCTGGCTGATGTTTTGGCAAACAGAATGTTACACTTTAAAATTGATCTTTGCTTGCTTGTGGAAAATAAATCTAAGGTACTTGGGGAATTATTTGGGCTTGGGAAGGCTTGATGCCTCATAAAATGAGGTTCTGAACTGAAATACCCTTGAAATATGTCAAGCCCCAGAGTTGTGTCTTTACTTTCTAAATATTTAAAATAAAAATGGGTGGTTATATCCAGTCACTCTGTGTATGAGTGTCTCATCATGTTAAAAAATGTCCAGTCTCAGCATTTAATATAAACAAATTCATTTCTTATGAAGCCCTTTTGAGACGTGATCATTGGAAACTGTTCGTCCTGGTTAGCATATTTAACAGATGAATTAGGAGTGCTTTTTTTTTTTAACAGTCCTCATTCTTTCCGGTATATATTGAACCCTTTAGTTACCAGCTAACTTTTCTTTATTAAAAGGTGGGGTAAAATATTCTTTCTGCCAAAGGGTTCTTGGCATATATGTTATAAGATTCCTATGTACTTCTCTCTGCTCCATCATAATAAAAGTCGTAAAGTGCATTTTTGTCATATTAATGCAAAATAACAGAACAGTTGGGCCTTTTTTTCTCATTTTAGTGTAATTGATCATTCTTAAATTTTGACTCTAGCTTTTTTTTTTCAGTACGTGGGCCTCTCACTGTTGTGGCCTCTCCCGTTGCGGAGCACAGGCTCCGGACGCGCAGGCTCAGCGGCCATGGCCCACGGGCCCAGCCGCTCCGTGGCATGTGGGATCTTCCCGGACCGGGGCACGAACCCATGTCCCCTGCATCGGCAGGCGGACTCTCAACCACTGCGCCACCAGGGAAGCCCCTGGCTCTAGCTTTTAACAGTAATTTTCATCTTCAGTCTGGTGGATAGGTCAGTTATGATGTCAATGATATGTGTGTGTGTGTGTGTGTGTGTGTGTGTGTGTGTGTGTGTGTGTGTGTATGTGTGCATGTGTATGTGTGTATGCATATGACATATTTGGTGAAATTTACTCTCAAAGAAGATGTTAAAAGTAAACGCCAGTGTTCGTGAGATTTATTGAATAAATACATAAAAAAGAGACACACTCTCAATATCAGTTAGAGCAAGAAATGAAAAAAGGAATTAAAAAAAGCCTGAATTGCCGTTCAGTATAGAAAAAAGTATTAGTCACCATATGCCCGAAATACATTCAAAAGTTATAAGGTTTGCTCTTTTGGTTCCTGTACTGATGTGCACAGCACTGATATTAAAAGGCCTGGTAACAGTTATGTAGTCTTTATTAAAAAAAGTAAACATTTCAAGTCTTTCAGCACATAAGAAAGATGTTACATTGTATTTGTGTGTGGCTTCCTTTTGAAATAAAGTACAACTTTGGAAAAGTAAATAAAACTAAGCATTTATGGATGTTTCTAGTATGTCACTATTAAAATAACAGTAATAAAAATAGTACATTTCCCTATTTTTAGAGAGGAAGAGGCACATGATCTTTCCCATTAAAGTGAATGGCAGTTGGATGCATTTCCCTATCTTTCTGATATGATTTTTCCATGCCATAAAAGTATGATTAGCTTGTGCTTAAGAAAAATTTGTCAAGTTTCCATGGAGAAAATATCTATTGAAACCTAGACTGTTTCTAACATGACACCATATTTTTACAACAAAAATGTGAAGCTGAGGAAGGGTAATAGTCACGCTGAAGGAAACCTTCATTTTCATTCAACAAAACAGTTTGATTATACTTGTGAAAGTAGAAAAGGGAAAAATGCGGTCTTTGTTAGAGACCCTCCATGTCGTGTTGTGTAAGGCAAGGTTCTCTAGAGAAACAGAACCAACAGGGTGTGTGTGTGTGTGTGTGTGTGTGTGTGTGTGTCCACACGACCACACGCATAGGAATTGGCTCACACAATTACGGAGGCTGACAGTCCCAAGATCTCAGTTGGTAAGCTGAAGACCCAGGAGGGCAGGTGGTGTGGTTCCAGCCTGAGTTTGAAGGCCTTGGAACCAGGAGAACCAATCGTACAGTTCTAGTGAATGCCTGCAGGTTCAGCACCCAGAAAGAGCCAGTGTTTTCTGTTCAGGTCTGAAGTCAGTAAGAAAACTGAAGTCCCAGCTCAAGGCAGTCAGGCAAGGAGGAGTTCCCTCTTACTCACTGGGAGGGTGGCCTTTTTGGTCTCTTCTCGTCTTCAACTGATTGGACGAGGCCCACCTACACTAGAGAGGGCAATCTGCTTTTCTCAGTTTACAGTCAAACGTTAACCTCATCCAACACACTGTCACAGACACATGAAGAATAATGTTAGACCAAATACCTGGGCACTGTGTCATTCAGTCAGAGTGACATAAAATTAACCATTATCCACATCAAAAAAAAAAAAAGATGTTATTTTTGAAGGATAGGAGGAGAAAATCACAGAGGATGGGAGAATAAGGCAGTTACAGGAATCTGTCCTGGAAAATTCACATCTCCTCTGTGTCCTGTGTTGAAAATAGATTGACGATGATGTAAAATGCTTCAGGCTGTAGACATTTTAATGTTTTAGCAAGAGAAGAGTGTGGGGTCCAAGGTCACTGTTACATTGAGAGAGAATTTGGATAGGAATAAGACTCAGATTGAGCAGGTTTCCCAAAACCTGTGCTCCAGGACCTTTTTAAAACTTTGGAGCATAAGCAGTAAAAATAAACAGCTAGCATTTCAATTATAAGTGCATTTGGCAAAGAAGCACTGGCTTCTCTTGTTTTATTTAGGCCGGCAGACTTAGGAATACCAAACAATAGTTGAGTAATTTCCCCCAAGGATGCCTATAAAGTATTTAATTCAGTTTGGTGAACTTGAGTAAGCACCGTGTGCACGGCACTGAGCTGGGTGTGATTATCTGGGACGTGACTCGGAGCAAACACTCAAGGACAGAAAGGACCTTGGCTTTCTAAATGTGAACATGACCTTCGGGAACTAGATGCTAGTTCCAACCCTGGAAACTGTGTTTTGTACAAGAAGCAGGCTTCTGAGAAACATATTTTACTGCAAATGAGTAGATATTGCAAGCATTTGAAAAAACAAATGGCTACTTTTCTGCAGTCTCTGAAAGAGTTTTGAATGCCAGGGGCTTCTTAGCACTGGTGTGTGAAATGCAGTGTCCTGCTTTGTATTTCCCTCTTTCCTGACCTATCCGTAGCGACTGTCCTTTCTCCAGGAAACTGGCAGTTCTGAAATAGATGTGGTATGTATACCAGAGAAAGGTTGTCAGAAAAAGTTTAGGGCAGGACCACTTTTTCTCCCCAATTATAGACGTTGAGTCTCACAGGCTCCTTCCAGTGGCGGAGCTGAGAAAACAGTCATTTTTGTCAAAGTGTTGTGTGTTTACTGCTGATCTGGTTCCTACTGTACTGCCACACTTTCAAAAATTTTAAACCTGTAGCATCCTGTGGGCACCAGCAGCTCCTCAGCATCACTTTTCAGGACTTTTTCCCCCTTGTTTCTTTTTTTTTAGACTTTATTTTTTAGAACGGTTTCAAGTTCACATCAAAATTGCATGGCAAGTACAGAAATTTTCCGTATATCTTTTGACCCTATACCTGCGTAGCCTTCCCATTCTCAACATTCCCCACCAGACTGGGACATTAGTTCCAATTGATGAGCGCACACTGATACATCATTATCACCCAGAGTCGAAGGTGACATTAGGGTTCACACAGATGTTGTACATTCTGTGAGTTTGTGTAATGACATGTATCCACCCACAATTACAGTATCATACAAAGTAGTTTCGCTGCCCTGACAATCCTCTGTGCTCCACCTGTTCATGCTTTCCTGCCCCCTAACTTAGGGGACCTTTTTTTTTTTCTATGGATAATTAATGACTACTGTACTTTTAGATCTCTACTTAGTTCATACATTTCGTCAATACAAAAAAAATATTCACTTCTTTTTCATCCAGACTATAGAGGAGAATATTAAATATTTCCAAATTTTCATATTCTACTCTACAGTTAGAAAAAAAAAAACATTTTTTGTATTGTGAAAATGTATGAACTAAATAGAAATGTATAGAGTCACAGAACTGGATTGGAGGGAAAGTTAGTGAATACTGAATTGAATTCTTTCATCTTATACATCAGGAAACGGAGGCCATGAAAAATGAAGGTGTTTGCCCAACTATAAGTGAAATATGTCTAAAAATGTTTCCTGGTTTGTAGGAAAAGATATCTCCAAAGTTTATTTTTCTTCCCAATAAAACTATACTGGTTGAATTGAATTATTTAGAAAATGTGAGTGTCTGCTTGCAGATCAGCTTCAGTGCCCATTACTTGGGGGTCTAGATGGTCTTCATTAAGAGCTCCTTTCCTTTTCCGTAAGCCTGTTTCTGCTTGCAGATCAGCTTCAGCGCCCATTACTTGGGGGTCTAGATGGTCTTCATTAAGAGCTCCTTTCCTTTTCCGTAAGCCTGCCTCTGCTTGCAGATCAGCTTCAGCGCCCATTACTTGGGAGTCTAGATGGTCTTCATTAAGAGCTCCTTTCCTTTTCCGTAAGGCTGTTTCTTTCTTGTCATCAGAATTATGCTATTCTGCTGGAGTCAGAGTGTGCACGTCCAAGGTAAAGGAGGTGACCAGGGTCTGTGGCTGTCCAGCTCTACGGAAGGCCAGAGATGGTCCACCTCTCACTCCAGGCAGCCCCTGCGCACTTGCCAGCTCTCAAAAAATGCCTTCCAGTGTCAGGTTGTAGGGTGTGTGTTTTCTGCTGTCCACACACCCCTCAGCTGAAACTTGGAAGACAGTTGCCCCTCATCTGACTGTAACTGTGTGGGCTGGTTCCTTCTGCTTCTGGTTTATAGCTGTGCTTTCATTTAGTGTCATTTATTAATGACATTTTAAATACAACTTTAAAATGTCATTGTTCCAGCAGCTAAACATCTTTTTTCCACAGGCGATTCAAATCCCAAAACAGAACTGAAATCATAAAACCTAACCAAGAGTTTCATTCTACTATTTAAATCAGCAGCGGCTTAACATTTTTTCTCTGTTTCCAAACGATGCCTTTTAACTAGCAAAGTAGAAACTGAGAAATGTTGTAGCTTGGCCATCATTTCTTTAAAATTATACTAGCAGCAATTGAAGTGACTTCTGGGGAATCTTCTAAGACCTCTAAACTGTGACCTACCCCACAGTAATTGGAAAATGAACAGGTGTGGCATGCCAGAAGATTAAAGTTTTTGCTTTAAAATAGAGAGGTGGAATAGGGCTTGAGACAGTGATTTGAGTCTAGTGACTTTTCCCCTCTACAAATATGTAAATAGTTTATAATAATAAAATTGTTTGACCACGGTATAGACATACTTTTTCAGAGGAAGTATTTTCCTTTTTTTTTTCCTGTTCCTGTTTACGTACATATGAGGTGGTAGCTTGGCATTTTGAGCTGATGACATTTGGATGGAGTTTGTGTGAGTGGGCATGGAATCACCCTGGAACCACCTGGGTGACATAAAGCAGAATAAGGCTTTTGGGTGAGATTCCCTCTGGCACCTGTAGATCTCTGTCTCTTGATCATTAATGTTTTCTTCCATTGTGACGGGGTTTAGCAGGTGCCTTCATGGCTGGGCAGATCAGATGAATGACTACTTCATTTGGTCGGGGCAGGGAGGGAGGGGGGAGGGGTCTTTCACCCTGGTCTTAGCACAGAGATTTAGCCCAGAATTGTCAGAGCTTCCAGGTTGCATTTTCTCAGAATCCCATTTTTTCAAGGGATTCTAAAAAAAAAAAAAAAAAATCTGTATTTTTATGTGAAATATCCAATTTAAAAATTTTTAATTAAAAAAAAAAAACACCACGTGGACCAAATCAATGATGTCTCTGATTCCCTGGTTTGTGATTCTGGGTGTCAGGTTCCCAGGTCTGTCCACATGTTTTTAACATTTACTACTGGAAGAAACTTGCCATCGTAATTTAACCTTTCTGGGGTGTAGTTTTTACTTTTTAAAGTTGAAGTAATGATGCTTGCTTTAGAAAATGATGAGGATGAAATCAGAGAGGGAAAATGGAAACACTTCGTAATTGCAAAGTCTTTTAGAGGCTTTGACTATTACGTGCAAGGACAAAATGTGGTAACGTTCCAAATAGCTTCAGCAGAACCACCGGTAGTGGCCCCGGCTTCTGGCAGCTGCTTCACAGCTGTATCCCACTAGCTAAACGGTGAACGGGGCTGAAACGAGGAGGAACCAGCCTAGCTCTTTTGCTGAAATACCAAACAGAGGCCAATGACCAGCAGCTCTGTTTATGATGTCCTCTTTGACTTTGAAGAAGATGGTATTTAGATTGTGGACAACTGACTTAAAGACAGATGTGTCCCTTGGGGGCGGGAATTTGAATTGATGGCCGCAGTTAGGGGCTTTGAGGGGCTGGAAATGAGCCCCTGTCATGCGGGCTGGTATGGCTGCACCTTAACTCAGAAAGTAGATGGCTTAAAGCCAGGGTGAGGTGGGGGCATAGGTTCTGGAAACCTGCACTCTACCTCTCCCTTCATGCCCATGCCAAGCATTGTGTACCCTATGCCCCCTGACCCACCCTTGTATAGCCCTTTCCCCTTTTTATACTTTTCCATTTTTGAGGCAGACTCTCTTGATTTATATTAACTCAAGTTAACCCAGGTAAACATAGAATTTTTGTTTGTTACGGAAGGATCAGTAAGAGACCTAGAGAATATTGTCTGACTGTAGGTCTTGCAAAAAGCCTGCAGGATCCAGTTTTGTTCATCAGGCAAAACTGACCATTTCCCCTCCTCCAGCTTGTGTCCCATAGAACCTGGGTACGCCTCTGTTATTGCACTTTTTTGTTTATAGCAGATGTTTGTCTTCTATAATAGACTGTGAAATCTGTCAAGGGACACTGCTCAAAGGTGATTTATTTTTAACTCTAAGGCCCAATGAGCAATACAGCAGCTCAATAAATGTTTGCTCAATTGCATTGAGTGACTCTGAGCCCACCATGTCTTCAAGTCTCTGGAGAATGTGTTTACAAAAGGAAAAGCATTCTCATTCACTCTAAATAGAGAGGGAACAGGAATGAGTGGCAAGGAATAATACTACAGCAGAAAGTTTCAAGGAAGGCTTGAAACTGCCCTGCCAATAAGATGGTCAGGCTAGCTAGAAAAATTTTTTTTTTTCCTTTTTATATAAAGTCACGGTGAGATGGTAGTTTTAATTTTCTTAGTAGAAGGGGGAAGAGGGCAGCTGTGATGGCTTTTTTAGTGAAGGTGATGTTGGCTGAAGGGAGAATCCTGCAGTGGGGATCCCTCAGTACTGCAAAGAAGGGCAGTGTTACTGATGCACTGTGGGATTTTCTTTGTTTCCCCCAGAATCAAGATGGTCTTGTGCAAGCAGTGGCTTCTGTCAACGTAAACTAGGTACTTTCTGATGCTAGACGATGCCCTGTTCCCCTCATCGGATGCCCTTCTTCGGCTGGTCGGCACTAATGAGTAATGTCAATATGCCTCACATCTCTGTAGACCGTGAATATAAGGTCATCCATTCAAATTGATAGTTTACTATGTGGTCCTTGATTTGTACTATCATAAATATAGATAAGCATTAAGAAACATTTGTCCCATTTACATCAACTCCCCCACCAAAGAAAAATAATATAGCGGGAAAATTTTGAGTCATATAGACATGTCCTAAAGCTGATAATATAGAATTGAGTGTTCCCCTACATTGGATATCTTGCTGAGGCAGAATGAAGCCCATAATTTCTTTACTTCTAGGAAACTCTTTTAAGACTTCTGAGGGCAATTTATTTTTCCCAGAAATCCTTTGGTAGCTTTTTATTGTCTATACCTGTCCTTATTATTATTTCAAAAATATTGCAAATATTTGGCAAGTCTTGTAGGTGCAATAACTCTGTAATAATATACATCTTTTAAAATTCAGAAATATTTTATGAATGCAGAAACTGTGCCATCTCCAGAGTGGTTTGTTATATAACAGCTTTGGCTTAAAAAATAAACTTTAATGCCTCCAGCGTAAAAGTACAAAGGGAAGAAAATATGGTTTAACAACAGAAGTACTTACTGAGCAGGAACTTACCAGAGTCCATAAAATAATTCAGGTTCAACCCAATATTCACCAGTGTAAGAGAAGAGTGTTTTTTAGGGTAAAATAAATTCAAATCTTAGCAGCCTTTGGATATGTCTTTCATTATTTTATGAAGAAATGTTTTGTGATGTGTTAATATTTCTGGACTATTGAAATTAGATTAAGACTAAACATAAACGATGAAGGATTGAAGTAATCCAGTAACTTCATTACTCATGCATGCCCTGGAAGTTTCCATGTGAAGAAAGTTCTGTTTGCCCTAAGGTAAAGTTTCACTCTCTGTTGGTGTTTAATATTTAATGCTGGAGAGAGTGAGAGCGCGGGCCTGATGGTGGGCTTTTCTTAAGCCTGCACTAATTACGGCGCTTGGGCTTTCGGCTGGAATGTTCTGGTAGCAGCCAGCCTTAGGTCATTTGCTTTAAATAAAACTAGGGCTTTTTGGTGTAGGAGTTGGGATGGTGGAAAGTTAAAAAAAAGGAAAACAACATAAAAATGAAACAAATCAACTAGAATCAGGATAAGTACTAAACTAGTTGCTCATATTTCTTAGTTATCCAGACTTGAAATCTGTGTAGTCATCCTTGATTCTAACTTTTCCCTTTAAATTTAGCACATCTAAATTGGAAGATCTCTTGAATCTCTTCCCTGTCTCCGTTAATGGTCTTTCCGATATATTTTTTGTTCCCTGCAGCCCCATGGTGGGATGATTTAGTGGTAAGACCGGTGGGAGAACAAGTATGACTCAAATACTTGCATCAAGTGTAAGTCAACCAAATGCAGAATTGCATGCAGGTCAGGAGCTTTCAAAGGAAAGATGTGCTGTAAGAGCCTGTTATAAGGCAGGGAGATGAGGGAGGCTGCCTGGGGGAAGTGATGACTTTGCTGGGATCTGAAGGGTGGCTTAGAGTTTAACAGTCCAAATAAGGAGACCAAGCTCTTGGCGGATGGAACTGTGTATACAGTGGCCCTGTGGCGGGGTGAGCGTGGCAAACTTGCGGGACTGAGTCATTGGTGGCTGGTTTCTCATGATGGTCAGGCCTTGCTGAGGCATTTTGTACATATCATAAGGTCACTGGGAAGCCATTGAAGAAGTTTAAGTGAAGTGGTGTTGTGGTTAGGTTTGGAATTTGACCTAATGACTTGGTGTTGGCAATAGGGAAGCAAGAATGAATTTGGGTCAGTTAAGTCAAGACTGTTATGGAAACAGTCAAGCAAGGGAACGTGGCAGGTTGGGCTAAGGAGGTGCAGATAGAGGGCAGAGAACAGGAGGGATCTGAGAGATGCGTGCAAGGTCATATCCACAGGACCTGCTGGTAGGTTGGGTCGGGGGATGAAAGTGTGACATGCAAATATCTGGCCTGTGTGACTGGATAGGACATGGTACCGTTTCCAGAGAGAAGGGACATAGAGAGCACTAGGCTGTGTGGGGAATATCGTGAGTTCAGTTCGGGCCGTGGTGAGTTTGAGGCGACTTCAACATGTCCAAGGGGGGGAGGTTAAAAACTAGGCAGTTACTGCTGCCACTCTGAGTGTGAGGCGACGTCCAGGAGGAGAATTTCCAAACCACGTGCATACGGATGAGAACTGAAAGAGCACCGTGAGAACATCCAGGGAGAATAAATGGAAGAAATGACTACAGGGTGCCCCGCCCCCTGGGGGTATCCGACCTGCGCTGGATGAGCCTGAAAGGGAGTCAATCAGGAGTGTTCCCATGGCAACCAAGGGAAGCTGGTGTTTTATTTTGGGCTTCTTGCTTTAGACATGAAACTCGACTTCCTCCTTTGTCTCTTCCCTGGATCCTTTATTTTAAGAACTTTTGAAAGATTAATTTTTTGAATTACAGTTTTACTCTTTTCTCAGAAATGTTCAGAGGTTCTCCATTTTGTACACAGTTTAACACCCTCCAAGGTCTGGTTTCCATCCACCTTATTCTCCTTTACTGCCCTAGTCAGACCCTGTGAACGGAGGGAATTGAGCCACTTGTTTTTATTCTCTGTTGTTATATGCCCTTGATTTTCCATCATGGTGGTTTTTTTCTCTTGTAATTTCAACTAGAAATTTCAACTCGCCCACTGTCTATGTCCAAGTCCCCACCAACCTTCATGGTCTAGCTCAAAGGCTTTTAAGAACTGTCCAGGGATCCAGATGCTTATGTAACTGACCTGGATGTAAGCCTGTCCGTTGGTAATTTGAAGAAGCTCTGCCAGATGACTTGAATATACAGCCAGGTTTGAGAAGGTCTAGTCTATATGTCTCAGATCTTAATGGGTCCCTAAACTCCCTAACATGGCAGGACCCAGTTCTCTCTTATCTTTTTATCTCATGCCTTGAATCCTTGTAGGTGTGCAATGCGTATTGATCAAATGAATTGATGATTTATCATTTACAATATCTGAGGCATCTTGTAAACCTTCCAGTATTTCTTATATATTTTAGTTTCTTGATTATTTTTGGTGACTGTTCAGTGTTTTCCCTCTCCTTTCCTTTCTGTTGGTTTCTAAAATTTCTACATCATCTAGACAAGTTAAATAGACTTTGCTTATATAGGTAGCTCTGCTAAAGTCCCAGTGTATAAATGGAAAATGTCACTCTCAGAAGAGGAAATGCTCTGGAAGCATTTTGGGACAGTGTGAGGTTTGAAGTTTCCCCCCCTTTGCATTGGCCTAGACAATACTGCCTCTTGAGCAGAGAACACAGTGGGCTCATTTGAGCACCTTGGACAGAGATAGGCTAATTGTATCTATATGACCATGCAGCACTGAAAGCTATTTGGCTTTACCTTGTTGTCATTGGGTTAGATTAGTGGTTCTCAGTGGGGACAGTTTTGCTCCCTAGGTGACGTTCGACTCTCTGGAGACATTTTTGGTTGTCACAACTTGGAGAGGGTGCTCCTGGCCTCCAGTTGGTAGAAGCCATGGAGGCTGTCTAAATGCAGAGGACAGGCTCTCAAAACAAAGAATTATTTGGCTTAAATCAAAATGTTTGAGTGCCAGGATTGAGAAACCCTGGATTCGCAAAAGCCGGCTCAAAAAAGTCTCTTGTCTGCTTTCTTCCAACCTGAGTTATGGAGCATTCCAGGCTTGCGGCTAACTCATTCGGACGTGGAGATGTGTTTTCACATAAATTTCCTCCCGTTGTGCACTTATTTATGTGTTTTTTTCGTTTGTGTGTGTGTACTTTGCCTTTTCTGTGAAATATGAAATACATCTAGAGTTTGATTCTTGGATCATCCCCACAAGAGGATTAAACATCACATGAAAGACAGTTATCTTCTTGGAGTTTTCTTGGTTCTTTTCAGTTATAACAGCTTTCTGTTGTGAATGATCAGAAAAGACATATACTTTTGCATTAGAGGAACCTATGGTTAGCCTCATTCTTTTAGGTTAGCTGTTTCTTTCTTGGTGGCTTCATATTTTAAGCCTGTGATAATAACTGAGTATTGCTGTACTTTAAAATACAGTTTTTGTTTCTTTGTCCGTAGTATTTGGACCGCTTAGCTGAACATTTCATCTCCTATGAAGAATGGCTGGTAACTACAGCTATCCTTGCACTTCAGTTGTTTTCAAGCTGGCATGCAATAACATAAGTTGAATGAAATATATTAAATATTGTTTATGTCTATTGGGAAATATGGTGTAATCTCAGGCTACTTATTTTGTTTCTGTTTTAGCACGTCCAATATGCCTGTCTCATCGCATGCCAGTTTAGGGAGCAAAGAGCTGCAGTTTTCTACAAAAGAACAACAAGAGACCTATAAACCTATAAATTATTGGCAACTCACATCCCTGGTCTTTGACGATACATTCTCAATTCCCTGCTTTAGTTTGTACCATAAGGTTTTGTGTTTGATTTATATTTTTAAATGGGAACTGGGTTTAGTGGTTTATTAAATAATGTCAAAAATAATGTTTGTCAGAGAAATTCTTAATATCATATTTTCTTTTAGGCATTAAAATGGGTTTAGAGCTCACTACTTTTGTAGCAACATGAAAGATGATGACTTTGGAATCTCATGGTTAAAGTTTCATAGTAGGATGATAACATTTCAGTAGCTAGACTTTATAAATAAGCAAGAAGCTATATCTTTGGAATTAAGAATAATATTTATGTTGTTAGTGCTTAGTGAATGGCAACATTCACCAGGCAAAGTTGGTGTAGAGCCCTTGCTTAACTTAACAGCTGGTGTGGCTCACTGGCATTTAAGATACATGCCTTTAAAAAGGTTGGTTTTTTTTTTTTGTCCTTAATCACTTGTTGGAACCATAAAGTTTAGATGAGGTAGTTGGCTGTCTGAAGTTTGGTCCATCAGTTAGAAAAATCATTCCCAAGCGTGGATGCATCTCATCACAGTAGGTCATCACTACACTTTTGACACTCTGATTATCTATTGTCTGACTTTCCTATTATTTTGTAACTACTTTGAGGGCAGGAGACTTTTTCTGATCATCTTTCTGTCCTGGGCATTTCCTAACACAGTGGTGTGCATATCAGCAAACATTAAAACATTTTTTAAAAAGTTGAATTGAATTGAAAGGAAACAGTATCCATTCTATTGCCATAAAGCCTTTGTGAAACAAACCCTCCAAAGTTATGAGATTTTATGTAAAATATTTTGAGAAGCACCTTGTTGACAGTGTCCCGTAAAAGACTTGCTTCATTTTAATCTGCCCACCGTGAAGCCACTTGTGACAAGCGTGACCCACTCGCTCATGCCTCATCCTCCAGTAAGTAGCTTCTTCTCATTCCCAGATGCTCTGGCTTCGTGTGGTTTCTGATGATGTCATCTCACAAGGCATTCATTTTCCATATCATAGTATGTGGGTTCTTCAGAAGACTGGCTTCCATCGTCCTCATGAGGGCATTTCTTTTCTTTCCCTGGAGTATGTGAGCTTCCCGTGGGCATCACTTATCTTCTAAGGAAAGTCAGACAATATGGAAAATATCTATTTGCTACACGATAAAGCGTAATTGGCTCTCCATTAGCTAGCTGCATTGCATCTTCGTTCTGTAAGACTTCTGAAAAAGATGTGTTCTGGGCAACATCATGATTTTCAAATAAATTAAAATGGTTTCTAGCTGTTTTTGTTTTTGCTCTGATTCTAATAATGAAACATTATTAATATGTAAAACATTGTGTGTGTGTGTGTGTGTGTGTGTGTGTGTGTGTATGTGTTTATAGGCTTAAAGATGTGACAGTTTAGAGGACTTGAGGTCTAAATATACCCTTTGTTCAAATTTGTTTTAAAATTGTTAAGAAAAAAGACGCTGGAAGGTCTGGCTAATTATTTTACAAACACAACGTGTGGTCTTTGTCAGCCACCATGTGTCTCCAAGGAACTCTGCCTTAGTGCTTTAATCTGTGGTCATGTTTAGTCCAAACCCCATATATTATAAAAATAATGGTAGGTTATTGGGGTTGATGTCCATGTTTCCTAGCTATAATTATACCCTTATAATCTTGTTTTGAAGGAATTGGTGCTTATGGAGCTGTTTTTCTGCAGCACCTGTGGCTTTTGTCCTTTGATTTCTGTAAGCTGTTTATGGGATGAGTGATCCTGGTTGTAATTTGGGCTGTACAGGTGTTTCCCTTGGCTGATAGGAATGCTGTACTTTGTCTGAAGATATACAAATGTTAACTGGCCGTCACCCATAACATAAAAGCTTCTTTATTATACTGGGAAAGTGCCTAGAACTACTCTTGTGAGAATAGAGAAATTTCTGGAACTTTCTGCCAGAAACAGAGAAAATCGTTATATAAAACAGAGGGGTGGAGAACAGCATACGGGTCATGTTTTGAAATAACTAATGAATTTCTTGAGACAAGACACAACAATGAATTGAAAAAGATCCCCTTTGGGCAATAATTAGGATGTGGTTTCCAGTAGGCAGAGACTTGATCTCTTAAGAAAAACAGTGTTGTTTCTAGACTGATTCCAGATATCAAAAGAACATCAGTTGGTCTGACTGGTCAGCCTTTCCGGTGGTTTTGTGAAAGCCCAGTGGATTTGGAACTTCTGTATCTTCTTAGGAAAAGTCTAAACAAACCAACCCTCATAGCGGTGGTCTCAGATGTAACTCTGGAAAGTCTGGAGTGCACTAAATACTCTGAATGCATCATACAGTACTTTCAGCATCAGACCCCTCATGAGATTTTCATGCCCTTCATGATGCTGCAAGAGATCCAAAGTACTTTCATAATTTAAGCAGGAAGTAGCACAATCACCATATGTTTAGAAGGAAAATTGATACAATTCCAATCCAATATGAAGCAAACACAGGTGTACTCATTCTGCAGAACAAACATGTTCAACTTTTCTTGTCCCATCATACTCCCCTCTGAAATTCTTTTTTAAGTTTGGTGGTTGAATTAACTTGGAATGTTTTGAAATTGGCTAAATGTTTATGTATGATTTTGTCATCCATGACATAGAACATCTTGAGGAAAAATAAACGACTCAGCTGCTTCAGGCATTCACTGTTTCCAAGTGAGTTACATGTTTGTCATCAAATAGATACATATAGATATACAGCTGTTGCCAAAAAGTGCAGTGGATTAGTTTGGTGAGATTGAACAGTGTCACATTCTTTGGCGTCTTCATCTTTTCAGATTCTGGGTCTTAATGTCTTTAGGCTTCTAGGTTCCTACCTGCATGTGGGAGGGTTACAGTATGAGACAGGAAAGCAGTGATATTCCTCATTTCATGAAAAGATATCGGAAGAGGTTTTATACCTCATTACTTATGTGTAACCACATTCAAGTTAAGACTCCTCCCTGCCGCCCAACCCCGCCAGCAGTATTTGGCCATAAGCAGTATGGGAAGTAGACTTCTTCAGGGGAATTTGAATATATTACTGTTGGGCTCTGTGAATAACTGGTATCCTAGGGGGATGTAGGACTCCAGGATGCTGCTTCTCCCACAGGCTATAATTTGTCCATTAACATGTGGCTTTAGAATATAGCCTGTAATTCCTTATCCAGAAAAACAACATGTCTGAAGGGAAATAATGAAAGTTATAAAGCACAGATGCTTCCCTAAGCTAACCAAAATTGCTTAACAAAAGGGCAAGAAATCATATTTCACAATAAAGCATTTCTAGTCTCTTTATTATCATGTCACAGTGTGTTCTAGTTACTGCTGCTGCATAACAAATCACCTTAAAACTTAGTGGCTTAAAACAACAGACATCGTTTCATGATCTCTTTTAGTTTTTGTGGGTCAGAAATTTGGGAAGGCTTAGGCAGATTGGTTCTGGGGCCATTAGGGCTAGAGCAGTTCTGGATGGGGCTGGCCTCTCTCTTTCTCTCTGTCTCTCTGTCTGTCTCTCCCTAGGGTCAGGGCCTCTCCTTGTGGTATCTCCACATGGGCAGTCTCAGGGCGATCAGTCTGCTTATATGGTAGAAAAAGTTCTCAAGAGTGGTTTATTCCAGTGAACAAGGTGGAAGCAGTGTTACCTTTCACAACCTACTCTCAGTGGTCATGCAGTGTCACTTCCCACCAGGATTGAAGAGGAGGGGAATTAGACTCCATCCCTTGATAGGGTCTAGAGGGCATGTGGATATAATGGGTCATCCTTTTTGGAAAAATACAGTCTACCATACTTTTCTTTATAATTACTTAAAAACAGAGTTTTAGTCTCTGTTCCTGGATAAGCAAACGGAGAAGCCATGCTTTTACAATCTTTGAACAAGTCTTGGAATATTTAACTCCTTTTCTTTTGTAATAGGCAAGTACCAGGCCGTGCCTACCTGGGGGAAAATACTGAAGGCAACATGAACATAAACCTCAGGGTCAGTGGGTGTCAGAGGTGCCAGAATAGGGAAGGGAGCTAATGATGGTCCTAAGACTCTCACAAATTGCCCTTCCTGTGTGTGTCTCGAGCCCACGATGAGTCTCTTGACTGCACATGGTCTATCTCGGGTGTCCAGGTGAGCAGTCAGGAGTCTGCGAGAATGTCTCAGCGACACTTACAGATGCAGCAGTGTATTTAAATACATGGCTAGAAGGAGAAATGGCAGACAGGAGGGTGGAATCCTGTGGTAGTCCTACTTTGAGCTGGCAAGGTGACACAGCAAAGGTCTCTTCAAGATTACAAGTTATGCCAACCCCTAATCATGGTTGAAAAGTTCCAGCATCCAGGGACACATGCCACTAGCTGATGGGCACAGCATTCTTGCGTCCTCGCATGTAACCAAGGGCACACTTTAATGGGCACCATATCTGAAAAATCCTCAAAAGTCATAGTAGAGCCCACTTCAACATACTGACCAGTTTTACCTTGATGCATACTGGGTATAACATTGGGCATATCAAGTATCATGCGTAATGATCAGCACAGAAGTTTCCCTCCTGAAACATTCACTGGCTATTGGTTATTATTTCAAATTAACCTAGAGAAAGCAGCCTCTAGGGCTTGTCTGGAACCAATGTAGCCATTTTTACCAGCTTTATGGGACCCGATCTCCCTGTTGTGGAAATTTCTCCCAGATTAAAACACTTAAGACTCCTCAACAGTCTGTCCCTTTTCAGCTGGAAGACTCTCAGACTTTGGTGTTATAAATAGAATCTCTTTTGCCTGTTTGCCTTCTTTCCTCCTTCCCTCCCTCCTTCCTTGTGTCTGTTTATGTGCTTGTGTGAGCATTTATGGGTGTAGTACGCCCGTGTGTGAATTTATGGGGTGGGAAGAAGGCATGAAGGGTGGGAAAACAAGATTGTTTCTGAAAGATACCCAGCTCCCTCCCTGAAGCCCACGTCTCACAATGCTGACATAATCGCTCTTAACACAGGCTTGCTCACTCCTTATGTTACTAACTGGGGTTCCTGGCCTTCCCCAATCAATAGAAACTGGTAAGAGGCCGGACAAGAAATTCAGGCAAGGCTTTGTTGGAGCCCATGCTGCAGCAAGGGGGAGGGAGAACAAACAACAGGTTCCACTGCTTGCTTGCTCCCTGAGGGGAAGAAGAGCTTGTTCCTTACATGGGGTGAGGGTGGGGATGTGTCCAGGGGTCACGCTGCAGGGGTGGCTTAGGTGAGGCTTAGGTGGTCTGCCCACCCCTTAGGTGGTGGTGTGTGCAGGGAGTGTGTACAGTGTCCTGTTTTTGCTCCGGGGCTCTTCAGAAGCGGCAGTTGGGGGCTTCCCTGGTGGCACAGTGGTTGAGAGTCTGCCTGCCGATGCAGGGGACACGGGTTCGTGCCCCGGTCTGGGAAGATCCCACGTGCCGCGGAGCGGCTAGGCCCGTGAGCCATGGCTGCTGAGCCTGCGCATCCGGAGCCTGTGCTCCGCAATGGGAGAGGCCACAGCGGTGAGAGGCCCAAGTACCGCAAAAAAAAAAAAAAAAAAAAAAAAAAAGTGGTAGTTGGTCTTTTTTGGTCCAGAATTGCCCCAACTGTGCATGCCTGTTATTTTTAGTCCCTTAGAGTTTCTTTGTATTTTGTTGCTCAAGGAGAGGTTTGTTCAGGTGCAAGAACTGCAGCACTGTAGCGAAGGGTCCCAGGTCCCAGCCTGTCTCACTTACACTAAAATATATTCCAGCTAGATGAGAGATCGAAATGCATACACTGAAAATTGAAGAGGTATTAGAACAATGTCAGCATGAATTGTTTTCTACTCTGAAATCTAATTGAATGATATTAGGATATACTGAAAGCATATAGGAAATGATGAATAAATTTGACCATCTGTGTTCTTCTGTGTAGGAAAAGAGGAAGGAGAAATCTATGTTCATACAAAGGTAACTTACATGGGTATCACTCCCCACATGTGAAATTATGCCACACGTGCTATTCTGTAACCTAATTTCATTCAGTAGTGTCATTGACAGATTTCCATGCCAATAAATACATCACATTTTAATGTTGGTATAATCTTCCTTTGGATGTAAGTGATGGTTTACTTAACCATTTCTGTATTGTTCTCTTTTTGTTAGAAAAGATTCGATGCACAGCCTTAGGAATAAACGTTTTCAACTTGTGCAGTTCTTAGGCTAAATTCTGAGAAGTCTTCTTGGGTTAAAGACTGTGCTCCTGTTAAATTTTGATACATGTTGTCAAACTGGCCTCACACATGGTGACCAGCTTCCCCTCTTACTGAGTGCTGCAGAGTCCTTGTTGCCTCATTCCACACATGTGGTTTGGTCAGTCTTTTCAAATCTTTTATGGTCTCACTAACGCACACGCAATTTCTTCTTATTTTCATTTTCATTTTTATTATCACCACTGAGATGGAACATTTTCATATGTTCACTAACCACTTGTATGTTTTCTTTGCTAAATAGCCTAATCTTGTCCCTTGCTCATCATTATGTTGGAGCTTTTGTTCCCTAGTATTACATGGTAACTGTTCTTTGTCCATAAAATGTGTTATTCATATTTTTTGTAGTTTTCTTAAAAGTCTTTCAACTTTCTATATGGTATTTTTAGGGTGAGTTTCTTATTTTTGTTTCTTTTTTCTTTTCCTATTTCATTTCTTCTTGCATGTGCCTTATTCTGAGATTTTCTCTCTCTCCTCTTTTTGCTACATAGAAGTTCTGCCTTATTATTAGGTCTCCCTTATGCCTCATTTCTGTTAGGATTTCTCTAATCCAGAGCAGAAAAGCTTTACACTTGTGTTCTTTTAAGCACCTCTTCAGTTTTCAGTTTATGCGTTTTAATGATTCATTTGTCTGAAATATATTTTAGTGAAAGGAGTGAGGTCAGATCTAGTCTTATTATTTTTTTCTAAATTGTTCAATAGTAGTCCCAAAATATTTGTTGAAGCATTTGTAATAGGGACGGGGTGGGTGTGCGTGCAGCCATTCACGTGACTGTTGTCGCAAGACCATTACTGTGAGACCCTGAGCGCAGCAGCTAGGGGTCCCTCTTTGCCAACAGTCAGCTCGCAGTGGTCCGCGTGGTGGCAGGGAGTGCGGTGGGAGGTGGATCAGGGCCGGCGGGTGAGCTGGGGGGACCCAGGGACAGGCTGAGGGCTGTGTCCTGCAGAGCCTCTGAGCCCTCGCCAGGCCACCCACTGACCAGCCCAGGCCTTGAAGCAGCAGCGAACCTCTCCCCCATCCTCACCTCTGCGACCTAACGGCAGTGGCAGTCTCTATGAGTCCATGGAGGCCTCAGCAGCTGGAGTATATGGACACTGCCATTAAGGTAACAGCTTTAACCAGCTTCAGTCTCTCCATTCGAGTTTCAAAAATTGGTCCAACTTCCATCAGTTGTCTATCCCTAGGAGGTGTCCAGAGGTCAGGGTTAAGTTGCAAGCACACTGCACATCATTACTTCAGGTCCACCTCTGCGATGGGGCTGTTCTCAAAGAAGGGCAATTGTTGTGAGCTGGGAATTCACCTGATGGGTATTTGCTACCACATGTATTCCTATTGATCCTGTGCAAATGATTCTCTCCAGTTTACTTGTCAGAACAGAGAGTAACATTTGTTTTGGTGGAGGTTTATGGGAACATAGTGACCTGACCGAGACCTGACCTCAAGCACAGAGGATCTGACACCAGGAAGTTTGCAACCGCTCATCACACCCCTCCCTCACCTTTCCTATAAAAGAGCGTTGCTGAAAGCTCTCGGGGAGTTTGGGGTTTTTAAGGCGTGAGCTACCCACCTCCTTGCATGGCCCTGCAATAAACCTTTCTCTGTTCCATACTCCAACGTTTGGGTATTGTTTGGCCTCACTGTGCGTTGGGCACATGGACTTGCATTGGAGAACACATTCACCTTTCCTCCTATTGATTTGAAATGCCACCCTTACGATGGACTGAATGTCCACGCAACTTTGAGTTTATTTTGAAACACTTGGGTATTTCTCATTGCTTTTGGGACAAAGACTTCTGTCCTTAATGGGTTTTGAAAGTCTTGCATGGTCTTCTTTCTGCCCACACCTTGTCACTGCCTGCTACGTGTCCTAGCATGTGAGCCTTTTAAACTCCTAAACACATTATGCTCCTTTTTTCTTGGGGCCTCTGCACAGGCTGTTCCCTCTGTCTGAGATTTTCTGGACCCAGATTCCTCTTTCACCTTCAGTTACCTCTTAATTATCAAGGGAGGCCTTCCTTGATTTCCAATCTTAGGTTGAGTTTTTTTCTGTCTTTTATTTCACTTTCACAGAACTATATTCATTTCCTTTAGAGTCTTCAGTTATAAACTATACATCTGTAAGTGTGATGCTTTGATTAGTACCTCCGTCCCTCAGTGGGCTGGAAACTTCACTGTGTCAGGACCCTGCCTGATTTTGCTTATACTTATATCCTCATTGCCAGCCACATGGTTGCATTTAATAGAGATTTCTTGGATGCCAAATGAGTAGATGAATGGATGGATAGACATTCTTTCTGCAACTCTTCTATGGGTATTAGATGTTATTGCCCGAGTATGTATATAAGACATAATGAGAAGTTCTGGGCTAAAGTCGATCTCTGGGATACCTTTGAAAAAGGGATTTGTGGTCAGGTCTGCCTGGGTCTTGAGTCTCCTTTGATTTTCAAGCCTGAGTCAGATGCAGATAATTCCTGCCCTTTTTCTGCCTCTTGGACCGGATGTGGTCATGAGGTTTCCTGGGGTCCAGGATGCTCTGGGATTGCCTGGTTCTTGAGGTCTCTGTCCAGACTTATGAATCCCTTGATAGATGTACTGGTTGCTGATGCTGGAGTTCAGCCAGAAGTAGTGAACTTCCTGGTCTCCTGGTTTTCCTGGGGGTTGGGGGAGAAAGAATGATCATCAAAGAATTCTGTCTTTATCCTGGGACCAAACTGCAACACTCTGAAACCCCTTGATTGAAAAATCCAGGCTCCTGGGAGGATGTTTAATGCCTATGAGAAAAATTTTTCTTTTCTTTTCTTTTTTTTTTTCACATCTTTATCGGAGTATACATGCTTTACCATGTCGTGTTAGCTTCTGCTGTACAACAAAGTGAATCAGCTATATGTATACATATGGATATCCCCATATTCCCTCCCTCTTTTGCCCACAGTCATATGCTATTAAACCAGTTGGTTCTGTGCACTCATGAACACAGGTGTAGCCAAGCTTCCAAGTGGAATCCCTTTCAGCCACACCACTGTAGGGTACCAAAACAATCAGATACATTTCTTTAAAAAGATTCTGTGTTTTATACTTAATTAGATTATGATTCCTCCATCTTCTTCTTAATTTAAAATGTGTATCTGTGTTTAGTAGTGGGGTTGAGGAGTTGAAGGGTTGCCCTTTGTGAGGTTTAACAACTTCTAACATACCAAAAGGAAGGGAGTGTGTCTGTCATTTTTACTAGATAAATGAAAAGACTGAAAAGTATAATGAGACCAAACCATGAACCTATTTGTACCACATGGTAACTCATTGTCTTTGCGTGGAGAGAGAGAGAGAGAGAGAGAGAGAGAGAGAGAGAGAGAGAGAGACGATGAGACCAGTTAAGTGAATTATAGAAATGATAAGATTTAGAAATGATGAAAAGTTGGAGAAGCCCAGGTTATTGTTATTTCATGGGATTTCCCCAGGCATATAGAAGCCACCTGTTTACATGGACAATTTGCCCTCTGAGATATTTTTCAGAGCAAAGAGGATAAGTGTTCACACTTAAAAGTTACCCTTCAAAACTATCAACCGTTTTTGTTAGCGAATTTACCATCCTATAAGCATAACTGAGGAAGTTAGACTTCTAAGCCTCGTTGACCTTTGGGTGTTATTGGTGGAGAAGACTGTGGATCGTGTGCCTAAGATATGTTGATAAGAAGAGGGAAAATTTGCGCTCACTTTTCTTCCATCGAAGGTTCAGATAGCATTCGTTATACCTCCATCGAGTTGTCTAAGCTGTGCCTTATAAATCCTGGTGAACTGTTAAAACTGATGTAGTTTTGTGCTAGAGTTGTATCCCGTTAAGCATTTCTTGTCAGACTCAATGGTATGTGTTACACGTGAGCGTGTATCTTATTAAATCTAAATCCAGTTCTTGCTCCAGGCTGGTCACCCAAACGTGATCTTGTTTTTAACTGTGAAATGCCAATGAGTGGCGGTTCTGGAGGAAGCTCCCCTTTGGCTTGTTTTAACGTGGATGATGTAAAAAGGATTAACTGAAGAACCAAGAAAATATGTGAAACTACGAGGCCGGGAGCCAGTCTCCTAAGTTAGATCCCAATAAGCCCTTACAGATATGTGCTGTCATTGCAAAGCTCATTTTTGCAAGCTAGAGTCTCATGTTAGAGTCTAGCTAAGAACTTTTCTTTTTCTGTGTTTGCTCTCTGCAGAATCTGGGGGGTATTAAGATTGATGAAGGAACCAGAGCTTGAGCTTTGGAGCCAATCGCACTTCTGAGCGATGGCAAATCACGCCTTAGTTCCCTTCCTTTATTATATTTATCCTCTCTCTCTCTCCCTGCCTCCCTCCCTCCCTCTTTCTTCATCTCTCTCTTCCTCTTCTCTTTCCTTTCCCAAAGCACAACATGATAGGTTGGAATGGAAGCCCATAATTTTCATGAAGCGTTCCCTATGTTAACCTTTGGATGGAAAACTGAAAACAAAGTTATTGCTTTTGTGCCCTTTACCAGGAAGCTATGGTGGGGAAACCTCTCCTTCCTAGTCTTGGCTGGCATCAGACCTCTAGCTCATGTTCCAAAAGACAATTTACCATTTCATTCAAAGTGAAAACAATAAAGAATTTTCTGCAACCCAGATTTAGCATCATCATACATCTTGATTTTACTTTCTAAGTAATGGGGTCCTTCGGCTCTCAGTCTAAACCACACCAAGCAGTCAGCCTGAACTGTCGAATCCATTCATGGCTATAAACTCTCCTGGTAGTTTGTAAACTTCTCTGGCCACTGGCTTTCACAAAGAGAGCCATCTGAAGAACTTCAGTAAAATAGGGACTATTTAAGTTTTCTTTTTTTGCCATTTCTCTTATGCATGTTTGCACCAGAGAAGAGAATACCAGGGCAGACATTTGGTGAGATTTCAGGAGGTGTCATAAGTTCTGTCTGTTTCTCTCCATCTTCCCTGTCACTGCCTAAGCAAAGCGATCACCTTCTCCCACTAGAATTTCACTAGACCCCCAGTGCTTTCATTCTGAACCTCCCTAGTTCATTCACTATCCAGCAGCTAGAATCATCTTTCAGAACAAAGATCTGTCATTTTCCCACTGGAAAACTATCCAGTGATTTCCTAATTCACATAGATAGACTCACTAAAGCCAAATTCTTTATTATTGCCTCTGGATACTGCATGGTTTGCCCCTTCCCTATCTTTCCCCAGTTCATGGAATACAGCTGGCCAATTCCAAGGTCAGGTCCTTTGTGGATCCCAGATACTTGGCCTGAAGTGGGCTAGTCTCTTCTCTTTGCATGGCCCACTCCAGGGACCTTTAGATTTCAGATCAAAGATTCCCAACTCAGCAAAGCCTTCTATGATCCCTCTATCTAAGAAGCTCCCCTTCCTTTTTATTCATTAGTACCCTATGCATTTTCTCCAGGTACTTGGTTGGTTTTCAAATTCTGTGTGTATTTTTTTTTAATTTCCTAATTATGTCCTCTTTTTCCCTGGAGGTGGGGATCTGGTTTGCTTTATTCACTGTTGTAAATATCAGCTTTGGCATGGTGTCTGGTACAGAGGATGCATGGCCATGGTTTAAGTATCTTGTAAATTAGGTACAGGCATTGTCCCATTTTACAGATGATGAAACTGAGGTACAGTGAAGTTAAATAATTTCTTCTGAGTCCCAGAGCTAGTAGGAGATAAAAACACAATTTGTTGAACATTAATTGAATGAATGAATGAATGAATGTACCTTTATTCATCTAACATGTGCCTTCTAGAGATAATAGTTTTAGAGATTAAAAAAGAAAATCTGAGAATGGGTCAGCTAAAAGAAAAAGTCATTAAATAGCATGTTTCCTTAGCTAAGGTGAAAGCTTTTCTCATCCTTTCATTCCCTCATCCCCAGCTGTTTAGCATATGTTTTTGTTTTGCAAACTTTTTTTTGGTTCCTAAAAACTCTCTGAATTCTGGGATCCTTGACAAAGCCTCACTGTTATGCCAGGTTGAAACTCAGTCACCCATATTTGCTCATTTTGCATCAGATTTACTGTCCAGCAGAGGCAAAACTGAGGTCACTGAGTTAAAACTAGACTCCTGCTTTACAGCATTATGTCTGGTGTAATGCTGAATTCAAAGATTTATTATTCAATGTTGATAGGCTGTGGAGAGACTATCATGTGAGTTATTTACTGTCAGAACTACATGGTCAAGTTTTGCAAGTGAATGCTATTATTCCCCAAATAAGTTATCAGTTTAAAAAAGATTTTAGGCTGATTTTAGTACACATTTTATAGTATTGATGTGTAAATCTGTGACTCTGGGCATTACAGAGAAACTGTGGCACAAGACAAAAGTGGTGTTATAATCTCAACTCAGTAATGGTTTATGTGCACGAAGATGGATATATATATATACATAAAGTTATATGTATACGATTTTGCTCCCAGTTGTAAAATGTGTCTCTGACCTCTATCCCTGTTATGTTTCCATGCAAACCATGGAATAATTACTTAAATATGAGTTTTTGAAGGCCAGTGCCATCAGAACCTCCCTTTGTTTAAACTTTGAAGATTTTAGTTCAATTTCTTTCCTTTTAAAACTCAATTAGCTCCTTTTTCCTCTTTCTTTTGATATTGTTAATCTGTTGCCTCTTTATTCTTCATATGGAAATCATTGAACTACTGTGGATCACAAAAACCCCTTTCCTAACGGAAATTTCAAAAGGTTTCTTGTTGTAAGTAATGGAATTACTTATAAAATATATTCAGTGAAAGAAGGATGAATATATAAGCAGAAGAATAGCAGGAAACCCCACGTTCTTGACGCAGACACCCAGTAGCCTTGGGTATCAGTAAGCAGCCCATTTGCACCTGTGTTCCTGGGTGGACATGGTACATGTCATGTGGGGAGCGTGATGCTGAGTACTTGCACTTAAAGAGCCTTGATGAGGTGCATTATTTCCCTATTAATTCTTTAAATCAGAAGGAATGGCTTTGGAAGCTGTCCGTAAAGAAACCTGGAAGACAGGGTACCTTCTGCTGGTAGTAGAGTCCGGCCAACATGTGGCCCGAGTAGCTGTTTTTGTTTTCTGAACATCCCTGTAGGGTTTCCCAAGCCAGCCTTGGGCGCAGCCAGCGAGTCCTCAGTGCTGTCGTCAGAGGTGATGATGCGCTGAAGAGATTCAGATGGCGGCTGTGGACCCTGCAGCCACGTGTTCAAGTGACTTCTTCATCTGCTCTACAGCTAATGAATAGGACTGTGAAGAATTGGCTAAAACTGGATCCTCTGCGTTTAAAAAAGGAACCAAGATTGGTACTTCATTCACCATCCTGAGGCCATGCCATGTTTTTTTCTTAAAGGATTGATCTTCCTTTACAACACGTTTTAAGTTGTCTTTGACCTTGAGAGACAACAGTGGGATATAGTCATGTATGGAAGAGGCAAGTGGAGGGGAGGGAAGCCATTGAGTCCCAGATGGACCTGATCTCTAGGGTGAAGAGGAAAAATAAGAGCATTTGAGAATTGCACAGGCATGGGGAGAGTGCCAAGAGGGAGACATATGTATGGCAGGGACGGGAGTCTGCTTTCTGGTTGCTTCTTGGTGCAGGCACGATTCAGAGGACCTTCCGTCTTCAACTGCTGAGACATGCAGGCTAGGCAGCGTTTACCCTTCTGAGCACTTGAGAAGATCATCTGGGGGTGTCATCTGTGACTGTTCCACCTGCCTCACCCTGACTGTCCAATCACAAATTCCTGGGGTTTCTACTGGACTCACATCCCTCAAATCCATTCATCTCTCTGCACCCACCACTGCTACTTTCAGTAGCATCTCTCTAAGCAGTCTCACTGCCTCCAGTTGTACCCTCTTCGGTCCATTCTCCACATGGCAGCTCAGTCTACCTTTCTACACCTGATATGCCCCTCTGCTTGTTCGAACCCTTCAAAGGGGCGTCACTGCTCCCTGGATGTAGTTCAGTTTTCCCACCAGAATCTGTGAGATTTCAAGATGACCATCTCCCACCTCCTTCCTTTCCTTCACCTTCTCTGGCCCCGCGAGATTATCTGTGGTTCCTGAGTGCTCAGTGTTCTCTTTTGCATCTGGATCCTTCACTCTGCTTGGGATGTGCACTCACCATTATCTAAATTTCCAGATCACCTTATTCCCCCAGCCAAGTCTGAACTAGGTGGACATACGGTGAACTTCGAAGCACCTTGTCTTTATTCCTGGCATTTGTAGAGATGATTATGTTTATTGGGTTAGTCCTTCATGACCTGTAAATGTCTTGAGGGCAGAGAGGCTGTTGCTCTTAGGTTCCCAGCTCCTAATGTCTGGTCGTTAAAGCAGGGACCAAGTCAATATCTGTTGTATAAAGTAATGAGTCAGATAGCTTTGTTTGGGGAAATGCTTCTAGTTAACAGTTGTATTATTGTTTCACTTCCTGCCTTTTTTCCCATTTGTCTTTACAGCATGAAGAATTCTGTAAAGAAGGCAGATTTTTAATTGTGTGAGCGAGTTTTGGACCACATTGACCACAGCTTGCCCTTTTTATTCCCTTAGTATGTCAAAGACTCAAATCTGGTTTTCCTGAGGCTCAGTGTCTCCCCTGACCTCAATGATTGAGACACCATTTTTTCCACAAGTAGAAGCAGGTTGTGATAGCTCTTGGTTAAGACTGGAGAATTGGTACTTCCCTGGTAGTCCAGTGGATAAGACTGTGTGCTCCCAATAAAGGGGGTGTGGGTTCGATCCCTGGTCAGGGAGCTAGATCCCACATGCTGCAACTAAGACCTGGCGCAGCCGAAAAACAAACATACAGACAAACAAACAAAAAGACTGGAGACTTTTACAGGTCATGGGGCAAGCCACTAAAATGCAAGTTTCACCTTAAAAAATGCAAATAATTTCCTTGTTTAGGACTAAGAGAAAGGGGGAAACTCAGATTAGTGGAAGCCTTAGGAGTAGACCAGAGTTGACTCTGGAAGTGTCAGCTTCCATTTCTCTCTCCACTTGGCAGGTCCAGGAGCTCAAAGACATCAGTCCCCTTTGCCCCAGACCTTGTAATGTGAGTCTTGAGATTTGTGAGAAATGAGATTGGCCCCATAATTAGCCATCTGCCTACTGTGGAAGGAGGGCCCTCTGAAGGCCACTGCACTGGAGGCATCTCAGAGATTCATAGAAATATTTGGACTCAATAGGTGCTCATTGACTGCCTACTGTGTCCATGCTCAGAGGAAATTGGGGCTCAGAGAACCTAAATTGCTTAGCTAGAAAATTCTAGAACTTGGACTAGACTCTAGGTCTTCTTTCTGTTCGTCCTCTCCTCCAATTTGATATAGTCCACCCTCCAAACTTCATCGTTATCCTTTTAATTTATGGTGGCACAGGATTACAGAGAAAAGGTGGACCTGGTTCTGCTCTGGGATGGCATTGCACTGTGACCCTGGGAAAGCTAAACTTCTCTGCTCTGATTCTCTTACCTTGGGAATGACGACAATACGGCTTGGTTCATAAGCTTGTTGTGAAGATTAAATTAGATTTTGTATATAAAATCCCTAGTACACTGCCTGAAACCATCACAGATATTCTCTCCTCCTATGTTTAGAATGCCTAAAATCCACACTATTTAGCCATTTAATTTCAGGCTTCTCATGTAAATATGGCTACCCCTGAAAGCTTTGTGGTCATGGTGTATTATTCGCCCCTGCATATGTTTTATAGTAACTAATTTGGAGACCTCAGTCATCAGAGGGAAGAGAACATCTGTCTACCCATCTAGTCCAAGCCCTTAGTCTTTGTATTTTTGCTTTCTACATAGGTGAAAAAACTGAAATTCTATTAAGTGAAGAAAGTCAAAGACAAATATTGTATGATATCGCTTATATGTGGAATCTAAAAAAAAGATACAAATGAACTTATTTACACAACAGAAACAGACCCACAGACATAGAAAACAAACTTATGGTTACCAAAGGGGAAGGTGGGGGGAAGGGATAATTTAGGAGTTTGGGATTAAAATATATACGCTACTGTATATAAAATAGATAAACAACAAGGACCTGCTGTATAGCACAGGGACCTATACTCAGTATCGTGTAATAACCTATAATGGAAAAGAACCTGAAAAAGAAAAGAATATGGATATATATATATATATATATATAAAATATGGGAATATGAGTAATATATATATATGTATAACTGAATCACTTTGCTGTACGCTTGAAACTAACACACTGTAAATTAACTATAATTAAAAAAAAACCCTGAAATTCGACTCCTAACATTTAGCTCAGCTTAACCACATAGAAGGAAAAAAATTCATCAGTGAGAGATTATTTTATTTTTTGGAGAAATTTACAACGAATGCTGTACTTACTTCACATTTTAGCCTAGAGCTAAAAGTTTCTTTTGTACTTGAAAACGAAAAAGAAAAAATGCTGATGAATGACAGGCTCCAGGATAAAATACGTATATTCAAACCCAAGGGAAGTGTCTTCCACATTACGCTGCTGCATGAGTATAATTTTCTTGAATGCTGGGAAGTATTCAAGGATAAGTAGTCAAACCATTCTCCTTATAGGACAACAATACAAGCAAACATTTGACATTTTAGAGCCTTTCAAATGAAAAATGACTGACTGAAAACTAGTTAGCTGCACTAGAATCTAGCTGGTGAACATTTGCTTACCATTGTGTTCCCTTATGTGGTGGCCCTTCCTCTCTCCCCCTTCCTCCAAATACTTCTGTCACTTGCCTCTTCTTTGGAAATAATCAGACCTTAGTCTTTCTGTGCTCTGCGTGGAATTCTCATTAAGTTTTCTGACACAAAGATTTAGATTAGAAATTAATAAGCTGATTTTGCCAAGAGTTATGTAAGAAGTTAAAGAGCATAGGAGATGGACATAAAGATGTACAGCTTTTGGTGTTATTTATTTAATTAGTATAACAAATAGCTTTATGCTTGTTGGAGGTTTGTGAATTTTCTCTCTTTAGGCTAAATATATGTTATTTCTCTAAACATGTTCGTTGGTAGCTCACTGTGACACCATATGCTGTAGAGAAGAATTCAGTATGTGGGACTCTATCTTGGGCACCATCCAATGAAATGTAGTTACTTCATGCTGATCACCAACATTTTAGTGTAATCCCCAAGAATGTTTATAATTAGGTCGAACCATGTCAAATGGTTGATTTTTGACTCTTTTTTTCCCTACAAAAATGGTGGGATTTTTTGTAACTTATACAATATTAAAGATCCAGTCTACTCATTTTTTTTTCTTGAGCTAAATTATGTTGTCTGATGCCGTAATATGTTCTATATACATAAGACACTTAATATTTAATTGTTGATGGGATAGTGGGCCTGGAGTTGATTTAGTGAGACTGGTTAGGTAGGTTGTAAGGCATTTGCGTCCACCTCTACACCATGCAATGAGCATAAAACATCATGAGGCTGGGGGCTTCCCTGGTGGCGCAGTGGTTGAGAGTCCGCCTGCTGATGCAGGGGATGTGGCTTCGTGCTCCGGTCCGGGAAGATCCCACATGCCGGGGAGCGGCTGGGCCCGTGAGCCATGGCCGCTGAGCCTGCGCGTCCGGAGCCTGTGCTCCGCAACGGGAGAGGCCACAACAGTGAGAGGCCTGCATACAGCAAAAAAAACAAAAAACATAAAAACAAAAAAACAGAAAAAACAAAAAAAGAAAAAAAAACATCATGAGGCTGAGCTGGAGGTTTAATGTCTTGGTTGTATATAAAGGGAGGACATATTATGGGTCAAGGAGGTGAAGAATTTCGTAAGGCATTTGAAAAGTAAACAGTTGAAAAGGTTAAAAGTGTATCTGTTCTGATCTTGGGAGGTCAAGCCAGTAAACTTAACATCCACTCTTTGAAATGGTGTTTCTAGTCCTTCCTTGGCGTTGAAGGAGGTAGATTTTGCATGAAGGATGGCACTGCTCATAGGCCATCACCAGACAGTCTATATTCCTAATGCATGTAATTCAGAGACAGGAACAGGAGCGTGGATTGCCATTCCCAGCTCACGCTGGGGATGGAGAGGAACGGTGCAGTGCATCTGTGGGCTCTGCCTTGGATAAAGAAGCTGAGGGTGGGCTTAAGGGACCCAAAGAGACTGATGCTTGAGAAGGGGCAGGTCCAAAATAGAGACTCACGGGTGGCCGTGGACATGTTCCAGAATTCCGGTTTTCAGAATTTTAGACCAACCGTAATACTCTGTACTGTGGCACACTGTATTCCAGCTGCTGCTGACAGAAATGCCAGACTCTTCTTTGCATAGTACAAAAGGTCTCGATTGCAACAGAACTGCTGTGTCTCTCCTCTAATTCTCTGTGTCCATCTGCATCGCTAACTTTAGTTACTTGGCTATTCTCCTGCACCAATGTGCCCACACGAATGTAGAGTCTTGGTGAATCTTTACGTTTAAAAAATAAACCTGCACGTGACAAAGCAGTCCACTGTGACCTTCTTGTTTTCATCTCCCATTTTCTAGAGCATTGTCTAGAAAGTAGACTAAAGCAGTAAACGTTTCCTGAGGGTGTAGTCTTTTTGCCAGCTGCAGTGTCTGAGAGGCTATGATCCCAGGGTGTGTTAAGAAGATAGGAACTCCAGTGCGGTGAGAAAGTCTACATAAAAACAAATTGGTATATTCCCGTGATGGCTGTAAGTATCTGTTGTGATTATTATATTTTAAGTGCCAAATGACTGTAAATGGTACCAAGTGCAGAGGGGTCCCCAACACCTGGAGAAGGCTGCTGTGGAAGAGTTGATAATAGATAAGGGTCATGTTTCGGAAGGGAAGAGACACCATTCTAGGCTAGCAAAAGCATGAAAACAAGGCATGAAGTGAGTTTGGGGAGTTACAGGCAGATCGAATTGGCCAATACAGGGACAAAAGAACCACTTAGAGAGACCTAGTCTGAATTCTTTATACAGATTATTACCGCAAAATAAATTGGACAAAGTGCTGATCTAGGACCTTAATTTTGAAGTATCAATTTACACTCCTGGAACATTATTAATGGGTAGCATTTACTGAGCGCTTACTATGGGCCAAACATAGAACTAGGTGCTTTGAAGGTATTGATTCACCACTCTGGGACCTCATTTGGTAAATGAGGCCACTGAGACAGAGTTAAGTATCTTTTCAAAGTCAAGGAGGTGATGAATGACAAGGGATTCCTATCCAAGTGCACTGATTCCTGCCTTTGGGCTTTTCCCCAAGAGCCTGTAATAAAAATCGAAGGGAATATAGTGTGGTGACCAAGGTCACTAATGCCTGATGCTTTCATTTGCAAGCTTTGGGAAGGTTACACAATCTATGCCTTAGTTTTCTTGTGTGGACCATGGGGATAGTGACACAGGTCCTATCTCACAGGGTGGCCGTGAGGATTCAGTAGAATAACGAGATGTCAGAACATGCTCGGTAGGGGCTGGCTGCCGTGAGAGAGTGGGGAGTGCTCAGCCCTAATCTTCCTGCAGGATAGAAGGAGCAATGGAAGCTCACAAATATGAACTGTTTGTTCAAGTACAAAGTTGGGATTAGAATGGAGCCCTCTTGTCTGTAAGAACAAGGGGTCTTGTCTCAACCCCTGCTAAATCAGGATGTGTGGTCAGGCCAAAATGGCTGAGGATTGCTTTGGAAATAATAAGAAAAAGACATTTTAAGGTCAATTCTGATGCTTGTGGATGAACAAATCATTTAATTTTGTGCAATAGGAAGATACGTGTGTGTTTGTGTGTACAGAGTGCTTGTTTTTTTTGTTTCTAAATAGGCAACTAATTATTCAGAAGTAGTCACTAATTCTTTACTTCTGTATTTTTAAATATGTGTTTCCCTACATTAAAATAAAGATGGATTGAACTTTCAAATACTCACAACATTGTATATACGATATATTGCTATTCCTAAACGACTTTTGTATGCTGAATTTATTCAACAACATACAAACAGTCTTGATGATTATCCGTTATCTCAAAATCCCTTTTTGATGGCCCTCCTTGATTTCAGAGACACCAAGAAATCAGGCTCCAGGGGCAAGGCCAGCCCCTCTGCTGGCCTGGCGACCCTCCCCATCCAGGGGCAAGAGAGGGTTGGGCTGGAGGTGGGCAAAGCTGCTGAGGCTATCTGACTTCCCTTGCAGCACAGGAGCAAGGGAGAGTGACCAGACTCCCATTCTAGATGCTGACTAAGTGCCACGCAGAGATGAGAAGGTCAAGGGCTGCCCTGATAAATGCCCAGGCCTTGGTACCAGTGTCTACTCAGGTGCATCATCTCTCTAGGATCTTACTCTCACTCTCTCCTCAGGGAGAAAAGGGTCACTTCCTCTCAGCACCCACCCTCTCTTCCTACTGCATCCCAAGGCTCTCATCCACTAAGCAGAATCAGAAGGGCAGTGCATGCATGGACCTTCCCCTACCCCCATCCCAGCAACGTGGGTGCAGATTTCCCCCTAACAGGACCAGCTCCTTGAGTTTTCTGCCCTGTGTTCAAAAGGGCCCCATGCTTGGTTTGTTGTTCTGCTGTTGCCCTCTTGAAATTCCTAATCCTTTTTTTTTTGGCTGCACCGCACAGCCTTTGGGATCTTAGTTCCCCACCAGGGATTGAACCCGCGCCCCCTGCAGTGGAAGCTCCGAGTCTTAACCACTGGACCGCCAGGGAAGTCCCAATCATTTCTTTTTTTTTTTTTCTTGGTGGTACGCGGGCTTCTCACTGTTGTGGCCTCTCCCGTTGCGGAGCACAGGCTCCGGACGCGCAGGCTCAGCAGCCATGGCTCACGGGCCCAGCCGCTCCGCGGCATGTGGGATCTTCCCGGACCGGGGCACGAACCCGTGTCCCCTGCATCGGCAGGCGGACTCTCAACCACCGCGCCACCAGGGAAGCTCCCAATCACTTCTTAATAAGGGCCCTACATTTTCGGTTTGCTCCGGGGCCCACAGACTATGTAGCCAGCCAGTCCTGCCCCCTAACATGCTCCTTGACTTTCGTATATTTACTTTCAAAGACAAGTTCAAGGATACAGTAGGTAAGAAAGGAGCAGACTGCTTCTGTTAATTTAAGGAGAAGTGGACTTGCTGGGATAAAAAGGTTTAAATCGTATCAAGGCTTTTTGATGTGCATGTTGCCAGATACTTTAAAGTACTTGTATCTATTTATTCTTGCAGCCATGCAATGGATATTCTCACTCAAACCATTTTGCAAATGCATGGAGTATAAGTGGTATCTTCTTGTTTTGTTTTGTCTGTTTACGAGCAAGTTAGACTATGTTTCAAATTCTGTTACACCATTTGTGTTTCTTTGGTGAATAGCCTATTGTCATCTTTTCCCAGCTTATATGCTAGTCTTAGTGTCTTTCAAGTGATTCGTATGAGTTCTTTGGAGAATAAAGACATTTGCCCCTTGTGATTTTTTTCCCCCAAAGGGTTGTTTGGCTTCAATTACATTTGTTGCTATTTGTTTATTTTTCTTATATGAAGTTTGAAATTTTTATATGGTTGAATGTCCTGATAATTTTCTTTGTACTTTCTTCTGTTGGTTTTAGGTTAATAGACTTATAACCGTCTAGAAATTTGATAAATATTTAGTTCTGTTTTCTTTTGAATTTATATCTTGTGAGTTTTATACTTTGTTTTTTGAGTAAGATGAGGATATGATTTTTAAAAAAATAGATACCTAGTTGTCCCAGGACCAGTTATTATTTCTTCCTTCTTCACAGATTTTCAGGGTTACTTTCCTGTCTTCACTGTTTATATACGAATTTTTCTCTGGGCTCTCCATTCTGTTCAACTGGTATTTCTGATTTAATTGGTGTACCTTTATATGCCATAAATGGTATAGGACTGGTCCATTTCAAAATCCTTGTAAGTTTTGCACACATTTAATTATTACACCATTTATGGATATGATTGGATATTTCACCATATCCAAACGGTAAAATAAAAGCATAATAAACTTGCCTTCAAAAATATTGCAATATACAAAGCAACATTTTTAAAAAATCAGCATTGTTTCCTTCCTGTCAAATACTGTAAATAAATGAAACCTTCTTTTAATGGCAAATACTGTGGTCAATCAAAGCACAGACTAATGAATTCAGATTAAGTTCTGTGGTCTTCAGACACTTGCCAGCCTTCAAAAGAAAGAGTAGGGCTTCCCTGGTGGCGCAGTGGCTGAGAGTCCGCCTGCCGATGCAGGGGACGCGGGTTCGTGCCCTGGTCCGGGAGGATCCCGCGTGCCGCGGAGCGGCTGGGCCCGTGAGCCATGGCGGCTGAGACTGCGCGTCCGGAACCCGTGCCCGGCAACGGGAGAGGCCACAACAGTGAGAGGCCCGCGTACCGCAAAAAAATAAAAAAGAAAGAAAGAAAAAAGAAAAAAATAAAAAGGAAAGAGTAAAATGGGGACTTTTCAAAAAGAAAAAAAAAGCATCCTCTTTCTCTACCTCCAAATAATTTTATTTTCTGGTCTGTTCTCAGGTGTCTGTTTTTCTCTTAACCACTGTCAGATTTAAGTAGTTTTCCTATGGATTTAAAGTGTACAAGTGGCATTTCTTTTAAATGTTCAACATTCAGACTCTTTACTAAATCATTGTCTCATATTGATCTATGTTAAATTTATTTTTCTGGACTTGATTCTTTGTAGTTTGAAAACTTGCTAGTTTTATAATTTGGATAAACTAAAAAGGCAAAGTCTGTGTTTACCTGATAGCTATTACCTTGTTCATTCAACAGACAAGATACCTTGTCTGTATCGAGGGTCTACAAGCAGCTGGCACTGTGGGTAGCAGTGATCTCCACAGACAGAGTCCTTCTCTGGGGAACCCTCGGGGCACATTCTGGGAGGAGGGCAGTTGCTCCGGTCATACAGAGTCTCATGGGCCGTAGTAGAGAGTTTGGGCTTAAGCCAGGACCCAATGGGAAACTGTTAAGGGGTTTAAACTGGGCTGGTGATACGATCTGGTGATGTGCGTATCATTGTCTATGACACCTCAAGAAGATCGGGAAGGAGGGGTCAAAAGGGCTGGGGGAAGACAGGGCAAAATATTTAATTCCATCTCTTGACTGTAAAAGATAGAAATCTGGAGGCAAGCAAGATTATCCTGCCTGTCTCACACCATACATCCGAAAACATTTCCTTAGCTATCATCACACTGAGAAAAACAATACCATCACAAATGCCTGAAATGTTTACGTTTGATTTAAATAAGTGAAGGCCCTGCAAGTTGCATTCCAACAAAGTCTTTATGAACGTACTGCTATCATAAACATGCCCTAGAATTTCCATTGGGGTTCCACAAAATGTATTCGATTTTTAGGATGAGTATAATAATTTTACAAGAAGGTGAATGAAGAAGGGCCTGGAGTAGCGGAAGACACTGATGCACAGCTTGAAATGTCCAATCCCCGTCACCTGTCCTTCCTTCAGACAAAATGGGAGAGTCAGAATGTCCCTGTCAGCTTCACGGATGAGGCGATGCCTTTGTTCTAGAAGAATTTGAGACGAGAATTCTAGGGAATTTTACAGTTATTAATCAAGTATCTGTACATCGAATGAAGTAAAGGAACAACAGCTATTGGTGGAGTATTTGATCTACTTTGGCTAAAAGGCAAAGCTGTTATATTTTCAAAAGAGAGGAGAGATTAGATCCTAAGTTGCTATATTCAAGAACTATTCCAGTTTCAGGCAAGATTTATTTTGCTTAACGTTTCTCATTTTATAGAAGCCAGACCTTTCGCTTCACTGGCCCCTGCAAACCTTAAGTAAGGTTATGACCGCAACTTGTATGATAAAAGGGCTATACATGCAGAATTTAGGGAGAGCGATTTTTTTTTAACGCATAAAGCTTTGAAAAATACAACACAGATTGTAGGTGGAAGCTGAATTAAACTTTTTAAAAGAAGAAAGACCTACCAAGGCATCTGTTCATTGCCCAGAGCAAATTAAACTATTTCACAGGATCTGGAAGCCTTATCAAATTTATCATGTGGCTATATATACAGCTTCTTATTTTTACTTGGTTGTGCTTTTTTAAAAGTTACAGTTCATCACTGTTAAAATAATTACTTTATGCCTATTACACCTTTCACAGAGTCAGTCTTTTCACGTAGAAAAAATACCTTTAGGACTCTTTCTTTTTTTTTTTGGCTGCACTAAGTGGCCTGCAGGATCCTAGTTCCCGGACCAGGGATAGAAACCAGGCCCTTGCACTGAAAACGCAGAGTCCTAACCACTGGACTGGCAGGGAATTCCCAATTTTTTTTCTTGAATTCTAAGTTTTATCTTTGGTAAGCATACATTTCTGCAGTTCCAACATTGATCACCAGGTGCAGCAGACAGACTCTTCCTTTGTTCCTTATTGGTTCACATAACAGAAATCCAGTAGCAGGGTGAGTGTCAGGACCTATTCGAACTGGTTTATGTCTTGGGGATGTTCTTACCTGATTTCTTTCTGTCTTTCTGCTTTGCTGCATGCATCTTCATGGTAAGGTGCATGCTCCTTTTTGATACACTATGGTTGGTAACAACTCCTAGGGTTATAATCCAGAGAGAGAGAGCACCATTTCCCCACCATTGACAACTTTGGCCATTTAAGTGCCCCTCTCTATCTGCCTAGTCAATCACTGGTCAGTGAGGATGGGTTCATGTTGATTGGCTTAGGACAGGCAGAGCTCCCTGCTGGAGACAGAGGTGAATTCACTGTCACCCAATCATGAGAGAGCTACACAGAGGCAGGCGGATGGAATGGATTCAGGGTGGGGGCAGTCACTGCACTCAGTGTACTGCTTTGGCCTCTCCTCCCTTCCAGTTCTGATTTAGAAGGATTCTGGCTATCTGTGAAGTACTCTGTTGCTGCCATTCATATTTTCTCAGTTGCTTTGTGCTCAGAGATGCCTCTTGGCAGGAATGGTTACCTCTCCTCCTATCAAATAGAATGGTGGCTTCCCACTGTGGTTCCAAGGGAACCTTCTCTCCCAACCCAAGGAAGGTGGAAGAGATGTAGGAGGAGAATAATGACACTCCTAGGGAGCATGGCAGGTAATAAAATTGGGTCTTTCATTTGGGCACAAAGAAAGATCACACTGGACATGCAAGGTCAAAAGTCGCACACCCAAAGGGAAGACATGGCAGTGAAATAACCCAGGAAATTTTTATATATGTTTTATATATATATATATAATTTCTTTTCAGTTGAGGAAAGAGGAAGTTGATTAACAACTCTAGCTCTTCCATTTGACCTTTAACTTTTAGGGTCCTGGTTTGTGGTTGTAAAGTGGTTTTTAGTTTTGCTAGAGGGGTGGTAACTTTTTTTTTTTTTTTCTGTACGCTGGCCTCTCACTGTTGTGGCCTCTCCCGTTGCGGAGCACAGGCTCCGGACGCGCAGGCCCAGCGGCCATGGCTCACGGGCCCAGCCGCTCCGCGGCATGTGGGATCCTCCCGGACCGGGGCACGAACCCGCATCCCCTGCATCGGCAGGCGGACTCTCAACCACTGTGCCATCAGGGAAGCCCTAAGGGTTGGTAACTTTTTGAGTCAGGGAGGAATAGAGAATGTGGGAGTCGAAAGGGGTCTTGAAGATGACCTCCTCCGATATTCCTCTCCCCGGTCTGATACGCTGCACTGATTGTTGCTGAAAAGTCTTGAGTAGCTTCAGGACCACCCAGCTAGTCAGGGAGTAAGTGTGGATCCGAGCTATGAATTCTGGTTTCTTCACTTAAGTGATTTCTTAACGGTATTTAGTGCCTTGTGTCTTCTCTGTGGCAGGAAAACCTGCTGTTGTAATCTTCTTTGCCAAGCAGGGCTGTTTGGATCTCTCTTAATTCCCTTCACAGAATTTTGACAATAGACTTCTGCTCATGACTTTCTAATAAATGGGCCGTGTGGGATGGGAAACATAATAAGATCCTAAGATTGTCTTGTATTAAATAAGATTAAGATCTGAAATGTATAGCCCTTTTTTTCCCCTTTCACCGTTGGTAGACTTACTGCTTATGTGTGAAAGGAGGAGAGTCAATGCCTTTTAAGATTTATTATTCAGAATTTCCACAAATTTGGATAAATCATCACAGACAATTAAGGTAAACATAAATAAACATGCTTTGTATAAAATCCCTAAAATCAGTGAGTGGCCATAGGGTGCAAAGGTCCGTAATTGTCTGGGTTTGGGTCACCTAAAGCCACAAAATATTGCTGCCTGTCCCTTTACAACACTTTCTGTTGAAAGGTGAGGTTGGTATTTTCTCCACTCTTTCCCTGTCCTCCATGTCCTGCAGTAACGTAACCTCTGTCACCGAGATGGCTTGATGATGGAATTGTGTTGGACATGGTGTCCGGCACATGGGATGTTGAATGAATGAGTGCGTGGATTGAGAAGAGGCACCTACGACTTTGTCACTTGAGCCTCCTGATGCCAGGAAACAAGCATGTGTCTTTGAATTCGCCCTCAGATCCTGCTGAAACAGCCTTGAACTTCAGAAAGAACCATGTCTTTCCCTGCCCATCTGGATTAAGCCAAACACGGTCTTCTCATGATCTTTGGGACATAGTAGTCCTTCAGAACTTTGGAGGAAAATCATTGGTTCAAATTGTAGTGAGGGTGTTACTAGCATGAAACTGTCTTGTGAATGACTTACAGTATGATGGAAATTCTTGTGCTGACGCACTACCCTTTAGCCTGTCCATGGTCTGATCCTCTCATTACTCTGCTCAGAAACCCAGCTGTGAAGCACCATCTGTCAGCAGCGGCAGCAGCAACCGTCTTAGTGTCAGCTGACATCTGTGTTAACTCTGGAGGAATTGCCTGAAGGCCGTTTTAGGTGGGTGTGACGCTCGCGGGGAGCAGGCTCCGCCTTGGTGCCTTTTGTGAAATACTGCCTGGCCTTTTCAACTTAAAACCACCCGTGATGGAGTGCCAAGTGCTTGCTTTTTCGCGTGCTGGAAGACTCTTTTAGGACTTCTGCATTCCATGATACATTAAACCTTATGGCTAATCTTCCTTCTCCTCTCATAATACTGCCATGCAGTGAGACTTGAGTAAATGCTCAGATGATAGACTCAGGGTAGGATTTTCTGCTTTCTGCTTCATTCTGCAGAAAATGGCGTTGGGGAATCTACTGGGTTGAATCTACTGGGTCCTCCCCCTCCCTTCCTGAAACATCAGAATGTGACGTTATTTATTTATTTATTTATTTTTTTAATTTTTTTTTTTTTTTGGCGGTACGTGGGCTTCTCACTGTTGTGGCCTCTCCCGTTGCGGAGCACAGGCTCCAGACGCGCAGTCTCAGCGGCCATGGCTCACGGGCCCAGCCGCTCCGCGGCATGTGGGATCTTCCCAGACCGGGGCACGAACCCGTGTCCCCTGCATCGGCAGGCGGACTCTCAACCACTGCGCCACCAGGGAAGCCCGACGTTATTTAGAAATAGGGTCGTTGCAGGTGTAATTATTAAGATGAGGGCACACTGGAGTAGGGTGGGCCCTTAATTCCATAAGGCTGGCGTCCTTCCAAGAAGGGATACAGAGTCACATGGAAGGAAGATGGCCATTTGATGACAGGCAGAGGTTGGAGGTACGCTGCCACAAACCAAGGAATGCCAAGGATTGCTGACAACTGCCAGAAGCCAAGAGAGAGATTCTTGGCATGGAGGAGATTCTCTCTAGAGCCCTTGGAGGGAGCACGGCCCTGCTGGCACCTCGATTTCAGACTTCCAGCTTCCAAGACTGTGAGACAATACACTTCTCTTGTTTTAAGCCATCCAGGTAGTGGTAATTTGTTACAGCAGCCCTAGGAAGCTAATACAGAGTACTATACAGTGTGTCGCCACTGGGAATCTGTATGAATTTTGTTAAGCTCAGTTTGCATGCTCAACACATGGCCATTATGTAAAGACTAACGTTTGGAGTAACATAGATACAACTGGTGCCCGTAAGGAAGGGCTAGTGCTTTTTAGGAAATAGTACGAGAACAGGGCTATTTCATTAGGAGTAAATTTCCAGTTTACTCACTCAGTCAGTCCTTCAGTCTTATGCCAGTTCATTCAACACACATGTACTGATTGACCATAATATGCCAAGCACAGTGCTTGCTCTGAAGAGTAGAGCAGTGAACAGAATAGTTATGGAATCTGCCCTTGTGAAGTTGAGAATCCAGTGGAGGAGAAAGACAGGAATTTGTTCATAATCAACCTACATATTTTTTAACATCATTATAAAAGAAGAAAGTCACGCTAAAAAGCGATGAGATTTTGTGAATCATTTAGTATTTGGGAATATCACTTAATGATCCTATTTAAAAACTTAAACCTACTGCATTTATGTTCAATTCTATTTCTGTGTCTGTGTTTTATATCCTCACCCAGTATAGACGGTCTTGTTTTTCTACTGCTAATCATAATCCTTCACATGCAGTAGGTTTAGCATGTAGTTGCTGAATTAAATTGAATTATTGATTAAGAATAAAAGTAGGGAGGATGGTTAATAATAGCTAACATCTATTAAGTATCTATTATATATATGCCTTATAGAATTGACCTCTTTTTTTTTTTTTTTTTTTTGCAGTATATGGGTCTCTCCCTGCTGTGGCCTCTCCCGTTGCGGAGCGCAGGCTCCGGACGCGCAGGCTCAGCAGCCATGGCTCACGGGCCCAGCCGCTCCGCGGCATGTGGGATCTTCCCGGACCAGGGCCCGAACTCGTGTCCCCTGTATCGGCAGGCGGACTCTCAACCACTGCGTCACCAGGGAAGCCCTAGAGTTGACCTCATTTTATTCTCATAGGTGTTTCTATGAGTTTCTATTTCCCAGTACACCACTTTACAGATGGAGAGACTGAGGGTCTCAGAAAGTAAAAAAACTTCCTCCACCTCAACCAGCTAGTTAGCGGCAAAGCCAAGATGTGGGTCCAAGCAGTGGGCAGTCAGGCTCCACGCCCTGGGCCTCACCTCCGGCTTTAGAAACACTTGCAGGCATCCTGCTGCCTTCCATGGATTCGTTTAAGAGGACTGTGTCGGAATCCTGTGCCTTCCTTCTTTTTCTTTTTACTAATCACAGACTCCGGGAGTAATGCAGAAAAGATTGGCTTTAATTCACATTTTTGTCTAAGAAAATCTTCTTTCCTCACCAAGGTAAAAAGAGCATGACACTAGAATGTGGAATGATTGCTGATCACTTACATCATTTCTATTTAATTCTTTCTCTCTTTAGCCTTTGGCTTATAAGCTAATGTCACTTAAATGACTAGATACCCTGCAGGGTCGTGTGTGGTTAAGCCCAGCCTTGCATTTCACGTCATGGTTTCACTTGTGTGGTGTTGGAGCGGGGAATTCCGCTCCTGTGCTGTCTGCCTTGAGGCCGAAGCTGTTGCTTTTCCTAGAGAGAATGTGGACCATCCCCAGGAAGAGGGCAAAGGGGACGTCCCCAGGCCTCTCCTGGCTGTCCAGCTCCAATCAAAGCCCCACGGGCTTTGGAAGAGCCAAGCTTTGTGCAGCAGGTGTGTGTTCGGGTCTCAGAGCCCTGTGCTGCTCCATTAGCGTCTGTGATGTGGGCTGGTTGGCAGCCCATCCTGGAAGCTGCTGCAGGATTGTAAGTAAATGACTCCAGAGGAGCTGCTGACTCAGCCGTGGGGTTGTCCCTGTTCCTCTCCTGGAAGAACTCTGTGTACTTTGTTCGCCTGCTCCAGCCGCAGCCCTCAGGATCTGATTTCAGCTGGAAACAAGCAGCTCTAGAAGTTTCAAAGTTAAAAACCACAAGTATTGAATCCAGCACTCTGTCATGGCAGCATCATTCCCAGTAGCTACAAGGTGGAAACACCCCAAGTGGCCATCAGTATGCCCCCCAAAGTGGTACATACACACAATGGAATACTATTCACCCCTAAAAAGGAATGAAGTACTGATACAGGCTACAATCTGGATGAACCTTTGAAAACGTGATACGTACAAAAAGCCAGACACAAAAGGATGAAGATTGTATGATTCCGTTTATATGAAATATCTAGAATAAGCTTATTTGTAGAGATGGAAAGCAGGTTAGAGGTTACCAAGGGCTGGAGGACAGAGGAATGGGGAGTTACTGGGTAATTGTACAGAATTTCTGGGTCAGGTCATGGAAAAGTTTGTAAACAGTAGTGGTGGGTGTACAACAGTCTGAATGTAATGGATGCCACTGAATTGTACACGTAAAAAATAGTTAAGATGGCAAATTTTATGTTATATGTGTTTTTAAAATAATGAAAAAAATGCAGCACCCTGAACCAGATCTTGCATCTCTCAGCAATGAGCTAACTGTCGAAAACCATCCTTGGCTTTTCTCAGGCTGGACATAAACCTGTGAGAACTGTGGCCTTGTAGGGGAAGGGCCCAGCACACGGGCAGGGTGAAGGAGGTGCTCAGTTAACGGGTCTTGTTTCCTGTTTCTGCCTGGACTGCCCCCCAGTTACAGCATGTGTGGCCTGCTCAGTGGCCCTGAGGTCACTTGTTAGGTGCTTTGGAAACTGGAGTAAAGAAAGTTCCAGTTAAGACATTAAATGGCTTGAAAGGGGAAAAAAAAAAAAATCAACACATGACTGAAAGTTCTCTATTTCCTTTCCTTTCCTTTCTTCTTCTTGTCCTCCTGAGACTGTATTTCCAATCTTTACCAGGAAAGAACAAAAAATGGAGAAGCAAAGCAAAGGACATCATCTACTATTCTTCACTCACAATAAAGTGAGGCAGGGGCTCAGGACTTGATTCCTCCTCGTTTCACTCTAGTTCAGCGTCTCCAACTCTGGAGAACTCATCTATTAAATCCCCGCTGGCCTGCAAGAGCTAATACGTGTTCACAGTATGTGTTGAGTTTCTTTCCAAAAACTAATATGCACCTGGGCCAGGGATTAATCCAGATCATTTTTTGAGGTAACTAATATTATTATTCTGTATATACAGACATTTGAACTGTGTATCAAAGAAGATAAGAAACTATCTCAAGGTAACAATCAGGCAAATAACAGTGAATTCAACACACAAACATGACCCACTGCTCCCGTGATCTAATTCTGAGATACAGAAAAAAAAAAAGAGAAACTCTCTTTCCTTTGGTGTGGACATTTAATATTAAAGCAGACTATTATGGTGCACGGCAGCCACTTGGAAACAAGGTGCGGGAGAGAAACAGGAAATAAGGGGCTAAGGCCCTCACCACGTGGGTCCACGTGCTCCTTTGTAGATTTCCTGTCCGAGGTCTGTGGCTGAAATCTGCAGGAATGAGTTCAGTGCATATAGTCTGGAGTTGATAAAGGGCATCAATTTTGCAGCGGATTTCTTGGACTCTTTAAGAGTGTTAGAAATCATAGGACCCCACTGATTCATTTTTTTGTTACGTCTTGATTGATCTTTTCTGTTTTCCCCTTTACCTTCCTCATGTTATCAATAAATAACAACGGAATGTCTGACTGTCTTGTTTTAAACGTCTGCATTTGCACAGTCAGCCTGGGCACTGGGAAAGAGAAGAGAGAAGAAACTTAGTGTTGCAATTTTATATATGAGGATTTTTATATTAGAAGAGACTTAAAATCCTATTCTAATAGGGTCCCCATTTAATGAACATTCTCCTCTTCAGACATTGGGAAAACCTGTCACCCTCTAACAGAAAGCCTGAAGGAATCAATGATTGGAATCACATTCTTCTGCCAACATTCCCAGGTTAACAGTGTGCCCCAAGTGACCGAAATGATTGACCCACCAACTAATTTGTCCATACAGTGGTTCACGTTTACACGTGTGTATGTTCACCTGTTCACAGACAATGCTTACCAACTTCAGTGCGTTATTAGTCTTTGCTTGCTTTGGTATTTGTATATTTGATACCTAATTGTTTGTTCAATTGCCCTCATTTGGGCCTCTAGCCTCCACTTGGGAGGAAATTCAATAAAAAGCCAAATTTTACTGTACCAAATCCAGCAGGCACGGTTTGGCTATGCTAACAACTCCTAATGAGGGTTTTGGCCATTGGTCAAATAAACAAACTTTCATGTAGCAGTTGGATAGAAAGCAGAATTGCCAACTCTGTTTATGCTTGAGGGATTTTTTGCTGGATCTATAAGGCATGTAGAATTTATATGCGTATGTAATATTTACTTACCATTATATAATAGTAAAATAATAATTAGTGTTTCAAATTTCATTTCTTGTTTCCTGATACAAATTGAACTGTGATAAATGTGTCAATAGTAAACACTCGTGGTGGACTCTGGCCGGGACCGGATGTGATTGAATGCTTTACAGCCCCTAGCTCAGAGCAACCTCTCCCACGCTGAAAGGTGGCGGTACAGTTCCCCTATTCTTAGTAGAGAAAATAGGTAGTTGGTTTTGTTTGTTTGTTTGTTTTTATCCATGTTTTATGGATGAAGGCAGTGAAGCTTAGAGAGTTTGAGAGATCTTCTCCCGGGCATGGTGCATGGAAGTGGTAAACATGGATTTTGAACTCCCGTGGGTCTGACGTCGTGATGGACAGTTGTACGTGTCAGCTTGGCCAGGCTGTAGTACCCAGCTGTGGACTCAGACGCTAATCTAGGTGTTGCTGGGAAGGTGTTTTGTGAATGTGGTGAACACTTGCAATAGTTGACATTAAGGAGACTACTGTTGATGGTTACTGTCGACTGGACCGTGGGCCTTCAATCCAATCACTTGAAGGTCTTAAAAGCAAAATGTGAGATTTACTGGAAAAGAAGGAGTTCTGCCTCGAGGCTGCAGCATTAACTCCTTCCTGAGTTTCCATCCTGCTGGCCTGCCTACCCTACAGATTTCCAACTTGTCAGTTTCAACTATCCTGTGAGCCAATTCCTTTAAATCCCTCTCTGACTCTGTATCTATATATATTATATGTGTTGATATTATATATATATCTTACATATATGCATATATGAATAACCCTATGTATATATATTTATAGAAATAATGCCATAATTTTCCCTGGTCATTACATGTATCCTGATAGGAGATATTTACACATCTCCTATCAGTTCTGTTTCTCTGGAGAAGGACATCAAAGCCTGGGCACCATGACACCCATTTGCAAAAAGTGAAAGAGGTTTCCATCTCCACATTACAGGAGATGAAACAAGATTCAGAGTTTGAGAGACGTGCTCATAGATACGCATGTGGCTTGGAGATGGTAGAGCTCAGGTTTGAGGCCAGAGACTCCAGAGATAGTGCTCGAAACACTCGAACCCAAATCACTCCAACTGCATGAGAAGTGGGCAGCTGTGATGGATACAGGACAGGGCGGCTGATGTCTGTTAATCACTTGTATGTGTGACGGTCGCCGCGCTGAGCACTTTGCCTGGTCCTCCTGGGTTCTTGGTACAGCTTCCTGTGGAGGTCAAGGCATCGGTCAGAAGGAGAAGCTCCTGGCTGCTTCTCAGACCGTATGGCAGGTCTGAATCACCTGGAGGGCATGTGGAAACACAGGTGGCTGGGCCCTCCCCCACCCCCGCCCCGCTTCCCATTTAAGGGCAGGGGAGATGAAGCTCTGCCTTTTGTAGTGGAGCCGTCACAGAATCTGTAGATATATTTTGAAACCAGCGCACCTCAGTTCTTGCTGGTATTAGTGTTTTCTCAGGTCTGGCTGTGCTTCCCCTGCAGCCCTCTGTGGTGATCAGCTCTTGTTCTGGCTGTGGAAGCATCACATCCGCTAAGCGGACTCCCCTAGGCGGGTCCCCAGCAGACGCTCCTCTGCTTGGGGTCCTGTCGCTGCCACAAGGGATCCCAGGCGACTCCAGGAAGTCGCACCTCCGGAGCTCCCTGAGTCCAGCCAGATTACCCTGCAGCCTGACGTGGCCACGCGTCTGGTTGGTGCTGGGGTGTCTAAGGGCGATGATCTCCGGTGTGCTAATTATAGGGAGCGAGGTGACAGCACCCCTCTGTGCCCAGAGCTTCTCTTTATCTAACACACCGCCCCCTCTCTCAGAGGAAGCCCAGAGAGAGAAACAGGATGCAATCTGGGTATGTCTTACCTGTGCTTCCCTTTTGCCTGGTCCTTTCCAGTTATTTCCCTAGGCTGGGCTTCCTGCCCCATCTTCCCACCACCTCCCTCTGGTCTGGACTTCCCTTATATAAAACTCCAGGATCGAATCTGACAGGTCTGGCCCTTGGTTTGCTAAAGGAGGTGAGATATGTTGGCAGTCCCTTCCTAAGACAATAACTTAGCTCACAGAAACATTGTCACACGACAGATGTGTTTTTGACTATTAGAAACCAAGTATCCCCTTGTTCTTTCCTTCTGAGGTCCTCCTGTGACAGTTCTTCTGTAAGTGCCCCCTCTCCTCCTGCCCACAACACACACACCTTTTCCCTTTCCACTTGAACTCACTGGGGAGATGGTTATGCTTCCAGAAGCAAGGCAGAAGAGACGAGCATATTAATAGTATCCAAAATATGAAACCCACTACACTAAGATTTATTGAGTATTTTCTGAATGCACTCTCCTAAGTGATATATCTGCATGATTTTATGTAATCTCACTCCACCCTGTTTATAGCTGAAAACACTAAAGCATCGAGGGGTTTTATCGTTTGCTCAATACTAGTAAGTGGCAAATCCAGGTATAAACCCCGGCCTCCTGACTCTAGATCCTACACCCTACCCACTTAAGTGTACGTGAAAGCTGGTTACAAGCTGTGAAACCAGATTTAATACAAGATTATATGTAGTTGATCCTCACTATTTGTGGATCCCATATTTGCAGATTTGCCTACTAGCTGAAATTTATTTGTAACCCCAGAAGGGGACTCACGATGCTTTCATGGTCATCCTCGGATGTGCACAGAGGGTGAAGAATTTGAGTGGCCGGGCGTGCAGGATCCCAGCTGAGGTTGAGCCAGGCTGACTTCTTGTTTCAGCTCTCATGCTGCAAGTAAGGGTCCTTATAGTCTCTGCAGCGCCACGTGTTTCACATTTTTATGTTTTTATTGGTGAATTCACCATTTGAAATGTGTAGTGCTGAAGAGCTAGGTGTCTAGAGTTCCTAAGTGCAGGAAGGCTGTGATAGGCTTTACCTGTGTTAGGTCAGCTTCCTTTAGGCTTGAGTCGCAGTGCTGTCGGCCTTGAGTTCAATGTTAATGTATGAACAATATATATTAAGTAAGGTGTCTGTATTTTCTTTTCTTTTTTTAAAATGTTTTTATCTTATATTGGAGCATAGCTGATTAACAATGTTGTGTTAGTTTCAGGTGTACAGCAAATTGATTCAGTTATACATATACATGTATCTATTCTTTTTCACATTCTTTTCCCATTTAGGTTATTACAGAATACTGAGCAGAGTTCCGTGTGCTATACAGTAGGTCCTTGTTGGTTATCTAATTTAAATATAGCAGTGTGTACATGTCAATCCCAGACTCCAGGGTGTGTTTAAAACCACGCATAAAACAAGTTTACGTATTGATGGGTTGACAAAAATGTGATCAGAGGCTCACAGACACCTAATCCTGTGTTTCCCCTCAGAGCAATGATTCCCTGTCGTTAATTCAGTGTTTACAGAGACTTCAAGGAACTTAACAAGAATGGACTGTATCGATCTCTCTGTTACCTTGCTTTCCTTAATTAGTTAATTCATTAAATACTCAGACATTTAAGAATGCTTTACTTATCAAAAGGCATACATTCTTAATGGAGGTGATATCACCCCCAAGGGGACAAAAGTTGGTTCTTGCGGTGGAGGGGAGTGAAAATCTTATTCTTTTTATATAAAAAGCAGATATATATATATATATATATATATATATATATATATATATATATATATATACACACACACACAGTACATAAGAAATCTGCAGTACAGCTGTGGTATTACAATTTCAGTTGGAGGGTGATAAGGAAAAATGTCTAAAAAAGTTTCCTTGGAGGGAGGGCCATCATGAAACAAAGGTTGATACACACAGTTGTAGGGCACAGTGAATGATATGATGAAGCATCTAAAGTATTTACTAGACTATGCAGCACAGCATATGCGTTCAGTGTTAGCTATTTATTAGAAAAATCATTAATAATAGTATTTGTTTCCTCAATCTTCTTCCCTTTCTTCATAGGCCAGCATTTCCTATACTGCAGATCATGGTCTTCTGAGGGATCTGCCCACACATTTTCAGATCTGTCTGAAAATTTCTCCTGAAATTTGTTGTTCTCTTTTGTGCTTTAATTTTTATGATGATCTTAAAGATGATGCTTGCATACCGGTCCTCTTTGTAGCAGAGTCCTCCCACAAGACTTCATTGCCCAAGTTTGCACCTGGCTTTTAAGGAGGGAGCTCTCCTTCAGTGGTTATAGGCCAGTAAGGGATAAAAGAAGAGCAGACTGAAAGCACGTGAATGATACAGTCAGAGCAAGTGAGGGCCAACTGACGTGCACCCTGTTGTAGCAGGAAGGACTCCCCAAGTTCAAGTGGGTGGAAGTGGTGGGCAGGGCGAGTCCCCAGAGGGCCAGGGTAGTGTGGACATGCCCAACCCAAGAGCCCATTGGCTTCAGGAGCCAGTGCTGTATTTACGTTTTCAAGGGCAATGTCATCTCAGCAAAATAACATCATCTGCCAGGTTAAATTAATGCTGTTCATTTGAATTTTATGGGTTTTATTGTTTTCATGTCCAATTCGTTAGTTTGTTTTGGTCTTATTGTTGAATCAGATCTAAGGCAGATGGAGGTCATTTCTAGTTTTCCATTTGTGCATCACAAATAACAATATAATAAAAATAATTTCTATAAGTTAGTGGTGCACAATAATTTTTTTTTTGCCACATTACAGTAGTATTTGCATGACTCAGGTTTGAGGAACGACCATGGACTCATAGAATCATAGACTATTTGAGCTGCTGGGAATCCCTTAGTCCAACCATCTCCCCTATCAGATGTCGACACTGAGAAGTGAATGTCCAAGGTCAGAGAACAAGGGAGCAGCAGACTGAGGTCAGAGACCAGGTTGACATACTTCTAACTAGGTACCAGGTCCAACATGTCAGCCCCCACTGAGGGTGAACCATGGCAGATAAATGGTGCTGCCTGACTCATATAAATGCCGCCACAAAGGCCTGACATACTGATGGAGAGTTTCTGCACTGTCTGCTAACTCTGAGAGAGGAGGATGTGAAATAGGCAGAAATGATGGGAATAACAGAATTGTTTCAGAGCCATAAGTTATAATGAGCAGTGGTGAGAAGCAACAGCCATTGAACTTCACAGCTCTGGTGATATCACCCATGAGCTTGGATTGTTCCATTACTCTCAACATTAGCAAACAAAATCCTGAAGCTCTTTCAATTGAAGCCCATTTGTGCTTTTCTAGTTTGTCCTTTTTATAGACTATAAACTCACTCTACCTAACTGGGGTGTGTACACTATGCCGGGAAGACTGTTGGAAAACAGTGTTTCTCAGCTTAATGGAAGAGTTTAGATCATAACTTGGGGTGTGAAAAGAGTTCATCTGGGATGTAATTGGTTGGTGACTGTTTTAGTTTTCTATTGCTGCGTAACAAATTACCATGAATTTAGCAGCAGCTTACTGCAAGATATCTATTATTTCACTGTTTCCTTGGGTCGCGATTCTGGGCTTGGATCAGCTGGGTCTTTTGTTCAGGATCTTGCGAAGCTGCAGGCAAGGTGTTGACCAGAGCTGCTTTCTCATGTGAGGTTGGGGTCTTCTTCCCTGCTCATGTGGGATTGGTAGAATTCATTTCCTTGCAGTTGTGGAACTCATGGTGGTTTGCTTCTTCAAGACCAGTAGGAAGGATCTCTCTCCTCTAGGCTCTTTAAAAGGGTTTACTTATGTATTTAGGTCAGGCCCACCCAGGATAATCACCCTTTTGATTAAAGTTAATGCTATAGGAAACTTAATTACATTGGCAAAATCCTCTCACCATTGCCATGTCCTGTTGCTTAGTGGCAAATTGCAAGTTCTATCCATACTCAAGGGGAGCAGGTTACCAAGGGCATGGACACTGGCTTAGCCTGTCCAGGTTGCTACAACAAAATACCATAGACTAGGTGGCTTATAACAACAGATATTTCATTCTCACAGTTTTGGAGGCTGAAAAGTTTGAGATCAAGGTGTCTGGTGAGGACCTGCTTCCTGGTTCGTAGACGGCCATATTTTCCCTGTGTCCTCATGGTAGAAGGGGCAAGGGAGCTCTCTGGGGTCTCTTCAATAAGGGCACTAATCCCATTGATGAGGGCTCCACCCTTATGACCTAATCACCTCCAAAGGCTAATCACCTCCTAATACCATGGCATTGGGGATTAGGTTTTAAGATATGAGTTTTAGGGAACATAAACATTCAGCCTGTAGCAGGTACCATGGGGATCATCTTAGAATGCTGTCCACCATGGTCATTGGCACTTCCCTCCTGAGGCAGTGAGTGTGGTTCATATTTGTAGACTTTCATGTGCATTTGCAGAATGTCTGCAATATTAATGTATATGTTCAAATTAAAATTTAGAAGAGTAGAAACTCAGTTGTGAGCTGAGGTGAGGTTATTTAGACCAGGGTTTCTCAACTTCAGCAAATTGATGTTCTGGGCTGCATAATTCTTTCTTGTGAGGTGCCGTTGTATACGCTGTAAGATGTGGAGCAGCATCCCTGGCCTCTACCCACTGGATCCCAGTAGCACACCTTCCCCAGTTGTGACAATTAAAAATACCACCAGTCATTACCAGATGTCCACTTGAGGGAGAGGCACCCCCATTTGAGAAGTCCTGCATTAGAAAAACAAAGTGGGTTTTTTTTGGTTTTGTTTGTTTTAATGAAGAACCCATTAAAGCAGGGAATTTGTTTTTTAAGGTGATGCAGCTGTTTGGAGCCAGCAGGCTCTCGCTCCTTGGCTAATGCCTCATTCTTAGATTTGTCTTTAGCCTTTATTAGGAAACGTATAGTTGCAAAGAAAAACTTAATACTGTAGATGTGTTTCCCACATGGACTTTCTTATCCACATGTATGCCAAAACAAGATTACGTTATCATATTTGACTATGTTTTATAATCTTGTCTGAATTTATAGTCAAGCCATATTATAATAGGGCTTTAGTTCTACTATGACATGGGTCAGATATTTCCCAAAAGATATTTAATGCCTAAGGCAAGGAACCTAATGAACTCCTTTCTTGGTATTATGGCTTCTTTCTTGGAAACAAGTGATATGGCTTGGTAAGGGATGGAGTGGAAGGCACGGTCCAGTGCTGAAATTACAAAACTCAAAAGCTGCTCGTTCCTGTTTTCTCTAGGCAAAGGCAGCTCAAGCATCTCATCCGACGTGAGTTCAAGTACAGATCACACGCCGACCCAAGCCCAGAAGAATGTGGCTACCAGTGAAGGTAGGCATCTGCTCTTCATTATCTCTTGCCCTCTGGTCACAGTGCTGGCTGTGTTTGGAAGACACGTAAAAGGTGTGAGTTTCAGTTTTGTTCTACTGAGTGGAAGCATATGAGATTCTTAAATATGAGAAGGCCAAGGTTTTCCCAGGTTTCTTTTTTGTTGCATTGCTGTCACCATCTACTAAAGTTGTTTTGATATGGTTTAAGGTAAATGCTGTTATTTTGTGAAACTATAACAGGCTGACTTTTGGGAAGTGTTTATGAATGACATATCTTGTTTTTCAGTATGAAAAACATTATGATTGTAAAATATTTATGCTGCAGTTGAAAGTTCCTGCAAGAACTTTCAAAATAGGCACACCTGGAATTCAGGATTTTGATAACGGGAAGGTCATAGTCATGGGATTTGTAGAACTTGAACTATTCCCACTACCTGGGGAGTAGGAAAAGAGGTTTGTTTGATTCTTTAAAGAGTAAGTGAAAAGTCCTGCTTGTCAGAACAAAGATTGGTTGCACTGATATTCTTGATAAAGAATTTGACTATATGTAGTAGCACATGTTGGAATTTAATTGCTTCCCAATAGTTGAGAAGCTTTTCAGTTATTACTTACTCGTTTGAGTGTGGAAATCATTGTTTCTATTGTAGTTATTTAGTGGAAAGTTGACCCAATTATGGAATCGGCTCCTTTTATTTTAAGGTGAAACACATTTAAATGACTTCTTTTCTGAAGAAGAGTTCTTTCTAAACGCATTGTTGAATGAAGGTCCATGGAAGACGCGAATGCCGTTTATCATGAAAGACTTGTGAGGTGTCAGCCGATTTTCTCACGACACTGTATAGAGCCTACTTTCCTAGTGTGCAGGGTGTTGTGGAAACACCGTTTCCAGTCTTTGTTTCAGAGGCTTAATTTCTGCTGCTTGTAATATCGGGAAACGCACTCAGAGCCTGGTGTTGGTCATGTCGGTTGTTTGATTGCTCTTGATCTGCACTACAGGGTATGCATTAATGATGATGCTTTACTTCTGTTGTGTGTATCTTCTCTTTGGGTATTCTTTGACTTGGTGTGTTTCAAATAAGAATTATCTCCTCTGGGTTAATTATCCCCAGACTGACAGATAAATAGCTTTTACAACTGGATTGTATTCCCTTGTGTTTTGTGCCTTAGCGTTGTTTTTACCGGCATTCTGTGGCAAACAGATGGGGGTGTTCTCCTTAATGGAGTGAAGAATCAGGTAGCAATCCAGCTTTGTCAAGTTTGTGCCTGTTCATTCAAATATGGGGATTAGATCATTCTTGAAATTCAGTTAAGGTAATGTGCAAATCGGGTAAATTGATTTTTAGACCTTTGCTTTGATTCTTAAAAGCCAGAGTGGAAATCACTTCAATTTAATTGATTTATGATCTGCTCTAATCAGAAGTCTATGTTTTGTAAAATTATCACTTCTTTCCATCATTATTTTACAGTCACACTTGTCACAGTAATTTGTCTAATTTGAGTGGCTGTGAAAATAGAAAGTTAAAAGTATGTGAAATAATTCTTCCGGGTTTCCCTATCCGGATTTAAGTTCTCTTAATATTTTTTCTCCTTTTCAAAAATAGAAGATACAAAAATATATGAGCTCTGTTGCAAAGGTTGGGGGAAGGGGCCATGGGATTTCATGCATTTTAAAAATGTCTGGGGCTTCCCTGGTGGCGCAGTGGTTGAGAGCCTGCCTGCCGATAGAGGGGAAACGGCTTCGTGCCCCGGTCCGGGAAGATCCCACGTGCCACGGAGCGGCTGGGCCCCTGAGCCACGGCCTCTGAGCCTGCGCGTCTGGAGCCTGTGCTCCGCAACGGGAGAGGCCAGAACAGCGAGAGGCCCGCGTACCGCAAAAAAAAAAAAAAAAAAGTCTGCTTTTATGCTTCAAAAAAAAAACTATATAACTATGAAAAAATTTTTCATTTTTGTTTTGCCATTTTCTTAGGAAGATCCTTTTGGTGTAGGCCCTGTCAATGTTTCATACATTTTGGTCACAGTGCATTTTCAGGAGAGGAAAATGGGAAAATGTGTGATGTTCATATGAAACAGAATTTTTAGCAACTGGGCTAAATTGATGGCGGAGTTTTTTCCGAACTCCTAAGTGGAAGAATCTCGTCGTTATGAAAGATGCTATCCATTTTTTGCTTATCTAAAAAAATTTTTAAAGAATGTGTTGTTTGGCTATTTATTTGCATGAATCCATTTTGCCACTGTTTTTCAATCAGTGAAAATTTTAAAATATTAAAAAATGAATTTGATGTGGGTATTAGTTACATTAAAATGTGTTTCAGGGTTGTTTGCCACAGAATGGTCTCATATTATGGGTCTAGTTTTTTCCAGATAGAAGCATAATAGACAGTGCTCAGTTTCTCAGTGCACAGGTGACAGAGCCCAGGTCCATCTCTCAGGACGAGCAGTCAGGACATCACATATTCTTACCTCTACAAGGTGGATTTACCTGATGACATTAATGGTTCCTCCTACCGGAAAACACCTAGGTAACCACTGTATGCAACACACTGACAAAAGAAAAGAAAACAGAAGCTGGACACAGATTTCTTACACACGCTAAACAAGAGCACATTTAAAAATGCTTCTTTGATTCTCTTTCCACTGTTTTCTAGGACTGTATTTAACCTTTGCTATTAAAAAGCGTATTGGGTAAGTTGTGTGCCTGACTTTCTGGAAGCTGTATGATTATGGTTATTTTCTTCAGTTCTTTGATCTTCTTATGATTTTTTGCCTCTGAATTCCTGGGTATTGCCTTCAAGAAGCACAGGGAGGATCCTCAGTTTAAGGGTCTGTGTGCTACTGAGTTCTAAACATGGTATCTTTTGTGGAGGGTAATATTCAGTTTTCCTGCAGCTTTTGAAAACCGTGACCATGCCTGTAACAGCTGGGATGGAAGCATTTGGAGCAGTGTTGGACTTCTCTCTGATGGGCTGGATGAGGAGGTGTTGTATCAGCTCCCTGGGTGGTGTGTGTGTGTGCCTGTGTGTGTGCACATGTGTGCATTTGTGTCCAACCTCCACAGGGTAGCTGATGGCCCAGGCACCATCTATAACTGGGAAACATGTGGGTAACCACTCTATGCAACGTATGCTGGGAAATAAACTGAGGACCTGGGAGTGGAGGGAAGGGAAGGACGTACAACATGCACTGGCCTGGGGCTGGCAGCAGGAACGGTGATGAGCTGTCTTATGGGGGAGATGACAATGTTCTAAAATTGGATTGTGGTGATAGTTACACAGCTCAGTAAATTTACTAAAACTCATTGAATTTTACACATGAAAAAGGGTTTTGGGGGGCCGCTGCCTGACCTTCAGACTTATATCTAAACCATCACAAACCAATCTTTTAATATGCTGCCTCCCAACTCTGAGAGGTGAGAGGCTGAGTCTTGGCCAGTACAAAGTGCAGGGCTGGAGGCTGGAAGCTTCTCCTGAGATGCTCTGGCCTTGGGGCCAGAACTGGCCTGAAAGCCATGATTACAAATCCCTGGACCAGGAGGGTTCATAGCCCAGCGTGTGGTACCCTGTCAGAGTTGACCTATTGTATGTACATATTCGCCCATGAAGCTCTGGAAGGCGGGAGAGATTATAGACCCACAGATTTCCCAACCTTTTAATTAATTAATTAAGTTTTTAGCTTTTCTTGGATAGTTGTTAACCTCAGCTCAGGTTTTAAACATGTTAGCATCACTCCAAGTTGGATTCTTTGCTAAGGGCTTATGTCTTTGCTGTCTATCTCAAATTGCAGTGATCCCAATTGCAGCGGATCCACCCATGATCCACTTTGGGTCATAAGGCTATTCCCCTAGGATGGTGGGCCCAGATGATGATACAATTTGATTTTAATCCAAAAGAGAATGGCATTTTTTACCTGATGGTAGTGTTCTGTTCCAAAATCTCATGCAAAACTTTCATGAGTCTTAATTTGTGACTCTAAAGCCACACCCCTTTCAAGGAATTGGCAGCCTGCAGTGCTTTCTCTCTGATACGATATAGGCTTTCTTTAAGATCCATTATATTTCTTGTGACAGTTGAAGTTCCTGGTTTCCTGATACTGTAGGGGGTTTGGGTTCAAGTGTAGAAAGCTGGAGAACTTTCCATTTTCTCCCAACAAAATCTGCGTTCCAACATCATACACCATAGCTTCATTCTTTCCAGTTGCATTACTATTCTTTCTCTTCCATTTGTTTCTGTCTTTCTCACCCACAGGGTGTTTTCTCTTGTACTGGCAAGAATGGCCTTTGACCTTCAGCTCTTTGAAAGTCATGTCCAGCTGTGAGCAGAATCGGCTGGATTAGGTTAGATCATGACGAAGCTTCCTAGAAATAAGAAGCTGAGCTTGGGCTTCTTTCGTGAAATGGGCGAGGTGAGGCATGAGGGTGTGGCTTTAAGGGTGGCATCTCAACAACTCAGCCTTCTCTTGAGCTGGGGGAAAATGAAGTGGTTAGTTCAAAGGCCAAATGCAGTTGGCTGATGAAGAGTCAGCTTCACTCAGCTGCTCTTTAATCACATTCAAGTTTAGATACTGAACTCATGGACAACACAATTTATAGGTGTGATGGCTGTTTATACATGTTGGTTATCAAGCCGGACAGCCGTGGAATCCGAGAGTTTTTAGAGCTACAAAAATTCTTGGCAATCTTCTGATCTACTGCAGTCATTCTACAAAGAAATTCCTGTGGCACAGAGAACTGAAGAGATTTGCTCAAGATTACACACCTAGTACATTGTCAAGCAGGAGTCTGACACAGTAATGTTTTGGTGAAAGATGGTCCAATTAGAAAAAAGCTCCGGACATGCAGGCCCTGCGGCCATGGCTCACGGGCCCAGCCGCTCCGCAGCATGTGGGATCTTCCCGGACCGGGGCATGAACCCGTGTCCCCTGCATCGGCACGCGGACTCTCAACCACTGCGCCACCAGGGAAGCCCAAGAAAAAAGCATAACCTTTCAAAAAAGCTTTTGCCTTTGGAGCGTGAAGCTATTTATCTCTCATTTGTGCACCTGATCTCTTGCTGCCTATTTTGAGCTGGTTGCAAAGCTGAAGCAGGCTGTTTGGAAGAGTTTGAGAAAGATTGTTGAGCCCCAATAGATCAGTCCTTCCGGTGGGAGGAGGGGAGCTGCTTCAAATGGCAAAAGGATCTCAACCTACTTGAGTAGATTCGCTTCCAGAGATGGAGACACTACCGTTGTCAGCTCAGGATTATAAAATAGCCTTTTAGTAGATTTGCCTAACGTTGCTTTGTGAAATTGCCCATTTAATTAACTCCCTGAAAGAGGTTCATTTTAAAATGTTTCATCTGAAATGAGTTATTTAGGAAGAATTTGCGGTGATGTTCTTTCCGTGAACCTACAATCACCAGTTTATTTATACAGTCCTGGGTTCTCACGTTTTCGGTGCCCAAATGCGACCAATTCCAAATAGAGTTATTTTGAAAATGTCCAGGCATTTGGCTTTGCTTTTATTCTCTTTGTCTTATGTTATCTTTTTACTTCTTGAATGTACTCCTCAGACAAAATTCACATGAATCACCCAGGAAGAGAAAGATGATGCTTTTAACTCAAGGTAGATTCTGTTTCCCAAAAAGCCTTTTTGACTATCCAACAAATTCAACAGACATTTCTCGGACACTTATTTCAGGCTCTTGCTAGTACTTTCATGAGTATTATTGCATTCATCTTTGTTTCATCGTCATACTTCTCTTGTGACGTAGGCATAAATGTTTCCATTTGGCAGATGAAAACAGGGAGACTGGGAAGAATCAGGGTGGCCCAAAGTCATGTAAAACTGCTGGGTAGCAAAGATAGGCTTTGAGTGCTGAGTGCTAAGATTTATTCTTAATGCTTGTTTTGTAATTGTCATGCAAAAAATAATGAGAATTTCACACTAGTCATTGTTATAAGTTTATATCAAAGTATATTTTGAGGGCTTCCCTGGTGGCGCAGTGGTTGAGAGTCTGCCTGCCGATGCAGGGGACGCGGATTCGTGCCCCGGTCCGGGAAGATCCCACATGCCGCGAAGCGGCTGGGCCAGTAAGCCATGGCCGCTGAGCCTGCGCGTCCAGAGCTTGTGCTCTGCCACGGGAGAGGCCACAACAGTGAGAGGCCCGCGTACCGCCAAAAAAAAAAAAAAGTATATTTTGAAAGTACTTATGAGAAGTACCTTTTCAAAAGCCAACTCATAATCATGTCTAGATGGCTGACATTCTGCATGGAAACACTTTTGTGTCCATGTATAGCCTAGAAAATGACTTCAATTCCTTAGTTATAGAAAGCAAAAGTCAAGATTCCAAGTTGCTTTTATACGGCACTGTTGAAGGCTTAGTTTTCTGGTTACCAGAACTGTGCCCTTAACAGACTGCACCGGACAGAGTTAGGATTTGAAGTTGATATGTCAGTTAATCATGATATGGGGTCTATAGTGTATGTAATATAAAAGTACTGAATAGTTGTTTTGCTTGTTTTCCCTTTAAAACTGAGCGATGGAATTATTCTTAAATTGGAAATGCACACAAGTGGTAGATACCAATCTCAGACCATGTGCCTTGGAAGACTGGAAATGTACCTTGAAGCAGTCTATTACAGTTGAATGAAATTCTATCTATGACACAAGAGCAAATAGATAACATAGGAAGAGGAATATAAAGAACTGGAGAAAGAAAATGATGCTGAAGAAATCTCTTTTGAAATAGTTATAAAGGGACGACTTCCCTGGCGGTCCAATGGTTGACTCCGCGCTTTCACTGCAGGGGGCGCATGTTCGCCCCTTGGACATGGAAGTAAGATCTACATGCTGTGCGGCACAGATAAAAATAAATAAATAAATAAATAAAATAGTTATAAAATGACATTTATCCAAATTGGAAGGTAGGGTGGAGGACCTTATGGGGAGGAAGAGATTCCAAAATCAAAAACTGGTGTTTAGGAACTTTTATTCAGTATATGAGGAAGGTGATGACCGATTATTATAGAGCTTTGTTTTGCCTTTAAAAATTAAATTTTAAACTTAACTATCTCTAAAATTTCAGGATCATTTAGGAATGCTTTGCAAGGCTTTAGCTTTGAAGCTTAATGTGTTTTGGTAATTAAATTAGCACCTTACTGCCTCCTGATCAAATTTCCTTTATGGTTGAAGCGACTGCTTAATTGTAACTTAGGTGACTTTTGAAAAGCTGTGCCCATTACATCTGGCGATTTGAACATTTTATAGATTCAATGTGCCCAATTTAATAAGGAAGTCACATTTGCCTCTGAGGGTTAGTTTAAGCAGAGGCAACCTCATCAACTCAATATCCAGAAAGTGGTTATGTGAGCCTAGAAATGTACATTGAAATGATAAATACCATCTCAGACTCAAGAAATAAGTTTAATTTCTTGAGGGAGTTATCTTCCCAAATGAATTATCCAGAATGGCAAAAATGTCATTTAAGAGTCTCAGAAGGAAATTACGTTTCTCTGTGAGTGTGTATATGTGGTGTGTGTGTGTGTGTGTGTGTGTGTGTGTGTTTAAGGACATTTTAAAGTAATACTTGAGACAGCCAGAGTTTCTCAGATCTTCAGTATTCTAATCTCATGTGCAAAATTCTATGTTTATTTCCTTCACCTACATCTTGTAACTTGTAAAAAAGCACTCAAATAATCAATATATTTCAAATATAGACATTCTGATTCATCTAAGTACAGCTAAGTGTGTTTGTAATAAAAGCTTGGATCATTCTTAAGATATCAGTAATTTCACTAGATGGAAATTTATGAAAGGATGTAATCTAGGTTCAAATACATTTGCTTAGGCACTGATTGGGGGCTACAAAATGTATGTTAGTCACCAACTGGTAGCACAGAGAATGATCCCTACCCTTCTTCTACCTGAAGAAGTTTCAAAACTAACTCTGGGTTTAATGGATTTAAGTGAGGCATCCAACCTGCAGCTCTTGAGTCTCCGTCATTCTCTAACGCCATAAACCATCATCCTTCACAATATTGCTAGTCGCTGTTTTGGTTCCCTGAGGAATTTGATTTTATGACAAGATCCACTGCTTACAGAACTTTCACAATTTCTGGGGGAAATAAACACCTATGAAACAGTTAAATAGTAGTTTGGGGTAGTATGGGATTGTGTCCCAACAAGTGATCTGAAGAAGTGCTATAGCTGGAGGAGTTGGGAAAGGCATCCTGGGAGCCCGGGACTTGGCTTTTGCTGTGTGGGTAGAAGGTGGAGGATGGAGAGGGTGATACAGCATGGCATGTTAGATTGTGACGAAAAATCCATTTGGGCTTACATGGGGGAAAGGGAGGCTTCCAAACAGACCTTTCTCTGGCAACATTGAATAAGGTCAAAAAGTGCGTTGAACGCCACTCTTTCACTAAAACGGTTAGTTACGGAGTGGCTGCACACTCTTTGTATTAGGTTTTCCGTGGATCCCATATAATTGGGGTTGTCAGTGACAAATAGGCTATCGTTCTGTGACACTGTACACCCACCATCTTTCTTTGGGTTCTTTGGAAGGTTTTACACTGAGTAACCAACTTCTGAGCTCATCTCAGGCAAAGAAAGAATATGGAGGAAGTTGGGAACCAACGTTTTAGGACAAATATCCTGATGTTGGAAATATTTGCCCTTTACAGTCATGGACAGAATCTGACCTTAAAACTCGGGTTAACATGTCTGTTTACTTCCTCTTTGACCAGGAAATAACTTCCTGAGGATAAACTAACTTCCTCAGGAAGTCCCTGACTTCCCAAGGCTGTTAGGCTGATTAATAAATGAGAGAAAAGCACTTGAGTTGTAAAGGACATTCCTTTACATTCTATGTATTCCAAAAAAATATAGAAAACTCACATTATGGAGGGAATAATATACAAGTAATTTAGAAATTCTTTGTGATCATTAAGAGGCGATTGAAGAATTGTTATAAGGATGCAGTCTGCGGGAAGCAGATAGTAATACAGTCAAAAATTATAAATATAACAGGGGAGTTTTCAGCTGTTTATAACCGCTACTGCCTTCCAGGGTGGGGTGAGGACATTTGTTCTTCCAAATAACTGCATGTGTTTGAGTGAGTTTCCCGATGTGGGCTTTAGAAAGCTAGATTCCTCTGCACAGTAGAGATTCTGAGCTTCAGAGGAAGGAGACACAGGGGGAATCCAGGGGAGGGAAGAGGGAGATGATGGGAAGAAGAAGAAATAGTGGAACTGGGGAGATACTCCAACAACTTGTGGGTTAGTGGTGCCCAAAGTGACACTGTCCTGCATCCCTGAAAATCGCTAGTCAGTCTTTACTAAACTCACAAAATTCTTGGAGGGAGGGAATTTCCTATAGAAATCAGTGATGGACTCACTTTTGAGACTGTTCTCTTGCCTTCTTTGTAGTCACTCGCCTTACACAGATACAGCTAAAGCCAACTTCTAAAGAATCCATCAGCGAACACTCCCTTACCATTAACATTAGTCCAAATTTAAGTATTCTATTATGTTTATCTTCTGTTGTATATAACAGTATTTTATATAACTTATAGTGACTTATGCAACTTATATTACCTTTTCTCTTTTGACTCTAATTACAAACTCACTTTGTTCTGATTATTAATAAGTATTATTCTCTTTTTGATCTTTGGCTTTTCACAACTTCTGTGAAAAACCTTTAAGCATCTCCTTTGCCCTTGCAGCCCTGTCCTTCAGGCTATAAAACCATCCTTGCTTTCTGGCCACAAAAGAATGTCCATCCTATTTTCTTTTCTTCTGCCCAAGACACAGAATAAGTCATGCCCCAACGAGTCTGGGGCCTTTTATTGGAGAAATATATTCAAGACAGAAATCTGGGAATCAAGCAAAGGGTTCCTGCTGCTGTGGGCTTACTTTGAGGAAAGTTAGAGCAGGGGTAAAAGTATGTCTTAAAATCACAGTACACACTGATTTTACCAATTTATAGTATTTTATATTATAAATCATTGCTCTATACATATGTCCTTATAGTATGAAATTTCATTTGCTACTAAGATTTTTCTACTACTCAGCAACCAAGCCTATCACCTTTGTTGGGCTGCCCCATCAGATCTCCAGATATGCTCAGACATGCATGCACTGTAGCAGTGACGAGTAATAAACTACAGCTCAACTGAGATGCCAACTGCATAAGAATTTTGTATTGCTTCAATTCATACCTCCATGGTGTCCTTCCTGCACTAGCTTGAACTTCTTTGAGGAAAGAACTATGTTTTATCCAGCTTTGTATATACCCTACGGCTACCACAGTATTTGACATGTAATAAACATTTAATACATGTTTATTGAATGAATGACTGGGTTGTTAGTCAAGATTTTAAGGAGGAGTAGACCTCTTGATTAACTTTCCAACTATAGTCATAAAGACTGTAGCGACAAAAGCTGTGCAGAACCAAAGTAATATGTGAGAAGCATAGTTACTTTTTAGAAAAAAGAGTAATGCTATTGCTTAGGGAAACTTGAGGCACATCCTGGGAATATTTGCTATCAATGTGTTTTCAGCTGCCTTTTGTGTTAAAGCGGCGAACAACTTTTTAGAGCAGAATGGGCATGTTGAAAGGAAGATAGAACAGAAAATATGTCCAGTTTCTATGTTTTCATATGCTTTACTGTTTTAAACCAAAAGGTTAAGTTGTCTGAATGCTAGCTCTATAAACAACCAGTTTCTCACAGAAAATTTTTTAACATTTTAGATCAGCAAATGAAATAAACTTAGAAATCTAAGAATTCTAGGGCTATTCAGCACTCCTCCCTGTAACCTCAATTTTAAGGGACGGGGAAAATATGTTCTTTCCCCTCACCACCTTAATTTTATTAAATCCCTTTTTAATCTCTTTTAACCTCAGTACATTGAATTGTTTCAATTCTTCATTTACTGACATCTCAAAGTACCAAATTAGAGGCTGTGGTTCTTTAACTGATGAAATTGGAGAAGTAAGTTTCATTTTATTGGCACAAAATATGGCTGAATTGGCCAGTTAACAAACGTGCTCTTATTCTCTGGGTTCACTGACTTGTTATGAAGAAAATGTTAGAAAAACCATTCCTAAAAAAGAAAACAATATTATTCTTTACTTTTTTTAAAAGAATTATCCTAGAACCAACCTTGACCTCAGATTATCTTTTGCCAGCTATGTTCTATTTCCTAGAAACTAGGAAACTATAAAGTTCAGATGTTTTGTCTCGCTGGATTGGAACTGGTCAGGATGGAGATTGGGAAGTGAATTCATCCAATCGCAGAGATTTACAGAGCTAAATTCTGGTTAATGGATGTATGTGGAAAATGAAGTTGGAGATTGAACTCTTCATTTAATCTGAATGAGAGGAGAAAAAAAACCTGTACAACAAAAATTTTGTGATTTTGTAACTCCCCATATATATGTGACCCAAGTTACGTAGCTTTAATTTTCTTCTCTGTGAACCAGGAATAATAATATTATCTACTTCATGTGTTGGTCATGCGGATTGAATTTAAAAATTATATTCATGGGCTTCCCTGGTGGCGCAGTGGTTGAGAGTCTGCCTGCCGGTGCAGGGGACACGGGTTCGTGCCCCGGTCCGGGAAGATCGCGCATGCCGCGGAGCGGCTGGGCCCGTGAGCCATGGCCACTAAGCCTGCGCGTCCGGAGCCTGTGCTCCACAACGGGAGAGGCCACAACAGTGAGAGGCCCGTGTACTGCAAAAAAAAAAAAAAAAAAAAAAAATATTTTCAGTGTGAGTCCCTCTGCATATTAGCTGGTTTCGCTTCATCAGCTTAATCACAGTCACTTTACGTAAGTTCCATATCCAACCTTGTTCTGGGACAGGAGGACTTAGTATGGAAAAGTCTCCCCTAAATGAATTCAGCATAATTATTATGAAAATCCCCATACGATTTAAAAAATATATATATTTATTTTTTGGCTGCATCAGGTCTTAGTTGTGGCATGCGGGCTCTTTCGTTGCGGTGTGCGGGCTCTTTGTTTCAGTGTGTGGGCTTCTCTCCAGTTGTGACATGCAAGCTTATTAGTTGTGGCACGTGGGCTTAGTTGCCTCGCGGCATGTGGGATCCTAGTTGCCCCACCGGGGATCGAACCGACGTCCTCTGCGTTCGGAACCACTGGACCACCAGGGAAGTCCCCCAATATGATTTTAATTTTGAAACTTGACCAAATTCTACTTTCTTAACCTAGAAGAAAAAATCCAACATCTATACGTACCTAACCATATGTGCATGATGAATTCAGTTCAATTACATATGTATCACAGTATGGATGTTGAATTACTTATATGTGGAACTCATTCGTTGAATTAATACATGTGCATGTGAGAATATCCAAGAAAAATTTTGGAAACGCGTAATGAAAGTACCATTTCCTTAGTGTCACGAAAATATATTCTGCATTTACAGATATTTACGAAGTGTGGTATGGTGGAGCTTGGTGTAATGGAACAGAGAGCTTAAGGTAGATTGAGTTATCTATGGCCATTTAGGATATGATAAAGATGGCATTATAGTTGGATAAGAGAGATAAGCCTTGTCAGTATTCCTAACAGGAAAATCAGCTTCTCATTTTAAAAAAAGGAACATGGAGAACCTAAGTTGTTCCTGATGCCAAAATAAATTCTTGATGGATGAAAGATTTAAATGTTCAAATTATATGTAGATGACTTCTTTTATGATCTTGGGGTAGAAGAACCTTTCAAAGCATAAAAACAGAAGTTGTCATAAAGCTAAAGGAGACCACCAGCACATTCATGGGGTAGTTCATGCCGTATGGGGTAGAAAATATCTTGATATTGTTCAAAATATTTATCTTTCTATTAAGCTAAGTTCATCGCAGGTTTCTTTTTTATTGCTGGACTTCTCAGAGCTTTTGATGTGTTAGTCTATGTTGTTAATCTTCACGTAGCATATTTTATTTCTCGAACTTCTTTTATTATACCTCACAATCAGAAAACACTGATACATGTGAATCGAGAGCCTTAAAAAATGTATATGTACTTTGATCTAGGAATTTCACACTAGGAAATTACCTTACAAGTCTGAGTGTTATTTGTAGTTCTAGTTTCTTAACTTTTATAATATAAACATGTTGGTAAAATATTTTATTGAGACATTTGTATGTAAAAGTCCTGTTAAGCTATTAAAAACATGTTAGCAAACAATGTTTAATGATGTAAGAAAACATTTATGAAGAATGCAGATTATGAAGCATCATTTCTTATGTGATCCCAATTGTCCTTAGGATCATATTCTTAAAGGAAAACGAGTGAGGGGACATATTTCAAGGTACCATCAAGGGTTATCACTGAGAATCAGAGATTACATACTATACCGTTTTATGTAAGGGACTTGAGCATCCGTAAATTTTGGTATATGTGGGGACTCCTGGAACCAATCTCCTGCAGATACTGAGGGACAACTGTAGATTTCTTTTTTGTGTTTTCCAGTATTGTCCAACTTTTCCACGTTAAAGAGGCAATTTATAGAAAATTCAATTTGATTCTTTTTCTGTAAGGGTGTGAATGTCTCTTTGGTCAGTTTTTTCTTGTTTTGGAATTTTGCTGAATGTGATATGATCAAAAATTCAGTTCTTTGATTTTTTTCACTGTTGGTTAATATTTTTGGGTAAAGGTCAACCTTGCTATTTTTTTCCTCCCTGATGCTCAAATATGCATTCAGCCCCCATCTAGGCAGCCATCACTTGCTTTCATGGACATTTTGTAATAAGTTTTAAAAGAATTTTCTATTCTTAAAACTTCTTTCCATTAGTTGAACACACTTCTAACAGTTTTTCTTCTTTATTTACATTTACAAACTAAGGCTCCAATACATTATTTTTTTTGATGATGTGTGAATGTAGGGTTTGTTTTGAATTTTATTTTATTATTTATACAGCAGGTTCTTATTAGTTATCTATTTTAAACATATTCGTGTATACATGTCAATCCCAATCTCCCAGTTCATCTCATCACCCCCCCCCGACCCCCCCGCTTTCCCCCGTTGGTGTCCATATGTTTGTTCTCTGCATCTGTGTCTCTATTTCTGCCCTGCAAACTGGTTCTTCTGTACCATTTCTCTAGATTCCACATATATGCATTAATATACGATATTTGTTTTTCTCATTCTGATTTACTTCACTCTGTATGACAATGTTTTTCTCATTCTGATTTACTTCACTCTGTATGACAGCCTCTAGGTACATCCACATCTCTACAAATGACCCTTTTTATGGGTTTATCGTTCCTTTTTATGGCTGAGTAATATTCCATTGTATATATGTACCACATCTTCTTTATCCATTCATCTGTCAATGGGCATTTAGGTTGCTTCCATGACCTGGCTATTGTAAACAGTGCTGCAATGAACATTAGGGTGCATGTGTCTTTTTGAATTATGGTTTTCTCAGGGTATATGCCTGGTAGTGGGATTGCTGGGTCATATGGTAATTCTATTTTTAGTTTTTTAAGGAACCTCCATACTGTTCTCCATAGTGGCTGAACCAATTCACATTCCCACCAGCAGTGCAAGAAGTTTCCCTTTCTCCACACCCTCTCCAGCATTTGTTGTTTATAGATTTTCTGATGATGCCCATTCTAACCGGTGTGAGGTGATACCTCATTGTAGTTTTGATTTGCATTTCTCTATTAATTAGTGATGTTAAGCAGCTTTTCATGTGCTTCTTGGCCATCTGTATGTCTTCTTTAGAGAAATGTCTATCTAGGTCTCCTGCCCATTTTTGGATTGGGTTGTTTGTTTTTTTAATATTGAGCTGCATGAGCTGTTTATATATTATTTTGGAGATTAATCCTTTGTCCATTGATTCATTTGCAAATATTTTCTCCCATTCTGAGGGTTGTCTTTTTGTCTTGCTTATAGTTTCCTTTGCTCCAATACATTTTTTATATTCTAATTCATTCTGTATTCATTTACATCGAATATTTACAGAATGCCAGGTATTGCACATGCAGAAATGGGGATTCTTTGGTGAGCCAAATAGACCTCACCTTCTGGAACTTTTCATCTTGTAGGGACTCAGATATTATATAATCTCAGAAATAAATTACATGCTACATGCTGAGAATATATTCTTCAGTACATGCCTACAAGTAAAAATTTAAGCTGAGGGTCTGAATGATGAACAGGAACTAGCAAGGTAAAGATTTGTTTGAACATAGGTATGCGGGGAGGTGTGATGGCAGGGAGAGTTGTGTTCTGGTTGTCTATTATCGTGTAACAAACTACCCTAACACTTACTGCATTTATTTCCTGTTGCTCTTGTAACAAATCACCACTAAACCTATTATCTTACAGTCGTGGAGGTCAGAAGCCCTCCATGAGTCTCAAGAGGACTAAAATCAAGGTGTTGGCAGGGAGGTGTTTCTTCCAGAATCTCTAGGGGAGAATCCACTCCATGTTTTTTCCAGCTTCGTTCATGGCCTGTTCCTTCATCTTCAAAGCCAGCATCATAACATCTTCAAATTTCCCTCTGTCTCTCTCTGTCCCTCTGACTCTGATCCTTCAGCTTCTCTCTTATGAGGACCTTTGTGATGACTTTGGATCCACCTGGATAAACCAGGATAATCGTACCATCTCTAGATCTTAATCACGTCTGCAAAGTCCTTTTTACCATGTAAAGTAACGTGTTCAAGGTTCTGGGGATTAGGATGTGGACATCTCTGGGGAAGTCATTGCTCTGCTTTTACATTTATTTACTTCAAACAACAGCCATTGTAATGTATTTCACAGTTTTATATAGAGGTTTTTTAAAAAATTATTTATTTTATTTATTTATTTTTGGCTGTGTTGGGTCTTCGTTGCTGTGTGCAGGCTTTCTCTAGTTGCAGTGAGCAGGGGCTACTCTTCGTTGCGGTGCACGGGCTTCTCATTGTGGTGGCTTCTCTTGCTGTGGAGCACGGGTCTCTAGGCATGCGGACTTCAGTAGTTGTGGCTCGTGGGCTCTAGAGCGCAGGCTCAGTAGTTGTGGTGCACGAGCTTAGTTGTTCCGCAGCATGTGGGATCTTCCTGGACCAGGGCTCGAACCTGTGTCCCCTGCATTGGCAGGTGGATTCTTAACCACTACGCCACCAGGGAAGCCCTATTTCCCAGGGTTTCTTTTTCCCAATCAGACATTTGGACGGGGCTCGACTGTAATTGTTTTGCTCCATGTGGCATGGACTGAGGTCACTGGTGGTATTCAGCTGGTGAATAGGCTAGTCTAGACGGTTAACAATGTGTGCCCAAACTTTGCCTAGGATGGCTAGACTGTCAGTTGGAGAGCCTACAGCTGACCTCTCTAGCAGGATGGTTTCAGGGTAACCAGACTCCTTATGTGGCTGTTCAGGGTTCCAGAGTCTTTCAAGAGACAGGAGTGGAAGCTGCCAGTTTAAGTTCTGGGCTCAGAAATAACACAGCATTTATTCTGCCATATTCTGTTAGTCACAGTGGTCACAGAGTCATCTGGATTTGAAGGTAGGGGCATTGACTCTACCACTACATGGGATGAATGTTGATGTATTTGCAGTCATTTATATATATATATATATATATATATATATATATATATATATATATTTATATATGTATTTTTAAAATATAAATTTATTTATTTATTTATTTTTGGCTGTGTTGGGTCTTCATTTCTGCACGCGGGGTTTCTCTAGTTGCAGTGAGCGGGGACTACTCTTTGTTGCGGTGTGCGGACTTCTCATTGTGGTGGTTTCTTTTGTTGCAGAGCACAGGCTCTAGGTGCACAGGCTTCAGTAGTTGTGGCACACAGGCTCAGTAGTTGTGGTGCATGGGCTTGGTTGCTCCACAGCATGTGGGATCTTCCCAGACCAGGGCTTGGACCTGTGACCCCTGCATTGGCAGGTGGATTCTTAACCACTGTGCCACCAGGGAAGTCCCTGCAGTCATTTTTAGTCTTTAGGATGGATGGGTGGTGATGCATGATTCCATGAAGAGGGACCAACCTGTAGAAAGACCCTGGACCTAGAGGAAGCTGAGGGCTTCCCTGAGCAATGGCCCATGTGTATTTGCAAGACAGTGACAGAGGGGAGAAGGGATGACATCAGACAAGTGGGCACGGCCAGTTCTTGTAGGACCTTCTAGGCCATGTGTAGATTATGGATTTATTCTAAGAGCAAGGAGGAGCCCCTGAAGACCATGAACAGAGACAGACCTGCTCTGGCTGCTGTGTGACCCTGGGAGTGGGCAGTAAGGAAAGCCCATTAGATGTCAGTTGTGGGCCAGGTAAGAAATAACAGTACTTGGGACTAGTCTGGCTCTGACCCATTTTCAGTCACGTTTTTTCCTAGTAGCTTATGACAGAGGAGTGATAATCAAGTGTGCTCAGTGATAATCTGTGAAACATTTGCTTCTATCAAAGTAGATGTAGAAATTAAGAATGATTAGAATCCTTTGTAACGACTTAATATGCTGCAACATCCAAAGGGATGCTCATGGGCTTGTAATTTGTACATCTGCCTTTAAAAAAAAAAAAAAAAACTTTTGTGTTTCTCTTCATTTTTGTTGCATTTTACAAAGTATTCCTACGAATTGGAAACGTGGGAAAAAAAAGGTCCTTTCTAACGCTTAGATTGAGAAGCATCTCCTCAAGACACAGTGTCTTACTTTAACCCATATAACAGTCTGTTAAAACCCCTGATATTGTGCTCTTTCATAAAATCTTGTCAGTATTTATTTGTCATATGTCTACTATTTGCATTTTAGAATTAAGTGTTCTCTGGTTGCATTAAGCATGCAAGACTTTTTGCTCATGGTGACGGGCGAATTTGTGGTTGGCAAATATTAGAAAAAAAATAGATTAAAACAGGAAATCATTTAAAAATTAATATGTAGGCTAGAAATGTTTTCTTTTAACTCAAAACATATTCATTTGTTTTCCAGTCTTTTGAAGTTAGGTCAAAACCTTCTCTTTGGATATGTGACTGCTGATTGGATTTCTGCAGTGTTTTTCCTTGCGTAGATTATTTAGCAGCATATCCTTTATGATTTTCAGTTTTGATGTCTTTAAACTTGGTAGGATGAAATATACTTTTGTTTTTTCAAAAGTAATGGATCCAATAGAGAGACTTGGGAGGAGTACCATTTAAAAATATGTTATATAATTAATAATAAATCCACATATTTAAAACTAGAGATGGTGGATTTTAGTTATGATAGAAGGAGAACGAAGCAGAAATGTTTCATTTTTGCACGTATTGAATGCATAAATGACACAGTCTTCTGTCTCGGCAGACAGAAAAGATAGGTGTGATGGGTCACCGAGCTCCTCAAATGCTTTATTCTCATTCTGCTAATAAAGAGCATCTGATAAATTTAGGCACTCTGCTGATAGTTTTATCCCTCAGAAGTTAGAAAAAGTAATGATGGTGAAGATTATAAAATAAAAAAAGTAAAGAATGAAATTCTGATAATTGCAACCCTTTCCAATGAGCAGAATTTGGAGGCAGTGTGAATGGATCTCATATGAGCTTAGATTTTAAAGCCCGTATAAAAGGGATAAAGACAGGTGCAGAATCAAGGGAAAAGTAGTACCAAAGCTTCAGAAATGGTGTCAGTGGGAGGAGCATCCCAAATGAGCTGAGACAGACAAGAATGAAAAAGCAGAAAACTACACAATGGTATGTTGTTTGAAGTTTGTAAGAAGGTGAAGTGGGAAACATGTCAAAGAAAGCATAAGGCAATGACAGAAGATAGTATCATTTAACAGGCAACAGAGGGAAAGCAGAGCCACAGATGCTGGTCTTCAATTCTTTCAGTAGCAAGGAGCATGTTTTCATAAACGCTGAAAAGCATACATGATAGCAACAGCTAATCTTTCCAACAGTGCTTACTCTGTGCCAACCATGGTTCTAAATGTGTTACATATATTATCTTATTTAACCCCCAGAATCAATGAGGCAGGTGCTATTATTGTTACCGAACCAAGCCTGGGTCCACTCGCCTGACTCACAGCAAAGGCAGTCTACTGACACTGGGTTGTGATGAAGGAAAGCACAGCATTTATTGCAGGGCCAAGCAAGGAGAACGGGCAGCTCGTGGTCAAAAGACCCAAACTCCCCAGTGACTTTTGGCAAAGGGTTTCTAAAGGCAAAGTGAAGGAGAGTGTCTCAGGTTGCCTGATCAGCTCCTGAACATTCTTCTGATTGGTTGGAGGTGAGGTAACCAGGTGGTATTTTGGGAGTCAACATCATTAACCTTCTGGTTCCAACCAGTCTGGGGTCTACATGCTGGTGGTTAGCAGTTAACTTCTTCCACCTGGTGGGGGGGTTTAGTACCTGCAAAACAACTCAAGAATATGGCTCAAGATATTATCAACAGCCCTTGAGGAGGAACTAAAAGTCCTTGACTTTGTTTAATGGCTAAATATTATCACTTTGTCTTTCTTGACTGCTTTCCTTTGTTTCTGTATTTTCTCACTTCTCTGATTAAATTTGCTCTTTGAAACTCAGGGAGGGCCTAAGAGGCTAAAGCTGTTTTACAAACAAGAGGTGGAGACATGGAGCGGGGACACGGTCTGTAGCGGGGAATACCCCAGAGGGTCCTGCTTTGTTCATTATTAAAACCATTTTAGAAGTGAGAGGATTCAGGGTGATACAGCTACTCAATGCCTTGCACTAAGGCATCCTTTTCTGGACTCGATTCTCTGTTGTAGGCCTCTGTGATTTAAAACTGCAGCTCACAAAAAGTGATGACATGTTTTAAAAAGAATCTTTAAAATGAGTACCAGTCAACAAGTCTGAACAAATCACAGCACAAGGGACTGAAAGAACTGGAGATAAAACTAATTATCTGATTTTGAAAATTAAGGAAAGTGTAAACTCTTGAAACCACAGCCCATTAAGTCTGCTGTGTTTATTTGGCTAACCCAGTTTACCAGCTACCCTGTTGCAGACCCTGTTCAGAGCATTAAGGACGAGAAGACACAGTAGATATCATCCTTGCCCTCCAGAAGCACAATCTGTCACAAAGACAAACAAATTAAGTAGAACTCTAGTTCTTTTTAATGTGTTACTCAGAAACCACAACGGACCTAGAGGAGGGAGAGGCCATGCCTGCCGATCTTCAGAAGCTTCAGAGGACCTGATGTTTGATACAAGCTTGCATGATGAGGAAGGGTCCTCCAGTGCGTACTGGAAGAATGAATGGTACCCACCCATGAGGATAGCTAAGTGTGAAGCTGCCAGGGGGCTTGTGAACATCGGTCATCTAGCCCTGGGCTACTCAAAGTGGGACCCAGAACCAGCAACATCGCATCCCGGGGGCTTGTCAGAGAGTTCAGACTTCCGCCACACCTGCCACATCTTCATGTTAACAAGCTGTCTGGGTGACTGATACGCACATTAAAGTTCAAGAAAGCACTGCTGTAGAGTGAGTGTGTAATTCTAGCGTCGAGTGCACACAGTAGGTGTTGGTGGTGCTGAGGGGGGATGGACAGCCTGTCTCACCAGTCAGGCTGACTGCAGACCGTGTTTCAAGGGCAATGACGACCTGTTGTAAAATCCCAGCTCAGCTCAGCAAGCAGTTTGCACACTTGCTCCTTACCAGTCATCAGTCTGCTGATTGACCTGTTTATAGGTTCCAGAAGCGGTGTTTCAACTGTGTTTGTAGAAAGTAATATTATATCTGTGGTACTAGAAAATAGATTTAGAATAAAAACAATCCTCTGGCACTCTCCTTCTCACTTCTCTGAACCTTAACGTACAGTCAGAGCCATAGAAACCAAAGTTTGACTCCCTACCCAGGCTGGTTTCCCAGGCAGAATCAGAAAATGATCCTTTAGTGGCAGTTCCCAGTAAGGAGTGCTATTTTGTGTTTTGATCATTGAGGACCTCTCATGTTTCGAGAAACAATCTGATGAATAATTATTGAGGAAGACTTGTATTTTTTGTTCCTCTCTGGCACTGTGATTTATTCTTAAATTTCCAAATTGCAGAATCCATCTGGTTCTTCATGTCCAGAAATATCTCGAAGACTGAGCTGGCATTTCAGACAGGCCTGGCTTCAAAATCAGGCTCCATGATTTATTGGACCTACGAAGCTCAGTCTCTCATTCCAGAAACTGCAGATAAAAATGTTCATCTCTCAAGTTATTACAAGCATCAGGATATATTCTATGTAAAGACTGCTAAGTCACTGCCTGGCATAGGAGAATGCTTAATGAACAATTGTCATTATTCTTAATAGTTTACAGATTTCGTGTCTGTTGAAGTAGACTAACTCAGTGAATAGTAGCAATCCAGAGCTGGGTGTGGAGGGGAGACAGTGAGTGCTGTGTTGGTGAATTCGGATGTTGCTGCTGCCTCTGACCAGCCCTGCCCTGCTGCTGCACCTACAATGCTGAGGACCAGAGAAACACCTTGCCCCTAATTGGGGCAGGGGCATTAACCTAGGCTATTTACAAAAAGGCTGGTTTCCTTGGATTGCATCTTAGGGCATCATAAGGAACTTTGGTGCATGTCTTAGTGTTTGTCTAGAGGTTGGGATTTGGTGTCGGAGTGATATTACACTAGTCTCTGTAGTTTCCCGGGGCCGCCAGAACAAAGTACCATAAACTGAACGGCTGAAAACAACAGAAGTATATTGTCTCACAGTTCAGGAGGCTCGACGTCTGAAATCAGGGTGGTGGCCGGGCCATGGTCCCTCTGGAGCCTGTAGGGAAGAAGCCTTCCTTGCAGTGCCGGGTGTTCCTTGGGCAGCAGCTGCAGGCTCTCAGTCTCTGCCTCTGTCATCACCCCGCCTGCTTCCCGCGTGTGTGTCTCCGCGTTCTTTCTCCTCTTCTGTATGAATCAGGCACCCATGTGCTTCAGCACGACTTCATCCTAACTAATTGTGTCTTCATTGACCCCCAGCTCCAAATAAGGCCACACTCTGAGGTAACGGGCCTAGGACTTCCACAGATCTTTTGAGGGGGCACAATTTAACCCATAACAGAGTCTAGGGGGGCTAGTCTGCTCTCTTCCCTGTACCCAGTGTGACCACCAGGGCAAGTGGAGCCTGTGCCATTTACGATGGAGCTGCAGCATCTCACACGCTGGAGCTGGAACGTTCCAGGGCGGATTGCAAAGGCTCCCACAGCTGGTACTTGCTGAGGCCCTGTGGCCTGAGCCTGAGAACACACCCCCGGAGTTCAAGCCCGCTTAAGGCAACCCCCCTGCCCCCCAAGATTCTCCACACTCTCCAGGGATTATTTTACTTCCAGAAATCCATAATCTTTTTCTCTAGGTTCCCAGAAAATGCACCAAATATTAATGTTTTAAGGACCCCTTTAATGGAGCCAGTCCCTCCAGAACCGTCCCAGGGGGCTGCGCGCTGAGGATGGCGCATGCTCACTCTGCTGTGAGGTGAGTTCAAGGCAGAGGCCCAGAGGGGGCGGAGTCCTGCACACCGGAGTCCTTCTCCCAGACTCTACAGTCCTTTAGTTCACTTCTCCTTCTCCCCTGGGTGTGATTAGGGAGGCAGCAGAGGGAAGCAGGGGGTTTTGCTTGCGTGGACCTTCCTTCCCAGGGGAACGGGGGGAATGGGGAGTAAGGGTCTCCAACAGTGATGTGATGGTTTGCTTCACACATCAACTTGACTGGGCCACAGAGGGCCCAGACGTTTGGTTAAATGTTATTCTGGGTGCGTCTGTGACGGTATTCCTGGATGAGGTGAACATATGAATCGGTGGACTCAGTAAAGCAGATTGCCCTCCCCAATATGGGGGTGGGCCTCACCCCACCCATTAAAGGCCTGAATAGAAAGAAAGCCTGAGAATAAAGGATTTTCTCTCTCTGCCCGAGTATCTTGGAGCTGGGATGTCAGTCTTCTCCTGCCTTTGGACACGGACTCGGACTTGCAGCAGAACTTAAAGCATCAGCTCTCTTGGTTCTCAGGCCTTCGGTCTCAGACTGGAGCTATACCATCTGCCCTCCTGGGCCCCAGCTCACTGACTGCAGATCTTGGGATCTCACAGCCTCTAAAACCACTTGAGCTAATTCCTCGTAATGAATCTGTTTACATTTATAATCTCCTATTGGGTGTGTTTCCCTGGAGAACCCTGACTGAATACATTAGTAAATGTGACCTCCCGTATGTTTGAAGATTCAATGAGACTTTGAAAGAGTATTGATTCTGACACGATTTCAACAAGCTTAGCAGTTAAAACGATGGGCATTTTATAGCTTAGAAGAGACTTAGAGACCTTCTACCCCAACCCTAGCCCAATGATCGCTTCCCTTTTCTCCAGGCTGCTTTTATCTTCTAGTGAATGGAAAAATTAACATGAGGGTGAGTTTTTACGTTTCTCCAGTGCTTCCTGTTTGTTGCAAAAAGAAAAAGAAAATCACTCAAATCCGTGTTGCAAGTGACAGGGATGTGTAATCCTTCAAGAGTACGACACGCAGCCAGTTTTGGTGCTGACTGGCCTCTGAGGGTCACAGATATCAGGGCTCGTGCACCTGTTCAGCTCAAAACTAGAGACAGACAGTCCTGCCTAGCCCTTGATGTCTGACTCAGAAGAGCTTGGCGTGGCTGGCGTGACCAGGAATTTGGGGCTATTTAGAAAGTAACAATGTATGGTCTCTGAAACCTTCTCTTCCTTACCTAAACCCAAACCCTCAAGTGGTGGGGGAGCTAACGAAGCCCTTCAGGTGAAAACCTCTCAGCCTTTCTACGTGAAGGGAAATCTGGTTGGCTCTAGACCCAGTTACTGCCACGGAGCAAACCGGGTGAGCCTTTGTGCTCCTAGAACAAGACAGACCTCGAGAGGATTCCGTGTGGGGGGCAGAGGCCGAGAAAGTCTTAGGAGAGCTGGGGTCCCTCTCAGAGCTTCCCCTCGTGCTCATCTAACATGTCCCATTCTCGAATGTTCTTCTATCTCACGGCGTGCACTTGCCTACCCCTTCAACTGATTTTGCGATTTTACTTAAAAGAAAAAGAGAACCGTTGCATCTCTCTTTCATAAATGAAGTGCAAAACTCTGAGGACTTCCTACCTGTCTTCTTGTGACCAGAGCACCATTTTACTCATCTCAGTTATAATTTATTTAACAGATTTCATTTGCTTTTCCCCACTTCACGCACGAACCCTTTTATGTGTTTAACAGGTATTTGTTTAAGAGGGTCTGCAATGAATAATGCAGCGAGCACGCAAAGTTTTCATGTAGTAATTTTTTACGAACCATGCAAAAACAGCTCAAGTTTTATAAACCTAAATGAACTCTCTAGCGACAAGTGTCCCAATCCTCAAGCTTCCTCATGGAGCTGCTTCTCTTTTTATACGTTTGCATGATTGATCTGGCCAATCTCATCTTTTTCCTTTGCTGCAGAATTTTAGGAGAGAGGAACCAGCTAAATCTAGCTAGAGATTTGCATGAATTTTGAGTTTGGGGAGCCAACAGATTTAGCCAAGAATCACGTTGTCCTGTGTACCATATTTGTAATCGTAGGTCAGAACTTCTATGCAATGCCTGTTAAAAAAAAACAAAAAAAAAAAAAACGCAACAACAACTCACCCTGGCTTCCTCATGTGAAAGGCAGATGTATAGAAAGATCTTCGGTGGAACAGCTGATCTTGGGTGGAACCACGTGGGAAGCCCTTGTTGTCCTCCTTTTTACTTTCTTTATCTCTTGCGTTGTGGCCAGGGTTGGAAAGGTGGGTGGATGCAGGGTCTAACTTCTTTGAAGAATTAAGTATGGAACCTTGAACCATGCTTTATCTTCCCGGGTCAAGCAAGAATTGAAGGCTGAGCTCAGAGAGTTTGAAGGAAGCATTTGCTTCTCCACAATATAAAGCTGATGGAGATGAAGACTGGTTTGGTTGAGGAAGAGGAAGTGGTCCCCACATGCTCAGTTGACATGATGTGCTTCACGTGTCTCTTGATTGGAAGCAGTGATTGTCTCTGGAAGGATAATCTGTTTCTCACCTGTAGAGGTGGCTACTTGGGCTTGATCTGAGGCCATGTCAAGACCTAGCAAATGAGAGGAATTTAGTCCAAATGAACGCTTGGATGTGTGTATGATTCAATGTTTTCCTTTATTATAAAACCAAAATAAGGGCTTCCCTGGTGGCACAGTGGTTGAGAGTCCGCCTGCCGATGCAGGGGATATGGGTTTGTGCCCCCAGTCCGGGAGGATCCCACATGCCGCGGAGCGGCTGGGCCCGTGAGCCATGGCCGCTGAGCCTGCGCGTCCGGAGCCTGTGCTCCGCAATGGGAGAGGCCACAACAGTGAGAGGCCCGCATAACGCAAAACAAAAACAAACAAAAAAAAAACAACCCCAAAAAACCCCCAAATAAGTGATTTTTGAATTAAACATTATTTTGACAGTTTATACTTTCATTCATTAACAGGGATGGTGAGCTTGTCAGGCCACAATATCCCTCCTGGAATTGTCCTTGTCAAATCCATTCTCATTGATATTTTGCTACTTATACGGATAATTTGGAGCAGGGAGTTAAAAATAGTTGTATTATTGCCCTTATGTGGGAAATGATATAACAGTGATGTTAGAATGGTAACGAGTGCTTTCCAGACACATCAACAGAGAGAGAGAGAGAGAGAGAGAGAGCAACTACTCTCTCAATATTAGGCAGAGAGAGAGAGCGCACAACTACTCTCTCTCAATATTAAGGGCTTTCAGTAGTTAACGTTGAACTGAAATTCTTTCCCTGGACAACCAGCTGTCACCTGTTCTTTATAAATCTTCTCACTATTTTGCCACATGGATGAGTTTGTTCTAGTAACTGTTGTTCATAAGTAGCTCGTCTGGTTTCGGGTAGTTTAACTTAAGTCTCTTTGTTAAAATATTGCTAATTAAATCATTATGCAAAAGGTACAAGGGCTAAGCTTTGCTTTTTGTTACTTTTAATGTTCCTTTCCTCATTCCCTTAAGGTGTTTTTTTCTATGGTGCCATTAGTGTTTAAATTTCTATCTCCTATACTTTAGACGTTAGGTGAATGTTTTATTTGATGGGTTCGTGCTAGTGTGATGGGAGGGGTGTGGGCTAGATTTAGTTCAAGGCATTCATAGGCTATGAAATCTTCTAGGTGCAAATGAGGTGCTTTATTTAAGCTATGCTTTGGTTTATCCAAGCACACTTTCCAGTATGCTTACCTTGTTACGACTTATCTCCTCTCCTATAATTGACTAGTATATGTTAATAAGTTGTGGTTTTGTCAGTACTTGAGGAGGGTGAGGGGCGGTGTGCGCATGCTTCATCGCCTTATTCAATTAAGCGCTCTGTTCTTGATTTACTACTAAATCCTCCTTTGGTTTTTAGGTTTCATAAAGACTTTCGTACAGATGAAAGGGTATTCTTGGTGCAGAAGATGTAGCGCACTTCTTCCCACCCCATGGCTTACACCTTGACCTAACGTTTTTATGTGTTGTAGTTGTGCTTACTTTTGCTCCTTTTCAGGGTTTGCTGAAGATGGCGGTATACAGACTGAATTAGCCAGGGCTGGTGAGGTTTATCGGGGTTTATCAATTATAGAACACGCCCTTCTAGAGGGGTGTGAAGCACCGCCAATCCTTTGAGTTTTAAGCTCTTGCTGGTAGTACTCTGGCGAGTAATCTGGTTCCTCTGATTATTTGGGTTTAGGGCTAAGCATAGTGGGGTATCTAATCCCAGTTTGGGTCTTAGCTATCATGTAATCAGGGTATGTTAAAGTCACTTTCGTAGTCTATTTTTACTTTAGTTAGGGCTCATTACAGCTTAATCAAGGTTTAACTTTATTTTGTATTACTCTTTATCACGCTTTATGCCGTATTGCTATTCATTTGGGTCAATCGTATGATCGCGGTGGCTGGCACGAAATTTACCAACCCTGATTAATATGGCTGAGTCGAACTTTCGTTTATGGCTTAGTTCTTAGTTCTCGCTGCTGTCTCCCCTGGGGGAGTGGTTGAGCAGGGCGTTGTGAGCTCCTGGTGCAGTGTGCTTGATACGGGCTCCTTTTAATCTTAGTGATTCAGAGGGCATTCTCACCGCAGTGCAGATACTTGCGTGTGTAATTCTATTAAAAACTAACAGCAAGGCTGGGACCAAACCTGTGTGTTTATGGGGCTAGTAGGCCCATCCAGGCATTTTCAGTGCCTTGCTTTAGGGGTTGTTTAAGCTACATCAACTTGGCTGTGCACAGATGATGTCTATATGGCTGTGTTGTGTGGTTTGTATCAGATTTAGTATTAAATTTTTGATAAAAGAGCTGATGAATCTAGGGGGATGTCTGTCTGTATGGGTGGTGAACATCTAAGTAGATTATTGGTATGATGGGGGCGTTCTGAGGCTGATTTGTTTTGATGGGTATATTATTTTAGACAGGGGAGGGCGAGTGGAATGCTCTGTCTACTGCACGTATGTACACATATAATATAGTTATGTCTTGTAAACACTGACTGAATTGCACACCATGGATTGTTGATGTTGGTAAATAGTATTCAATTAAAGTCCAGCTACAACTTGCTTGACTGTGTTAAGACCTTTTAAGGTCATAGCTGAGTCCAAGCATCTCCCTTAAAAATTAAAAAATACCCAATGCATGAAATCACAGTTATGTGTGAGCATGGGCTCATCAGTCCATCGAGATGTCTTATTTAAGGGGAAAGAGTGGGCGATTTTAGGTGAGATGGCCTTGAAGTAAGAACCAGATGTCTGATAAAGTTCATCAATAGAAAACCCGACAAGTTATGGGCCCAGAGCGAGAAGAGGCACACCGGCCGAGCGGGTTGATGGTTTCACGCGGCCTGGTGATTAAGCTCGCGGTCTAATGGACGGCATTTGCATATTGACTGGAATTGATTTGACTCAATGCGCTATGTACGATTAATAATCTGTATGCACTATGTAATGCTAATAATATGATGTACATGCTTATAAGCATGGGGTAAATAGTGTCATGTACGATTATACATATAATGTAATATGTACATATGAGATATGTGTACTTATTAACGTGGTAGTACAGATATGCACGATGTACATGGTAGTATGTGATAAAATGGACTGTTTTGATCCTGACATAGTACTTAATAATTTTGTAAATGTCTTTTAATACAATTTCAGGAAATAGTTTAAGGTAGAATTTCAGCTTTGGGTGCTGGTGGTGAAGTTTAGGGCTTCTTCCTTGAGCCTTAGGGAGGTGTGTCGTTCTCCTTTTCCGGTTTACAAGACCAGGGTAACGTGATATACCACAAAGACTCTTCATTTCAGGAAATTGTTTTCAATGACGCTAGTTACTGGCATTGGCACTAAAATTAAAAGAAAGTATACGATAGATGCGAGTTGTCTGATAACGATGAAGGGGGTGTTCTACGGGTTGGTTGTCCTCCAATCCATGGTAGTGTTAGTAGATCTGCCACTAGCCCTCAAAGTAAGAACTGGCTGAGAGGTCGGAATATTATGCTTCGCTGTTTGGGTGTGTGGAGTATTGGGATGAATGCTAGAATCAGGACTGAGAGTAATAGGACTAAGACTCCTCCTAGTGTGTTGGGGATTGATCGTAAAATTGCATATGCGAATAGAAAGTATCTCTCTGGTTTGATGTGTGGTGGTGTGTTGAGTGGGTTTGCTGGGGTGTAGTTGTCGGGGTCGCCTAGCAAGTCGGGTGAGAAAAGGACTAGTATTAGTGAGGCTAGGATGAGGCTAGGATTAGTAGTAGAGCGCCTAGGATATCTTGGATTGTGTAATAGAGGGGGAATGGGATTCTGTCTGTGTCGGATGGGATTCCCGTGGGGTTGTTGGATACTGTTTCGTGGAGGAATAGTAAGTGGACGGCTGCTAGTGCTGTAATGATGAAGCGGAGACTGAAATGAAAAGCAAAGAATCGTGTGAGTGTTGCTTTGTCTACAGAAAAGCCGCCTCAGGTCCGTTCGACAAGAGTGGTGCCGGTGTTTGGGGTTGCTGAGAGGAGGTTTGTGAAAACTGTTTTCCTCTTGGTAGTGCATAGCCTATGAATGCAGTGGCTGTGACTGTAAGCAGTAGAATAATCCCGATGTTTCGTGTTTCTTGAAAGGCATAGGATCCATAATCTAGGCCACGTCCTGTGTGAACGTAAAGGCAGATGAAGAACGTGAAAGCTCCGTTTGCATGCGTGTATCGAATGATTCATCCGTAGTTTAATGATGTGGGCGTATTCTGCTAGGAAAAATACGGCGAAGGGGCCTGCTGTGTATACTATATTAAAGCCGGAAACAAGTTCGGATTCTCCTTCTGTTAAGGTGAATGGGGCTCAGTTAGTTTCTGCTAGGGTGGAAATAAATCATATCATGGCTAGTGGTCATGATGGGAAGATCAATCATAGTTGTTCCTGTGTTGTGGTGAGGGTTGATAGGGTCAAAGACCTGTTTATTAGGAGAACAGATGAGAGAATAATTGCTAGTGTTACTTTGTGTGAGATCGTTTGTGCTACTGCTCGTAGGGCCCCAGTTAGTGCATATTTTGGGTTGGAGGCTCATCCAGATCATAAGATAGAGCATACGGCTAGACTTGATATGGCTACTGTGAATAATACTCCTAAGTTTATATTAATGAGGGCGTATGGCATGGGTAGGGGGATTCATATTGTTAGTGCTAGAGTTAGAGCTAGGATCGGTGAGATGATGAACACGGAGGTGGAGGATGTAGCTGGTCATGGTGGTTCTTTAGGGAATCGTTTAATTGCGTCGGCAGTGGGTTGAAGTAGGCCGTGTGGTCCTACAGTGTTGGGTCCTTTTCAGAGTTGTGTGTAGCCTAGGATTTTTCGTTCTCCTAATGTTAAGAATGCTACGGCTAAAAGAACAGGAATAACAAGCATTAAGATGTTGATTATAAACATTTTGTTAGGGAGAGGGTTTGAACCGCGGAGTATAAAGGCTTAAGTTTTACACAGTTACCGGGCTCTGCCACCCTCACTAAACCCTGGTCTCGGGTGGTTATTTTGTGTTTGCTTATTAAGTTGAGATTATGTCATTCATTGTTTTGAAGGCGCTTGTTTAAAGTGGGCCATTTCTCTTGTCTTTTCGTACTGGGGGAAATACATAACAGTTAGAAACTGACCTGGATTGCTCCAGTCTGAACTCAGATCACGTAGGACTTTAATCGTTGAACAAACGAACCTTTAATAGCGGTTACGCCATTGGGGTGTCCTGATCCAACATCGAGGTCATAAACCCTATTGTCGATATGGACTCTAGAATAGGATTGTGCTGTGATCCCTAGGGTAACTGATTCCATTGATCAATTTTTGGATCAATAAGTGATATCATGCTTTGGCTAGGGGGCCTAGGCTTTAATCACTCAGGTTTTTTTTGTGCTCCGAGGTCACCCCAACGGAAATCGTCAACTCGTGAAGTTCTATTGTCCCTTGGTGGTTTCATTATGGCTTTTGGGGTTGATTAATTGAAGCTCCATAGGGTCTTCTGGTCTTATTTTGTTTTCCCCGCCTCTTCATGGGGAGGTCACTTTCACTGATTAAAAGTAAGAGACAGTAAAACCCTCGTGTAGCCATTCATACAAGTCCTTAAATGAGAACAGATGATTATGCTACCTTTGCACGGTCAGGATACTGCGGCCGTTTAACGATTGTCACTGGGCAGGGGGGTGCCTCTAATACTGGTAATGCTAGAGGTGATGTTTTTGGTAAACAGGCGGGGTTTGTGTTTGCCGAGTTCCTTTCACTTATTTTAATCTTTCTTTGGCTGCACACCTGTGTTGGACTAACAGTGTATTTAATAAATAGTTTAGTGTTGCGTTATATTTATTTACTGTTAATTATCAGTATCTTATTAGTTGCTGATGTAAACTTGTGCAAGGAGAAATATTTCTTGTTACTCATATTAACGGTATTGCTTCTATAATTTTATAGATTAGTCCAGTAGTAAGACTAGGAGCTGATTTATTTAATATTGGAATTAAGGTACACTTATTGTTGAGCTTGAACACTTTCTTAATTGGTGGCTGCTTTTAAGCCAACTATGGTGCTTCCCTGGTGGTGCAGTGGTTGAGAGTCTGCCTGCCAATGGAGGGGACACGGTCCGGGAAGATCCCACATGCTGAGGAGCAACTAAGCCCGTGTGCCACAACTACTGAGCCTGCACTCTAGAGCCCACATGCCACAACTACTGAGCATGTGTGCCACAACTGCTGAAGCCTGTGCACCTAGAGCCCGTGCTCCGCAACAAGAGAAGCCACCGCAATCAGAAGCCTGCACACTGCAACGAAGAGTAGCCCCCGCTCACCACAACTGGAGAAAGCCCACGTGCAGCAACGAGGACCCAACGCAGCCAAAAATAAAATAAATAAATTTATAAAAATAAAATAAAATACGCTGAATTTTACAAGGCAAGATTTTACGTGAAGTGCTTTGAGAAAATAAATATTGATATAAAAGGAATATAAGCTGCAGATTTTTAGGGGAAAAGAAAATATTAAGTTTATTCTACCAAAAGGACTGATTTAGCGTAGCCACAGTTCTTTTTCTTATGCTAAAATACATCTAAAACTTTAAGGGCTTGCAGCAATACCTACAGGATTTGTATATATGCTAAACATAGGTTCATCCATTTTTACTAATAGATTAACAATATAAAGTCAATATTGAGCATGGATTAAAGATAAACATATTAAGATTAGAAAATGAACAATAAGAGAGGAGAGAGAATGCACTTATTCATTACTTTTGGCTACTCGAGCAATGCTTCATTTTTAAGGAAACACACCCTCAGTTTCCAGATGACTTTGGTTTGAGGTTTGCTTTAGGAGGCTGCATTTTAGCTCATCAGAAATGTGCAAGAAGTTTGATGCCTTAATGAGACATGCTGTCATAACAGAATTAATGGCATCTTTGAGATGCTCCTGAGTCAATGTTTTTCTAATATAGGGAATCTAGTGTACTCGGGAGGAAGTAAAACCCCTCCCTCACTACACTGGAAGGAAGAGAGCAACTGAAAACTTCCCTGGTGGCACAGTGGTTAAGAATCTGCCTGCCAGTGCAGGGGACACAGGTTCGATCCCTGGTACGGGAAGATCCCACATGCTGCGGAGCAACTAAACCCATGTGCCCCAACTACTGAGCCTGTGCTCTAGAGCCCATGAGCCACAACTACTGAGCCCAGGTGCCATTACTATTGAAGCCCATGCACCTAGAGCCCATGGTCTGCAACAAGAGAAGCCACTGCAATGAGAAGCCCACACTCTGCAACAAAGAGTAGCCCGCGCTCAATGCAACTAGAGAAAGCCCACGCACAGCAACAAAGACCCAACACAGCCAAAAATAAATAAATAAAAACAAAATAAATTAAAAAAAGAAAGACTTTCTCTCCATCCCCACTTTCATGGCTCCATTTGAGCCTCATCAGAGTTTGCTTTTGCTCCCTAAAAAGAAACAAACAAAACCAAAAAAAAGTTTTTCTTGAGAAAGAAAAACAGAGCTGGAGGAATCAGGCTCCCTGACTTCAGACTATACTACAAAGCTACAGTAATCAGGACAGTATGGTACTGGCACAAAAACCGAAATATGGAACAGGCTAGAAAGCCCAGAGATAAATCCACGCACATGTGGTCACGTTATCTTTGATAAAGGAGGCAAGAATATACAATGGAGAAAGGACAGCCTCTTCAATAAATGGTGCTTATTGGACAGCTACATGTGAAAGAATGAAATTAGAACACTCTCTAACACCATGCACAAAAATAAACTCAAAATGGATTAAAGACCTAAATGGAAGGCCAGACACTATCAAACTCTTAGAGGAAAACATAGGAAGAACACTCTGACATAAATTAGAGCAAGATCCTTTTTGACCCACCTCCCAGAGAAATGGGAATAAAAACAAAAATGAACAAATGGGACCTAATGAAACTTAAAAGCTTTTACACAGCAAAGGAGACCATAAACAAGATGAAAAGACAACCCTCAGAATGGGAGAAAATATCTGCAAATGAAGCAACTGACAAAGGATTAATCTCCAAAATTTATAAGCAGCTCATGCAGCTCAATATCAAAAAAAGAAACAACCCAATCCAAAAATGGGCAGAAGACCTAAATAGACATTTCTCCAAAGAAGATATACAGACTGCCAACAAACACATGAAAGGATGCTCAACATCACTAATCATTAGAGAAATGCAAATTAAAACTGCCATGAGGTGTCACCTCATACTGGTCAGTATGGCCATCGTCAAAAAATCTGCAAACAATAAATGCTGGAGAAGGTGTGGAGAGAAGGGAACCCTCTTGCACTGTTGGTGGGAATGTAAATTGATACAACCACTATGGAGAACAGTATGGAGGTTCCCTAAAAAACTAAAAATAGAACTACCATATGACCCAGCAATCCCACTACTGGGCATATACCCTGAGAAAACCATAATTCAAAAAGAGTCATGTACCACAATGTTCACTGCAGAACTATTTACAGTAGCCAGGACATGGAAGCAACCTAAGTGTCCATCGACAGATGAATGGATAAGGAAGATTTGGCGCATATATACAATGGAATATTACTCAGCCATAAAAAGAAACAAAATTGAGTTATTTGTAGTGGGGTGGATGGACCTAGAGGCTGTCATATAGAGTCAAGTAAGTCAGAAAGAGAAAAACAAATACCATATGCTAACACATATATATGTAATCTTAAAAAGAAAAAATGGTTCTGAAGAACCTAGGGACAGTACAGGAATAAAGATGCAGATGTAGAGAATGGACTTGAGGACATGGGGAGGGGAAAGGGTAAGCTTGGACGTAGTGAGAGAATGGCATTGACATATATACACTATCAAATGTAAAATAGATAGCTAGTGGGAAGCAGCCACACAGCACAGGGAGGTCAGCTCGGTGCTTTGTGACCACCTAGAGGGGTGGGATAGGGAGGGTGAGAGGGAGATGCAAGAGGGAGGGGATATGGGGATATATGTATACAAATAACTGATTCACTTTGTTATACAGCAGAAACTAATACAGCATTGTAAAGCAATTATACTCCAATAAAGATGTTAAAAAAAAAGGTCTCTTTATAACTCTTTGTACTCTTTGCAATGGGCTTATTTGTTTCAATTCTATATGAGACTTTACAGTTTGAAAGTTCTGTCCAGTAACAAAATATCTTGGCTGCATTGTTCACTTGAAAATGACAATGTAATTGCCTCACCTTCCTTTCGAACATGGAATTTTGGCTTGCTTAGAGCTTCTTCTCCATTCTAACACTCACTCACAGCAATTACTTCATTCATTTGTGTTTCTAAGAAACTTTAAAACTCCTGGAGGCAGGTGGATAGAGGTGGGAGGAGGGGCAGCGTTTTAGAAATCGTGATTAACCCACCAAGGTGTTGGGTAATATTGTGAATTCAATCTGTCTGACACTCATTCTCTTCATTTATAAAGTGAGGATAATAGTGAATGCCTCACATCTCGTACAAATTGAAGGCATCACTTTGGTACACTATAAATATCAAGTATAAAGCTATTTTTGAGCATTTGCATCTGAATTATGGTAGTAATAATAATAAATAGTAAGTAACTACTTTGTGTCTAGAATTATTCTAGTTATTTCCAATTTAATTCTTACAATACTTGAGTGAGGTAGCTTTATTATTACCCCATTTTACAGATGAAGAAACTGAGACAGAGGTTAAGGTTCTTGCCTAAGTTTATACCGCTAGTAAGTGGTCACCTTACGAATTGAACCCAGGCAGTCTGGCTCCAGAATGCAGAACTTGAAACAATGCCAAGAAATAACTTTCACCAAATTTAGCTGCAACCAGAATTGAAAACTGTCTCAAGTACTGCCTCTATGGCTACGGCAGGACTGAATAGATACTCCTACGTTAATGGAAATTAAACATTCTCCTTGGCTAATCTTATTCCTCAAATCATTTTCAGCTGTTACAGAGCCTTGGCATTGCTGGAAAGGTTTAAACACCACGTTATTAATTTAACTTATTTGTTGTTTTGCAGTCCCCTAAAATTCTCCTTCTGTGTTAATGGTGTGTCACTATGTGATACTAAATGGAGGACTGTTGCCCTCACACGTTGAGGCTTACGGATGTTATGGATGCAAAGTCTCAGAGATGTAGATCGTGTTATGATGAGCCCAGCAGACCGTCCTCTGGGGAGTATATGACCAAGTGAGATCCCCAGAAAACTCAGGAGCCTGGAGTGCCCTGGTTCATTCTGGAATTCACTGAAGATTCAGATCAGATTTTGAGGAACTGCACTGGGCAGTGTGCGCTCACTATGTTTATTGAATGCTGCCTCTCAAATCACAAAAGAACGCCTGATTTAGTCTGGTCTTCAGGTCTTAAGTGATTCCAGTTAAAGTTCTCTGATGCCGCTTCTGATAAGCTGATGCCGCTTCTGATAAGCTCAGTGTCTGTGAAGTCCTACACTAAATTTGATTGGACCAACTTCAAGATGGGAGTATGAAGGCAATGTGAAGAAAAGCATTCCAATCTATCGATTTGACCTTATAATGATAAGAAAAGTGTCAGTCGTTGATGTATTTAGCACTTACAAAGAAATTTCACAAATAATTGTATTTAATCCTCCTAAATTCTTATGACTTCCATCGGACAAGCATGATTAGCCACATTTCCAATGTGAGAAGTAAGACGCAAAATTATCAAACCAGTAAGTGTTCCACTGGGGACTTAAACACAAGACTTAGACACCAAGCCTTCTTACTGCCTTATGCAGTGTCTCTCTTATTTCTTGTTATCGCTCAATGCTTAGAGGCAACTGTCAGTTTTCCATACTGTCTCATATAATATGTTACTCCCAAATCCAAATGGTAGACCACAACATTCTAAAATCCAGAAAGCAAAGAGGCTAAGTGCTGGAAAAATGGAGTGCTGCAAGGGAGTATTATGGGTGGAGCTGGCGGTGGGTGTAGTGAATTCATTACATAGTTTGCCCTTCCATGCTTATTCTTTCTCAGCACTAAATAGTAGGCAACAATAAGAGTCCCAGAAAGAATTTTTCATCAAATTTAATTTGTTCCAATGATAGAGTCAGAGGGAATAGAGGAGCATTACCATTTATTGGAGTATTTTGCAACCTCTCTGAATGCTATCTAAACGTTGCATTTCTTCATCTTTACCACAACCCAAGTAGGCAATGGTGAATGATGAATAAATTTAGATGAATAAATTTAGAGTAAGAGGTGGAAGTACTTTGCCTGAGCTCATGCAACTTAGACTTTCTGTGCCAGAATTTGAAACCAGAAGGCTGCCTCTCTACAGCCTGGAGGATAGAGTAAGTGCTGAAAACACCAGTCTGCAAAAATATGTTATAAACACTTGCCACCAGCATACTTTTTTTTTTTTTTTTTTTTGCGGTATGCGGGCCTCTCACTGTTGTGGCCTCTCCCGTTGCGGAGCACAGGCTCCGGACGCGCAGGCTCAGCGGCCATGGCTCACGGGCCCAGCCGCTCCGCGGCATGTGGGATCTTCCCGGACCGGAACACGACCCCGCATCCCCTGCATCGGCAGGCGGACTCTCAACCACTGCACCACCAGAGAAGCCCCGGCATACATTTTTAATGAAAATTTTTATACAGGAAAGGAGAACATGAAGTGCATAGAGTGAATCACCGCTTTTTGAATGCATACTTCCTTTTCCTGCTGTTACCTGCTACTGAATTTAGTTTGTCTTGACCACATCGACCACTGATGTGACTGTAATATACATTGAACTGTATTTTCACTAATATTTAAGTCAGCCAAGAACTGAGATGGGTTTTATAGAATCCTGTCTGGTGTCTTCTTAAACATTGTGCCTTGTTCTTGTTTTTGTTTGTTTTTTTTTTTTTGTTTTTATATCTGAATTGGGGATGAAGGCACCTGCTTGCCACTAAGTGTACATTAAAAAAAAAATAAATTTATTTATTTATTTATTTTTGGCTGTGTGGGTCTTCGTTACTGCATGCGGGCTTTCTCTATTTGTGGTGAGCGGGGGCTACTCTTCGTCGCGGTGTGCTGGCTTCTCATTGCGGTGGCTTCTCTTGTTGCAGAGCACGGGCTCTAGGCACGTGGGCTTCAGTAGTTGTGGCACCTGGGCTCAGTAGTTGTGGCTCGTGGGCTCAGTAGTTGTGGCTTGCGGACTCTAGAGTGCAGGCTCTATAGCTGTGGCGCACGGGCTTAGTTGCTCCGCGGCATGTGGGATCTTCCTGGACTAGGACTCGAACCCGTGTCCCCTGCATTGGCAGGCGGATTCTTAACCACGGCACCACCAGGGAAGCCCTAAGTCTACATTTTTTAAGTCCGGTGAAAGGATGTGTATAAAACCTTCTGAGATGCAGAAAATGAAGATATCTGTAACTAGACATACATGAAAGGGCACCAGACTCTGGCTTTGGGCTTTCCATGAAGGGTTTTCTCTTCTACATTTTAAAATTTCTGGAACATTCCTGTGGTGATTATTTTTATCCTGTCTGAACTAAAGCCTAGTTTTAACTGTTCAGTATTCACAGAGCCAAGTGAATCAGGCCCCAAGATGGCTCGAACCTGGCCAGTTGAAGGGCCCACATTCCTGCAGGATAAGGTCTCTGTTACCAACTTCCACATGCATTCATGTGAAGGTTATTTTTCCATTCGGGCTCTCTTAGCCACAGTAATTTTCCACATCTCCCATCCTTTAGCCTTATACCCTGTTGAAGACTTCTGTTGAACGATGAACACCAGCTGAAATGATCTTCCCTGGAAACTATGGAGGAATGACCACTTGAACTCAGACTCTGTAACTGTTTTATTGTCTCAGACTGTGCTCATCAGACTCCCAGCCAAGTCAATTTCAACTTTTTTTGGAGCCAGATTTGTTCTTATGCTTTTAGGAAAATGGCCATATTTTCATTTCCTTTCTTGACATACTTATTTTCTTTTTATTGCAGTGCATGTATACCTTGCAACTGGAAATCTAACAAGCCTTTCTTATTGGTTGCTCAGTTAGTATACTACTGGTTCAAGTTATTGAGGTGGACAAGTCTTACGGTTATAAGACCTATGTGTACCTAGGGAACAATCAAATAGCAAAGGATAATTCATGTTATGAGGTCCGTCCCGAGAATAAAACAGAAGAGAAGAGGCTATCACATTTTGGCAGGATAACTGTAAGTTAACCGGTTAAACTTGTATCAACTCTCTTGTTCATACCCTTAGGTAAGTATATTTGTTTCTGGTAGTGTGAAGACATCCAAAGATGTTCTCACAGCTTGGCTTTTTAGATATTTATCTTACGAAGGTATGACTGCAGCAGACTGCTGGGGTGTCACCTAGGCAGGACTACATGAAAAAAGATGTTAGTTTGTTATTCCAATATCACATCGGTCTATGTGTGGGAGTCTGAGGTCAGATAGTTATGGGCTCTACGTAGCCCTCTGTAACCTTTCTGAGCGCTTCCCCTTTGTGGCTGGGACTGCTGTAACTCTCCCAGTAACGTTAGCTTTACTTGATCTCCATGGCCAATCTTGACCTTGGCTGGAGAGATTTAAGGAGCTCCAACAGAATTCTCATCTTTACCAATGACACCTGTTTTTATCTGGTTCTGACCTTGTAGCCAGTCCTTAGAAGTGGACTGCTGCCTGATTCCAAGATTCTAAAGCTACAGGAAGTAAGACAGAAGGTATCAATGCAGATACAGACAAATAGACCAGTAGAACAGAAAGAAGTTTAGAAATAGACTTATACAATTGATTTTTGACAAATGTGCCAAGCCAGTTAATTCAATGGGGAAAGGATAATCTTCATGACAAATGATGCTGGAACAATTGGACAGTCATATGCAACAAAATTAATCCCGATCCTTCCTTCACACTATATACAGAAAATAACTCAAAATGGATTGTAGACCAAAATGTAAGAGTTAAGACTAACAACAACAAACAGACCAAACAAAAAGAGCCCATAGGAGAAAATCGTAGTGACATTGGTTTGCCAAGACTTAATAAGCTCCTATCTCAGCATTGTGCCTGGCCCCTGGTAACTACAGGACCTGCTTCACCCTCTCCCCCAGTTTAACGGTCTATACATGCTTTCTAAAAAATTTTTATTTTACTTTATACTGGAGCATAGCCGATTAACAATGTTGTGTTAGTTTCAGGTGTACAGCAAAGTGATTCAGTTATACAGGTACATGTATCTATTTTCTTTTTCAAATTCTTTTCCCATTTAGGTTAGGATGCTGCTTAGAATACTGAGCAGAGTTCCGTGTGCTATCCAGTAGGTCCTTGTTGGTTCTCTATTTTAAATACAGCAATGTGTACATTCTTACCAATTTTGCTCTTACCTGTCTGTTCCTATTTTTGAGTGTTGCATACTCCTGGATTCTCCCCTGCTGTGGCTGTGCTTTCTCTCCCCTTTGGGCTATGTGGTTGTTTCATATCTTGCCCTCATCAGCTATGACACCTGAATAACAGTGTACTTTTGCCTCGCTCTCTACATTAATGTTTACCACATTTTATTTCACTCGCTGAACTTAAAATGCTCTAATTCCTCGTCGTGTTCCATCCCCAAACTTGACCTTCATCAGTTGTTAAATCTTTTCCTGATACTGGCCCCTAAAGTCTGACTAGTTCTTGTCTATGACATGGCGTGGTCAAATTTTCAGAGCATGTTGCAATGATGCATTTTGCTAATTTGTGCTGGCATGTTATAGATCCATGCAAATCTTTAAGTAGGGAAAGATTAAAATCTCTACAGCTTAAATTTCTTTTATATTTGATGCTCAAGACCGAACACAGACCTGGATTTTTGTTTTACACGTCCTTGGGAATGAAATTTTGCATTTGCTTTATTTCCCTTTGTTATTTAGAAGCTCTGTTTGCCTCCATTTTCCCTCATCTGTGTGCATTTCTTCTTTCTCTTACATCAATCTGAAATATGAATGCCAACATATCTTCTTTTCGTATCTGACTTATCTGCAAATCTTTCTTTTCTTTTAACATCTTGCTCTGTCCACCTCAGTACTCATGCTTGTGCCTGTGTTTCGGTTTTCACTTGTTCATTCCTTGTTCATGAGTCTCTCTTCTCTCTGATTCACTTCTGATTTTCTCTGATTTCTTTGATTAAGATAGAAGCAGCTCCTGCATCACCAAATGGCTGGATAAAAAGTGTTGCCTCATGCACTTCAAGGTTAGCAAATTTTTCTACATGATCTAAAGGTAGGACTGTTTCTATGAAGCAGTGGTTGCCTTGACAGTTAAGGAATTTTTCCACTCTCTGATCAGCTGTTTTCCAGTCATATAAACACTGCTGTACTTGGAGACCATGTCTACGCAAAAGTCTCTCCAGTAGCTTCTACGTTCCCTTTGGGCTCATCTTTTCTCCTCCTTTCTGTCATACTTCCTTGAGTATAAAGAATGTTACTCAAGTCTTGGGCCAACATCTCAGCTCCTGATTCATAAACAATTTTATAAGCCTGTCTCATTCTGAATTTGGAAGTTTGTGCGATTACCCACAGTAAAGAAATGCCTTAAGATTTCATTCAAACTCGAGTTTATCTGGAATTGCTGATAGCCTTTATTCAGATTCCATTGTCAAAGGACTTCTGACCCATGGGGCTGATTTCCCTATAGGAATTATATTTCTGGATGAAAAGGTTATCAAAAATTTTCCAAGTAACTTTGCTTTTCATCCATCTGGTACAGTGTATTGTAAGACTACTTAGGCGATTGAGGAACAGAATTAAATTTAAAGAAGGTGTGCTATATAAGCGATTGGCCAATTAAAAAAAAAGGTGAAATATGAAGCAATTTCCACTTCTCAAGAATATCGCCTTTAGTAGAAAAGGTTAATGGAATAAAAAAAGCTTGTTTTATCCATTTGTTCTCACTGCATTTATCTACAGTGATATCATTTCCCTTTGGGGGGTTCTGTACAGAAGCTACCAGAAATGACATGTACCTTCAGTTCTCCCGACTTTGCATCACCAAACTGAGTTTTCTTTTCCTCAGCATGGTGTTTATTTACAGAAACTTGCCCGTTTACTGAAACATGAATGGCTTTGACTCAAACTTGGAGAAGCAAAGAAGCAATAAACGTCATTTAGCCGCACTGAACGTGTCAACACCTGGGAATGAGGTCATGCAAATGGCCATCGTACTTCACGTGAGTGAAACACACCAAGCAGTGAACTAATTAGACTTAAGTAAGCTGGCTTTCATTCCTGCAGACAGTGGAACCAGTTATTTCTTAGGGAAGGGTTTAGTTTTACTCCAAGGCAAGGTTCTGTAACTCCTGTAATACCCCTGAACGGTTCTCCAAATCAGGCCAGATGAAATTGGCAATTCAGAGATAGTTACCTTGATGTGTAAGTGGTAGGGTCTTTAATTAGGCTCATGTACATCATTGAGAAAGGAGCCTTGGAATCCATATGTGCAAGGATGAAATTAAAAGAGAGTCATCTGCCTCTTCATTCTGTATATGAGGGAAATTTATAAAACAATAGCAACAAACCTTAAAACGGTTCTTAGCAGTCTACTTACTAGCCGTAAACTGTCTTTCCTGTAGTTTGAATGCCTGATGCATATTCGGTAGCCATCTCTCTATTGAAATGTTCTTCATGTCTATTACTTATGGCTCATTTTTATCTTGAATTTAATACCTGAAGGATTCAAAGTTATTTAAAGGATTCAAAACCTCCAACTATTCCCCAAAGCTGTAACCTCTGAGACAGAAAACTGTCTGATTAGAAAAACAGACACCTGCTTTGGCTCCTTGAAACACTATGAGAGATATTGCCCAAGATTTTTTGTGGCTTTTCTCTGTGTGTATTAGATAAATTTTAGAAGATTAGGGCTTAAAATTTCACTTTAGATTTTAAAAAATCATGTAATAGGATTCTTCCATAAGCCTTACTTTATTTAGACACACACATGTGGGTTCTGTAATTATGTCTCTAGAAGATAAACAACATATTAAAAATTGTTTGTATTCACCTTTATGTTTGCATGCTATTTACATGCCAGATAATTTCTCAGAATGTGGCTCAAGTGGATCTTACTATAAGCTGGTAGATGGTATATGGCTAATTTGCAATCATATGTGTAGAAAACACCCACATTCCTGGTGTGACCACATTATGATGGTTACTGATGTCAGCACACACTTTAGTCCAAGTTACATTTGAACATGCTGTGCCAACCAATCCAAGGTGTGGAAATAAGCAGAGGCTATATTTCTTTCTGTGGTATCAGAATTGATACAGAAATATACCTTTTGACTAAGTTAATCAGCACTTCCATACGTGTGGTAGTATCATCAGCAAAGATCCAGGCTACAGTAAAATTTCTTTATTAGCAAACTATGGTTGATCAGTTTGCTTGAAAGTTGTGGTTTCAGTGTGCCTGAAATAGTTGTGTCCATGGATCCAGACATGTCCACCATTCCCCATGGTCTTGGGGGAGCCACAGGGCCCACTTTTGAAACTTGGAGTCTCGGAACATGATAACGGAGAGAGACCTAAATGCCTATTACACTAACTCACTCATAGATGTCGGAACGATATGAGGAGAAAGTAAATGACTTACAAACCTGGCATCTCACAAAGCCTTGATGAAAACTCAGATCATTTGACCCAGTTCATTGCTGCAGCCAGTGATACGATTACTGTATCTTGGGTGCTCTGCTCTGTACAAAGCATGTTCCCATCACCAGAACCTTGGTGCTGTTGGAGCCCCTAAATTTGATGGTTGAGAATCATTTTTGTGTAAAGGTGTGTTTGTAATCCTTACCTTGTTCAAAATACTATGAAGATTTTACAGAAACAATTAGTCTTTTGTTTATGTGCCTATCCCTAAGTTACAATCATTTGGAAATTTTTCTCTTGGTTTGCAGTAGAAACTGGAACTACAGGTTCTACATGGAGAAACAGATAATTTCACAATGTTTGCTAAAGACTTACATTTTTAGGTCTAGTTAGATATAAACTTTGAGAAGTTGTGAATGCATACATTTATGTGAATCACATGTCAAATTGCAGAATAACATTGGTAAGCAGTAAGGATGTAACTATAACACGTATAGTTATTATTACAGTAAAGAAAATATGGAACTACAAAGTCTAGACAATGATTATCTAATAGATGTGTCAATTTGAAGAAAATAATTAGTCTACTGTATGTGATAATCAGTTTTAATTAGGAAGTGGCCGTATATTCCCTCAAACTCATTTTATATAAAATTATCAATATTGAGCACTCTGGGAATTACTTACATGAAGGGTAGACTATGCAGTATATATGTTGTAGAATTAGATGCATTTAGAAAAAGAGGCTAAAGTGACATTATAAAAGTGGAAGTGAGAAAGATCCCATTTGTAATAATGTGGGGAAAAAGCTATGAAATACCTAGGAATGAATTTAATGAGGAAGACTATGAAGAGAACTATAAAATTATATTGAAAGACATAAAACAAAACCCAAATCAGTGGAAAGACAGACCGTGTTCTGCATAAAAAGTCAATATCATAAAAATGTCACTTCTTTTGAAATTAACATATAAATTTAATGCAGTCTCAATCAGAATTTTTTTCTCTGTTGGAACACGTAAGTGATTCTAAATAGGGATATATGTATACATGTGGCTGATTCACTTTGTTGTACAGCAGAAACTAACACACCATTGTAAAGCAATGATACGCCAATAAAGATATTAAAAAAATAAAGTGTTTAGAAGAATAAATGAGTGAAAATTGCCAAGAAATTTTGAAACAGAACAAGAGCAAAGAAGCTTGCCCTACTAGGCATGAAAACCTAATATAAAGCTGCTTTAAATAAAACAGTGCGGTACTGGCCTGCGATAAACAGTTTTATAGAACAATTAGAGATCATTTAACATATAATTAAAGAAGGCATTATAAGTCAGTGAATACATTATATATTATTCAATTAATGCAATAGAAAGAACTGCCCATACTTTTGGAGAAATTACAACTTCATACTTCATTACATAACAACGAATTACAGATGAGTGAAAAAATCTGAATGCTACAAAATAGACCACAACAGTCTTGGAAGACACTATAAGAGAACATTTATATAATCATCCTGTGGTGATGGGTTTTTTTTTTTTTAAGCAAGACCAAAACCATAAGAATATGAAGAAAAAAACGACATACTTGATTTCATGAAATTTAAGAACATATGTGAGGGAAAGTCTCCATGTAGTGGACATTTTAAATGTTTCCTCACTGGCTACCAACTTTTGAATGTCATTCAGATGTTTGGGGAATTACCTCCTTTATAAATTCTGCCTTCCTAAAACAGAAGCCAGAAATCCACTTTCCCAGGCTCCCTTGCAGCTAGTATTGAGACTGGTCTCATGATTCACATGGGCCCATTGTAATTTCTGATTCAGAAAAAGTGAAATGAAGAAGAAGGTGCCTCATGGAATTAATTATATTGAAACTGACAGAGAAACGTCCAGCTGTTTGCAGTGACATCCTGCACATTGGAAGTTGGAAGAGAGCAGTGTATCTGGTGTAACAATGCATCAGCTTAATTTGGACACTTCCCCTAGCTTTGTAGCCTCAGAGATCAACTGTTTGTTTCTTCTTGGAAGTTCTGTGACCTCTGTAATATTCTTCAATAAATTATTTTTCTGCTTACACTAGTAGGAGTGAATTGTGTTTGCAACCAAGAATTATGACAGAGTCCCTTCCTTAAAAGGATAAAAGACAAATGACAGTCCGGGAGAAGAAGATTACAATCCAAATAACAAAGGGTCAAAACAACTAAAGAGGAAAAAATATGCAAATGATATAAACAGGCAATCCACTAGAGAAAAAATGCAAATGAAAAGCTGCATAACCTCCTAGATAATTTGGGAAACAACAATAAAATCACAAGTTTCAACCATCGCATTTGTTTAAACTCAAAATATGGTTAGAATTAAGGGCTTGTAAGAATGTAGGAAAATAACTACTCTCTTATACCCCGTTGGTAGGAATGTATGGGCCTGAGGCCTTGTGACCTGGTAATACTTTATACAGTGAAAATGTGGGTACTCATTGGTCTGTAGTTTCATTCACAGAGATTTATTCAAAAACAAAAGCATTCAATTTCTAAGATAGGCAAACACAAACGCGCATAAATCCAAACACAGGAATGTTTATCACAGCTTTCCTTGGAATAGGAAACAACTGAAATGATCATCAGAATGATGGTATAAGGACAGTTATATTTCTGTAGCCTAGAATTCTTCAGCACTGTTTAAGTGGGTCTATCTGTATCAACCTGAAGACTGTGCTTGACATATTTTAAAATGAACATATCAAATTACAATCTTATCCCAATATAAAAGATTATATGTGTAAATATATTTCATAAAAAATTAATATTGTAGAAGATACATACCAAATTGTTACTACAGTGGAGGAGATGTTGGATGTGGGAAGGAGAAACGATAAGCTTTAGATGTTTCTGTGTGGTTTGCATTTGCCACTATTGCTATTATAATCAAAATGATTGTGAAAAATGCTCAGTAGTGAATACCCTATACCATCATCACAGTTTCACCCAACAGCACATTGTTTGTCAAATGGAGAGGTGTAGTCAGTCATCCACTGTACTTTCCCTGCTCTAACTCCCTGAGCCATGAGCCACAATGCCCTCAGCAAGAGTGTCCCCATCAGGCAGGGTTTCTCAATCCTACGCCAAGCTCTCATAGAAACACTTTGATTCCATGCATCTCATCCCCTCTGAAGAGCACATTTTCTACTTCTTCATTCTTTCGCTTTCTCGGTTTTCGCAAAGGAACTGAACGATTGCCATGACTACCAATCATTGAAACAGATCAAAGTTCAGTGGAAAGGACTTGGATGCTGGGTCTTGATGAATTTATTGGGAGAAAAAAAGGCACCTGCTCAAACTTCCTTGTAGATTTCCTTAGGGATGTGCGGCCATTCAGCTCATCTCTCTAAACTCCCATTAAATTATAAGAAGGCAAACAGTTATTATTAGTTTATTGTTTATTACTGTCCTCACATTAGCTTGAGATCAAATTTATGACACAGCCTAGTTGGGTTTTAGGGATTATGTGTACACTTCATAGTGCATGAAGGCCCTTCACATTTATGCCCATTTTGTAGACCTTGGAGTGTAACCCAACAATTTTTAAATGCTTCTGCTTCCATTTTCTTTTATTTTTGCAGTATTTCCTATGACATAGTGTGGCTCCGTCTAAGACTGAGAATCTTGCTTGTCTCACTTCAAACTCCTTTCAAGCAGTTTGCCATTCCAGGATGGAATAACTATAGTTTCTTGAAGTTTCTAGACAGTTTGTGTAATTTTCTACATCTGACTGTTAGGAAGCAATCTTTTATGTTGAGAAAGTCATTCATTTCTTTCCACTTTTAACTATTGGTCTTAGGATGACACAAATGTAATTTCAAATCACAAATATTCATTGCTAGTATATAGAAATACAATTGATTTGTATTAATTGTTTGTATCCTGTAACCTTACTAAGGTTACTTATTAATTCTAGTACCTTTTTTCTCAGTTCTTTGGGATTTTTCATGTAGATGATTGTGATTGTGTCATATGTAAATAAATGCAATTATAGTTCTTTCTTTTTAATTTGTGTGTATTTTGTTTGCCTTGACTTACTGCATTAGCTGGGACTCTAGTACAATACTGAATGGAAGTGATGATAACATACATTCTTGCCAATCTTAGGGGGAAAAAACACTCAGTCTTTCACCATTAACTATATTGTTAGTTGTAGGTTTTTTATAGACATCCTTTGTCAGGTTGAAGAAGTTTTCTTTTAATCTTAGTTTTCTGAGAGTTTTTATTGTGAATGGATGTTTTGATTTTGTCAAATGCCTTTTTTGTCACTGTTGATCATCTATTGAGATGATCATATGGTTTTTATTTTTCAGTCTTCGAATTAAATTAAGCACTTTTTGAATACTGAACCAACTTTCCATTCCTGGGGGGGAAAAACCCACTTGCTCATAATGTTATCCTTTTACATATTGCTGGATTTAATTTGCTATTTTGTTAAGAATTTTTTATCCGTGTTTGTAAGGGATATTGGTCTGTCAGTCTTCTTATTTTGAAATATCTTTGGTTTTGGTATTGCTGATCTCCTAACATGTCTTGAGAAGTATTCTTTTATCCTATATCTTCTGAGAAAGCTTGTGGGGAGTTGGTATTACTTCTTTTTAAAAAATGTTTGGTAGGCTTCACTGGTGAAGCATTCAGGACCTGAAGTTTTCTTTGTGGAGATGTCTTTTAACTATACATTTAGTTTAATGGGTAAATGGCTATTAAGGTTCTTTTTTTTTTCAATGAAATTTGGTAATTCATGTCTCTTAAGGAATTTTTCTGTTTCATCCATTTAATCAAAATTATTGACCCAAAGATTTTCAAAATATTATCTTACTATTCTTTCACATCTGTAAGATCTGTAATGATGTGTCCTCTTTCATTACTGAGATTGGTAATTCTTTCAGAGTTTCTCTTTCTTCTTCTCTTTCTCTTACTCTCGCCCTCTCTGCATATCAGTCTGGCTAAAGGTTTAGCAATTTTCTTGATCTTTTTTAAAGGACCAGATTTTGTCACTTTATTATTTTTCTGCTACAGTTGTATTGACTTCAGCTCTTATCATCATTATTTTTCTTTCTACTTACTTGGGGTTTAATTTGCTTTTATTTTTCTAGTAACTTAGGGTAGATACTTAGATTACTGATTTAAGACCTTCTTTTCTGATATAAGCATTTGATGGTATAAACAAACCCTAATTACTGCTTTAGCTGCATCTCACAAGTTTTGATATGTGTATTTTTATTTTCAATTCATTCCAAATAGTTTTTGATTTCGCTGTGACTTCTCATGTGTTATTATTTCTAAATATTTCCTTAATTTTTTTCTGTTTATAAATATATTAGGATTTTCCAGATTTCTTTCAGTTATTGACTTCAGGCTTAATTCCAGTGTTATTAGGAAACATACTTTGTATGATTTCAGTCATTTTAAATTTGTTGTGATTTGTTTTATGACACAGAGTATGTTCTAGTTTTATGTTGGCAAAAATTTTTGTGCTCTTCAATGTATATATTTAGCTATTTTGGGTTTGAGTGTTCTTTAAATGTCAATTAGGCCACCTTGGTAAATAGTATTGTTCAGATCTTCTGTATCCTTACTCGTTTTACTATGTACTTGTTTTATCAATTATTGAGCGAGGAGTGTTGAAGTCTCTCTAAACTATGGATTTCTTTATTTCTCTTTGCTGTTCTGTTAGCTTTTGCTTCATATATTTTGAACCTCTGTTGTTACATGCATACACACTTAGGATTATGGTGCCTTCTTAGTGAATTGGCCCTTTATAATTATAAAACGTCCTTCTCTATTTCAGGTAATATTTCTTTATCTGAAATCTACTTTGCCTGATAATATAGCCATTCAAACTTTCTTTTGATTAGTATTTTCATCCATTTTCTTTAACCTGTCTATGTCTTTTTACTTAAGTGGATTTCTTACATATATTATATAGTTGGATCTTGCTTTTAAAAGTCCATTTATTGTCCCTTCAATCTACTTTTTTCCAATTTGGGTGTTCATACTATTTATATTTAATGTAATTATTGATGTGATTGGCTTTCATAGCTATCATCTTCCTAGTCATTTTATTTTCATTCTTTTTGTTTTATTTTCCTTTCTTCCTCTTTTCTTGCCTTCTTTTGGATTGTTTTGTGTTGTTATGATTCCATCGTGTCTCTACTCTTGTTTTTTAGTTTTCTTTCTTTATTAATTCTTTATTGGGGGAAGTCTCTAGGCTTTACAATATGTATAATTAACTCATTGCCATCTACATTCAAATAATACTATAGAATTTTATATATAGTGTAAGAATCTTACAACAGAACCTTACATCTCTTTCCTCTCTCCCTCCTTTGTGCTATTGTGACCATGTATTTTACCTCTACATATGTTATAAACCCAACCGATGTAACTCTGTTGCTTAGACATTCAATTATCTTTGGAAGTGATTAAAAATAAGAAAAATGTCTTTAATATTCACCTTCACTTTATTTTTTCTGGATTTCAACATTAAAGATTCAAATTTTCATCCGATACCATGTCTTCTTTCTGAAGAACTTTCTTTAACATGTTTTGTTGTTGTTGTTGGTTTGCTCTTTGATAATAAATTCTTTCAGCTTTTGTTTGTCTGATAAAGTGTTTACTGTGATTTCAATTTTGAAAGATGTTTTCACAGGGTATAGGATTCTGGGTTGACTGTTTTTCTTTAGTACATTAAGAATGTTACTTTATTTCCTTCTGTCTTGTGTGGCATCTGACAGGGAGTTTGCTGTCATTCCTACCTTTAATTCTCATTTTGTTAAGGTACTTTTCTCCCCTCTGTGGCTTAAGGATTATACTTTCAATAAAAGTAAGATCCAGGACGATGCGGAATGTTTCATGCCTGCCCCCAGCAGTTGCTGAGTACAGCTCTCTCTATTCTCCCAATCTGCCCCCAATTTTTGCCATGAGCACCGGGGTGGGGCGGGGGAAGCCAGTGACAAAGCAGATTAATGAGTGAAACTCTACCCCTCTCTTGGACTTTGCAGCTATTGTAGACTGGCCACCCTCACCCCCACCCCAGTCCAACTGTGGTCTGTAAGAATCCATTACACTTGTAGCTGATTTCTTTTTAGCTCTTTGCATGGTGGCCATCTCTTCCTCCCATGCTCTGCCAAAGGCTGTCTCCTGTCTCTTCTTGGAATCAGTTTCGTTTGCTTTATGAGCTTAACTCTCAGATGAGGATCACCGTTTTCTGATTTTCATTGCTACAGGGGGAACAACATTATTTTGCAACTTTCTGCACCCTAATTCACTATAGTTTTGAAGCACTTCATCATCCTGGATGCTCTTTTCTGGGCAGATTACAATTTGTTTATAGCCCACTTAAATTACCCCAAAATAAAAATAATGCTTCAGGTGAACAGAGTACAGTAGGGCATATCCATAGCTGTGTACTTGTCAGTGTCAGGTCAACTTTTACTGCATCATGACTATCATTGGATCATAATGTGTTTACTGTCAAAATATCTTCCAAGTCTTCTTCATATATCCTGCCATTGCTAAGCCATTTCTTCCCAATCCTGCTCTTTAAACTGGTTTTTTGATCCCTTGAGTGAAGTTTTACAAATTGTCATTTTAAATTGTAGTTTGAGATTTCATATAATCTCTTCAGATTGCCCAGATTTGGGAGATCCTGATCTTTCGTTCAACAGAGTTGCTGTTCCTTCAGTAATCACGAATGAAACTATTGAATAGGTCACAGCTGGGTCCAAAGAGAGATCTGCCAGAGAAACCTCTTCCCAAATTTGATATCCATTCATGAATTGCTACATTCAACTTGATAAAACCCACTTAATCTTATTTTTATCCTTTATTGTTCTTGGTCATATGATTGATTACATGATAGCTCTGAATGGCTTTCTCAGAAGTCCACATATATTATTCACTATATTTGCAAACTATATTTACTTGTGTAATAACCCTGTCTAAGAATAAAATGAAGTTAGTTGTACATGGCAAAGCCATGCTAGTTATTAGTGATTACTGCTTCAGCTTATAGCCAGTTTCACACCATCCCTTAATAATCCATAGTAATAGCTACAGTTTGGAGAGTGCACTTGCTCATTTTTTGAAATCATAACATTTGCCCATTTATTGTCTTATTCTTCTGACATCATTTTCTGCAGTTATTCCAACATCACGTTCAATGATTTTAGGTGCACGTTCTGTTGGTAGTCTGGGACATTTTTAAGCTGAGGCAGAAAACTAGAACTCACTTGCATCACATAGCAGCTATTCTCTGTGTGTTTCTTTTTTCTTTTTTGGATTCATATATATTTACCTATTTATGTTCACCATTTTTAAATGGTAGTTCACGTGCATTGTTGGGGAAAACAAAAATAATGTAGGAGCTCTCTCTTTGTCATTTCTTATTATCTCTTGGCTCCCAGCACAGCTTTTAGTCCTGCTGTGGTCTTAGTTGATCACTTATTAATTTGACATCAAGTGTTTCATTTTAACCTCAGTACTCTTTCACAAATTACATTATGACTTTGTTTGTAGGATTACTCTGTGGTGAAAATTGGAAACTTCCGGTACTTCGTTCTAATTTTTTAACAAATAAAAGAGAAAGTTTACGGGGATATATTGATGGTCTATAGTAAATTCTAGTCACTGGTTCATAATATTGGAAGCTTAGCTATAAAGGATAGTAAATATATACAAACACCAATCATAGGCTAATAGTACACATACAGACTGGATGTAGCAGGCAGTCTCATTTGGAGTGTGTTCTTTTTTTCCTTTCTGTAGTTACAATAACTGCCAGAATGTTGATCAGTCCAACTTAATTTAAACCCATTTGCTTTGGACCAATTCCGTCTGATGCAATCAAGTTTCTTTGTCTGAGGTAAGTAGACAGTGGCCGGAAAGAAAACACCGTTAAAGGCTAGTGTACTACCTGCAGGGCACTAGTTACTAAAACTTGAACCTCTTATTCCTAGAAAAGAGGACTATACTTGCTACCTTCAGCCGTGTTTCCTGGAAGTTAGAGTGAGATTGAATTGTTGAGTGTGCATTTCATTTGGGTACCCACCTCGTTCATCTGGCCGGTTTGTTCTCTGTTGACCATGGCTCTTTGGTGGTCTCAGCAGTGTAGTTGCTGATTGAGGTTTGACATCACACACATCTATTATTTTCTTCTCTAAGCCTTCTTCCTTCTGTATTTCATCTCTCCAGTTAAGTCACCTTCATTCAAACCATCTTTCAAGCTTAAAAATCTCACTTAGTCTTGATTCCTCCTTCCTGTGTGCCAATCTTCAGATGATATCTAGGCCTGTTGAATCTCACAAAGAGCCCTGCAATCTGCTGTTTCTTCCCTTCATTCCAATCACTAGACCTTCAGTTTGGGCCCTCAGTCCCTCTTGCCTGTAGGAGCCTTTCACCTGGGTTCAAATCTGTGCCCTGAACTTGTGTAACTTGGGATAAATCACCTCTTTGAGCCTCTGTTTCCTCCTCTTAAAAACGTTGACAGTAATAATACCTATTTCATAGGTAGCTGGAAGTGCAAAGTGAACACAGTAACCAGTCTAGTAATGAATGTTCATTATTTGTATCCTTACCACTGCCCCTGCCATTATCAACCCCCGCTCCCCGACCCCACCAATACTGCAAATCCAATCTGACCAGTCTTCTCTCTACTTCAAATCTGGCAGGGGCTCTCATCAGCTACAAAAGCCAATTCTAACTTCTGAATGAGCCATAAATGCCCCTCTCAATCTTGACTCTCTTTAAAGCCACATCCCTGAATATGATAATCTGTTCTTTATGTCCCTGTCTTTCTCCGTGCTAACTGAAAGAGCCCATATTCACCTTCTCTACCTGACCAACTCCTACAGTTTTTCCTCAAGATTGTGTCAAAGATCTTCAGCTGCTTCTCCATATCTATTTCCCCTGCTTCCTTGGTGGTAGAACTTCTAAATTTTACCATGTTTTGATGGGGAACCTGTTTTCCTGTAATAAAGAATACATATCCCAGAAGCTAGATATGACCATGTGATTAATCTGCGCCTAGTGTTAGGTAAGTGGATATTGTGTATGTGCCTTCCGGAAAATGTCATTAAAGGGAAGGAGCATGCCCATTTCTCCCTTCTTTCCTTCTTAATGTTGACTGATGGCTGGAACCTGAGCAGCCATCTTGGACCAAGAGGTAGAAAGTCATATTTGAAAGGTGACAGTACAGAAAGATAGAAGCAACTTGGAACCTCATCTGTACTGGCCTACGAGTATGACTTTTGGTAGATTAAAAACCCAACAATGTATCATACTGTTATTTTGGGACTTCTGCTATTTGCAGAAGAACTTATTTCTAAGAGATTAAAGTCAAGAGTCATTCTTCATCTATGCCCTCAACACCTTTTGTGTATCCTGCAATTATATTTTTTATCAAATGACATATCTATGCTTCATTCAGTTCTCTTATCTGGAAAAGAAGAATGAAAAAAAAAAGAAAAAAAAAAAAGAAGGATGAAAGTAAGAGCCTCCGTCTGAGGTTGTCACCACAAGCGAGACAGTACATATAAAATGCTTATTAGGACCTTATCTTACTTAGAATGAGTGATTGACAAATATATAGGCTTTATTGTTGTTGCTGCTTTTTCTGTCACTACCATTTCTGTATCATACATTAGCAATGACCTCTTCAAAATCCGGGTCTGTGTTCTCCCAATGGTCCAGCTCAGGGTTTGACATATTAAGCAGATGTTAGCTAAGTGCCTTCTATCAATGAGTTTAAAAAAACAAATGAATGAAACTTGTCAGAAGCGTTGAAGTGTAGAATTTTAAAGCACAACTTGCTAGCCAGGAAAATGCAATTCTCAGACGTTTTACTGAGGGAAGCATGATAGACTGATGGCCCCAAGTGCTGTGCTCTGATCCATCACTGCATTTACCCCAGGGCTTTGCCTCCCATGGCTGTTCCCAGCCAATGACTGACCATGGCAGGGATACAGGGTGAGACACAGGACTGTTTTGTCTTTGGCTCTCCAACTCTTCCCTCTTGGCTTTGCCAGAACTTTCGTAGAACTACACTGCAGTTTAAGACTCTTTCTACCTTCCTTCTTCCCATCTCTCCTTCACAAGCATCAGGCATGTTGTTCTGGCAGCTGTCCCTGTATCGTCCTGCTCCTGACACATTCGTCCTCGCAGGTATTTTCCCAGTAAATCACTTGCACATCTAATTCTGTCACAGTATGTTTCTTAGAGGACCCGAACTAACATATACAATGGTTATTATTAGTGTCCATTTAGATTAAGAAAGGAGGCTTCTTTATATGAACTTAAATATTGTAGTAAATTGTATTACTGTTTCAAAATATTTGTTGCCCCTTGTTGAAGGACTGTGCATCCCTTTTCATTAATTCCCTTGGCCACGTCATTTCTCCTGCTAATGAAATTTGAGTAGAAGTGATGTTTCTTCCAGGTGGAACCTTTAAGAGACATCATTTGGTTTGCCTTGTTCTACTCTCCTTCTGCCACAAAGTTCACAATGCATGCAGATAGAAACTGTGCCATGAGGGTGTGATCTACATTGGACATATAACATGAGTGAGGGGTAAGCTTGTATTATTTGTGTTGTCTGAGAGACTGTTTGTTACTGCAGCATAACCTTCCCTAGGTAGACTGATACATACGCTGAATTTAACTTAGTAGAGCAGTCAGCTATAACAGGAAGAGTCTACATTAAGAGCTAAAAGCAGGACCCTTCCATCTGAATCAGGGCAAGAACTTATGTTGAAGTTTCCTGTGAAAGGAAAAGTAACTGATAACATTTCTGATTTTATTATTGATTCTATGAATGGGTCTGAGGTACATCTCTTTCACTTAAAATGAAGACGTCTTTCTCCATATTCTCACATTTGTTTTTGTACTAGGTGTTAGATCACCTGACTACTTCTTCTAAGATTTTCTTCAGTGGAACAGAGCCATCCCACTGGTCAGGCGACTCAGTGCACAGTCCAGATCCTTAGTTTATTATGTACCCTGACCACAGTCGAAGTCAGTGGAATAAACAACTCATTTGTAGTTCCCCAAAAGTTCCTCACCCTTGTACACTTACAGCCCTGTTCCTTTTTATCTTGTCCTTTATCTGCTGTGTAATGCTCCCCAAACTCATCCTCTGACCTTACTCCAAGGTGGAGCTAAGTGGAAAGTGGTACTTTGCATTCTCCTTTAATTACTGTTCTACTTCATTTGCATAGATCTTCTTTCATTACTGTATTATCATGATAAGGGGGGCCTCCAAGAGCCAAGGTAACTCAGAGTGGTGCATGTTTTATTCAATTTCAGCTGTATCTTTGCTCCATTTCAACAGTTTCAAGTGTGTTCTCTGCTCCCCCCACTTTTGTGGTGGAAAGAATGTAAAGTTTCTATAGTTCCCTGCTCTATATTTTTTTGGTCTGCTTTTCACTATGGTTCTGTGGTCTCCTAGAGCCATACACTCTTTCCTAAAGTCCTTAACTAAATCTCTTTAATTTCCACTAACCCTGATCCCATCTTCTCCGATATAATCAATTCCAATTAAATCAATAATGCCACACTCCGCAGTAAGGATTTTTTCTGAAAGTTTTGCCCATATTTTTTCAGTCAATCCTCTGCCGTATTAGAAGTACCATGTAACATCAGAAATTGTTTTTTTTTCTTTTTTTAAAAAATAAATATCAGCTTGGGTTTATGATTTTTTTTTAATTTTTAGGACTCATGATTAAAAGTTTCCTAACTCTGACTTTGGGTTTGAGATGAAACTGACTCTTCTCTGCTCCTGGATGATTCATTTTTAGGTTCAGTGACCTGTGGCAACCACAGGTGTAGCAAAGGCCAAGAGTTCCAGAGTTATGTCAACAGTGGTACCCTTTAGAGCTTAATGTTGAATTGGGACCAAAAAATCATTTAGATGATTTGGTTCATTGAATACTATGAAGATCCAACTTTGATTTCTAGTGCCAAATTTAAGGCTTGGTCTGCTCTATTAATGGTGATACGCACAGAGAGAAATATAGAACCCTTTTAAAGCATTTTTGAGTGCTTTGGGTCGACAAGGTATCTTATTAACAAAAGTCACTTTTGTCATAAGCGTTTATAGGAGGTTTGAAACTATCACTGTTGGTGGGAGCTACTAATGCTAATAGTATTAGTTGCTATACAAATTATCTTGAATTTAGAAAAAAAAAACCTGAATTCATGCCATGACTAAACTTTGGGTTGTGTCTATGACAGGGACCTCTATTTTCCCTACTTTTTAGGGAAGGAGAAAACCATAGTATTTAGTCCCTATATCTTTATATATATATTTCTTGGCCATATAAAAATACAGCAAAGAGGGATATTTCAAGACATCTTAATGTTTCTAAATGGATTTCTTCCAGGAACATTAGGAAGTAATGCCTTTAAACTACTTGAAAGGGGGTATTATTTTAAAGAGCTTTAACTCTTTGAAATATCCTTAGAATTTATTTTATGTGGTTGAAACACTTTTGGCCAGTATTACATTTCTTTTTCCTCCTGTTTAAAATTAGATATATTAACAGTGTTTTCATTCAGTTTCTAAAAATAATTCTGTTTTCATAGAGAGATTTTATGCTGGAAATAATGTTCTAGGAGGTCCTTTAAAATCTGAAATTGTAAATTCAAAACTGATTTTGTAATTTGTTTTCTTAAATTTAATTCTTGCCGGTTGTCCACCTGTCCTTTTTCTTTCTGTCTTGGAAAATGTATTTGATTGCTATTTTTAGGCTCCTTTGAATGTTCTACCAGATTTTCCAGGTGACCCAAATACAATTTAAGAGAGATGTGGATAGGATATTGAACAGAGTTTCCTTGGACTTTTAAAATTCATTAAAGTTAGAGAAAAAGCCTAAATAATCTGACTGAAAGTAATACTCTCGTTCTCATTCAGAACTCACAATACTTTAGAAGTATATTCGTCTGTTAATCATTTAGTTACAGGAATAATGTTTTGGAATGAATCTTAGTGACTATACCTATGGTAAACATTGATCATGAAACATAGAAACAAATTTTTAAGCAGACATTATTCTTTAGGTTGAGTTTTGTCCTTTGGAGTGGTCACATGGTAAGAATGTGCAGTGATTCCAACATGTTACCGCTGCTCAAACAATTTTGGGTATCCTTGGAATTGCCTTCAGAGTCTCTGCGCCACAGAAAGAAATGAACCTTGTATTTTAGGCACATTTCACTTTTGACCCCAAATTGTACCCCGAGCCTGATCAGCCATTTTATTTGTGTCTTGGCTCCTCATTTATTTTGTAGTAGTCAGCAAACACATCTCTAAAGAACAGAGGTTTGTTGCCATTTGTGTTCTAAATGTTTTAAACTATGAAATTCCAAAAGGAAGAAGTCCAAAAACTATGTGAATCAATGGCAGCATACTGGAAAAGGCATGTAATTCCCTGAGCAAATTACCTTGCAAGGAAGAACATGCATTTGGATATACGTCTGGTGCGTTGGGGAAATCAGTCTCATTGCATTTGCACTATAATGTTACAGAGGGGGAAAGCTAAGTACAGGCTTTAAAGAGTCCTGCAGGTTAGTCAAAAAGAGCTCCACTACTTGCTAACTGTGTGATTATCAGGTGTCTTTCTGAACTACCATTTCCTCAGTTTTGAAGTGGCATTGCGAGAAGCAACCTTATATTTTAGGGTAAGCACTGGCGGTGAGCCACTTCAATGCCTGGGATCACTCCAGGATCAATAGTGGTACCAGAAATGAGGTTGGGGTTATCGGAATGTTTGTACATAGCTCGTAGAATGCTTTATGTAGCTTCTTGTTAGTGTAGCTGTGTTACTGGCTATCAACCGTTACATTATGAAACAAATAGATACGTGATGAAGTTTCTTGTCAAGTTTTTAAGAAGGACCAGATCCAGCTGTCGACTTCTTAGAAGTCTGTTGCAAAGAAATCAAGGTTTTGAAGGAAAAACATTAAAATAATGATCCATTTGTGAAAAGATCTTTAGAGATTGTTGTGTTGTATGTATAAAGTCCAACCAGACTGGGTCTGAGGTTTCTGTTTGGAAAGGAAACTCACACTATGAACTGTCCCTTCACTTGAGGGAAGAACTCCAATCCACAACAACTCACATAGTTCGGAATCTGAGTTTACCTTAAGAGTTTGTTGGTTTTACCTGAAAAAGAAAAGGAAGGGGCGATTATTAGATCTCAGAGCTATAAAAGAACTCCCCCTCCCCTACTTTTAAGTTAGAGTTTAGCCCAATCTCTCTTGACCACAAAAATGCACTTGATAATTACATTAGGTAATTCTGATGTTTTGCCACGTATGGGAGATTTTAGTTTTGCCCTATATTATCAGAAAGAGTTAAGTTTCCTTAGCTAACTGGAAGGTTTTCATTTTCTCTGACAGTATCACATTTCTTTCAGATAGATCATTACGATTCCAGGACTGACCTCTAGAAGGACCCCTTGAATTCACATTACTGCATCCATGTCAGTTTTCAGTCTTTGCTCTGTGAATGAAGCTGATATCAGCAGACTTTCCTTTGAACGGCAACAGACTGGGTCAGATAGATTATCTGCATTTATTGTGGAACACAGTAAATTAGCAATCAGATGAATAATGCATCAGTTGCAGTGTCTGGAATGGGAGGTTAACTCCCTGAAAAAACAATGGAGTCAAAATATACCTTATATTCAAAATGTTAAGTTTTATATTATTTACGTGTTAATTGAAGGCATTTTTGATGCAGTTGAAGTTTAAGAACCAGAAATTTTTATGATACGTATTTGTAACCACTGATTGTTAAAAAATGTTATATTGATATATGCAAGGTTTCCTCCTGAATTTAGGCATCACCTGAAATAAATAAAGGGAGGTAGAGTCTAAGTCATTAGCTGGGAAACTTTAACAAAGAAAGCGATCTCATATCTCAGTTTTCTGGATATTTTGCATCGAAGTGTTGGCCTGTAGAGGCCTGAGAAGTTTATGTCATTGCTTCCATTCACCATTTCAGTTAGCTCACGTAAGTGCTCCAAAAAACGTATTTACTTACCGAGCTGAAACGTAAGGTCTTGTTTTGTGTAGGCGATCTGTTTGGAGGAAATAGGCCAGTTGCTTAGGCCTGTGGTACACTCTGCTGCTGCTCAGTGGGCTTACCTTTCCACTCTTGCTCATAGATTTACTGGATTAAATACCTACTAATGTGAGGTCCGTAAAATTCTCATTCTATAGGTTCTGAGCCGTCTGTCATCTTACTAAGGACAGTACTGGAAAGATCCTGCATGTGTTTTGATTGCTTTGAATGACCATTCATTTTATCATGTGAATGTTCACTCCCTGCCTTGGGATAAAATTTTTGGCCTCAAACAGAAGAAGTGTACGGCTGATTTATTCCTTTATTATTTTTCATGCCTTTCAGGTGCTAGAACTTGGCCACTAGAATGGGGTCTAGAATGGTAGCAGCATCATAGGACAAAGAACACGAGGGAACACTAACTGAGACAGGGTCGTTGTAAAAATTGTCACTGTTTCCAGCTGGCTGTTCGTTTTCTCCATAAATCGTATACTCCATATGATTGATTATCTATATGTTCTATTGCTCTGGCTTCCTAGGTCTGCCCTTCCCATCTGGAATTAAATGAGTCCACATAGGCCTCATTCTTAAGTCTTAATGCATCTCGTGTTCTTTGCTGCACATTCTATCCAGTGATTCTTAAAACCCTTCACTGACTTATCACATGTAACAACCTTTCCCAAAATGTGTCCCATGTAGCCGTATTCAGCATGTAAATATTACTCAAAAATAGTTCTTTGTCTCAATATTGGGCAGAATCAAAGTTGAGAATGGTTCTTTTGGCTGGATATATGAAACTATAAATACAATAGTAGGAGCTGTGACTTCTCGGGGGTGTGTGATAGTTTTCTGTTTTGTTTTGTTTTACAAGAGCAACTTCTCAGACATACCTCATGACACACACTTTGAGAAACAGTGAGCTAAGATAAAGCTGCAATTCCTTTGCATGTCATACAAGGCTACTGCCTGGCTGAGGAAATTCACCTTCTACCATTCTCATCCTTTGGACAAGACATATTAGCCATACCAACCTACTTAACCTTTCCCCAAGATACCGCCCTGCTGACCGACTACATGATTTTCCCATCTTCCTAGAATATCCATCCCTACCTCCGAGAAGTCTTCTCTGACAATCCCAAACAGCACCCAGCAGACTATTTTCAGGGCTTCTTTGATGCATGGAGTATTCACTCACTGAACATTTTTGAGTTTTGAGTCCTGTTCTCAGGTTCTTTTTCCATGGCTTAGTCATTCTTTACTTCCTTGGTCCCCTTCCTTGTCACAGTCTTAACTCTTCTTCATATTTGCTTTCCTCCTGCCTACCAGAGTGGCCTGCACAGAGTAGGAAATCAGTGTGCAATGGCTGTATTCACAGCCCTTGAATGTCTGTGTGTTATGCTGTGATCGTTGAGGTTATGTTTTTAACTGTGTCAGTATTTTTACCTGATACTGTGTAGAGGGCAGTAAGTCAGGAGATCTGAGATCGTTCATTTCTCTACTTAATCTTGAATATGGAGTCTAACTTTATTGAGCCTCAAGGTTGCCTATCCTTAAAATAAGACCGAAACAGTCTTGGGGGTACTTCACAGCTCTCAATTTCTGTAACACTAAATCAGCTTTGCAGGTGTTCTTTAAGTAATGAGTTGGTTTGCAAGCGAACTGGGGGAAGACAGATATTTTTCTCCCTCACTTCTCTCCTCTCATATCTGATGGGACTAAATCCTTTCTTGACCCCATTTTTTTGATCCATAAAATGCAGCGTGATATTGATGCCAGGGTTTTCACTAGACTTTGTAATTTGAGAAACACAAAATATGGTTATGTGTTGAAAATAATATGGCAAAGGGTTTTGTTATTGTATTTTTGTAAAATCTTACTCAAGGTTTTTGAAACAATGATTTTTCTGGTGTTTAGCGTCTGTCTCAGACAGTTTGACTGAAAGTATTTCTTATGAAGGTGAAAACACTCCTGCTCAGTGACATGTTTCATCTTCAGCAGTTTGCCCTGAAAGAGCTCATTTGCGTGTTGAGAAGACTCCTTGCTTAAACTCCAGTTACAGAAGTAGAACCATAGGTCACCACACTGCAGGGCACTGCTCTTCACCAGGGGTTGGACAAGGACAACGCTTGTTTAAGCATTTGAAACAGAAGATGAAATGAATGCTTTTCAGCTAGGAGAAGGCTCACGAACTGGCCTCCGAGCCAGTGTTCCACATGATAAATCCTGACTGCAGTGGAAGCAGCTTGTCATTAAGTGCACTAGCTGGGCAGTCTTGGGTCTAGCACTCCACACCTGCCATTTTATATTCTTCTATTGCAAAGCCACACATTAAATATGGTCCTTAACTTTAAAAGCAGCACTTTTTAATGCCCATATTAAGTTCTTGTGGTGAAAATGAAAATATAAAATACCTCTCTCATGTTGGCTAGATCATCGTCATTTCCCTATCATCATCAACAGAGCAGTAAGTAAAATTTATAGCTCATCAGTACCATGTGATTGTTTTCGAGGTAGATGAATGATTATGAAATATAATTACTGTCCTCAAGAAATTTCTGGAAAGGAGAGATACTGAATGTGTAATAGATATTTTAAAAGATGTGAGCTTTAATTCTAGTCTGTTTCTCAATGAATTCTTTTTTAAGTTTGGGGAGACTTCTTTTTCATTCTGGTAAGAATACTTAACATGAGATCTACCCTCTTAACAAACTTTGAAGTGTGCTAGACAGTATTGTTAACTATAGATACTGTGGTGTACAGCAGATCTTTAGCACTTAACCATCTCACGTAACTGAAACTTTATACCCTTTGAAAAGAAAGTCCCCATTTCCCCCTCCCCTCCCCTCTTGGTAACCATCGTTCTACTCTCCGCTTCTATGTGTTTGACTCTTACAAATACCTCATTTAAGTGTAATCATATAGTATTTATCTTTTTGTGGCTGGCTTATTTTATTTAGCATAATGTCCTAAGGTTCATCCATGTTAACACATATGACAGGGTTTCCTTCTTTTTTAAGGCTAAATAATATTCCAGTGTATATATAGTGTGTGTGTGTGTGTGTGTGTGTATATATATATATATATATATATATATATATATATATATATATAGCACATTTTCTTTATCTATCTAGGAAAGGCAGATTAAAACCATGATGAGATATCACTTTGCACCTTTTAGAATTTTAGAAAAGAAAAGTATTGGTGAAGATGTGGAGAAATTAGAACCCTTGTCCACTGTTGGTGAGAATGTAAAATGTTGCAGCCACTATGGAAGACAGTATGGAAGTCCCTCAAAAATTTTAACATAGAATTACCATATGAAATACCAGCAATCTCACTTCGAATATTGATCCAAAAGAATTGAAATCAGGATCTTGAGGAGCTATTTACATTCCCATGTTCATTGTAACATTCACAATGGCCAAGATATGGAAACAACCTAGTTTGGGGAGAACTTTATTAAAAAAGTCATCTGTCATCAAAGGGAGAAACAAAGTTTTTAACAGCATGTTTCAGCATGTATATCTCAGACCACCATGTGGATTTCGTTTCTGAACTACCACTCTGACCAACCATTTTTTTTTTTAATAGGGGGGAAAGAAAAGGACATTAGCAAATCCTGAATTTTTATTCCTCTTCCAGGTCTCTTGCCTTAACCTCCCTTTCTCTTTAGCTTCACATCCTCAGAAAGATGATAGTGTGAAGAACACCATTCACCTGGAACATTAAGTGTGCCAACCTCTCTTCAATGCTTTGGTCAGAGATGGTCCTGTGACTTTGTTTCTCATCCATCTTCTACCTCCTGCATGGGAGATGGAGCTGTCCTCCTGCCTGCACTGACAGCCTTGCCAAGTTGGCCGAGGGAGACTGAAGGGATATACATCTCATTACAGCCTCTCACTGCCAAATTCTAGTCAGTTTCAGCAACATATGTGAAAAGCTCCAAAGCAAACACAGGGAGAGAAAATAAAAATTAAATTAATCCTCTCCAAGGATAAATAAAGCATGGATGCATTGATCTTGAGTTTATAGGATGGAAATCAGAAAGACTTTGCTTGGTTTTTAATGATACTGGTGTTCAGATTCCTGATTCTTCAACCCAGAAAAAAAGGATATATATAACTAGACCAAGAAAATCTAGGTTCCCTACTAATGTCTATCGATGTAAGGAAATATGGCTCAACAGTTGATATTTATAGACATCTTCAAGATGAGGTATGTGAGTTAGTCATCCTGCGAAACCAGCCTCTGTTCTGAGAGGAGAAGAATCAAACTCTTTCTTTGAGCATATTAATGTCAAAGAACAAAAGGGCATTTGGATATCACATAATTTCAGGCAGATACAAATGGCTTGAATTTCTAACTCCACATTTCTTTTCAACCTGAGATTTAAAAAAAAAAAATTCTTCTACCCGAACTATTTTTCTATTTTTTATTGAAATATAGTTGATTTATAATATTATATTAGCTTCAGGTGTACAACATAGTGATTCAATATTTTTACGGATTATACTCCACTTAGAGTTGTTCTAAGTCCTCATTTTTATGAATTGAGAAAATTGGTGCGGGGCAGGGCCCTCTAATTTTCTTTTCTTTGGATTCTTTATTACCATACAGCTGACCATCTGAAATAATTTTGACCAATTTCTGGACTCTTACTTTTCTGACCAACATCTTACAGGCAGCTACAGAAAAAAATATAGCTACCTACTAACGTGTTTATGGAAGTTGAGTTATTTGGAATCAGCTTAATTGAAAATCTTGGTGGTTTTTTCACTGATCCTCACTGAAAGGCATGATTAAAGAAAAACTTCATTTTGTTTTACTAAATGCTAATAAAATACCCTCTGAGTTGAAACCGAAGTCAACAGTGACTGGATGGCTATGGACTGTACTTTAGCCAGCCCAGGGCAAAGCTTCTTACCATCTCTATTTTAGATGTGATTACAGTTTTAATTATGGTTTTCCACTTTGTTTTTTGAATAAGTTACACATTATTCTGGTTACTTTGCTAGGAGACTGTCTCTCTATTAATTAAGATTGGAAAATACAGGAATTCCCTTGAGGTACAGTGGTTAGGACTCGGCGCTTTCACTGTGGTGGCCCGGGTTCAATCCCTAGTTGGGGAACTAAGATCCCACAGGCCACACGGTGTGGCTGAAAAAAAAAAAAAGCTTGGAAAATAAAAGCACCCATAAGGTACTGCACTGATTTCATATTTTTTTTTCAGAATTTTGTTCCTCTCACACTCAAATATGAAAGCTAAAGCATATTTCCTGAATATAGTTGTAGAAAATTATATTTTTTCCTTAAAAGTAACAATATATACTGCAGTGCCAATATCTCTTGGAAACATGAGCATTGAATGAATTTTTAGTTGGTAACGGCTTACAGCCTTCTGTTTTTTTTATGAAGTCTTGAGGACTGTGTACTATTGCATAGAATGAGAGTCCATCAACCACATATAACAATTCAATCATGAGAAAAAAATGAGATGGTGATAAAACTGAAAATAGAATAAAATACATTTGCACCATTTATGGAATTGAGAGACAAAGGAAGAAGGTTATTTTTGTGCAATAAAGATATGGTCAAAACTCCTCATTAATTGCTTGGAGAAGCAGAAGGGTAGATAATATATATATATATCGCAGGTGATAGAAACAAGTTTTAATTGAACATTGTTCTCTTTGGAACAAGTGTCCTCATTCACAACTACATGCAATTTTGTCCAATGCTTTGGATATTCACTTCTGCAAACTACAGAAGCAACTGAGGACAAGGCTACTGCTACATGATGACTTTATGTGTGTTTTAAGAAGGTAACTCTTCCTGAGACATTTTATTTCTAGTTGTCAGAAAATTATTCTAAGTATTAAGTTCATCAGAAGAAAGAAATGTCACTGCCATTTTGGGGGAAAATTTTTTAATAAATAAACACTCATCTCTGGAGGTGATGAAGTTATAATAAAAAACAGATGGCTTAGATGTGAATCATAACTCCTTAGATTTGGTGCTCTTGTGCAATACACAACCTGAACAACTGTACCAGTTAGCTATTCTAGGTGATAAATACTATAGGAATCAGAAATCTCGTAGTTTCATCTTCCTAACCTATAGTCAAATAGAGAGGAAAGAACCAGGCTTAGATAGATCACATGGTCTTTTATTGGTTGTGTTTGGATTTCAGTAGACTTCTGATTAATATATCCAAAATAGAGGAAAACAGCTGTAAAGATGAGATGTCAGCCAGAAATAATTAGGCAGGTAATTTGTGCTGAATACATGTTTGCTCAAGCCCATTGCCATCATGAGTGTGAGCAAGCTTTAATCTATGTCAGTGACATTGATCCAAACGTGTAGATTTCTGAAAATGTGTTAGGATGCTCTCTCAGTGCATCATTTTTCTGAATTTTATTAATTGCTTATTAGGTACTTTGTTATTGTGCTGAATGCTTTCTATATATTATCTTAGTGAATGGCTGTAATAATTCCATGAGGATTTACTTTTAGTTATTCCCATCATCTAAACTTAAAGATATACCCTATGTGGAACCCAAAGTCCATGCCATTCCTGAGAAGGTAAATGAAAAAAAAAAAAAAAGATTAATAGCTTTTTTATATGCCAGCAAGAATCAGGTGGGAAAATGTAATTATTAAAAGATACAAGCAGATGGGTATGCATAGCATTGAAGAATAGATCTGTCAAGAGATCAATGTGAAGAATATTACTAACTTGGTAGGAACATAAATTGGTACAACCTTTCTGGAGGATAATTTTACAGTTTGTGTCAAAAGCTTTTATAAAAAAGCATACTCTCAAAATAATCAACTTCAATGTGAGGATTTATCCAAAAGATGTAATTAGAGAGGTAGCAAAGGATTCTCTACAGATTGATCCACTTTAGCATTGGTTCTGCTAACAACTGAAATAATATATTCATCAATAGGAGATTTTGTAAAGTGCATTTATATGCAGCTTTAAAAATGATGTTGTAGAAGAAAGATTCTTTTGAAAATGTTCTACACATATTGAAAAATATTTAAAGGGCATTATTGAAAATGTATGATTACAAATTTATAAAATTAAATATGTATTTGTACACCCACACACATACACAGGGAAAAGACTAAAATGGTTTATGCAAACCTGTGAATAGTAGTTACCAATGGGTGGTGCAATAATGGGTGATGTTTATTTTTTCTGCTTTTGTGGATTTTTTTCTATTTTCTATAATAAACTATATTGCTTTTATAATCAGAAAAAGATGGTTCAAAAATATGGATTTAATATAGTCATTTATCCTATGATTACATTTGAACCAAATATAAAGATGGGTTAATGTTGGTTTTTTTTTCGTGTTTACCTCAGTTTTACATTTTCTTTTTGCCTTTGTTAGGAAATACAGGGATAACTAGAATAAGAACAGAAGGAAAAAAGCATTTTACTTTTCTGAAGGTAGAACATAACTGATGCTGCCTAAGCAGGATGATTTCTCTCAAGAAATAAGAAATCTCTGCTTTGTTTCATTCAGACTAGGTTTATGTAGTTTCATTCAGACTAGGTTTATGTAAACACATTGTGTCAGTCACCCAGATGACTCAGGTCTGCATTAGTCAGAATATGCTAACTATTGTAACAAACAACACCTAAAATATTAGTGATTTAATATAATAAAAGTTAATTGCTTAATTACTTCGTAGACCATTATGGTCAGAGTCAGGGAAGGAGGAGGGAAACTCTGTTCCGGTGTCATTTAGACATTTGGGAACCCAGGCTTTGTCCTTCCTGGTCAACATGTGGCTGCCAAAGTTGCCACAAAATAAGAGGTAATCTCAGGCTCCTGCAAGTGAGTTTATTGCCAGGTATGAGGTGGCCTCAGTCACCTCTGTTCACATCCCATTGGCCAGAACTCAATCACATGACCGTAGTTAAATTTAACTGCAAAGGAGGCTGGGAAATGTAGCCTTGTTACTGAACACAAGTTCGTGTGCCTGACACACAGTGAGGCCAAATAATACTGAAACGTCTGAGTCTGGAGCAGAGAAAGGTTTATTGCAGGGCCATGCAAGGAGATGGGGTGGCTCGTGCCCACAAAATCCTGAACTCCTTGAAGGGTTTCAGCAAAGAACTTTTAAAGGCAAGGTGAGGGAGGATCGTGATTAGTTGTTGAAAAACTTCTTGGTGTTGGAATCATTTGTTCTTGTAGCTGTCCACGTAGGTCAGGTCACGATGTTCATATAAACCTTTAATAAAACAAATGTTATTCTCTGTTCTTCAACTTTTTATCTTTACATGAATGGCCTCTTAAAGGTCAGAGCCCTGAGAATAAGCCATCTTGTATATTTCAGGCTATAGGCAACATTCTCTTACAGAAGGTGCAGAGCCAGCATAACTAAGCACAGGCAACAGAGTACAAAGGTTAAAGTAAAATAATAACAGATCTAATATGGAGTCAGATTTGTTCTTCCCTATTACAGTCTTACTGTGTTTCCAGGAGGAAAACAAAACAGGTTGGATGAATATATAACACATGTCACTACCTCATCCACCTAATATATCATCGTACCCAGATAAAAAGGATATTTTGTCTTTAATTATAGAGAATGGTATTTCAATACCCTATTTTACTTTGGCATATAAGTAAAATATTGCTTTTAAATTTTATTCTAAGTAACTTGCCTAAAACCATTTTTTTTTTTTTTTTACAGTACATTGTTCTAAAACTTTTATATCCAGCTGAGAAAAAACCAAACTATTTATCAGGGAGTCATTGGTGCCCAAAACATGATAACATATTTCCCCTGACAGAACTCCCAAACGGCACTTGGTTAAGAGGAAATGTTTGTGCAGGCTACAACTTAACGGATGGATACAGTCTGTTACCGCTGGCTTCCAAAGTGTTTATGTCTGATTGGAAACTCTTCAGCTTGTGTCAGATGCTGGAAAAACACTTTACTGTCTGAGATATTCTATTTGTTGAAGATGGCAGTAAAAGAAATTTTGAACATATGGAATTACCTGGTTCCATATTTCAGATCTAGAGCTTTAGGCGATGTCTGGTCATAATAAGTAAAATGTAGCTTTAATTATCCTTTTAGTAATGTTTACAGAAACCAAGGGCAGGCTGTAAATAGAATTAGAGAGCACAGTAAAAGGTGAAGGTATTATTGCTGATATTGCTTATTCTTTTGAAACATAGGAAGTTTCCATTTCAAATGTAGAATTAAACCACTGCTTCAGGAGCATCGAGAGTTAGTTATTGGAGACCTAAAATTTGTCTTTTGTTTTTCGTGAAGCTCTCAATTGACAAAGAATGGTTTATTGTTGTTTTAAATTAATCAGCTATAAATGTGTCTTTTCAAATGCTGTTACCATACCAAGGCACTTTTGGGTCATGTAGATTTATACCAGGAATTGTGTGTGAGATACATTGGTTCAACGTGGCAGAGTAGAAGGACATGTGCTCACTCCCTCTTGTGAGACCACTGGAATCACAACTAACTGCTGAACAGTCATTGAAGAGGAAGACACTGGAACTCACCAAAGAAGACACCCCACATCCAAAGACAAAGGAAAAGCCGCAATGAGAGGGTAGGAGGGGTGCAATCGCAATAAAATAAAATCCCATAACCTCTGGGTATGTGACTCACAGATGGGAGAAAAATTATACCACACAAGTCCACCCACTGGAGTGAAGGTTCCGAGCCTCACGGCAGGCTTCCCAACCCAGGGGTTGGGCAATGGGAGGAGGAATTCCCAGAGAATCAGACTTTGAAGGCTAGCAGGATTTGATTGCAGGACTTTGACAGTACTGGGGGAAACAGAGGCTCCACTCTTGGAGGGCACACACAAAGTAGTGTGCGCATCGGGACCCAGGGGAAGGAGCAGTGACCCCATAGGAGACTGAACCAGACCTACCTGCTAGTGTTGGTGGGTGCCCTGCTGAGACAAGGAGTGGCTGTGGCTCACCATGGGGACAAGGACACTGGCAGCAGAAGTTCTGGGAAGTACTTCTTGGAGTGAGCCCTCCTGGAGTCCAGCATTAGCCCCACCAAAGAGCCTGTAGCCCAGTGCTGCGTTGCCTCAGGCCAAACAACCAACAGGGAGGGAACTAAGCCCCACCTATCAGCAGACAAGTGGATTAAAGTTTTACTGAACTCTGCCCGCCAGAGCAACAACCAGCTCTACCCAGCACCAGTCCCTCCCATCAGTAAGCTTGCACAATCCTCTTAGATAGCCTCATCCACCAGAGGGCAGACAGCAGAAGCAAGAAAAACTACAATCCTGCAGCCTGTGGAGCGAAAACCACATTCACAGAAAGACAGAGAAAATGAAAAGGCAAAGGATTATGTACCAGATGACAGAACAAGATGAAACCTCAGAAAACAATTAAATGAAGTGGAGATAAGCAGCCTTCCAGGAAAAGAATTCAGAATAATGATAGTGAAGATGATCCAGGACCTTGGAAAAAACAATGGAGGCAAAGATTGAGAAGATGCAAGAAATGTTTAACAAAGACCTAGAAGAATTAAAGAACAAACACCTAGAAGAATTAAGGAGCAAACAAACAGAGATAAACAATACAATAACTGAAATGAAAAATATACTACAGGGAATCAATAGCGGAATAACTGAGGCAGAAGAACGGATAAGTGACCTGCAAGACAGAATGGTGGAATTCACTGCTGAGGAACAGAATAAAGAAAAAAGAATGAAAAGAAATGAAGACAGCCTAAGAGACCTCTGTGACAACATTAAATGCAACAACATTCACTTTATAGGGGTCTCAGAAGGAGAAGAGAGAGAGAAAGGACCCGAGAAAATACTTGAAGAGATTATAGTCGAAAACTTCCCTAACAATGGAAAGGAAATAGCAACCCAAGTCCAGGAAGCACAGAGAGTCCCAGGCTGGATAAACCCAAGGAGAAACATGCTAAGACACATAGTAAATCTAACTGACAAAAATTAAAGATAAAGAAAAATTATTAAAAGCAATAAGGGAAAAATGACAAATAACAAACAAGGGAACTCCCATAAGGTTAACTGCTGATTTCTCAGCAGAAACTTTACAGGCCAGAAGGGAGTGGCATGATATATTTAAAGTGACAAAAAGGAAGAAGCTACAATCAAGATTACTCTTGCTGGCAAGAATCTCATTCAGATTCGTTGGAGAAATCAAAAGCTTTAAAGACAAGCTAAAGCTAAGAGAATTCAGCACCACCAAACCAGCTCTACAACAAATGCTAAAGGAACTTCTCTAAGTGGGAAACACAAGAGAAGGAAAGGACCTACAAAAACAAACCCAAAACAATTAAGAAAATGGTCATAGGAACATACATATTGATAATTACCTTAAATGTGAATGGATTAAGTGCTCCAAACAACAGACACAGACCCATATATATGCTGTCTACAAGAGACCCACTTCAGACCTAGGGACACATACAGACTGCAAGTGAGGGGGTAGAAAAAGATATTCCATGCAAATGGAAATCAAAAGAAAGCTGGAGTATTGATACTTATATCTGATAAAATAGACTTTAAAATAACGAATGTCACAAGAGACAAGGAAGGACACTACATAATGGTCAAGGGATCAATCCAAGAAGAAGATATAGCAATTATAAATATATATGCACCCAACATAGGAGTACCTCAGTACATAAGGCAAATGTTAACAGCTATAAAAGAGCACACTGACAGCAACACAGTAATAGTGGGAGACTTTAACACCTCCCTTACACCAATGGCCAGATCATACAGACAGAAAATTAATAAGGAAACACAAACTTTAAATGACACAGTAGAGTAGATAGATTTCATTGATGTTTATAGGACATTTCATTTGAAAACAGATGATTACACTTTCTTCTCAAGTGCACACGGAACATTCTCCAGGATAGATCACATCTTGGGTCACAAAGCAAGCCTCAGTAAATTTAAGAAAATTGAAATCATATCAAGCATCTTTTCCCACCACAATGCTATTAGATTAGAAATAAATTACAGGGGAAAAAAACGTAAAAAAACAAAACACATGGAGACTAAACAATATGTTACTAAATAACCAAGATGTCAGTGAAGAAATCAAAGCGGAAATCAAAAAATACCTAGAGACAAATAACAATGAAAACATGACGATCCAAAACTTATGCGCTGCAGCAAAAGCAGTTCTAAGAGGGAAGTTTATAGCAATACAATCCTACCTCAAGAAATAAGAAGAATCTCAAATAAACAATCTAACCTTTCACCTAAAGAAACTAGAGAAAGAAGAACAAATAAAACCCAAAGTTAGTAGAAGGAAAGAAATCATAAAGATCAGAGCAGAAATAAATAGAAACAAAACGATAGCAAAATCAATAAAACTAAAAGCTGGTTCTTTGAGAAGATTAACAAAATTGATAAAGCTTTAGCCAGACTCATTAAGAAAAAAAGGGAGAGGACTAAAATAAATAAAATTAGAAATGAAAAATGAGAAGTTACAGCGGACACCTCAGGAATACAAAGCATCCTGAGAGACTGCTACAAGCAACTCTATGCCAATAAAATGGACAAGCTGGAAGAAATGGACAAATTCTTAGAAAGGTATAACCTTCCAAGACTGCACCAGGAAGAAATAGAAAATATGAACAGACCAATCACAAGTAATGAAATTGAAACTGTGATTGAAAATCTTCCAGCAAACAAAAGTCGAGTACCAGATGGCTTCACAGGTGAATTTTATCAAACATTTAGAGAAGAGCTAGCACCTATCCTCCTCAAACTCTTCCAAAATACTGTAGAGGAAGGAACACTCCCAAACTAATTCTATGAGGCCACCATCACCCTGATACCAAAACCAAAGCTACTACAGAAAAAGAAAATTACAGACCAATATCACTGATGAATATAGCTGCAAAATTCCTCAACAAAATTCTAGCAAACAGAATTCAACAACACATTAAAAGGAACATACACCATGATCAAGAGGGATTTATCCCAGGGATACAAGGGTCCTTCAATATATGCAAGTCAACCAATGTGATACTCCATATTAACAAATTGAAGAATAAAAACCATATGATCCTCTCAATAGATGCAGAAAAAGCTTTTGACAAAATTCAACACCCACTTATGATAAAAACTCTCCAGAAAGTGGGCCTAGAGGGAACCTACCTCAACATAGTAAAGGCCATATACAATAAACCCACAGCAAACATCATTTTCAATGGTGAAAAACTGAAATCATTTCCTCAGGAAGAGGAACAAGACAAGGTTGCCCACTCTCACCACTATTATTCAACATAGTTTTGGAAGTCCTAGCCATGGCAATCAGAGAAGAAAAAGAAATAAGAGGAATACAAATTGGAAAAGAAATAAAGCTGTCACTGTTTGCACATGACATGATACTATACATAGATAATCCTAAAGTTCCACCGGAAAACTACTAGAGCTAATCAGTGAATTTGGTATAGTTTCAGGATACAAAATTAATGCACAGAAATCTCTTGCATTCCCAGACACTAACAATGAAAGATCAGAAATAGAAATTAAGGAAACAATCCCATTCACCATTGCAACAAAAAGAATGAAATACCTAGGAATAAACCTACCTAAAGAAGTAAACGACCTGTACTCAGAAAAGTATAAGACACTGGTGAAAGAAGTCAAAGATGACACAAACAGATGGAGAGATATATCACGTTCATGGATTGGAAGAATCAATATTGTGAAAATGACTATACTACCCAAAGCAATCTACAGATTCAATGCAATCCCTATCAAATTACCAATGGCGTTTTTTACAGAAATAGAACAAAAAAAATCTTAAAATTTGTATGGAGACAGAAAGACTCCGAATAGCCAAAGCAACCTTGTGGGAAAAAGCAGAGCTGGAGCAATCAGACTCCCTGACATCAGAATCTACTACAAAGCTACAGTAATCAAGACAATATGGCACTGGCACAAAAACAGAAATGTAGATCAATGGAACAGGATAGAAAGCCTAGAGATAAATCCATGCACCTATGGTCAGGTAATTTATGACAAAGGAGGCAAGGATATACAGTGGAGAAAAGACAGTCTCTTCAATAAGTGATACTGGGAAAACTGGACAGCTATATGTAAAAGAATGAAATTAGAACACTCCCTAACACCATACACAAAAATAAACTGAAAATGGATTACAGACCTAAATGTAAGGCCAGACACTATAAAACTCGTAGAGGAAAACATAGAACACTCTATGACATAAATCAGAGCAAGATCCTTTTTGATCCACCTCCTATAGTAATGGAAATAAAAACAAAAATAAACAAATGGGACCTAATGACACTTAAAAGCTTTTGCACAACAAAGGAAACTATATACAAGATGAACGACAACCCTCAGAATGGGAGGAAATATTTGCAAATGAATCAACAGACAGAGGATTAATCTCCAAAATATATAAACAGCTCATGCAGCTCAATATTAAAAAAACAAACAACCCAATCCAAAAATGGGCAGAAGACCTAAATATACATTTCTCCATAGGAGACATACAGATGGCCAAGAAGCACATGAAAAGCTGCTCAACAACACTAATTAAGACTACAGTGATGTAATCACCTCACACCAGGTAGAATGGGCATCATCAGAAAATCTACAAACAACAAATGCTGGAGAGGGTGTGGAGAAAAGGGAACCCTCTTACACTGTTGGTGGGAATGTAAACTGATACAGCCACTATGGAGAACAGTATGGAGGTTCCTTAAAAAACTAAAAATAGAATTACCATATGACCCAGCAATCCCACTACTGGGCATATACCGTGAGAAAACCATAATTCAAGGGTCATGTACCACAATATTCATTGCAGCTCTATTTACAATAGCCAGGACAAGGAAGTAACCTAAGTGTCCATTGACAGATGAATGGATAAGTAAGATGTGGCCCATATATACAATGGAATATTATGCAGACATAAAAAGAAACAAAATTGAGTTATTTGTAGTGAGGTGGATGGACCTAAAGTCTGTCATACAGAGTCAAGTAAGCCAGAAAGAGAAAAACAAATACCATATGCTAACACATATATATGGAATCTAAAAAAGAAAAAAAAATGGGTTCTTAAGAACCTAGGGGCAGGACAGGAATAAAGATGCCGACATAGAGAATGTACTTGAAGACATGAGGGGCGGGGAAGGGTAAGCTGGGATGAAGTGAGGGAGTGGCATGGACATATACACACTACCAAATGTAAAATAGATAGCTAGTGGGAAGTAGCCGCATAGTACAGGGAGATCAGCTCGGTGCTTTGTGACCACCTAGAGGCGTGGGATGGGGGGGTGGGAGGGAGACGCAAGAGGGGATATATGTATATGTATAGCTGATTCACTTTGTTATAAAGGAGAAACTAACACACCATTGTAAAGCAGTTGTACTCCAATAACGATATTATAAAAAAAGAAAAGAAATGACACATGCACCACAGTGTTCGTTGCAGCACTGTTTACAATAACCAGGTCACGGAAGCAACCTAGATGCCCATCAGCAGACAAATGGATAAAGAAGATGTGGTACATATATAATGGAATATTACTCAGCCATAAAAAGGAACGAAATTGGGTCATTTGTAGAGACATGGAAGGACCTAGAGACTGTCACACAGAGTGAAGTAAGTCAGAAAGAGAAAACCAAATAATCATATATTAGCACATGTATATGGTTTCTAGAAAAATGGTACAGATGAACCGGTTTGCAAGGCAGAAATAGGGACACAGGTGTAGAGAACAAACGTATGGACACCAAAGGGGCAAAGGGGCGGGGTGGTCTTGGTGGGATGAATTAGGAGATTGGGATTGACATATATCCACTAATATGTATAAAATAGATAACTAGTAAGAACCTGCTGTAAAAAAAAAATAAAATAAAAAAAAAGGAATTGTGTGTGAAAGTGAGGCTGGGCAGCACCAGAGGTGAACAACTTCTGGGAACCATGTAGCCCTGCTAGGCCATGCCCTCTGTTACCCCAAGACAGGACTCTGCAAGAATTTCCACCTAAAGCTTTCTGATATACTGCATCTGACCCCCAGGTCCCACGGGTGAGTCCCTTCTTTAAGGAGGTATAAACTATGCATTCTGGGACACCATAAAGAGGGTGGAAAGTTTAATGTGTCTGAGAATGAAAGAAATTTGTTTCACAGCAGAGCAGAGGTCCTCCTGGAAGCATGGCTGTAAAAAGGCAGCCGTAATAATGTAATGTTCTCCTCATAAAAGCACAGGCGGTGAGAGGCATGGCTTTTAAAAGAATTAAGTTGTTTTAGACCTAGAAGAATGATCCTTCTCTTGAATAACGCAAGTTAGAGGAAAAATTGTTCAGCACATGATTTTACCAAAATCCTCACCCTTAATGATTTTATTTTGTAGTTTAAGGGTACGAAGTTGAAGTCCATCACTTCTTTCACCTTCCTCCTACATGTTTGGATCACTTAACTTCCTTAAAGTGCAGTTTTCTTGTATGGAAAATGAAGAACCCACAGGGCCTCCCAAGGGCTCTGTGCAGAGTAAAATTTAAGAACACAAGCCTTTTTAAAAGTTGAAGTGATGAAATATTTTAACAATTTTCCCACATTGGTTGAGATAATGTAGACAATTTTCAATACAGTTTAATTTTTTAATTGAGATATAATTGACGTATAACATTATATTAGCTTCAGGTGTACAGCATAATGGTTCAGTATATGTATATGATATAGTTGACATTTTAATCGTAATATGCTACCGTTAGTTCATGCTATCCACCCCTGACTCATCTCTCTTTTCATCCATCCATTTATTTCCCAAATAGTCATTGCTGATGTGGTTCTCGTAAAGTCCCTGTGCTAACTTATGGGGGTGTATAAGTACCTGCTAAGTCTAAGTACCTGCTCCCAGGGAATTTATGGTCTGGTCTGGTGCGGGAGGGAGGCAAATGATATTATAAAGTGATGCATACTATGAGAAAGATATATGCAAAGTAGTATAAAGAAGAGGTAGGTGGTTTAGATCACACCTTAACCCAACACTACATGATAGCAGTGTCGTTGTAGACAGAAGTGTATCTTCAACAACAACAAAGCCTTCCTCTTGAGTATAACCAAATAATAAAATTCATGAATGCATTTGGGGAAATGATTTTTCAAATTCTTAATTATGTTCATAGTGTGAATATAAGTCTATGAACATGACATTAAGTACCTAAAAGGTACAAATGCATCTTGCATGTGCTTTCTGCGTTTGCATACAGGGAAGGTACAAAAGGATTTGGAAGCAAGTGGAGGTACTGCAGCTGCATGGAGGGGGGCGGGTCTCAAGATTATATGAAGAAGGTAATCATAGACAGCAGCTCAAGGCACACATCGGGAATAACTTTACCTGAAAGGCTGCGATGACTGTTTCAGGTGAAAGGGATGGTATCTGGTATAGTGCACACGTCAGAAAGAAATGCGTGTGGGGGATAGTAGAATATTCCATCTATTTCTTCAGTGCTGGCAAAGTAGACTGGATGTTTTGGAAGGCTACAAAGTGCAGGCTTTTAATACAGTCCTACCTGAGTTCAAATCCCAACTCTGCTACTTACCATATGTATGACCTTGGCCACTTCTTTTAACTGTTGTGTGCTTCAGCGTCCTCATCTATAAAACGGGATGAAGTACCTTATTCGCAGTGCTGTTGCCAGGATTCAATGAAAGAATATATAGGGAGGGAATTTAGCACTGTGCCTGGCACATAAGAAACACTCAATAAATGTAGTTATTATTATGGTGTGTTCTGCATTTGACCTTGCTATGTGTTATTATGACCTAATCTCAGATCTGCAGTCACCAGCCTGGTAGTCAAGGTAGGCAGCTGAAAGCAGAGCAGATGTGCAAATGCACAAAAACCATACCTGGAAAAAAAAAAAAAGTTTTGAACAATGTCCCTGTTGGTCTCTTTGTCACAGAACAATGGCCAGATGTGGTTTTTCAGGAATGCCCTTACAAGGGGCATGTGGACTCTGTATACGAAAACTGGTATTGGACACGAGTTCCAAATGCATCCAGTTTAGCTCTCTGAATGGCTTTTCACTGGGCTACCTGTTCACTCCAAGTACTTTAGAATGTAAGCAATTTTGTCACAGACCAGAGTTCTTGGCCTTCCTCAATCAATGGAAATTGATAAGAGGCCAGACAGGAAATTCAGGCAAGTCTTTACTGGGGCCCCTGGGGCAGCAGAGGGGAGCCAGAACAGGTAAGAGTTTCCCTTGCTCACTCCCAGAGGAGGGGAGCGAGCTCGCTCCTTCTATGGGGTGAGGGCAGGGCTGCGTCCAGGGGTCAAGCTGGAGGGGTGGCTCAGGTGTTTTGCCCACCCCTCTGGTTGTCTTGAGTGCAGGGGGCATGAGCGGTCCCCTGCTTTCGATCCCTACACTGTGTTTTTGCTCTCGGCTCTTCAGAAGTGACAGTTGGGTTCCTTTTGGTCTTCTGGCTGATCGTCCAGAATTGGCCCCAACCGCACATGTACACAGCTATTTTCAGTCCCTTATAGTTTCTTTGTATGCTGTTGCTGGAGGAGACATTTGTCCAGGTGCAAGCATTGCAGCATTGCAGCAAAGGGTCCCAGGCCCCAGGCCCCAGCCTGTCTCAGTTTCACACTTGCTGTCGTGCCCTTGATGTGCAGGTGAGATGGATTCTTCACTGAGGTCCTTGAAGATCATAAAGAACTAAGTTTATCTTTCTCTTATGTTGTCCATTACACTCAGGTTTAGAAAGCCCCCTAGCTGACAGAGCCAATGCATTTACATAATTAACTGTGTTAGATAAATCTGACAGTATTTAAATTCTCTACTAGCAGTGCAGTAAATAGACTTAGTATCAAACCAAGCACCCCTCTGTGGTCCCTCTGTCTAAACTCCCCCATCTTGTTTAGAAGCCATATTATCTGAGCAGGGGCCTTGTTCCTACTCAACTTGCATTTGCTTGTTTTTTTTTTTTCCCTCTCCCAACTACTCCCTGTGTAGCAATGAACAAAGTATACTGACCTCTAGGGATATTATTTTAATCATTGCATTTTATCTAAGACTTAAACACACAGAATTAAAGAAACCTCAAATTATATAAGATTCAGTATAATTTAGAAGGAAAAATGGACTTTTTTGGACCTATATCTTTAGTTACTGGAGTTTTAATAGCTTGGAAGTGCAGTGATGCCTGAAAATGTAAATTTTTGGAAGGAAGAAGGTTTGGAAATTGTGACCCACTTAACGTTTAGTGGATTGGACCGTTGAGCCAAGAGGCATGGTGACCACCCTCTGGGGGGCTTCAGACATGGTGTTATGATTGTCAGACTCCAAGCCTAGGCTAGTTATAATTAAGCGAAGATAATCTCTATCTGGGACAGAGAAATTCTAGAACCAGTCACGTGGGTTTAGCTTCTATGTAGTGTTCCAGGGGAGGCTGTCCTCATCTCTGAACTCAAGGCCTGGCAGGTTGTGGCTCTTACGTGTTTGTTGAATGAATTAGGATGCCATACTGTCTGCTTCCATAGTAAAATTCTCTCTTGCCCCCCTTAAAGGCATACTAAGTGAAATCATTAGAGAGAATCACAATCCAACGCCACCCCGGATTGGAATTGGTGGCTGTAGTAATAACAAAACCCCTTTACAGGAAATCCTGTATTTGGAAAATCATTAGAAATAAATCCATATGGCTGATTAGAATTCAAAAGCCCTAATTATAACTGCCTTTTCCTTTTCAGACTTCTGAGCTTAACTCTTGCTATCCTGTGTCACCTTAGTGGATCCAAATTGTGGCAGCGGAAAAAGACATTCAGAGACCAGAAGCCCCGATGTGAGCAGCCTGTGCTCCTTTCCCACTTAAAGCTGCCCCTCCCATTCTCATTCTGCCACGCTCCATCAGAGAGGCCTGCATGAGCTTGTTTTTACTAATTAGTGCCAATTCTAAATGCATTTAATGCAGCGTGGGAAGAGAAATGGATAATCATTTCATAGAACTGTAGGACCTCCCGTTTTTGTTGTAATAGTGATACCACTGGTCTGGTGTGATGGTTCTTAGCTGGTACGGCACCGCTCTGAAAGCAGTGTGGGGGTCAACTTTGTGAGTATGCCCTTGGTTATCACAGTGACTGGAGGAGAGCTGCTGGAATTCAGGGAAGGACAAGGGATGCTAGTGGCCTGCAATGCATAGAAGAGTTTTTCATAACAAAGACAATGAAGAAATGTTTGTGAGCTTACTGGACATTCAAGTAGGTTAAAAAATGTTGTTAATAATTATTTGGGTGTAGGATTTAACACCCATGTCTATGTAAATGTGAAGTTTTTTGTTTTTTGGGTTTTTTTGCGCAGAGTGAATTTTGAATATTGAATATTGAATATTGAAAATATTGAATTTTCCAGGAATGAAACTACCATGTATATTGAGGGATGGTAGGACTTGGAGTCGGAATTTCCCCAGGAGTTGCTGATGCTTTCAGACAGTCCCATCCGTCACAGCTGCCGTGCTGCTGTGGCGCCACAGGCACCAGCACCTCACACTTGTGTCTGCATTTGTAGCTGTTGCAATGAAGGTAGAAGAACACGACAGATTACATACTTAAGGCGTGGCATTTTATCAGTATTTACTTTTCTTCTATTTCTCCTATGTTTATATAGTTAGGGCATTATATTATTTCTTTTGAAATTATGTATGAAGGTCAATATCTATGAATCTCATTTTAGGATAGCAAAGGGGACACAATCAAACATTTATTACAGGAGTGTTGGGTTGTGTTGGCCATGGCAACCACTGATTTAGTGCCTATCATGTCTCTGGTACTATGATTATCCTTTATCGGCAGTATTACTAGTTTACAAATCAGAAGACTGAGGCTTGCTGAGTGAAAGTCATTAACATGCTCGGAGTTGCGAGCAGGCATACAAACTCGTGTAGCTCCAGTAAGTCAGACCACGCTCACAACCACGCCACAGTTTGCTGTCAGTCAGAGGCTCTACTGCTGCCTTGTCATCACCCAAAAGCAAGGCCACGTTCTCGTCCCCCATAAAGACGTCCCAGTCTGTACCTGAGGGCTCTCTATGTAGATCAGCCAGCACCTCCCCATAAATGTCCCACTTGAGGAAACGCACAGTGAACTTGGGGAACAGAGTAGTGTCCCTGAGGCTAAAGGTTCCTGACCACTCGGTGTGCGTTATGAATACCATTCAAAGTTGATGACAGTGGGGCTTCTTCTGTAACTGAGTATGTTTATGTATGGAGGGACCACCAGGGAGTTTTGTTTGGTGAAGTAAAAGTGGAGCTGGTGAGGCTCAGAAAGACCACCACACAGAGAGATGCTAGGGGAACATTCCAGAATAACCCACGTTGGGTAATTGGTCCAGAAAGGATGGTCCTCTTCACACCCAACTGCCAAGGACAGAGCTAGTGAATTGGGCCTCATCCTCCATCGCCCAGAGTAGCAAGGTTGTTCACGTGGAGGACATCACTTCCATCACTGCCTCTCCCAAGCCTCCTGCAGGGAACTCTGACATCCACCGTGCCCAGTGCTGTTGCTACGAGCTGGACTGGCTTGTGTGTCACTGATGCCCAGCAGTTCTCTCTCTTTCATTGTTCTTACTCCTTTCTCTGTTCTCCTAAATATAATTACTATTGCTTCTCTTCAGGTTGATATGCTTCAGTTATTATATTTCTTAGAAAAACTCATAGGCAGTATTTTCCAGTGTGATAGAAAGAGCTTGATGACGGATTCCTTTGATCAGCACGTCTTGATCGTCTGCTCAGTATTTCATTTAGCAGCTAAGATCAAGAGCCATGACACAGCCTCTGATAATGTGCACAGTATCTTCTAGGCTCTGCATTCCTCTGCCAGCTCTTGCCTTGGGCAAGATCCTCACCCCCTTTGTGCCTCAGTTTCTCATCTGTAAAATGGAGAAATAACAGTGCCTCATAAGGTAGTTGTATTGATTCACCGAAATAAGAACACTGAGAACAATACCTAACACAGAGTAAGTGCTCAATGAATCGATCTAGTGGTAATAGAAGTGGTTGTAAAAGAAGAGTAGTCATAGTTGCTCACAACTGTCTTTCGCAGTTTTGCAGAATTTAAGTGACTGGCCCGTGAAGAGCCATTCAGCTAATAATGGATAGAATCCAGGTTATCTAAATCAGGGTCTGTCGACCGTGGCACTGCTGACCTTTTGGTCTACATAATTCTTTCTCGTAGGGTTGTTCTGTGCATTGCAGGACATTTTGCAGGATCCCCGGTCTCTACCCTCTAGATGCTGGTTACATACCTCAAGTTGTGACAACCAAAAACGTATTCAGATGTTGCCAAATACCCCCGTAGATGACGGTTGTGTACCAGATTGCCTCTGGTTAAGAACCGCTGGTGGAAGGCAGTATTCTGCCTTTTTCACTCTCCGCATCATGAAGGAAAATCCTTTTTTATATTTTTTTAAACAGATGAGCTAAGTGATGAGGCATTTCTTCACTTTAGAAAAGAAGCTTTTGCTTTCAAAAGCTTTCAAACTATGTCATTACTTTAAATAATCAGCTTGGCGGGTATAATCAAAACCCAATTCAACTAAAATAAATAATCATATGCAGCTAGAACACTGTCCCTCTGGTCAGTGAGTAGAATAAATATACTTTGTTCTTCCAGATTCTCTGGTTAACGCCATGGGAGTGTGAAGGCAGTCTTGAGGAGATACTGGAGTCTTCTAACCTGCAGGCTGCAGGGGCTCTAGAGGCTGTTATAACTGTAGGAAGAGATGAAGGTTTGGAGGAGAATGAGTGGGATTTCTGTGCATAGTGTTATCAGAGCACCTCTTTTGTAACTTAAGGGAAAGGATACTTCCTCATGTTTATTTAAAATACTTGATTTTAATTTTTAAAAGTGGGACATTTCCTGGGAGATACATCCATCTCACCAAGATTTCCTAGCCAATCACGTCACCCTTATTTTGCACTGGGCACCCAGGACAGTGTCTGGGAGACAGTTGGCCTCTGCTGGTGTCTGTCTGAAGCCACAGGAATTCACATCACCCTTTTGGGTCAGGTTTCCCCCCTGCCTTTCTTCAGAATATCACACAGCAGATGATGCCCTAGAAGCATCATCGAGCGGCGTTACTTGCTTCTAAGGGCAAGTCATACACCCACTTGATGTTTTATGTAATGGACCAACAGTGAGGACTGACTAATCTCCATATTCTGACCTTTACCCCTAAAGCTCTAAACGTGCTTGTTACAGGTGCTTCTCTAAGGCTTTCCTATAAAGTGTGAGCCTGCTGGTGTTTTGTTCCTTCTGCCGTCCTGTTCCTGCTGTAGGCAGCCGATGGAGTTCAGTCTCCTCTGGTGGATTTTCCTGTTCTTTTGGAGGTTGCTTCATCCCCCAAAGCCCCAGGTGCCTCAGACTGTGATTCAGTGGGGAAAGTGTCCCTCTGATGATGGTTTCCTTTTGTTCACTTTCTTCCCTTGAGCACGTTTACGTTTCAGTCGCCGTCAGGCAGCAGAAATGGGCTCTTTGAGGCTAGCTGTGTGATGATTTATGCCTTAGTTTTAAGGTCTCTGAAAGGCGTTTGCTTGGCCTAATTCTCTTAGAATGATCCAGGGAAACCTAACACATTCCTCATCACCTTATCACTCCATCCTCATCTGGGATGAAACCGACTGGGAAGAGGGAAGTCTGGGAGTCAGTGTCACTCGAGGAGGAAGTAAATCCAGAGGGACTCTCCGAACCGTTGAGACTGGATTATAATGAAAGATCAGTGAAAGAGGGGGGGTTTAGGTTTCTGACGAACATCCGTGATCAGGTATGGCTGATGTGAGATTACGGAGGACTTGTGATCTGGGCGTGTCTGCGTTGCTGTGGGCAGAAATGGTGCTGACCACGTGGGGAAAGGGCCAGGGCAGGAGAGTGTAAGTGAGCGCGTGGGCCCTCAGGTTAGGCTGCTCGAACTGGAATCTAGGTTTTCTTCCCTTTCATAGGTGTGACGTCCTCCAAACAGCTAAACATCTGTGTCTCTGTTTCCTCATCTGTCAAATGGGGATAATAAGAGTACCGACTCCGTAGGGATGAGAATTGACTGAGTTAATACATTGAAAGTAATTGTAAAGAATCTGAAAAAGAATACATGTGTGTATACATGTAGCTGAATCACTTTGCTGTGCACTTGCAACTAACACAATATTGTAGCTCAACTATACTCCAATATAAAATAGAAACTAAGGGACTTCCTGGTGGTCCAGTGGTTAGGACTCTGAGCGTCCACTGCAGGGGGCATGGGTTCAATCCCTGGTTGGGGAACTAAGACCCCACAAGCCGTGTGGTACGGCCAAAGCAAAACAAAACACTACTATAATAAAATAAAAATTAAAAAAATATAAAGTACTTGGAAGAGTGCTTGGTGCCTAATAATAAGAAGTGTTACCTCTTGTTATGGACAAGAAATGGCCAGGTTATAAGGAGTGCCTTTCTGAAGTCCACTGCCTTTCTCCTCACTTAAATACTAACACCTACAAAGGACCTTATTCCATCCTTTATTTCCCTCTGCCGTTTTTCTTTTTTAAATTTGTATTGGGGTATAGTTGATTTACAATGTTGTGTTAGTTTCAGGTGTACAGCAAAGTGAGTCTGTTATACATATACATATATCCACTCTTTTTTTATAATTCTTTTCCATATAGACCATTACAGAGTATTGAGTAGAGCTTCCTGTGCTATACAGGAGGTCCTTATTAGTTATCTGTTTTACATATAGTTGTGTGTACAGGTCAATCCCAATTTAAGAGCCATTCATTTAATATATTTCCTTGCCTCCCGGTGCCTCTCTCTTGGGTAAATATCCTGGTACTGTTGACCCTTGTCTTCTTCTGGCCTTGGAGTTAACAGAGGCAGCTAGTTAACTCTCCAGTCCCCTTTCTTCTGATGATAGACCCTTTTACCCTGGCCTTAGAATTGGGGACCTGATCCAGGTGTGACCAAGAGGCCTCATCTGCTACAAAAAAAGATGTTTCGAGGGTTGTGCCTGTGATATCCGGTGGTCAGAGCCCTTCTAGTGGTTGCTATGCACACGCTGGACTGAACAGGTTCCGTCTTTCTGCTGGGGTTACTAAGCTGGTGGTACCAGCATCAACTTTCTTGTTACCAGGAAGAGCAATGGAAGCAGACTTAGGAAGAGGTGAAGAAGAAAGGGAGAGAGAGCTGACTATGCTAGCGCTCAGCTCCAGCCCGGAAGCCACTGCTTCCTCCAGCTTCTCCTTCTATTCTGTCACCTACCACCCTTCCTTCCTGGAGTCAATACATCCCCTCCTGCTTAATCATGTTTAAGTTGCCTCTTGGTTCTGTGAACCAGTTAGAGACTAGAGCTCAGAAAAAGGGCCCAGGGGCTCCATCAGGGCAGTGACAATGTTTTACTCATCATTATGATGCCAGGGTTTCGCCTAGCACGTGACTTGGGCAGAGGAACTGCCTGGGTCCCTAGGAGAAGGAGAACTCCCAATGTCAGAGCTGAGACTCCCTTCTCCTGGGGTCTTACTTTGGTCAGTTACTGGGACCAGAGAGCAAATTCTTGTCTCCTGTGAGTAGAGCCACCTGGGGTATTCACCTGGAACAGGTGACAGTGGATGCCACCAGGTGTGGGATTTGCTGAGAGCCCATCTGGTCATTGCCCCCTGCTCTTAACTCCCACAGGTACAGGTTCCACCGTGGTGCCTGTGGAGGTCTTTTGTTTTGGAAATTTTGGATGGGATCCACATTCCCTTATTCCCTAGCTCTTTCACTTGCTCTTTAAAAATATCTCCCCCTTGCATACATACGTCTTCTTTTTATTTTTCATACATCTTCACACCTTTCTTTTATCTTAATCTCACCATAACTAGCAAAATAGTGGGACAATTTGGAACACTAGTGTGAACACAGATGAGATACTGACGCTCCTGTAGTGAAGCAATCTAGGGTTAAATGCCTGAGCTCCCTCTGTCCCCAGCTGGACACAGGCATGACGGCAAAGACAAGGCTGAGGTGTGAGTAGCCTAACAAGACAGGATGTGTTTAAGTGCCCAGTCCACTTTATATTTTACTAGAAAGTGTTTAATACTTTAAATAGACTTTGGAGGTCAGCTTCCAGGAGCCCCAAAGATCAGATCGACTGTTCCCAAATAGCTATAGCCTGCCCTTGAGGAATGGATCTGGGACACAGGGAGGTAAGCCAAGCATCCTCTGTCATTTTGACACCTTTATTAATGTACTGTGGTAAGGAATGAAGTAATCTATTCAGACATGTTTTAGCTAAGCCTGGAATATACATTTTTAAGGCAGGAGTAGGGGGGGTTTGAGTGGAGAAAAAACAAAAAGCTAAGGGGAACTAAAAAAAAAATCTGGATGGACTTTGCAACCATAAATGGTAAAACTAACCCTGTTCCACTGCCAGCTACAAGAACAGCCGAGTAAGGTTTTGATTTACAGGAACAGCTCAGCAAGGGCCTTGTAGAGAGCTTCATGCCTGCTATAAAAATGTGATTAGCTATAAAACAGAGAGACTTAACAAGAAATTTAAGCATAGGCAACAGACCTACTCAAAAATAAACAAAAACAGAAATTACTGCCTTCTTGTCTAACCCAACTCGATAAAGACCAGGATTGGGAGAATTCCTTTTTTAGACTTGTGGTATAATTAATGACTTAACTTTTAGATTCAAAGGAAAGAAAAAGGAAAGATGACCTTGAACTTTGCAAATGACTTCAATCTGCCTTTTGTCTGCATTTCTGGCATTTGAGGTGTGCGTAGTCCTAAAACATGAATAGGAGTCCTCTCAAAGAACAACTCCCCATTTTAGACCCTCTCTGGATGCCCAGGCTGGGAGGAAATAGAAGTCGGTGGGAGCATTCAGGGCCTCAGGAGGGGAGAGTGTTTAAATCTGCAAGCCTCTCAGCCCCTGTGCTCATTGTAGCCTGTCTGCATTTGCTCTGTAGCAAGTCTGCAATGCAGCCCTACACTGCTGTGAAGGTCGTTGGCCAGCGGCCAAATTGGTTCCAAATGATGGTCCTTTTGAGAACGAGAGGCCCTCCTAAGTTAGTCTGAAGAGGTCCACTGACTGAATATGAGTCTGAATATTTAGTTAAAATACTTGCACATCTAGTTCAAGCACCAGGGAGATTTCTTAGGTCACAACAACTGTGACCTGTGGATTTCTCACTGTGTGTTAGCATGCAGAGTGCTTTACGTGGATGATCTCTGTATCTCCCAACAAACACTCTGAAGTAGGTTTTATTATCTCCATTTTACAGATGGGGAAGTCATATTCAGAGAGATTATTACACAGCCTATAAACGTTGGAATTGGGATCAACCCAGCCTGTCTGAATCCGGAAATCAAGCTCCTAACCTGTGTTCCAAAAAAGCGATGGTGCTAATGACTGGCCCAGGGTTGGAGAGTAGAACTCCAGCTGCAGTTGCTTTCTGTGTCCTGCAAATACCAGGTCTGCTTCCATTCTTTGCTTAAGTCTGATGCAATTTCAGGGCAGAAACCTTTGAAAGGTTTGTTTCGTTGCATGAGAGGCATGCCTACCGCATCCCCAGGCCAAACGCGAGGTTCCCTTTCTTCTTTTTGCCACCCCTTGTCCTTCGTGCCTCTTGCTAATCCTCGTTCTCCTGAGTGTATTTGGCCCCAAACTCTTGCTGTCTGGGAGTGAAACACTGCTTTATTGGAATACGTATGCTGTGGTGTGGTTAACTGTAATTTCAGGTTCTTCCATCATTCCAAAAAGCACTAGTACATTTTACTGCCCTAGAATACATAATTTAATACTTTTTAATTGTGAAATGATCATTGTCATGCTTTAAAGTTGTAGTTGTCTTTCTAAATGTCAGTTTTCTCTCCATAGCCTTATACATTGGGCTCGAAAGGGAGGAAAGGGATTATTTCAAATTAGAAGGGTTTACAGACACATTCTAGAATTTAAAATAGATAAAACCATGATATGACCTGGTTTCGTTTTCAATTACTCCTTGTCTTATAAGTTGAGTCTCCACCTAAATCACTGATCAGGACTTAATCCTGTGTGTGCCATGCTTTACAAACTTAATTTTATATTATCACCACTCCATGCAGCCGGCTCCGGCTTCGTCAGGATACTGCCTGTGGTCAGGTTTTACCACTATTGGAGTTTTAAAGGGGGCCTTCTACTAAACGAATGCCCAATCTACCTTTTTAACATGGTTGCATAACTAGAGCAGACTTTCCCTTTTCAAAATGGCTTCAGTGCTGATTTCTATCAGAATAAGATCAATCTGAATTCTAATGTGGGCCTTGAGAACCTGTGGAACCATCCTGTCTTCCTGGAATCTCATCCTCTCCCACAGTTATTCATGGGACGAATGCCAATTTTAGTTAGGGGTCCCTTCTCTGGAGGTCGTTTCTCACATCCTACATGGCTTCAGTGCCTCACCTTCCCCTTTTCCATAGCACCTGTGTGCCTTTATCACGACAGTTTTGCCTTTACATGGAAAGTTTTGCTTAAGTTTTATATCCCCATTGTCTAGCACATAGTAGGTTATGAATAAATATGGGTTGCGTGAGTGAATGAATGCATATGCTTTTACAAAAAAAGCAGGACCTTTAAGAGAAGTTTGCTTGTAACTCAACACCAGACACCTTATAGGAAGGTCTGAGTTGTAGGTACATGTTAGCAAAGGTCCATGTAAGTGTGAGATACTGTCCTCATGGGGACCTGAGTGACTGCTAGAGCAATTGGTATTTTTGTTGGGCCATAAGGAATAGATCCTCTCTGGTTGTGAAGACTGGCAGAGAAATCATGCCAGGGGCAAGGAATGACAAAATTGAAAGGTCTAGAAAGTCTAAAAGCACAAGTCAAAGTCAAGAATAGAAGGTGAGTAGAAGAGAAAAACTCATCTAGGAAGAGCAAGAGAATGATATATTTTGGTGACACATTTAAAGTGTCTTAAATGTCTGAACCAAGGAGTTATATTTAATTTTGAAGGCAATCGGAGAGCAAATATAAGTTTTTGAGCCAACCCATGGTAAGATTCGAAAAGTGCTATGAGATTAATATAGCAATAGCATGTAGTATATCCAGGGATAATAAGAAGTTGAATGGGTAGAGAAGTCTCCTAACAGTCTATTTCTACATTCTAGGTTTGAGGTAAGGAGACATAGATTGGGAGTGGGGGGAGTGGGGAGAGATGCTGGAGGTGACAAAGACATTTTTCTTAGAGTTGGCACGCCGTGTGTACGTACAAGGCTTAATTAAGCTAGCAAAGGAACGCATTTTCCTCTCTCTCATATGTCTTAAAAACTTGCCTGAAAAACAGAATTGTGAAATTCTTTTTCTTTTCCCTATAGTGTGTTTAAAAATGAGCAAAGAAATCAACTTTCTATTTTAAAGCCAATGTGGTTTTGGATTTTATTAAAACTAACCAGCACCCTAAAGCAAAGAACTAATGAAGAAATGCTATTTCCCCAAATTAACCAATTACTTCAAACTTGTTTTTCGGGTAAAATAGCACTATTCTCTTGAGACCTACCTTCTCATTTATATTTTAGATGGAAATTTGGTGATGATTCAGAACCCTTATAATAACATGGGAAGTTGCAATGTGAAATCAAAATGTTTCTTCCTGATTTTTAATATGTCTTCCAGAAGTTGAGACACAGGGAGTGTAAGTAGAAGCCAAACAGAAAGCACTAGAAGGGGGAGTGTTTTAATAAAAAACACCGAGAAACAGATCATCTATAATCTCTTAAAAAATAACTGATGGCTATTCTTCAAATGGTTATCAAGGAGTATTATAAAACATGATAACTTCTAGAACATGGCAGAGTCAATTCACGTTCCAACCCAGTAGCCACCTAAATTTAAGTCCTGTCTTCAACCTTGATTTCCAGGTTGCATACAAATTTTGCATATGCACATGTGCATTTGGGGAGCATGTTGACATTTTATGAGTTTATCCAAGGAGTCATAATGGCTAGTTAAGAACTTCAGAGCTTGAGTAGTGATTCTCAAGAAAATCTCTTTTATCCTTACTTGTCAAAAGTGAAATGAGCAAAATAAAGATGGTGTGCTGTATTTTTTTGTAAATATAGAAGACTATTTTACTCCTGATTTTATGTGAAATCGTGACGATAAATTCTAGTCGACAGTATTAAGTTGTCTTTAATTAAGAAAGGATTCTCTTTTTCTCTTAGTCTCCCTCTAAGATCCATGGGGCCCAAATGTGTTTGCTCTACAGTGACTCACAATGAGCATTACTGAGTTCAGTTACTTAAGAAAGAATTTGGACTGAAAGCGTACAACACTTTTCCAAAACAAATGTTGACGTCAAAGGATTGCTGAATAATGCTCGATTAACTCTAAATCAAGTTAATCAGGAAACTCTATTCTTTTAGACAGGGTAGGAAGACTAATTATAATTGCTGGAGTAGCCCAGACTTCTCTTTGAAGTATTCAGATTCTTTTTTTTTTAATTGAAGTATAGTTAATTTACAATGTTTAGTTCCCAGCGTATAGCAAAGTGATTCAGTGACACACACACACATTTTCTTTTTCAGACCTTTTTCCATTATAGGCTATTACAAGATATGGAGTATAGTTCCCTGTGCTATACAGTAGGTCTTTGTTGTTTACCTAGTTTATATATATGGTAGTGTGTATATGTTAATCTCAAACTCCTAATTTGTCTCTCCCCCCCATCCCCTTTGGTAACCATAGTTTATTTTCTACATCTGTGAGTCTATTTCTATTTATTTATTTATTTATTTATTTATTTATTTATTTATTTATTTGTGTTGCGTCTTCGTTGCTGTGCGCAGGCTTTCTTTAGTTGCGGCGAGCGGGGTCTACTGTTTGTTGCGGTGCACAGGCTTCTCATTGCGGTGGCTTCTCTTGTTGCAGAGCACGGGCTCTAGGCGCACAGGCTTCAGTAGTTGTGTCTTACAGGCTCTAGAGCGTGGACTCTAGAGCGCAGTCTCAATAGTTGTGGTGCACGGGCTTAGTTGTTCCGTGGCATGTGGGATCTTCCCGGACCAGGGCTTGAACCCGTGTCCTCTGCTTTGGCAGGCAGATTCTTAACACTGTGCCACCAGGGAAATCCTTCTATTTCTGTTTTGTAAATAAGTTCATTTGTATCATTTTTTTTAGATTCCACATATAAGTGATATCATGATATTTGTCTTTCTCTGTCTGACTTACTTCACTAAATGTGATAATCTCTAGGTCCATTCATGTTGCTGCAAATGGCATTACTTCATTCATTTTTATGGCTGAGTAATATTCTATTGTGTGTGTGTATATATATATATATATATATATATATATATATATATATATATACACACCACATCTTCTTTAATCATTCATCTGCTGATGGACTTTTAGGTTGCTTCCATGTCTTAGCTATTGTAAATAGTGCTGCTGTGAGCGTTGGGATACATGTATCTTTTCAAATTAGAGTTTTCTCCATATATATGCCCTGGATTGTGATTGCAGGATCATATGGTAGCTATCTGTAGTTTTTTAAAGAATCTCCATACTGTTCTCTATGGTAGCTGCACCAATTTACATTCTCACCAACTTTATCGGAGGGTTCCTTTTTCTCCACACCCTCTCCAGCATTTATTATTTGTAGACTTTTAATGATGGCCATTCTGACTGGTGTGAGGTGATACCTCATGGTAGCTTTGATTTGCATTTGTCTAATAATTAACCATATTGAGCATCTTTTCATGTGCCTACTGGCCATCTGTATGTCTTCTTTGGAGAAATGTCTATTAAGGTCTTCTGCCCATCTTTTGATTAGGTTGTTTTTTTGTTTTTTGATATTAAGCTTTATGAGCTGTTTGTATATTTTGGAAATTAATCCCTTGTTGCTAGCATCATTTGCAAATATTTTCTCCCAGTCCATAGGTTGTCTTTTAGTTTTGTTTATGGTTTCCTTTGCTGTGCGAAAGCTTTTAAATTTATTAGGTCCCATTTGTTTATTTTTGTTTTTATTTCCTTTACTCTAGGAGACAAAACCAAAAAATATTGTGACAATTTATGTCAAAGGGTCTTCTCCCTATGTTTTCCTCTGGGAGTTTTGTAGTATCCAGTTTTACATTTAGGTCTTTAATCCACTTTGAGTTTATTTTTGTCTATGGTGTTAGAGAATGTTCTAATTTTATTCTTTTACATGTAGCTGTCAGTTTTCCCAGCACCACTTATTGAAGAGACTGTCTTTTCTCCATTGTATATTCTTGCTTGCTTTGTTGTAGATTAGTTGACCATAAGGGCATGTGCTTATTTTGAGGCTTTCTATCTATTCCATTGATCTATAGGTCTGTTTTTGTGCCAGCACCATACTGTTTTGATGACTGTATCTTTGTAGTATAGTCTGAAGTCAGGGAAAGTGATTCTTCCAGCTCCATTCTTCTTTCTCAAGATTGTTTTGTCTAGTTGGGGTCATAAAAATTAAAAATTTTTTTTGTTCTAGTTCTGTGAAAAATGTCATTGGTAGTTTGATAGTGATTTCATTGGATCTGTAGATTGCCTTGGGTAGTATGGTCATTTTAAAAATATTGATTCTTCCAATCCAAAAACACAGTATATCTTTCTATCTGCTTGTGTTGTCTTCAATTTCTTTCATCAGCATTTGATAGTTTTCAGAGTACAGGTCTGTTGCCTCCTTAGGTAAGTTTATTCCTAGGTATTTTATTCTTTTTGATGCAGTGGTAAATGGGATTGTTTCCTTAATTTCTCTTTCTGATATTTTGTTGTCAGTGTATAGAAATGCAACAGATTTCTGTATATTAATTTCATATCCAGCAACTTTGCCAAATTCATTGATGAGCTCTAGTAGTTTTCTGGTAGCATCTTCAGGATTTTCTATGTATAGTATCATGTCACCTGTAAACAGTGACAGTTTTACTTCTTCTTTTCCAATTTGGATTCCTTTTATTTATTTTTTTCTTCTCTAATTGCTGTGTCTAGTACTTCCAAAACTATATTGAATAAAAGTGGTGAGAGTGGGCATCCTTGTGTTGTTCCTGATCTTAGAGGAAATGCTTTCAGCTTTTAACCATTGAGTATGATGTTAGCTGTGGGTCTGTCATATATGGCCTTTATTATGTTGAGGTAGCTTCCCTCTATACCCACTTTCTGAAGAGTTTTTATCATAAATGGATGTTGAATTTTATCAAAAGATATTTCTGCATCTTTTGAGATGATCATGTGGTTTTTATTCTTCAGTTTGTTCTTGTGGTATGTGACATCGATTGATTTGCAGATATTGAAAAATCTTTGCATCCCTGGGATAACCCATTTGATCATGGTGTATGATCATTTTAATGTATTGTTGCATTCGGTTTGGTAGTATTTTGTTGAGGATTTTTGCATCTGTGTTCGTCAGTGATATTGGACTATAATTTTCTTTTTTTGTGATATCCTTGTTTGGTTTTGGTATCAGGGTGATGGTGATCTCATAGAATGACATTGGAAGTGTTCCTTCCTCTGCAAGTTTTTGAAATATTTTCAGAGGTTTGGTGTTAACTCTTCTCTAAATGTTTGGTAGAATTGACCAGTGAAGCCATCTGGTCCTGGACTTTTGCTTTTGGGGAGTTTTTAAACTACTGATTCAATTTCAGTACTTGTAATTGGTTCGCTCATATTTTCTATTTCTTCCTGGTTCAGTCAGGAGATTTTACCTTTCTAAGAATTTGTCCATTTCTTCTAAGTTGTCTATTTTATTGGTGTATAGCTGTTCATAGTAGTCTCTTATGATCCTTTGCGTTTCTGTGGTGTTGGTTTTAACTTCTCTTTTTTCTCTGTTTTTATTGATTTGGGCCCTCTTCCTTTTTTTTCTTGATGAGTTTGGCCAAAAGGTTTGTCAATTTCATTTGTCTTTTCAAAGAACCAGCTTTTAGTTTCATTGATCTTTTGTATTATTTTTATAGTCTCTATTTCATTTTTTTCTGCTCTGATCTTTATGATTTCTTTCCTTTTACTAACTTTGGGTTTTGTTTGTTCTTTTCTCCAGTTGCTTTAGGTGTAAGGTTAGGTTGTTTATTTGAGATTTTTTTTCTTGTTTCCTGAGGTAAGATTGAATCACTATAAACGTCCCTCTTAGAATTGCTTTTGCTGCATCCCTTAGGTTTTGGATCATTGTGTTTTCACTTTCATTCATCTCTAGGTACTTTTTGATTTCCTCTTTGATTTCTTCAGTGATCCATGGTTGTTTAGTAGCTTATTGTTTAGGTTTCATGTGTTTGTGTTTTTTGCAGTTTTTTTCTTGTAGTTGATTTCTAGCCTTATAGCATTGTGGTCTGAAAAGATGCTTGATATGATTTCAGTTTTCTTAAATTTACAGAGGCTTGCTTTGTGGTCCAGCATGTGATCTCTCCTGGAGAATGTAGTGTGTGTACTTGAAGACAATGTGTATTCTTGTACTCTGCCTTCAGGAGGCTCTGAGACTCTAGGTCAGAGGAACTCAGGAACATGGGTTTTTTTCTTTCATAAAGCACTCCCAAGTTGGTTCTAAGGTAGGTGTCCTCAAAGCACACTCTGATCATCGTTGGATGAAAAGGTAACTGTAGTAGTCCACCCGGGAGAGAATAAACATCGTTGTCCCTTCCTGGCTTCTGGTGGTGGCTATCAATCCTTGGTGTTCCTTGGATTGTAGCTGCAGTCACCCCATTCTCTGCTTCTGTCACCCATGACACTGCCCCTGTGTGTCTCTTTCCTCTTGCTAAAAGACACCAGTCATATTAGATTAAGGAACCTTTCTACTCCAGTATGACCTCACCTTTACTAAACTAATTACCTCTGCAAAAATCCTATTTCCAAATACAGGTCACATTCTAAGGTGCTGGAAGTTAGGACTTCAGTATATCTTTTTGGAAGACTCAGTTTAACCCACAACAGAGTGGGGAAGGGGATGTGGCTAGAATAGGTCAGGGATTCTGAAATCAGAGTCAGTAACTGGTCCAGCATGACTCTCTAAAGGTCTCTTGAGAAACAAGCTAAAATTACAGGTTTCTTTAACCTGACCTCCAGAGTCTGACTTTGGAAGTATGAGATTGTGCCTTAGAATCTGTATTAATTACCCCTCTGCAGGAAATACCCACGTGGAGGAGCCCTACCAGAAGCATTCACTAAATTGATGTTTGACAAATGCACTGGGTAAATGATAAGTTATGACCACATAAAGCTTATGCAATAAGCACATGTAGCCACGTGTAATATCTTCACAGTGCACGGCCACCATGTGTTCCTCTATTCCGGCAGAGGCAGGTAAGTGGTGTTCACAGATTATGCTTGTTGAACTGATCACCCCATGCTTTTAAAGAAAATTAAGACTCCTCTTAACAGCAATTGTTTATAAAATTAAGCACAGTTTCGATGTTTTTGTTTTTCCACTATTTTAACTATCAAAGGAATGAGGAAAATTGGGTCATTCACTCCCATGATGACTGTTTTCTTTTCATTAATAGTGGCAAAAGCTCTTCTTGAAGTTGAACCAAAATGCAAATATGAGCTCCCCCAGGCCTTTTAAGGATTTCAGGAGGCCATGCATTTGATCAAAATTGCATGTTTAAAAATCCTCCTTTCAGGATAGAATACAGATAGAATATAGATGGACTGAAGGTAAAAGCGCTCTTTGCTGCAGACACACTCAATAATATATACATTGTTAATCCCTGATCATTTCCAAGTAATTGTAGGCTTCTTCATGGAACCAATTTTCTGTTTTGGAGACTAAGATAATTCAAATTGCATGTCTTTAAGTATGATAATACGTGGAGTCTGCCAGTGGTTGCTTGTATAACCAATTGGATGTGAATGTGTGTGTCTTGCAATCTAGAGTTTTGTATTTAGTCCTTTCTTTGGCAAGTGAAGTCACACCAATTTAAGTATTAACAAGTGTGTCTCAGGATCACTGAGTTGCATGTTGAGTGGAATTTATAATTTTTATTATGTCGGCTGTTTCAAATAACACATTTTGAAAAAGCAAATGTGGTTGATATGTGAATCATTTGTACTCAGTTCATAGTTTCCTTTCATTTTTTTTTACTTATACTTGTGGTCCAAAGGGACTTTTTTCAGTAACAGTGTTATTGTTGCTGATCTGTATTTAGTTTGCAAAATTCCATCCAGTATGTCTATTTGCCTCTCTGGTGACGTGGCATATAAAGTGAGGTACAGATTTTTGATGATTCTTGGCATGTCTGGTGCATAAAGTATTTTGCCTAAATCATTATCTCATAGAAAGCATGTTTAGTATGAATTAGCAAATTTTAAACAGGTTTGTATACGGTATGCATAGATCTAGATTTAGGAAGAGTGCGAGAGGATGCAGATGAGTCTGTGAACTTTCCTCAGGGTCAGGTTGGCGATAGAATGGGAAGACTATTCCTATTCGTAGTATCTTTTTGGTTCTATCCTCCACTGAGGCTGAAACCTTGATTTCCAGAGTCTTAGAGAAGGGTTGCATATTTTCTAGAAAGACCCACTATTCTTCGTGTCTCTGCATCAATAGTCCTCAAAGAGAAGCAGGAGAATCTAAGCTGAATAACACGCGCACGCCAAATAGTCCAAAGACCAGCTATGGTATTCCACGTAAATATTTAGACCTTCACTGGAAAACAGCAGCTTCAGGCAAAGAGTAACATATATATTATAGTTCAGTCTCAGAATTAACCGGCTGTTCATCATCGAGTCATTGGGTTTTCTCACTTTGTTGTAATGGTTTCCTTTTGGCTGCAGCTCATCTTTTTTTTTTAACTTTAGAAACTGTATTTTAAAAAATTAATTTATTTTTTAAATTGAAGTATATTTGATATACAATGTTGTGTTGGTTTCATCTTCATCATCATGCTTCAGTTCTTTCACTGGTGTACTAATTAATTAACGTAAAAATATTTTTCAAATATGATAAATAGTATAATGCAATAAAAGAGCAAAATGCAAAAATTAATGCATAAGGAAGAAAAGAAGAAATCCATGGGCTGTAAGACACTCCTCGTGAAATGGACGATTACAATGAAGATAATCTTGGTCTTTAGAATATTTATTCGTTCACCATGTATTTACTGAAGATTTCTATGTATCGGACATTGTTCTGACGATGAATGGAATGTGGTTTTCGCTTTAAAGACTCACAGGTTGGAAGGAAGTTAGTGAAGTAGATTAAGAATCACAGCATTGTGAAAATATGACCTTAGAGAAAGGAGGGCTGTGTCGTGGAGCACAGAGGCAGTCGTTCTTGAGAAGTAAAGAAAGTCAGGTCTTTGGTTTGCAAAGACCAGGTCCACTCAGATGAGCTCAAATAAAAATGGGGTCATTGAATGACATGAGGGATTTTCAGAGAAACAAAATGCAGAGGGTGTCTGGTCTCAAGAGTAGCCACTCCACATCTGGCTCTCTCCATCTCTAAGTGGTCTCATTCTGCTTCTTTCTACATGTACTTTCTCCAATACCAAGTCACTGGTATTTTATAGAACAACATACTTTTCTCAATAGGGTCTTTTTTCTTCTTTTGTTTTAAATAAAGTTGCCTGCAGTCATCTTCAAGGTTGCATTTTATGCTTAACAAATTAAGAAATTGGAAATTATTGACATTTCCAGTTCAGTCTTCTCTGTAGATCAAAATATTTATAAACAAGAAAATACTCTTTACAGTTTCTTAGGTACCTGCTAAGTTTGGAGCAAATTCTGCTAAATAGAGTTTATTCTTAATTCTAATGTTTAGTATTTAAATACATAACTATTTCAGACTGAATGTTTTCACATTTTATTTACAATGTTAATTTTTTCATAGACTTTTTTTTTTTTTTTTTGCGGTACGCGGGCCCCTCACCACTGCGGCCTCTCCCGCTGCAGAGCATAGGCTCTGGATGCGCAGGCCCAGTGGCCATGGCTCAGGGGTCCAGCCGCTCTGCGGCATGCGGGATCCTCCCGGACCGGGGCACAAACCCGCGTCCCCCGCATCGGCAGGCGGACTCCCGACCATTGCGCCACCAGGGAAACCCCATAGACATTTTTTTATTAAAATTTTTTAATTGCAGTGTAGTCGACATACAATACTATATTAGTTTCAGGTGTCCATCATAGTGGTTTGACATTTACATACATTATGATCACCACAGTAAGTCCAGTAACCATCTGTCACCATACAAAGGTATTACAGTATTATTGATCATATTCCCTATGCTGAAATTATATCTCCGAGATTTACGTATTTTATAACTGGAAGTTTCTACCTCTTAATTCCCTTCACCAATTTCACCCAGCCCCCTCCCCCTCCCCCTTCCCCTCACCTACAGTGTTGAATTTTTAAATTGAGTTTACAGGGGTCATTCACAGTAATGTCAGATGTTTCACCTTTAACAGAATGAATTTCCAAAAATTTACTTTTGATTCTATGAACTGGATGAAGAAAACAAAGTTATTATTGGAATTAACTGTATTTTGCATTTGAAGTATCAAATGATATTGACAAAATTTGCATGGTTTAACTTTTGAGAAGTTCTCCTCTGCTCATGGATCCAACATATGGACAGTTATTGCTTCACTTTTTGTATATGCATGAAACAACTTGGAACTGAAAATAAGCAAAAGTAATTCAACAAAGCATTGAATGGTCTAAATGAAAAGTCAGGGTTCATGGACGAATGTGATACACCTTGCACAGCCACACATGTTAACTTGTCAATTTTAGGCACAGTCTTCCTAAAATAACTTCTAACTTTTCATAGCAGTTATAATGCTTCTTCAATAGATCGTGTGTCTTATGGATTTCATAAGGTCAAAAAAGTTTTGGTAGAGTGCTGAGGCCAGAAACTAGATGATAAAAATAGGTGCTGATTTTGAAGGATGTGACCCATTTGATTCAAAAGTGGAGTGTTGGAATTTTATTTTTAATAATATAATATTTTATTTCTTTAAAAAAATTTATTTCTTTTATTTATTTATTTTTGGCTATGTTGGGTCTTCACTGCTGCAGGTGGGCTTTTCTCTAGTTGCAGCGAGCGGGGGGCTACTCTTTGTTGTGGTACGCAGGCTTCTCTTTGCGGTGGCTTCTCTTTGTTGTGGAGCATGGGCTCTAGAGCGCAGGCTCAGTAGTTGTGGCGCACGGGCTTAGTTGCTCTGCGGCATGTGGGATCTTCCTGGACCAGGGGTCGAACCTGTGTCCCCTGCGTTGGCAGGCAGATTCTTAACCACTGTGCCACCAGGGAAGTCCCAATAATATAATTTTTTAAATAATAAAATTTAATGTGCATTTCAGTCTCCTAAGTGTCAGTGACCTCACTGTAACTCAAAAAGTATATAGCATTCATAGACTAAAGATACACAGGAACAAATGCAATTATATTTTCCCCCAGAACAGAAGGATACAACCAGCTAATATTGAGCAGAGCAGATAAACAAGGTCACACTCAGGCCGTGGCAGGTCCTAAGTGTCAGCCCTGAGGAGTAGGCTGGCATCTCAGTGCCACTTGACTCCTCTGTGTTCTTCGTCCTTCGGTGGCCTGGGTTCCTGCTCTTTTTGCTGCTCCTGCTGCTTCAGGGTGGAGGGGCAAAATGTGCTGGGAGTCCACTGAGAAGGGTTAACCTAGAGGAGGAAGAGGAGGAAGATAGCCGCTCTTTCTGGAAGGGTGAAGAGTTTACCCTTCAGGTCATCCGACTTAAATCTTGCTTGTGCTGTTCATGAACTTGGTGACTTAGGGAAAACCTTCAGTCTCTCGGGATCTCAGTTCCCTTATTTATAAAATGAGGAACTGGCATGATGACTTCTCTAACTTTGATATGAAAAGACTCCAAGTTCTGGGACTTCTCCGGTGGTGCAGTGGTTAAGACTCCACCTTTCAGGGCTTCCCTGGTGGCGCAGTGGTTGAGAGTCCACCTGCCGATGCAGGGGACTCGGGTTCGTGCCCCGGTCCGGGAGGATCCCACATGCCGCGGAGCGGCTGGGCCCGTGAGCCATGGCCGCTGAGCCTGCGCGTCCGGAGCCTGTGCTCCGCAACGGGAGAGGCCACAACAGTGAGAGGCCCGCGTGCCGCAAAAAAAAAAAAAAAAAAAAAAAAAAAAGACTCCACCTTTCAAAGCAGGGGTCGCGGGTTGGACCCCTGGTTGGGGAACTAAGAGCCCACGTGCCTTGGGGTATGGCCGAAAATTTTAAAATAAATAAATTTTTAAAAAATAAATAAGTTGCACATCTCTTTAAAAATAAAAACAACAAAGATTCTAAGTTCTGTAATTCAATGGCAGAACTCTTTTTTCCTTCCTCCCTTCTTTCTTTCTTTCTTCCTTCCTTTCTCTCTCTCTCTCTCTCTCTCTCTCTCTCTCTTTCTTTCTTTCTTTCTCTGTATGTTAGTTACAGAAACTATAAAACAGTAACATTTATTTTGACCTTTGAATGTAAGACAATTCTTTGAGGTAAAAAAGTTTTCTTCTGAGATTATTCAGGTAGAATCTTTGCATTTAACATAGGGATTCTGAAAGACAATTACAGAAAACAGCTATAATGCAGAACTCCTTGTGGTGATATCAAATCCAAGAATTAGATTCAAATCCTCTGACAGTTTTCCATCTCCATCAGTCATGTCCAAGTCAAGACATAACAGCATTTCTTCTGTTTCATCCCTTACGTTGGAGTTAAATTCTGCTGGAGACTACACTGCATGTTTTTATTTATTTTTTAAATCCAGAATGCTCTTTGTCATCTGACAGTGCACCATATTAAACTACTTAAAATGCTTTGTGAATGAAATCACATGTCTGAAATGTGGTGTCCGTTACCAGAGCTCTTGAAGGGCAGGCTTGGGTTTAGTCCGTCTCCTTTGTCTTACCTAGTTTCTCAGCCCCGGACATTCTTTCTCTCTCTCTTAAGGCAGATTTCTATGCATAGACAGTTCATTCAGATTGGTAGGGTGGATTGGGTTAAAAAAAAAAATGATGTGGGCAATTTTTACCTGGTTTAAATGGGTTAAAAAGAATCATGGTAATCAGAGCTTCAGGACTGCCCCACCTCTAATTTTGTATTTTCTTTTGATTATATATTTATTTAATATTTATTTATTTGGCTGCCTTCTTTGTGATTGAAGAAGTGCATTGAATTTTCGTAAACACGTAGTTATCTAACTCCTTCCCAACTTAACATGTTTTGACATGAAATCCTTAAATACATATTAACAGTCTCAGCGTTAGAGGCTAAGTACTGTAATGTACACATTTAAGCTCATGTACACAAGAATGTGAACTCGGGAGGGCAGGAATTCCTGTTTGTTTATTGTTATCTACCTTTTGTCGTCAACAGAACTTGATGCTCTGTTTAATAGATTAAATTAACGAATTTAATCGATTTAATTTAATTTAATAGATTAAATTAACGAATATGAGGATAGCCCATGTCCACTGGAGGGTGAGAACCATGCCTGTTTTGTACAGCTCTGTAGCTACAGCCCCTAGAACGGTGTCTGTGTCTCATTTGTTGAGTGAATGAATGGACTTAGGGATTTGGTCCTTGTCATTCAAGTCTTGTTTGGGAGGCAGCTTGGCAAAATATTAAACAGCAGGTACTAATTAGGTACCACAATGGTAAATAATCACTGGACACTCATATTTTAATTGTCCAAATGGTAACATAAAAATTGTTCTAGAGATTCAAAGTCGGAAAATAATATATAACATGCATTACCCCCAAAAGACTTTGACATTGTTGGATTATTTTTATTTCTTTATGTACTGAATAAATCTTTGAGTGCCTCTATGTTCCAGGCAGTATATCCGGTGCTGGTGAGTCAATAGTGAAGAAAAGAGTTGTAGGTCTTGCCCAAATTGAACTCATAATCTAATGGGGAAAAAAGTAATAAATAAAATGTTAATTTTTGAAGGGAAAAATGGGACGTTGTGATAGAGAATAACAGAGAATAGCTGCTCCAGAAAGGATAAACTATAAGAATGGAACCTTTAAGCTGAACTTAAAGGGTGAGAAGGAGTCAGTTCTGTGAAAACATCCCAGGCAGAAGTATGTGTGCAAAGGCACTGAGGCAGCATGGAATTCAGTCACCAAGAGAGCTGTTCTCTATGGGAATAAAGAAAGAGGCAGGTACTGAATGATTTTGAACAGGAGGACATGGTAAATGAATGTACCACGATGAACATGATACAATGACATTTTAAGACATTCACCCTTGCTCAAAAGTGGAGAATGGATTCTGGTGCAGAAGATTGGAAGTGGGTGTTTAATAGTTCATCCAAGGAATGATGGTGAACTTGATTAAGGTATGTTGACTAAACAGTATATGCACAACCTAAAAGTTGAGAGTTATGTTTTATTTGGTGAGAATTTTTAGGACTTCAAGCCAGGGAGGCAGCATCTCAGGTAACCCCGGGAGAACTGCTCCAAGGAGGTGAGGGGGAGAGCCAGGATATATAGTTTTGCAGCAAAGGGCAGTTAGTCTGAACATCAAAGGATTATTGTTAATTAAGGAAAACTAGGTATCTCAAGTTAAGGAACTTGGTGCTTTTCTCTGTAGGGGAAGATGCAAGAGTCTGGGCTCCCTGAAATTGTTCCTTTGATATGCACCTTAGCTCTCTGGGGCCAGTGTTCTGTTTTCACATCCTGCCTTTCCTCAGGGCTCTCTGTGGGGAGTGGCTGCAGTCTGGTGGCTGCTAGATGGCAGGTGTTCTTTTCTTTCCTGAGTCCCCACAGAGCTCACCAGCTCACTGTTGGCAGTGGCTGTGCTGTGATGACGGTGACATTTTTTGTTTACTGATATGACAGGCAGTATTCCATTCATCAGGTAGCAGCAGTGATGAACACGAGGTACGGAAAGGTTTGAGGTAGGATTAAAGAATTTACTGTTGGAAGAAAGTAGAAGAGGGTTAAGGGAGAAGTAAGGAAGGAGGAATTCTCCCGGGCTCCTGGTTGAATTCATGGGAGATAATAGTGCTCTTTACTGAGGTGGAAAATACTGGCGCAAGGAGACAGATCTGGGGTGGGGAAGCATGGATTCAGTGGTGGACAAGTTAAGCTGGAGACGTCTGCCAGATAAACTCAGAGATGTCAGGGCAGAGCATGGAACTAGATTGTGAGTGAGGATCTCAGAGGAGGCCTCTGAGCTGATGATATAGACGTGGGAATCTCTGATATGTTGAGGGCACAGCGATGGAGGACCAGCTGGGCATATTAAAATTCAAACCTTCAGTTTACAGAACATCTACCTGGGGCAGTGAACCCAGGAAAGCGCTTTTCTCATGCCCCGTTACTTTACCCAGTCTTTCACTCTTCACCTGGGCTTATACTTTCTCTACTTGCCCTAGGACCCCTGTCCACATGCATTCACTCTTCCTGACCTTGACTCAATTCTTTAGCTATCTCTCTCACCTGCCCTAGTTTATCCTGCCATCTCCCACCTTTCTGCTCCAGCCCACCCTCCTTTCCGTCTCCTAACCTGGTCGCTCTCATCAGCTGCTTTTCAACCTTTAGGCTCTCACTGTCTGCTACATACCATATTCTAAGTCCTACAAATCTCTGAAGGTGTGGCGTCCTTTCCAATATTATTATATATCTGTCAGTACATCAGTAAAAATGAGTCTGCATTCCTACAAGAAGGAGGAGGAAGAAGAAAGGAATGGGGGCGATTATTGGTTATAGGGCATTTGTAGATCAGGTTCCAATCTCCACGTGAATCAGGCAATAGAATTTGTTTTCATGAGACATCTGCCTCAAATTTTCAAGTAATGTCATGAGATAGAAACATTTTTTTTTTACTAGGAAGATAAGATGCTAGATGATCAGGATTCCTATTACTACCGAGCAGGACCCTGTAGGGCTCCTGGGCACAAAAACCTTTGTGTCCCCCATTTCTTGATTATAGGAAATAGGCTTAATTCAGCCTCCGTGACCTTCCCTGAGTTCCTATGGGCAGGTTCAGACAGTTGCTAATTAGGGAATGGAGGGGATGCAGGAGACAAGGGAGGAACAGTCAAAAGAAACAATAGTACAGCCTTGGGCCAGGGTCCTGGTTCCCCAACAAGGGATATACGTATCTTTGAGCTGTTTTGCAGATACTGAAACCCCTGCCAGGTGGAAGAAGTTGAAAAGGTATGGTACTCACAAGCAGACACACCCCAGAGGGGTTGGAACCAGAAGGTTGATGATGCCAACTCCCACTTACCTCCCCACCAATCAGAAGATTGTCCATGAGCTGATCACGCCCTCTTTGATAGTTTTTTAGTTTATAGTTTATAGATCACGCCCTCCTTTATAGTTTTACTATAAAACTCCTCACTACCCCCTCCAAGTTGGGACACACAGTCTTGAGGGCATTCGCCCGCTGTGGCCCCCTTTGCTTCTCCTTCACCCAAAACTCTGTCTCCAAGAATTAATTCGGTGTTGGGGTACAGAGACCGGATCCGGCTTCACTATTACCATTTGAATTCCCTCTCAACACCATGAATATCCATAGTAGTACAGTATTTGATATATTTTAAGTTCTTAATAGTTACTGATTAAATGAAATTTGTTCTGTAAATATATCCAAAGGTTTTGAGAAGTATCACTCTGCGATACCTTATGCCACCACTCACTTTAACTGTTTACACCCTCAATCCTATATCTCTGTTGCCCATTTATCTGCATCCCCCCCTTTACTGGGCCTTGACGTCAGAGGTTCCAAGATTGTAACTTTTCCCCCAAAATTACCATGCCAATCTGATGAGCAGTTGTTTTAAATAGAAGTATAATTGACCTACAACACTATGTTAGTTCCAGGTGTACAACATAGTGATTCAATACTTCTATACGTTACAAAATGATCACTGTGATAAGTCTAGTTACCGTGTGTCACTATACAAAGTTGATGAGCAGTTTTTTAAAGAACTCACTTTATAGTAATAATTTGCATCTCCTGGAGGCATGTTGAATTATTGATTACAGATCTTCTGGTGTTCATTCCTGAAAGGAAAATCAGCGAATCATCTTATTCAAATATTTTCCAGACTCTCAGGTCCAGAAAAGACCAGTGTATGCAAATTGTACAAGGATTTTCAATATTCTTTACTACACGTAAAATTTCAGAGTGAATTCCACTTTAAGGTATCCATTTAGCATGGGGACAGGGATTTCATCTGTTAACATTTTGCTAGATTAAAAAAAAGTAATACCACGATAGTCTTTCTAGACTACCTGGATAACAACGTTTCTCTGTGCGCATACCTCACTATAAGTAGCTTTCATTTTTAGTAAAGAATCTATACAGTTTGAAAAAAATCTAAAGAATAAAAATCTAATGTTTTTAAACTGTATGTACTCGGGATGAACACACTACATGCTTGTTCGTGACACGTACCCTGTGTAGGGATGTTGTCATTTGGCTCTATTTCTGTACAAAGGGATCCAAGGCAAAAGAAGGTTGACCAGCTCTTTGCATTTGCCAGGTTGAAGCCAGGAGCTTCATGAGGAATTAGGAAGGCTCTTTGTGATTCCCCAAACACTTTGGAATCAGAAGAGCCCCAGAGCCCCAGAAGGCTGCCGTGTGACAACGGAGTTCCAAGAATGTTGTCACAAAGAAGGACTAAGCAGTTGTGAGAAGGAAGGGTTGACCTGTGACTTTCTAGAACCTTCAACGTTAAAATCTACTGGTTGGATCTGTTAGGAAATTTTCCCCAGGAATATAATGCAGTAGGAGTCAGAAGGTTAGACAGAAACCAGTTACAGAAATGGGTTTTATTGTTTGTTTGCTAGATCCGCCTATAAACCATATAAAGTGTGTTTGTGGAAGGGGTGTAGAATATGTCAACCTATCCACCATCCAGTGCTGTGATCATGCAGCCTTTCTTAGCCCAAATATTTCTCCTGACCACTCCCACCATTGGATATTGACTTCTTCTCATGCTATTTTCACCTCAGTGCGTTGCCCTTCCTCAAAGGGCTATACTACTTTTCCCGCCAGTACAGAATTTCCAAAGGAGAAACCAGGGGTCTGTCTTGCTCTTGAAGTACTGTGTTGGAGTATTTACTGTTCAATCACCTTCAACAAATAATTGTTGAGCACCTACTTTGAAAGTTCTACAGAGGACAAAAGTGTAAATTACAGACCACAGGGATGTTTTTCCATCTGAGCTGGATGAGTCAGGCGAGTTCCTGTGCCCAAAATCACTTCAGTTTCTTGAAGCACCTACATGCCCTTCCGTCTTCATGGGAGAGCTTGCTTTAGCCACTGTGGGATTGTGTAAGTAGCCAGGAGTGGTGTCAGGAAATTCTTCTCTACGTGTCTCCAACCTTCCCTCTCTCCACCCTGTGTCTTTCCTCTTCTTTCAGCTCTCTCCCTTTACCTTTATTTCCTGTCCCACCTCTGTATCAACACCTCCTCTCTTTTTGTTTTTCTGCTGTATCTTGCTGTCTTCCTAAACTGGCCGACAACTATTTTTATTTCTCTGCCAAGCTTTGGATATGTATTTCCTGAAAGACCTAAAATGCTTTTCTACTTGCAGTTTCGCTCTCCATTCTAAATCTCTTCATGCCCAGGGGCTGGGTAGGTGTCTGATTAGGAATGATACCTGTCTGCCCTGGTTTCGCATCAGAACATCAGTTTGACATCTGAAGACAAATCACAGAGCTATACCCATCCTTTCCCAGTGTCGTCTGCTTACCGAGGTGCTTATACAAGTGGCCCCATCTCTAGAGATGGGGAAGAGTTCAGCCTGTCACCTGGTTCCCATTTCTCAGCTAATGGGACGGAGGCACAAACCTGTAAAACAAGTAGGTTTGTTTCCAAATGAAAACCAGATGTGCTGAATCCCACCGGAGTACTGGGTCCACTCTCTGTCACGTGTCTTAGCAGGTGCGGAAGGGTGCCCTTACCTAATTTTCACTACTAATCAACCCCAGCATTCCTTTACCTGAAAAAGTAGCAATCCAAATAAACTTTCAGTTACTGTAGCTAGAAATTACAACCGCTCTCTGCAAGGAGCTGAACGGGAGTGCCACACTTAGCTTCTGATGCCAAATATCACATTGCCTGACATCTCGATGCTGAAGAGTTCTCTTTACCAGTTAATTTTTGCTTTAGGGAATGAACCACCAGTTATCAGATCCCCTGAACACTTGTATAAATCTCTGAGACAATATCTTCAGAAGGAAATAGTCCTTTTTTTTCCTCTTTCGCTTCAAGAAACTTGTGCCAATAATCAAATGTGCTTTTATTCTCAGTTCTATTCACATGAATCCTCCAACTTATATCTTTTTCTTTCGGGTTTTCTTTGTTTTCAGACCAGAAGAGCACTTTAAGTAAAATTTATGGAATTTAAAAATGCCCAAGGCTTAATAACACACTGTTGGAATATTTGAATATAGCTGAATTTACAGCAGTAAAGTTATGTGTTGGAGGGTTGTTGGCAAAGGACAAAGGTTGGAGTTGTCCCAGGAAACATTTTCTCACATAGTTGGTCATTGACTCAAATGGCAAGTGTTCTGGAATCATACTCACGTGACATTGGTGGGTCTCTGGAAGTAAGAAGTTAGTTCCTTCTTATTGAAAGATCAAGAATGTGTGTTAAATGCAGCACCTGCTGTCTGTAAGATGCCAGGGCCAAGACTGGAGAAGTCCCTGGAGACACATAAGACCTGGGTCCTGCCCACAATGAACTTAACAATCTAGTTGGGAAGTTAAGACATTACATCGTGGTCCCAAAGACATCATTAAAGATGCAAACATTCTCGCGTCTACCTTCAAAATATACAGAGTCAGGGCATTTCTTATCATGTCCATTGCTGCCACCCTGCTCTAAGCCACCATCATCTCTCATCCCGATTATTGCTGTAATCTCCCAAGTGGTATCTCTGTGCTTCCACTGTGGCCCCGTTTAACCTACACTCAACAAAACAATCAAGGTGATCCAGTTAAAGAGTGAGTTGGATCATGTCAGTCCTCTGTCGAAAGCCCTTCGAAGCTCCTGGACCCACTCAGAGTAGAGCCAGTGTTCTTGCAGTATACAAGTGTTCTTGCAGTATACAAGGGTCTACACACAGTCCAGCCACCCACACCTTCTTTGACTCTCTGCTCTCAACTTTTACCAGTTTTCCTCTTGCATGTTCTGCTCCATCCATGCTCTCACCCCCTTGCTTTTCCTGGACTACACCAGGAATGTTGCGACCTCAGGGCCTTTGCACTTGCTGACCCCTCTGCCAGCAATCCTCTATACCCTGATGACTATTCACCCCTCACATGCTCAGGTGTTCATTCACAGTGAGGACTTTTTAGACCCCGTTATCTTAAACTGGGCTCTCATATGCACCCATTTGCGCACGTGCCCACACACACACTTTTTTTTTTAATTGGAGTATAGTTGCTTTACACTGCTGTGTCAGTTTCTGCTGTACAGCAAAGTGAATCAGCCATTCGTATACATATGTTCCCTCTTTTTTTGGATTTCCTTCCCATTTAGGTCACCACGGAGCACCAAGTAGAGTTCCCTGTGCTATATAGTAGGTTCTCATTAGTTACCTGTTTTATACATAGTAGTGTATATATGCCAATCCCAATCTCCCAATTCATCCCACCACTATCCCTTTCCCCCTTGGTATCCATACGTTTCTTCCCTATGTCTGTGTCTCTGTTTCTGCTTTGCAAATAAGATCACCTATACCATTTTTCTAGATTCCATATATATGGGTTAATATACTATAAAAAATACGGAACGCTTCCTGAATTTGCGCATCATCCTTGCACAGAGGCCATGCTAATTTTCTGTGTTCCCATTTTAGTATATGTGCTGCCAAAGTGAGCACCACACACACTCTCTTGCTTGCTTTAACTTTTTTCCATATAGATACCACCATACGAAACCCTAATAGTTTGTGTGTTATCTGTCTTTTCCCCAGTAGGAGCTAAGCTAGTTTTTTTTTTTTTTTTCCAGTTTTGTTTGCCGTATCTTTAGCACCTAGAATGGTGCCTGACACACAGTAGGTGGCCAATAAATATTTATTGAATGATTATTGTTATTTTGAGCATGAGGTGTTGTATTAGTTTCTTTGGGCTGCTGTAACAAAGTATCACGAACTAGGTTGCTTAAAGCACAGACATTTATTGTCTCACAGCTCTGGAGGATAGAAATCTGAAATCAAGGTGTCTGCAGAGCCATGCTTCCTCTAAAATCTGTAGAGGAGAATCTTGACTTGCCTCTGCCAGCTTCTGGCAGCCTCAGGTGTCAACTTCAGCTGCAGCACTTCAATCCCTACCCCCGTTGTCACATGACATTCTCTCCTCATTTGGGGTGGAAGGAAAACTATTCCCTTTTATGTCATCTCACCTCCCTTTTTCCTCTAAAATTTGGCCAGACTAATATCCCATCAATACAGCTCTGGTCCAGCATCTACTCAGACCAGAAACCTTCAGCATCTATAAGTTGTCTGAATTCTCTAGTCTAGAATTTGAGGTTTTCCACATTCTGTTTGCCATCCACTATCACATAACCTGTGACCTATCTAACTTGTAGGATTTGCTTCTCCCCATAGGTACCCTTTGGGGCATCCCCACACATGTCTCGTCTTATGCTTTTCTTTCAACCCTTCTTTAGTGAAACCATTACATAAAGACTTTCCTGCCATCTTCCTTCCTAAGTCCAACATCTCCATCTTCAAAGCATGCATGCAAGATTACCCCTACCTTTTTGAGGGCATTCATTATTTCCTATCCTGTCTTTTAGGTATATGTGAATGAAGCTTTTGTCTCCTCTAAATTAGGATGATAAACATACCAGTAGCGTGATTTTTTGGTTGATAAAACTTGTGAGAAGATTGTACATTTAAATTTTAATAAAGCTTTTGTTGTTCTGAATCAAAGAATGCGAGGTTTCAGATGTAAGAACATGTCTTTCCTCAGTTGTTTTCTGAGATAGCAATACACAGTGATGAAATGAGGTCAAGATTCAGAGGGAAGGGTTTGAGAAAGAAGAATTAAGAAATGTGGAGGAAGTTGGGTGGATGTTAAGAAGTCTGTGTTAGGGACTTCCCTGTCGGTGCAGTGGTTGAGACTTTGCCTTCCAAGGCAGAGGGTGCGGGTTTGATCCCTGGTGGGGGAGCTAGGATCCCACATGCCTTGCAACCAAAAACATAAAACAAAAGCAATATTGTAACAGATTCAATAAAAGACTAAAAATGGTCCACATCAAAAAAATCTTTAAAAAAAGTCTATATTAAATTGCATGTAGCCACCTTTGGGTCTCTTTTCAAGCACCTACACTCTCTTTGGAAAATGAATTATTTTACATATTGTGGTATGCCAAATAATGTCCTCTGGAAGATGGCCCCGTCATAATTCCTGGAACCTATGATATGCTAAGTTACGCGGCAAAAGGGACTTTGCGGGTATGATTAAGTTCAGGATCTTAAGATGGGGAGATTATTCTGGATTAGTCTGGCTGGATCCAGTGTAATAACAAGGATCTTTATAAGACAGAAGCAAGACAGTCAGTCTCTAAGAAGAAGATGTAATGGCAAAAGCAGAGAAGAAAAGAAGGCTTCATGACAACAGAAGCAGAGAGAGACTGAAATGCTGGCTTTGAAGGTGGAGGATGGGGCCATAAGCCAAAGAATGCAGTTGGCCTCTAGATGCTAGGAATGGAATTCTCCCTTAGAACTTCCAGACAGAATACAGACCTGCTGACACCTTGATTTTAGGACTTCTGTCCTCCAGAATTATAAGATAATAAATTTGTGTTGTTTTGAGTGACTTAGTTTTGCAGTAATTTATTACAGTGGCAATAGAAAACTAACACATATTTTAAGGCGCTGACAATTAAAAGCAGAGACCAGGGTTTGGCAATCTTTGCTGTAAAGGACCAGATAGTAAATATTTTAGGCTTTGTGGGCCATCTGGTCTCTGTTACAATTACTCAGCTCTGCCATATAGCATGAAAGCAGCCAGAGACAAGATGTAAATAAATGGCTGTGGCTGTGTTCCAATAAAACTTTATTTACAAAAATAGGCAATAGACTGGATTTCGCCCATGGGCTGTAGCTTGCTGATACATGGTGTAAACCAATGCCTCATAATTGTTTATTGTTTTAATTTATACTTCATCTTATTCTGGAATCTCAGTCCTGTTTATGTATGCCACATGACCCACTGAACAGAACATTCAACAATGGTCTGAAATTGGTTCTCCAACCAGAAACATTAAGATTTTTAAGTGAAGATGCAGCTTATTATTAACATTCTACAGTCATCTTTAATTCCTCGGTACTTGCATATTGCAAGGATTGTATCCTAGAGGTGTAAATAGCAGTGCTAAATGATTCTGGCTTGATTTGCTCAAGTGAGAAGACCATACTGTATTTTCACAAAGCCTCTAGAATTTCTAATGCTAAGAATATGCACATCTCATGAAAATGTATTTCATCAAGCACTGTCTACAGAGGATTAAACTAAACTGTAAAACCATGTTTTTTGTGTACAGACGTCACGATTGCTAATGCTCTTTTGTTTATAATTTCTCCCTGGGACATCTCTCCTGAGGCAAATGTTCCCTCAGCAGAGGAGGTACTGTACAGACAGTGTGATTTTTAGCTAAAAAAATTGCTGCACGCGGGGATTCTTATTAGACTTGTGTTGTACTTCTCTTTGCTTTGTGAACCTGACCCCAAACATCTGTGTAAATGTGGCAAGTTAAAACAGCTTGCTTATACCTGGCTTGCCAAATACAGTTCTGTTTTCATCATGTTTATATCAGGATTACATGACATTGGCCCACCTCCCGTGCCTGCTGGCTTCCTTCTCCTTTCTTCCTTGTTCATCGTGCTGACCTCCAACCTTAACGGCTCATACTCCATCCTACCCCCTCCACGGTCAGACCTGCATCATCACTACTTCCTCTGCAACTTCTCCTAACATTCTTCTGGTCTATGTGTGGATTAGTTAATTCATGTCACATGAAGCTTTACTGTTGGCATGATTTTTGCATGCACGCTACTAAATTACAGATGCTCATATTCAGAAACTAACTTATAATTTTTTATAGTTCATAATACTTCGTATAATATTAAATAAATATTATCTGGCTTATTGATTGCTAGATTTTTTACTTAATTTGATTCTTTGGGTTTTTAAAAACTATTTTTTAGAATACTTTTAGGTTCACAACAAAATTGAAAGGAAAGATAATTCCCATACACCTCCTACCCCTACACATGCATAGCCTCCTCTGTTATCAACACCACTCACCAAAATGGTACCTTTTTTACCAAGGATGAACCTACATTGACACATCATAATCCCCCAAGGTCCATAGTTCACTTTAGGGCTCACTCTGGGTATGTGCATTCTGTGGGTGGACAAATATATAATGACATATATCCATCATTATAATATCATACAGAGTATTTTCATTGCCCTAAAAATTCTTTGTGCTCTGTCTATTCATCTCCACCCATGCACTAACACACATACACTCCTGGAAGCCACTGTTTTCTTTTTTTTTTTTTTTAATTGTCTCTATAGTTTTGCTTTTTCTAGAATGTCATATAGTTAGAATCATAACAGGTAACTTGTTAGATTGACTTCTTTCACTTAGTAATATGCATTTAAGATTCCTTCATGTCTTTTCATGGCTTGATAGCTCATTTATTTTTAGCATGGAATAATATTCCATTGTCTGGGTGTACCACAGTTTATCCATTCACCTATTGAAGGACATCTTGGTTGCTTCCAAGTTTGGGCAATTATAGATAAAGCTGCTATAAACATCCGTGTGGACATAAGTTTTCAGCTCCTTTGGGGAAATAACCAAGGAGCACAATTACTGGATCATATGAAAAAAGTAGGTTTAGTTTTTGCAGAAACTGCCGAATTGTTTTCCAAAGTGGCTGTACCATTTTGCATTCCACCAGCAGTGTGTGAGAGTTCCTGTTGCTCCTCATCCTTGTCAGCATTTGGTGTTGTCAGTTTACTGGATTTTAGCCATCCTAATTGGCATGTAGTGCTATCTCTTTATTTTAATTTGTGTTTCCCTGATGACATATAATGGGGAGCATCTTTTCATAACTTTTTAACCATCTGTATATCTTTTTGGTGAGGTGTCTGTTAAGGTCTTTGGTCTATTTTTAATTGGGTTGTTTATTTTCTTATTACTGAGTTTTAAGTGTGCTTTGTATATTTTGGATAACAGCCCTTTGTCAGATGTGCCTTTTGCAAATATTTTCTCTAAGTCAGTGGCTTGTCTTCTCATTTTCTTGATGTCTTTTTCAGAGCAGAAGTTTAAAATTTTAACAAGGTCTAGTTATCAATTATTTCTTTCTTGGATTGTGTCTTTGCTGTTGTATTTAAAGTCACTGTCATATATAACAGCGGCCCCCAATCTTTTTGGCACCAGGGACCGGTTTCGTGGAAGACAATTTTTCCACGAACATGGGGTGGGGGGATGGTTCAGGCAGTAATGCGAGTGATGGGAAGTGGGAGATGAAGCTTTGCTTGCCCACTGCTCACCTCCTGCTGTGCAGCCAGTTCCTAAAAGGGGGTTGGGGACCCCTGATATACAAGGTCATCTAGGTTTTCTCCAGTGTTACCATCTAGGAGTTTTATACTTCTGTGTTTAGATTTAGGTCTGTGATCCATTTAGAGTTAATTTTTGTGAGGCATGTAAGGTCTGTATCTAGATTCATTTCTTTTTTTTTGCATGTAGATGTCCAGTTGTTCCTGCACCTTCTGTTGAGGAGACTTATCTTTGCTCCATTGTATTGCCTTTTCTCCTTTGTCAAAGATCAGTTGACTCTATTTATGGGGGCCTGTTCCTGGGCTCTTTATTCTGTTCCATTGATCTATTTGTCTATTCTTTCAACAATACCACAGTGTCTTGATTACTGTAGCTTTATGTTAAGTCTTGAAGTTAGGTAGCATCATTGTTCCAACTTTGTTCTTCTTCAGTATTGTGTTGGCTGGTCTGTATCTTTTGCCTTTCATATAAACTCTAGAATCAGTTTGTTGATATCATACAATAGCTTGTTGGATTTTTTATCATGATTGCATTGAATCTGCAGATCAAGTAGGGAAGAACTGACATCTCGGCAATATTGAATTTCTCTATCTGTGAATACAGAATATCTTTCCATTTATTTAGTTCTCCTTTAATTTTGTTGATCAGAGTTTTGTAGTTTTCCTTACACAGAGCTTGTACATTTTGTAGACTTAGGCTTAAGTATTTCATTTTGGGGGGGTGCTAATGTAAATAGCATTGCATTATTAATTTTAACTTTCCTTTGAACATTGTTGGTGTATAAGAAAGCAATTGACTTTGTTATACCTGTATCCTTCAACCTTGCTATAATTACTTATTAATTCCAGGAGTTTTTTGTTTATTATTTCAAATTTTCTACGTAGAGGATCATGTCATCTGCAAAGACAGTTTTAAACCTTCCTTCCCAATCTGTATACCTTTTATTTCTTTTTCTTACGTTATTGCATTAGCAAGTACTTCCACCATGATGTTGAAAAGGACTGGTGAGAAAGGACATCCCTGCTTTGTACTTGATCTTAATGGGAAAGCTTTGAGTTTCTCACCAGTAAGTATGATGATAGCTATAGGTTTCCTGTAGATAGTCTTTATCAAGTTGAGAAAACTCTGCTTTATTCTTAATTTACTGAGAGTTTTTATTATGAATGGGTGTTGGATTTTGTCAGATACTTTTTCTGCATCTATTGCTGTGACTTGTTTTTCCTTTTTTAGTCTGTGATAGATTACATCAATTGATTTTCAAATGCTGAACCAGCCTTGCATACCTGGGATAAATTCCACCTTGTCATGGTGTATACTTCTTTTTAATGCATTTTTGGATATGATTTGCTAATATTTTGTTGAGGATGTTTGCATCAATGTTCATGAGAGATATTCGTCTGTAGTTTCCTTTTCTACTAATATCTTTGTTTAGTTTGGGTATTGGGATAATACTGGCTTCACAGAAAATATTCCCTTTGTTTCTATCCTTTGATAGAGATTGTAGAATTGATGTAATTTCTTCTTTAAATATTTGGTAGAATTCATCAGTGAACCCATGTGGGTCCAATCCTTTCTTCTTTGGAAGGTTATTAATTATTGATTCAATTTCTTTTATATTGGGTTGGCCAAAAAGTTTGTTCAGGTTTTTGCTTAACATCTTATGGTATAGGCCTATTCAGATTATTTATTTCTTCTTGTGTGAGTTTTGGCAGATTGTGTCTTTGAAGAAATTGGTCCATTTCATCTACTTTATCAAATTGTGGGCATAGAGTTGTTCGTAGTATTCTTTTATTATTCATTTAATTTTCAATAAGATCTGTAGTGAGGTCCCTTCTTTCATTTCCAATGTTACTAATTTATGTCCTCCCTCTCTCTCTCTTTTTTTTTTTTTTTTGTTACCTTGGGTAGAGACTTATTTTATTTATTTATTTATTTATTTATTTATTTATTTATTTATTTATTTACTGGCTGTGTTGGGTCTTCATTGCTGTGTGTGGGCTTTCTCTAGTTGCGGCAAACGGGCTACTCTTCATTGTGGTGCATAGGCTTCTCATTGTGGTGGCTTCTCTTGTTGTGGAGCATGGGCTCTAGGCATGTGGGCTTCAGTAGTTGTGGCACACAGGCTCAGTATTTACGACTCATGAGCTCTAGAGCACAGGCTCAGTAGTTGTGGTGCACAGGCTTAGTTGTTCCGCGCCATGTGGGATCTTCCCAGACCAGGGCTCGAACCCGTGTCCCCTGAATTGGCAGGCGGATTCTTAACCACTGAGCCACCAGGGAAGTCCCAAGCCTTATTGATTTTATTGATCTTTTTGAAGAACCAGTTTTTAGCTTCATTGATTTTCTCTATTGATTTCCTCTTTTTTGTTTCATTGATTTCTACCCTAATTCTTAATATTTCTTCTGCTTACTTTGGATTTACTTTGCTTTTCTTTTTCTAGTTTCCTAAGGTGGTAACTTAAATTGTTGATTTTAGATCTTTATTCTTTTCTAATCTATGCATTCCATACCATAATTTTCCCTCTAAACACTGTTTTTGCTACATTCCACAGATTTGATATGTTGTGTTTTCATTTTCAGGTAGTTCAAAATATTTTTAAACTCACCTTGAGATTTCTTCCTTGACCCATGTATTTTTCAGAAGTTTGCTGTTTAATCTCCATGTATTTTGTGGTTTTCCAGTTAACTTCTGTTTTTGAATCCTAGTTTAATCCCATGTGGTCTGAGAGCAGGCATTGTATAATTTCTATTCTTTTACATTTGTTAGGGTGTGTTTTATGGCCCAGAATGTGGTCTATCATGGTGAGTGTTCCCTGTGAGCTTGAGAAAAATGTGTATTCTGCTACTGTTGAATGAAGTAGCCTGTAGATGTTAATTATATCTAGTTGAGTGATGGTGTTATTGAGTTCAGCTATGTCTTTACTGATTTTCTGCCTACTATATTTGCTCATTTCCGAGAAAGGGGTTTTCTTTGGATTATATTGAGAAATATGCTAGTGATTTACAACAGAATTTTTATTTTTATTTTACCTTTTCAGTTACAGCTAGTGTTCACTTAATATTTTAGAGAAAGCAGTCTACTCTGATTTCCAGATTTGCTTAGTGGCTGTCATTTATATTAAAAATCATATTGGATGATAACATTTAATTAATATCTTGGAAGCAAAGAATAATGAGGAACATTTTTGATTTGCATATGACTTTACCTAAACTATTCCAGAAAATTAAGAAATTTTATTATCTTCAAAAACTTACAGAGAGAAAAGTCCAGAGTCTCCTGACATGGACTGATTTTAGTTTAAATATTCTGCCATGTAAGGCCCTATACATTTGCCAGGCCTCAGTGAATATGCCACTTGGTATGCAGAGCTATGTTTGGTAGTGCATTTCTATTTTCTTTCCAGTTCCCAGCAACACCTGGTCTTTGTATTCTGCTGTCTCATAGGGATGATGACCATGTTGTTGGTCTAGTTTCCTAGTGTATACTTTAAGCCACCCAGCAGATATAAAAAGTAGAATTCTACTGAGATTCCTTTACAGACTGTTCTAAGGATGTTCATTTAAAATGCGTAAGTGCTGAGCACTGAAACCATCCTTTTTTTTAAAAAAATTCTCTCACCACCTACTCCACTGAAAAAAGTTATCATGATTTGTTAGTGAAGTAGACATTCTGATGCCCAGAGGTATTGCAGACCAGTGGTCAGGACATAATAAGAAACTACACTAAAAGTGCTTGCTTGCCATCTTTCATATTGTACTCTTGGAATGAGTGAGAAAAGGTGAGTGAAAAGTTGACTGCAAATAATTACATAAAAATAGATATGAGACATTGCTCCACAATATCACTTCTGATATACACCCGTCCAGGATATGAAACCTTAATCTAAGTGTGAGAAAACAGACATTTCCAAATGGAGGAATGTTATGCAAAATAATTGATCTGGGCTCTAAAAAATGCCAATGTCATGTAAGTCAAAAGAGTCTGGGGGTTATACTACAAAGCTACAGTAATCAAGACAGTATGATACTGGCACAAAAACAGAAATATAGATCAATGGAACAGGATAGAAAGCCCAGAGATAAACCCACGCACGTATGGTCACTTTATCATTGATAAAGGAGGCAAGAGAATACAATGGAGAAAAGACAGCCTCTTCAATAAGTGGTGCTGGGAAAACTGGGCAGCTACATGTAAAAGAATGAAATTAGAACACTCCCTAATACCGTACACAAAAATAAACTCAAAATGGGTTAAAGACCTAAATGTAAGGCCAGACACTATAAAACTCTTAGAGGAAAACATACGCAGAACACTGTATGACATAAATCACAGCAAGATGCTTTTTGACCCACCTCTTAGAGAAATGGAAATAAAAACAAAGATAAACACATGGGACCTAATGAAACTTCAAAGCTTTTGCACAGCAAAGGAAACCATAAACAAGACGAAAAGACAGCCCTCAGAATGGGAGAAAATATTTGCAAATGAAGCAACTGACAAAGGATTCATCTCCAAAATTTACAAGCACATGCAGCTCAATATCAAAAAAACGAACAACCCAATCCAAAAATGGGCAGAAGACCTAATAGACATTTCTCCAAAGAAGATACACAGATTGCCAACAAATACATGAAAGGATGCTCAACATCACTAATCATAAGAGAAATGCAAATCAAAACTACAACGGGGCTTCCCGGGTGGCTCAGTGGTTAAGAGTCTGCCTGCCGATGGCAGGGGACACGGGCTCAAGCCCTGGTCTGGGAGGATCCCACATGCCGTGGAGCAACTGAGCCCGTGCACCACAGCTACTGAGCCTGTGCTCTGGAGCCCGCGAGCCACAACTGCTGAAGCCCGCACACCTAGAGCCTGTGCTCCGCAGTGGGGGAGGCCATGCAATGAGAAGCCTTTGTGCCACAGCAAAGAGTGGCCCCCACTCACTGTAACTGGAGAGGGCCTGTGTGCAGCAGCAAAGACCCAATGCAGCCAAAAATAAATACAATTAAATTAAAAAAAAAAACCTACAATGAGGTATCACCTCACACCAGTCAGAATGGACATCATCAAAAAAAGCTACAAACAGTAAATGCTGGAGAGGGTGTGGAGAAAAGGGAACCCTTTTGCACTGTTGGTGGGAATGTATATTGATGCAGCCATTATGGAGAACAGTATGGAGGTTCCTTAAAAAACTAAAAATAGAACTACCGTACGATCCAGCAATCCCACTACTGGGCATATACCCTAAGAAAACCATAATTGAAAAAGAGTCATGTACCACAATGTTCATTGCAGCTCTGTTTACAGTAGCCAGGACATGGAAGCAACCTAAGTGTCCATCAACAGATGAATGGATAAAGAAGATGTGGCACATATATACAATGGAATATTACTCAGCCATAAAAGGAAATGAAATTGAGTTATTTGTAGTGAGGTAGATGGACCTAGAGTCTGTCATACAGAGTGAAGGAAGTCAGAAAGAGAAAAACAAATACCGTATGCTAACACATATATATGGAATCTAAAAAAAAAAAGTGGTTCTGAAGAACCTAGGGGCAGGACAGGAATAAAGATGCAGACATAGAAAATGGGCTTGAGGACACGGGGAGGGGAAAGGGGAAGCTACGATGAAGTGAGAGAGTGGCATGGACATATATACACTACCAGATGTAAAACATATCTAGTGGGAAGCAGCTGCATAGCACAGGGAGATCAGCTCGGTGCTTTGTGACCACCTAGAGGGGTGGGATAGGGAGGGTGGGAGTGAGAGGCAACAGGAAGGAGATATGGGGATATATGTATATGTATAGCTGATTTACTTTGTTATACAGCAGAAACTAACACACCATTGTAAAGCAATTATACTCCAATAAAGATGTTAAAAAAGAAAAGTCTGGGGGAATGTTCTAGATTAAAGGATCCTTGATCAGATCCTAGATTCAAATATAAAATAAAATAAAATTTCCCAGCTTTACAGGACATTATTGAGCCAATGGAAAAAATTTAAATATAGAGTTTCTATTGATAAGGGTATATGAATCATTGTTAAATTTTCTGTGTATGATGATTGTATTGATGTGATGTGGGATATTTCATAAGAGGGTATATGCCGAAGTATTTTTGAGATTTAGAGTCACAAGATTTGCAACTAACTCTCAAGTAATTCTGAGAAAGAGAGTGTTTCTATGTGTGTACACCTATACATACGTACACACATATGTACACATATACTTGTGTATTATTCATATCTGTAAATATAAGAGAGAGAGAGAATGTGTAAACATTAACAATTGGTAAATCTTGGCATATAGGTGTTTGTTGTACTATTCTTCCAAGTTTTTCCATAAGTTTGACATTTTTCAAAACAAAAATTGGGGGATAAGTAGACAACGAATCCCAAAGGGTCTTTTCCCCAGGCTTTTGTTTGGACATTAGTTAAGGTTCAGGTAAACGAAAGTGGAAAATCCTGAAGCTACCCAAATAAATAATCCGTTCTTATCTTTTGCAATATTTGGATATTTTAGTACTTACAGACAAGGCCAGTTGAAGACTAGCTAAATAAATATCTTTATATATTTGACCCTTTAAGGGATGACTTTAAATAAACAAACAAATAAAATAACAGCCAAGCATCCAGGCACTGTGATAATCACAAGTTTTTGATTTGGAAATGTTTCCCAGTTTGAGAGTTATTGCTTTCAGCTGTAATAATAACGGGCTTTTCCTCTAAGGGAAAAATATGTGATGTTTAAAATAAATATCATCAGTACAGTTTTGCACTGTTGAGAAAACATAAATGACCTTTTTTTCTTTAAACATTCAGATCACCCAAAAAAGTCTCATGAATGTGTATTGGGGGAGACAGAATTTCAACTGACTAAGAGGTGATAAAAAGACTAGTTACACGAGGGCTTCACCATCATTTTGAACAGCTCCAAAGCCCTTTTGTTTGTGGCCTTCACACAAGGAGAAGCTCAGAGTTTTGTCCAAGCAAGTTGGCTTTATGTTCCTACTGAAATCTGCATTTTGACCGTTGAATACAATTCAGGATGGAACTGTAAGCTCAGATGATGCCATTACTTACTTCCTAGGAGTTGACTCAAACCAGTGTTGTTCTGAACAGTGTGGTATCCTAAAAGGGTTTACACATATCTCCAGGGAACAGCCAAAGACTTGAACACATCTTTTTGGTGAGATTTCATATCCTCACTTTTTGTCTTATGAGAAAATAGTAACAAGTTTCGTCTTTGTTCCCTCAATCTGACATGATAAATCTTTCAGCAAGAAGATGTTTTTCTTTAACTGAAAAAATATCCAGAACTATAGTGAATATCATTATTTGAGTAGCCATGATTTTTCTGACACCATACTAGTTGAATTACCTACAGTTATGAGATACCGACACCACAAGAGCCCTGTAGGACAGGTACTATTATTTTACAGAGAAGGAAAATTTTACGGCTAAGTTAGTAGGTAGTGATTGGTCTGGTAATAATCTTGCTGTTACCACTACAATATACTGCTTCCTGCAAATGGAGGATATTTATTTTCTTTTATTCCATTATCCACTTAGAAATTGTGACAGCACACAGAAACACAATCAAATGAATGGAAACAAATCCTTTTAAGGTGGCAATTATTTCTTTTCTCCACCAGCTGGTCAGTTAGGTCTTTTATGAGCGTAATTATCTTTCTAGAGTCTTAACACGGATAGACATTTATTTGTCGATTAAAATCTGTAGCACGAACTAAAGGAAATAACAGACATTCTGCAGGAATGATTAATGTCAAGGTAGCTTGCCTTGATTGAGGCCAGAGATCATGGGAGAATTCAGCTGAGTTCTCCAGAATCCTCCTTGGAAAAGAGAGAGAACAGCAGTGAGAGAATCTGAAGTAATAGGCTTATCAACTGATATCCACTCACTGACTCAGAAGTACTTGGCAGGTGAGAAGTTGAGCGCATATTCAAAATCAGTAGCTACTGCTTCTCGTTTGTTCAACAAACATTATCACCAGTTCTGTGCCAGGCATCGGGCTGTGTACTGAACTCATTCAAGAGTCACCCAGTTGTCTACAAGTCTAAATTTCAATCTCTGTTGAATTGCCATGCATAAAGTGAGATGTTAGCAATAAAGCATAATACCTGTACTAAACCAGTCATTTATTAGCAATTATGACTATTAATTAGCATCATCTTCCAAGTTATGCTAGTAATGAAGAGCCCACATTGTGGATGCCCCCAGGACATTTTCCTTGAAGACTTCCTTTGGAACTTTTCCTGAAAACCTTCAAGAATCATATGGAAGACATCCAGTTAGAAACTTTCATGTTGTAAACTTTAAGCTTTGATTATATTTACCTTGGGTGGCTGAGTAAATTACTTGACTTTTCTCCAGACTTAAAATGGTGTTATAAAACCACATTGTGCCTGATTACATGGTCCATCTCTGTTGTGAACCCTGTCAAGCATGCATGTAGGTTGTTAATATTGGGAAAACATTTAATAATTCATTAAAAATTCATGTTTTAAATTGTAAGTCTGATTTTGCTTTCGTACCTAGCTTATTTTTTCTCTCCCATTTAGTAAATTCAGCAATCCTCACTATCTGAAATGTCGGTCAACAATTACTTTTTCTAATATGGCAAATCATTTTGTACATTAAGCCACCAGCTTTGGCAACAGTGGCATCATCAGCTATCATCTGTTTTTAGCTGTTTCCTTTCAAATTGATTTATTGGAAAGAGTATAATATTATATAATTATGCAGTGCTTATCACAGCTTAATGTGAGATTTTCCACCTAAATTGGTAGTTACCCCTGCTTCTCTGAAACACACACACACACACACACACACACACACACACACACACACACACACACACACACACACACACACACACACACACACCCCTGGGAGAAAAATGCCAAAATTCTAAAAACTTACATAATAGTCTCAGAGAATGAGCTTATTCTGGGACAAGCTGTATGTTTTTACAGTGCAGAATGCTTGTTAAATAAAGGCAGTGATGACTCAAGTGAGAAATATGTTTGAAAGTAATAATTTTATATACAGTATTTTTTCTTCCTCTGTTACATTTTATTCATGGTGCAACTTTTTCTGCAGAACAGTAATATCTGTTTTTAATTCTGGAGTATTTTATTGTTTAAAAAGATCCCCTCTTAAATTTCAGATGTATAATTTATTTTGCTTTTATGATAGAATACTTATGAAAGTTGTAACTGTTTGGTAAGGGAGGTTTGTATAATGCTCAGACACACACATCTTTGAAGCTCAATATTTTATTTTATTATAAGGACTAGGTAAATTTTCATTTCATTTTCTGCTTGGAGACTAGGTATGTCTTGGATTTTCAAAGAACTGTTTTGTAGTGTGAAGTCTACACTGTTAAGCAGAACAGTCTCTTTCTAAATTCCTTTAGGCATGTGACTTTAAGAGACCTGTGAATATTTAAAGTGATAAGAGTTCCAAAGCTTGTGGAGCTGCAGGATCTGTAAGTAAAGGTCACTCACAAAATCTACAAATACTCTGCCTAAAATCATAGCAAACAAAGATCAGAACATACGGGAAAAATTAGTCATTTTAGGTCCTACCTTTTTATTTGCATTTCAAATAAAATTATTTATATCCTCTTTTCCCTCTTTTTCTCCCTTCTCCTTTCTCCTCTGCACTATCTTCAGTTCTTCTCTCTCTGTTTATTTCCATGATAACACAAAAATAAATATTCCCCAACTAAAAAAGAGAGAGAAAACCGTTTTTTTGACTCTCAGACCCAACTATGCCAATTCTCAGCTCTCCTTTGTAGTTAAACTTTTCAAAATATTTTCTTTTCATATTGCCTTTTTTCCCCACTTCCCGTTTTTTAAATCTTTTTTTTTTTAAGTGTTAGCATTGTAGTGATATTTTCCCAGGCATATTTTCAGCCCAGATAAGGACACTTTTTAAGTACGATCGTGTTAAACACTATGTTTTGGCTACCCAGATCATTTTTGCTATTATAAAAATCGCAAGTATTGCCTAAGAATGCGCATAATTGTGCACCTAGCATATTTCTTCATTCTTAAGAAATATTTTATTATGAAATATTTCAATACTTCCAATAGCAGGCTTTCAGAGCCAATTGAAAGAGTATAGTGGAGGCCTACCTACCATCCGATGAATATTTAACAGATATATGTCAGGCTTATGTCGACTATCCCCCAATCTTCATTCATTATTTCTTCATAACGACCTGGAAGGCCAGGTTTGAATTTGATCTTGGTGCCTCATTCATACTCATATCACCGCCCCACCACCCCTGCCCTGCTCCCTGCTTTATCCTCCCAACAGGAAGCTTGCACATATACACTTAGACAGCACAGCCTGCGTGTCTGGGCTCCATGCCCAACCCACACACAGAGTTGCCCTTGGCTCTCCATCAAGGTTAGGGGTACACACAGTAATGGCACAGTCTGCTACTGCAGGGATAGACCCAGGGAATAGATTGACACAGTCCCTGGAATTGGGCTGTGGCCACTTGGGCAGTGCATTCCAGGGTCCAGGATATCTGAGTGTGGCTAGAACAAGGTGCAGGCATCAGGTGGACACATTGCCTTGGCTGACTGACTTCTCGGATATATGCCCTCAGAAGATTTCCATAGAAATGTTCATAATAGCATTGCTAAAAAAAATCTGAAAACAACTCAGTTACTGGTTGACAGGTCATTGGAAACTTATGTTACATAATGGAATGCTATAATGCAGTGAACATATGTATGCAAATATTATAAATATTTTATACAATATCATTTATGGGTGAATTTTATATAACCAGCTCATTATCACAGAATGCTTTTACTGATTTTATTGTATCTGTAGCCAACCTATGGTTGCAATTGATGAATGATTATAGTACTGACTACTGGGTGATTTCTTTGCTTATGTTAACAAGTAATACAAAAGTGAAATAAAATGTGTTTTGGAAATTCACCATTTGTCAGTGACATTAGTGACTTCTTTGTTAAATCAAATAATAACATTTGAATACTAGAGGACTATTTCTTATTTTTTGTGCTATTCACAAAGTAATGACTATAGGCATGACACACTTTTTAAGTCTAATCTGCATAATTAACAGTTTTTTCTATTACGCTCTTAAGGATAGACAATACACAAAACAATAAATGAAGCCCTGATTTGTAGTGTTGAAAATTTCCTTGGTATAAATACTTCCACAATTGCCCATTTCACGCTACTGACATGACATTGCTGAACACAGAACTGGGAAAGGGCATGCTGTGGTCCACATTACATCGTGTTTCCACCACACAGATCAAAGGACATAAATGACCTCAGGAACATGGTGTTTAGTAAAATGTAGTAAGATCATTAAGAAGTGATGAATTTTGAGTATTTATTTCTTTTGTTGTTAATAAGATTTACTTAATTGTAAGTTTATGCAATTCACTTTTTAATGGTTATATTAACAAATAGCTTGCAAAAATTTTTTAAAACTTAACAATCAGCTATTGGTTCAAACCAGCTCCAGTACAGTATTGCCCAACACCATTGACTGAATAGGCTATGTCAGTCATTTCTGGGTTTACATTCTATTTTATTGTCCTGTTTGTGTATTTCTGCTCTGATAAAACACTGTATTAATTCATGTTTAAAATTCAACCTGGTATCTGGAAGGGCAGTCCTTTCACAGTTTTTCTCTTCAGGAATATCTTGGCTGTTTTTGTTGGGGGCTACCTTGGCACTTTCCTTGCTATGTATACTTTATAATTATTTTGTGAATTTCACAAAAATTTGGAATTTGGAGTGAAATTGCATTGAATCTTAGGTCAGTTTGGTAAGAACAGACATTTCTATGATGTTGAGTTTTTTATTCACTGATATTTTATAGCTCTCCATTGTCGGTCTCTTCATGTTTTTAAAATAATCTTAAAATGTTTAAAACTTTTTTTACAATTTATTCTTAAGTACCTTATATTTTTGGTTGGTGGTACAGAGATTTTTTTATCTTCCTTTTTTCCTTTAAAGTCAATTTAATTGAGGTATAATTTACATATGATGAAATGCACCAAGTATGTGAAACCATATGAAAAATCATATATACACAGTTTGATGAATTTTGACAAATGTATAACTCATGTAACCACCTCCACAATCAGGATGTAAAACATTCCTGTCATCCCACAATATTCCTTATTGCCTCATTTCAGTCAAATCCCCCTTTCCTTCCAAGCCCCAGGAAACCACTGATTCATTTTCTGTCACTATAGATTAGCTTTGCCTGTTCTTGAATTTCATATAAATGGAATCATACAGTATATATGTACATTTTTGGGGTCTGGCTCTTTTTGCTGGGTCTAATGTTCTTTTCCAAACGTTTATAAACTTGCTGATTTATGGAAATGAAATCTATGTTTTGTGAAAATTCATCTTACAGTTATTTTACTAAACCCTTTTGTTACACCCAATAATTTATCCGAGATTATTTTGGTTTTTTTTTAATATGAATAATAATAGAACTTGGAGATGATGACATTTTGATTTCTTCCTTTCCAGCCCTTATACTGTTTATTTATTTTTCTTGTCTTATTATGCTAGCCAGAGTATCCAATGTTAAACTGAAGTTATAATAGTAAGCCTCATCATGTTTTTCTTATTCTTAAATGGAATGCTTTTCCATATTTCACCATTAAGTTTAATGATTGCTGTGGGTGTAATATAAACAGGTTTTGTTAGGCTTACGAAACATCTTTCCATTCTACGTTTGCCAAGGTTTTGAAAAATCATTATGGGTATTGGATTTTATTGAATGCTTTTTACTGTAACTATTAATAAACATTTTGTCTTTTAACGTCCTTTTTGCATCTATATTCATAAGTGAGCTTGACTTCAAAAAGCAGGGTATGGCAAACTTTTTCCTAAAGCGTCAGATGATAAACATTTTCAGCTTGTGGGCCATACAATTTCTATCACAACTACTCAACTCTGCTATTGTAGTATGAAAGCAGCCATAGATAATGTGTAAACATTAAAATAGACATGGCTGTGTTTCAATAAAACTTTATTTACAAATATAGGCAGCCAGCCTGTTGACTGTAGTCTGCTGACTCCTGTCAGTAAAACAGATTCAAAACCTTTTATGATGCTAGGACTTTTTATACTTTCTGTGTCTTCTTGAGTCAGTTTTGTTGTTACATTTTCTGGTATTTTTTTCTATTTCATCTAAGTTTTAACATTTATTTTACACCTATTTTATTTGTAGTTCTCCTTTGTTTTATTTCATCACTCTTTTTCTTACAATATGTTTTTGTTTGAGACTTCTGCCTTTCACCTTGATCAGTTTTGGAATGTTTGTTTTATTGATGACTTTTAACAAAACTTTAAGCACAGCCAAGGAAATGGTGACCTCATGCTTTTCTTCCACTTAACCTATAAATACGTTGACTGATCTATAGATGGTAGATCATTCCTCCACCTGGTTTGTCCATCTCCACTCTATGTTGTGTCCTTTCTTAAACTACATACTTAAATGAAGGTGTAGATATTTCTCACATGGAAGATCATTCTTCATTAAATAATACAGGATATTGGACCTCTGTTAATAGGTAATCAGAGCAAGTATTCTTTGAGCACTCAGTGTATGCCAGGCACTCCACTAAGCGCTTGACACAGATTATCTCACCTACCTTCAAGCTATTCTACTAAATTTTACCATTACCTTCATCTTTGCATGTAAAGAAACAGGCTTGGAGAAACTAACGGGCATAAAGAAATAATGGTGGGCCAGGATCCCAAACTTTTGCTGCATACTTTAGTATCTTAAGAAGACATGGCTGGGGCTTCCCTGGTGGCGCAGTGGTTGAGAGTCCGCCTGCCGATGCAGGGGACATGGGTTCGTGCCCCGGTCCGGGAGGATCCCACATGCCGCAGAGCGGCTGGGACCGTGAGCCACGGCCGCTGAGCCTGTGTGTCTGGAGCCTGTGCTCTGCAACGGGAGAGGCTGCAACAGTGAGAGGCCCGCGTACCACAAAAAAAAAAAAAAAAAAAGACATGGCCATTAGAAAGCAGTACTCTGCAAAGAAAGTCTAGACCAATTATGTCCTGCAATTTAAGTTTTAAAAATGAGATTCTAGCTTGTAATCACTCTCCTGTGAGTTCGATCCTGGTTTAAACCACTAGGATCATATATCTGAATGTAACTAAGTAAGGGTCAGATCATGAACTGTGGTTTTACTTCTGTATAATATTTTATAATTTTCAAAGGCTTTTACAAATATCTCATGTTATCCTCACAATATATCTTTGAATTAGCGATAATTATTTTTCCTATTTTAGAGTTAAGTGCATTGAGCCTAAGAGATTTAAGTATCTAGGTCAAAGTCACAAGCTCATGGGTGGTGAAGCTCAGATGTAAACAAAGGTTTTCTGACTTTCCATGTTGGAATCTTTTCCAATACAGCATGGATCAGGCATTCATGAATCCTGTCTGAAACAGCCAAATGATTTGACTCTTACATCATCTGATTTGCTCAGTGTTGTAGAATTAAGGATTGGATGATGACTGATTTATTAGTGTCACAGAGGACTGCAATATATGATGTGTGTATGGATCTAATTTAGTGAAATGAACAAAGTAACCTCTGTAGAGTTAATGCATGATAGAAATGCACTTAAATGAGAACTAGAACATATATAATTAAAGAATCTTGTTTCTCCACTGGACATAACAAGCCAGGAAGGATGACAAAAATGTTTGCGTCAATTCCTTCATTAGGCTATTTCCACATCAACCAGGGCTGTAGATACGTGGTGTCAGTTTTTGAAAGTTTATTCTTAGGTTTCTGAATTCATTGTTCTGGATAATTTAGTGTTCCCTTTTTCTTTTAACACCAACAGAGAACTTGTACATGAATAACTTCCAGGGGCCTTTCACTGGTGCTCTTTCCCAGAGGCCCATCCACTTGATGATGGCTTTTTGAAATGACTGATGTTCCAAATAATGATATGTAAAATATGTTATTAGCCTCTTTCCTTGAATATGACTACCTTATAAGGAAGAAAGAAAAAAATACCATGATTCCAAACCAGCACTAAATTGATTTAATAGAAGTTCACACACAAAATTTATTTGGGAAAAATACGTTGGCATAATCTATTAGTAATGATATGTATCTTTTCTTTAAGGCAGAATTGATATTATGATTGTACACTGGTGTATGTTATACATAAACATAAACATTAATAGTTAAGTAGTAATAAATAGTTACATGTGGCACACAGACTTAAATATTACTAAATACTAATGACAATTTTAGTCATAACTAACATTTTTAGTGCTTACTCTGCTCCAGGCAGTATCATAAGGGATTTAATTTGATTCCCACAACAAACCTAAAAGGTTGGTACTAGTGTTATCACCATTTTACAAATGAGAAAAATGATGCCCAAAGAAGTGATGCAGTTCAGCCAGTTCACACTAATAAACAAACTGGCTCTAGATGCCACATTCTTAACCATGTGCAGTGATGCTGTATGATGCATGATGAGAGGGGATGGGAAGCAGAGTTTCCATGACAAACAAACACATGCCTCACAAAACAACTGCAAAGCATCCCAACTGCTAACGTCCCATATTATCATGTTAACAAGTTAAGAGGCCAGGAAGATATTTGTATTTAGAATTCTCTTGAAACATAAGATGTAGAAATAGAATACATTTTAGAGACATTTTTCCTGTTTCACATAGTCTGCACTTTCTGACAACAGAGAAATTTGGAAGAAATTTCTCCTAAACTTTCGTCTATTTTTCTTTTGCATAGGTGCTGTGAGTCTTCTAACCAGTTGTGTTTGCCTAGTTTCTTTGGCTACTAGGAAGTTCAGAACCAGATGTACAGCCTACTTGTAAAAATTGTATAGGATTAAAGGATTTCCCGGTATTAATCATATCTTGGCTTTTTATTATTTTCTGCCACATTTTTCATGGGTCCCGTTTTCTTGAGCTGTTTGCTTTTCATTTTGTTGAATTGCAAAAATTCCTTCAAGGCACCTCAAGATCTTATGGAGGTGTTTACTAAATACATCAAAAATATGTAAGATAAAAATTCAAAAAACATGTTGTTTTATTTAAAGTCATAGAATTGTCATAAACAGGACCACTGAGATTTTCTAACTGTTAAATGACAAGAGACGGTTAGTTTGGTTTGGTTTGGTTTTAGGAACAGAGTGTAGATGTAGTCACATTATTACATGAAACCTTGTTCACGTTCCTACTGTGAAAATGTTTTGTTCTATTTTGGAAAAGCTATTTCTAGCGTTCATTTTTCCATTCACAGTTAGGTGTGTGACCCAACTAGATAGTATTCTGGTGCCTGATAATGAATGTTAAATTTGAATTTGTGCAGACTACTTCATTGCTTATAAAATAGTGTCATCTTGGATGACCTAGTAACAAACCTAACCCCAATAACTTTTTTTTTTTAAATCCTATGTACAGCCTAGTTAGCATTTTTTTTAAATAAATTTATTTATTTATTTATTTATTTTTGGCTTTGTTGGGTCTTCGTTTCTGTGTGAGGGCTTTCTCCAGTTGCGGCGAGTGGGGGCCACTCTTCATCGCGGTGCACGGGCCTCTCACTGTCGCGGCCTCTCCCCTTGCGGAGCACAGGCTCCAGATGCGCAGGCTCAGTAGTTGTGGCACACGGGCTTAGTTGCTCCGGGGCATGTGGGATCTTCCCAGACCAGGGCTCAAACCCGTGTCCTCTGCATTGGCAGGCAGATGCTGAACCACTGCGCCACCAGGGAAGCCCACCCCCATAACTTTTTACTGACATCAGAATTGAGTATTCTAACACTTTGGAGGTAGAAACCCCATGTTGATTGTTCAGATGAGGTTAAGAGGTTGTATTTGAAGCGAGGTTGCTCAGCTCTCTTGGTAGTCATGCCGGGGAGCATCTCTATCAGTGTGGCCAGGAGGGAACGGTTTTTCGAGGCACCACTGACCCTTGAGATACAACCTGGTAAGTCCATTCTTCTTTGCAAGAGGGAAAGTGGTTGAAAGAAAAAAAGAAAATTACACCACAGTATCCCAGGGAGGGGAGAAGAGGAAGGATTTTAAGTGGAAAAAAGGAAAAAGAAAATACTGCTTCTGGATGAAAAAATTAATGAGCACAGAACACAGATGACCAAGATAAGTCAATGCAGAGCATCAGCCTTCCCACAGCCCTCTTGAATCATCTCTGTGACGTGGGGCGGGTCACAGAGCACACGGTCCCCTGTTCATTCTGAAAGTTTCCTGTTGGTGAGGCGAGATGATGAATTTGCTCGACAAATTGAACTCCTGCGTGTGCTTAGAGCACAGAGGGAGAGGGAGGCTCATCCGGGGCTCTGATCCCCTCGCAGCCACTGGCAGCTGCCTTTCTCTTGGCCAGCTCCTCGCACTTCAAGGGTCCTGTGTGGTGTGTCAGGCGCCAGAAACAACAGTCACGTCAAGTCGCACTTCAGGACTGAACAAAGTTATCTCTGTCCAGCACGTTTCCAAATGCGATGCAAAAATAAGGTATGAACAGATGGACGGATTTGCTTCTTCCATGTCCCTCTGGTGAATCTTATGAGCTCTTTTGCCCGTGGTATGTTTGTTTTCCATACTTGAACATTTTTTCCCCGATATAAAATTCAATATTTGAAAGTTGGTTCTGGCAAAGTTGACCAAGTAATTCTTAGGTTAATTCCACAGATGTGTTTATTTATTCACGTCTGAAATACTTTCTTTCCTCAAATTACAGGGCATATCAAGAGTTAGCATTTCTTTCAGGATTTAAGGGTCACTTTGTTTGTTAAAACCAACCAACCAACCAACAAAATAAAAGCAAGAGAAGGAGAAGCCAGATTCATACACAAGGAGTATTGGGGTTTTATCATTTTTATTAATTGATGCACTAAATAACCCAATAGCAATGAAACTATTTGTAGTAATTAAAATGAAGCCTTTAATGTTTATTCTTATTTGTCTCCTTTATTTATATTTTCATTTACTCTACAGTGTTTTAATTTTTAGGTAAAATAAGAAATCCCCACATGTCAGATGCAGGACTTCTGTATTTATTAATTTGCAGAGGCACGTGTGAGGTCCCTTTGAGCTCCATTTTAAAGGTAGTGGGGCTTAAGGTCAGAATTAAGGCGAGTGGTTTGTAAATTTTAAGATCACAATCTATGGAAACTCCACTCGGTCTAAACTGCAATACGTGCATATTCTGAACCACAACTTAATGCCAAAAAAGGGAGTCCCTCTCGGGTGCAATTTCCTCCTTCAACTTCCTAGTGTCAAATACAGAAGACAAAATGCCATCAAGACTAATGATGTTAGTGTAGGGAGGGTGGGAGGGAGGCACAGGAGGGAGGGGATATGGGGATGTATGTAGCTGATTCACTTTGTTATGCAGCAGAAACTAACACACCATTGTAAAGCAATTATACTCCAATAAAGATGTTAAAAAAAATAGCAATAAAAAAAAAGAAGAGTAATGATGTTGCCCTTGGACTTTAACGCAGAAAGACAAAGGAGCTTTGCACCTTCAGGAATTCCCTCTCTTTGGGGCTTAAGTGATTTCAGATTGACTGTTCTATTTAGTATTATAAAATGGTTTCATACAGAACAGTTACAGGCAGACCTAGGAGATACTGCCAGTTCAGTTTCAGACCACAGCAATAAAGCGAGTCAAATTTTTTTTATTTTCCAGTGTATATAAAAGTTATGTTTATACTATATTATAGTCCATTAAGAGTACAATAGCATTATGTCTGAAAAATGTACATGCCTTAATTAAAAATACTTTATTGCTTAAAAAATGCTAACCGTCATAATAACGCAGTATGGTAATGCAAGTTTGCCACAAATTTTCAATTTGTAAAAAAAAAAAACCAAAACCCACACTATCTGCGAGGTATGATAAGGCACAGCACAGTAAAATGAGGTCTGCCTGTATACTTAAAAGAGGTAAAACTATCCAAACATTACAGAAATAATAATCACGTTGTGACAGGCACGATAGTGAGTGCTGAGATAGTGCTCATTGACTTGGACCAAGTGTAAACATTAGAACTTATATTTAACATGCATACAATTATAGGAAAGTGAAATTAGTGTATTATCATTTTTTTTCTAAAATGATTAATGGAGGGCTTCCCTGGTGGCGCAGTGGTTGAGAGTCCGCCTGCCAATGCAGGGGACACGGGTTCGTGCCCCGGTCCGGGAAGATCCCACATGCTGCAGAGTGGCTGGGCCTGTGAGCCATGGCCGCTGAGCCTGCGCGTCCGGAGCCTGTGCTCCACAACGGGAGAGGCCACAGCAGTGAGAGGCCCCCGTACCGCAAAAAAAAAAAAAAAAAAAAGATTAATGGATTCCAAATCACACTCATGAATCTAGCAAAACGTTTGATGAGTATTTGCTGCGTGAAGAGTGTTGTACTGGGAAGAGTCAGTGCTGCAAAGATGATTCCAACGTAGCAGTCGTGACATGACCTATCTGTCTATAGAACGGGCAGAGGCTAGAAACTGGGGTTTGGCGTGAATCTGATGTAACTAAAGTGTTTGCTGGGTAGCGGGGTGCAGTGGAGGCCGCATGTCTCTCCAAGAGCAGACAATTACCAAATTAAGAAAAAAAGCTTTAGCGGTAAGTAGCAGATTAGTGTTTTTCAAGCATATTATTTGTTATTTTAATAAGGTTTTTTCCCCTATAAAGTAGTGTATGCATGTCCTTGCTGCTGCTCAGGCCCTCGTCCTGCTGCCCGCAGCGAGGCTGAGCACCCTTTTCTGCAGCCGCCTGCTACACGAGCCCCTTCCTCTTGCCACCCAAAAGGCTGCTGCCGCTTGGGCTGGGCTGACTGTCAGCTTCCCCCAACTACGCTGAACGGAGAGTGCGTGGCCGTGGCAGTTCGTGTGTCCTCGTGGCTGTGGTCCCAAAGCTCGTGATGCTATGCGTTGTCTCCTCTCCCTGGGACCTCCGTGGGACATGCACTCCCTCCTGACTCAGCCCCCTCTCATCACACACTACCCCTCCTCTGGGGCTGGCAGTCACGTCATGGATTTAAATTCCCGCTCTAGATGTTACTGGCTGGCTAGACTTCAGGCGAGGCATTTAATTTCTCTGATCTGCGTCCTTTTCTGAAAACTACAAATTATTATAAGCTTTTGTAGGACTGGTGTTGTCCATGTCAAGTGGGTAACAAGTGAGAAGGACCCTCGCAGAGCCTGTCCCAGAGCAGAACCCCAGTCTCAGGGAAGCCTCACCTCTGCATCCTTCCCTTCCTTCCTTCCAATTTTCTTTATCTGTTTGTTGTCTGCTGTCCGTCTTCTGCTCCACTTCTTTTTCTTCCTCCTTTCCTTTATTATTATCATTATTTTTGAGATATAAGAACCACAAAAGAGAGGGACCATGTTGTATTCTGGGAGTTCAGAAAAGAGATTTGACAGTTGGAGGCATGAGAGAAGTATTTGGGGAGAGCCTTTAATGTAGGTCTTGAAGTTAGTAGACCTTAATATGTAGAAAGGAAAGAAAGAACACCTAGACTTTGAATAGAAAGCCAGAACCATCATGGAGACCTTGTATCCTAGTTAAAGTGTTTGTACTCTAGTAGGCAGTATAGAGCCTTTGAAATTTTTTTTTTTTTTTTTTTCTTCTTCATCATGTCCTAGGTATACTTTAGCGGGGTTGATGTTGAAAATGGCATTCTTGATTCACTGAATGGGGTGTGGGTGAGGGAGACCGTTTCAGCGGGTCTGAATCAGGATGATGACAAGCGAAATAGAAAGGGCTGTTGAGGAATCAATTGCGTTCTCAGTAGGACTCACAGCTAATTGCATGTAAGGAGTAAAGCATATGGTGGAAGCAAAAATATTTGAGGTTTTAAGCTTAGTGACTAGAGGGATAAAAGTGACATGATCAGGGAGAGGAAATACATGGAGAGAAACATGTTTGCAAAGGAAGCTTGAGGTGTCCGCTAAAAATTTGGGATGTTGTCTTTAGAAAGTTGTGGGAAATAAAAGCCTTACATTCCACAGCTGTGTAAGAGCGACTTGCATGGCTTTTGGAATAGAGGTTAAATGACTGTCAGAAATGTCCAAGGTTAATAAATGTCAGAATCTTCTAGAAAGGGTCTGAGATGAGATGATCTTAGGGATAGTGAGATCTAGTTTTTGAAAGGTGAGAGATGATCCAGAGGCATCAGAACAGGAAACTGAGCTGTTCAGAAGGACGGGATCGTGCTCAAAGAAGAAAGATTCACTTTGTTATAAAGCAGAAACTAACACACCATTGTAAAGCAATTATACTCCAATAAAGATTAAAAAAAAAAAAAGAAGAAGAAGAAAGGTGTGCTTGGTTGTTTCCAATACGGTGATACACCGACTTTCAGGAAGGTGGGAGATTAAAAGCTGTTGGGTTTATTAACAAGAGGTCACTGGAGACTTTTAAGAAACAGTTTTATAGGGTAATATTTTGCAAACCCAGTGTAGAACAAAGTACAGCACAGTGGTTCATAGTCAGCCCTAGAATTTGATTTGATGGTTTGAAGCAAGACGTGTTTCCTACTAGCTGTTTTCACTGTAAGATTTGGTGTCTTTCTAGGTGTTTCATCCAAAGAAAAAATAATTTGTAACTATTCTTGTTTTCTCAAATTAACATTCAAACTATTAAAATTGCAAATTCCAAAACGTAGTTTTTCTGAAGCTCTTAAAGTTAACTCAAACCATCATTATTCTGTATATAAATCTGGTACAGTTCAGCAGTCACTTTCAAGGGGACCTTCACAACTTAGTTAAGTTTCACTGAATATTTAAATAGCATTCATAAATTTAACATATTCATTTCTATTTTTTAAGCTTTTCAAAGGTCTAACATAGCAAAGAGTCCCAAGTTCTGGAGAAATTTACATAAATATAGTAAATTAAATTTATAAGCATGCTGACCCTTCAGTTCTCATAAACATTACAATATTATTTTATAAAGTAGTGACTTTTTCTTATACTTTTTTTTTTTTTTTTTTGGTGGTACGCGGGCCTCTCACTGTTGTGGCCTCTCCTGTTGCACAGCACAGGCTCCGGACGCGCAAGCTCAGCGGCCATGGCTCACGGGCCCAGCCGCTCTGCGGCATGTGGGATCTTCCCGGACCGGGGCACGAACCCGCGTCCCCTGCATCGGCAGGCGGACTCTAAACCACTGTGCCACCGGGGAAGCCCTCTTATACGTTTTTTATAAGTTTATAATTAAAAGAGCAAACCTAAATAAATCACCCAGTCTTAAATTTGGTAAGTACATAACACAGCACATGTACACAAATTATTCCTAAGCACAAATGTATTAATGCTTGTTTTTTGCTTGTTTTTTGTTTTTAATGATTGTTTTTGCTTTGTCATCTTTGTCCCTTACTCTAAACTTGACTGGTTTTAAGAAAATTTATACACTAAGGAGACAGTCCTGCAACCCAAGGTCTGGTCTTCTCAGCAACAATTCCCTTTGCCTTCCTCTAACTTAAGAGCTAGAAAGTGAAATATTCAAACTCTGAGTTTCTCTTACGGCCACAGGGGCCCGCTTGACACACTTCTGTCCAATGGAATACACACAAGAGTTCCTGTCTATTTATGGATAAAAAGGCACCAAATATTTGCTTGTTACCACAGATAATGGCACCTAGTAATTATCATATCTGAAACTTATATGACCCACACTGTGTTCCCAAAACCATTGTATCCGCTTTCTGTGGTTTAACTGTAATATCCATAACAACTCCACGAGGTAGATACAACGATCATTTCTTTTCATAGAGGAGGAAGTGGCAACACAGAGAGGTTACTAACGTGTCCAGAGTCACACAGCTAGTAATTGGGCAAAGTTCAGGTTTGAGCCCCAGCACCCTAGTTCCAGAGTCATCTTCACCCCTCCCCCATAGTCCTTCCTCTCCCTGGTCCTTCCTCTGCTGGGCACCTGACGCTCTTTGTTGGCTCTATTCTGCAACATTTATGACATACTGTGACTGCTAGTGGTTTTTAGTCATCTCCCCTATTGGTCTATATGTTCCTTGGCCATGTGCATCCTTTATACCCCACACCCAGCCACAGAACCTGTCTTCTCATAGATGTTCAACAAATACTTCAACGAGCAAATGACCTGAGATCTATAACATTTCAAATGTCACTTAAGTGGACTTACTTTAAGAGGCTTAGAGTGCCAACCTTAGAGGATATTCCTTGACATTTAAAAAGGAGTAAATAGAATAGGTAGAAAAGTGACTTTTTTACTCCGGAAAGAGGGTTGTCACTTTGCCTAATGACTACTTTGTGCAGTGTCATCATAGAGCTGAGAAACCCCTCGCCGGATCTGGTAAGGAAGGAGATTTTCCATTGTCCCTTTGTGTATTTCTCCATAAATGACATTGTCATTATCTAATACTTTGACAACTGTCTGAATCAAATAGTCTGTAGAGAAATAAGACAAATAACAAAGCCCTTTTCAGATCTGTGATTTCCCTCAAGGAAAGCTAATGTGTGACTGGGCGCCTGGGCCCCCATGTAGAGCTGATGTTTGTCCGCAGATGTTCGAAAACAGTATGACAGAGTCACCAGCACCTGGGATATGGTCCGTAGAAAAGGGGTGTCATTTACATGTTAGGACATGTTCAGCTTCACGATGTGGATGAAATGATAATGTATTAGAGTGCTCCAGAGAAACAGAACCAATGGGATATGAAGAGATTTATTATGAGGAATTGACTCAGTTATGGAGGCTGAGAAGTCCCACCATCTACCATCTGTAAGCTGGCGTCCAGGAAAGCTGGTGGTGCGAGTCAGTACAAGTCCAAAGCCCTGGGAACGAGTAGTGCAGCTGGCCGTATCCCAGCTCAAAAAATTAGGCAGGAAGGGCTGAATTCTGCTTTCTTCTGCCTTTTTGTTGTATTCAGGTCCTCAGTGGATGAAATGATGGCCCACCTGCATTGAGGAGGGCAAACTGCTTTACTGAATACACCAAAGCAAATGCTATTTTCATCCAGAAGCGTCTTCACAGATACCCCGAGATATAATGTTTAGCCAAATATCTGACCCCCTGAGATCCAGTCAGTTGACCCATAAAATTAACCATGACAAATAAATATGTAACCCTTGGCAAAATGTGTAAACGTTATGTCCAACAAGCATGGCTCATGGCATATACTTGTTAAGCAAAGTCCTTTTGTCTTCCATGGTCTCTTCGTTACTCAGCAGGGGCCAGCCTCTCTCTCCCTGGATGAGCGGTCACAGGGACCCAGACTTCTCAGCCGCTCTTAGATAAGATGCAAAGACAACCTTATCTCAGTAACTCAGTTGTCTGGGGCCCTTATAATAATGAAGGCTCCGACCTGATGGAAGCTGGGTTACTCCTTCCCCCACTGCGTGGCTACAGGTACAGGAAGCAGAAGTTCTTGGTTTCTTCTCCCATCAACTTCCCGTTTTCTAACCTGGGATTTTGAGACCTTCAGGATGGGCGTGGGGAGGGGGCAAAGGCAAGGGGACAGGAGGGTTCTCGCTGACGGGTGTTGGGGTGGCATCGCCGTCCCCATTGTCTGGACTCAGCAGATATTCAACACTGACTCTTCCTCTGGTTTCCCCCACTTCCTTTTCCACCAGTTCTGCACGGTGCAGTCCCTTCACTCTAACATGCTGGGTCCCCACTTCATCAGACCTCAGCTGAAATGTCCATTTAACATCATGTTACGAACGAATTTCTTCAGAAACACGGGTCTTCCATTTACTATCTAGCCAGAGCTCCCTATTTGGGCACAGACTTCCTCAGGCTTTACTTGAATGTGTTGCCATCTTCATTTCACCTTTAAAAGGACCTGTGTTTGATACAACTAGCTTCTGAAGATGCGGCAGGAGAAAAAAGACTATTGCAAATAGTCACAAGTGAGAGTGTTTATATATCTAATGAGAAATTATGTTTGCTGGCAAACGTTTGTATGTTTCCCTGTCTCCTTACATCCCTACTTTTTGGATAAGATGGACTCGAGATGGCTAACCCAGAGAAGGAAATAAAATCAACAGAGAGGAAATTGGGCAAAGGGAAAGCAAAGATAGAAGAATAAAACACAACTGGGGAATAGGTAATATTCACAAATGCTTGGCATTGTGCATTTTGTCAGAGGTGGTCACAAATTTTGGCTGAATTCCTTAGTTGTACAAAGAGGGAAAGGCAATCAATTTCACAATTCAATATATTTATAAGACGTAAAGAATGTAGTTGCTCAAGATAATCAGATATTTTTCCTAAGAGAGGAATGTCTCCTCTGTGTTCCCGTGGTGGGGATACTATACAAGGGGGTGGACTAAAAGTCAGTATCACCCACAAAAGAGCACAACCCTCACGCTCGTTCTTGTAACATTCCTCAATGCAAACAGAAAGCCAAAGACTCTTAGTTATTTAGAAAATATTCTTATAGATAGAAACATGATGCCAAGTGGTAGTCTTCCTTTAGACAAGCCTAGTATTGGGCCTTCACAGTTACACAGACACACTTTGAGTCTCTTGATGTATATTTTTAACTTCGGTGACAGTTATGCCTAATGTCAAACGTAATAATACCCACTTTTGTTGGTGATTTACCCATTGGATAGATATGAGTGTTTGTGTGTATACTTGCAACTTCTTTCCCATATAGTTCTCACATGAATTTCCAACTTAAAAAAAGAATTTTTCTTTCCAAAAGTTGTGGATTGGCAGTCAGGGTGAAATTGTATATTTAGGAAGTCATTCTTTGGCATTGAATTCATTTTGTGGGAGATTTAATGCTCCTTCCTTGTTCTTTGTTTTTCTTCTTTTCCTGGAAAAGGCTACTCTTGGGTGTAAAAAAGAGTCAGAGATTACAAATTTTTAAAAAACATCTGGCTCTGTGCAGTGAATATTAATGTGTGTGTTCTCAGAGGCTGCCTTAATGAAAAAAGCAAGATGGGAGGCAAAGAAAGAAGGAAGATATCGTATAGTCCAATTAAGTTCTATAAAGAAAATGAAACCATTCTTAAGAGGTTGAAAAAAAGAACCTTTTTGCCCCTGAGCAAACCAACAGCCCAGCTGGAATAGGATGACCTCACAAATATAAAGCAAATCCATTGAGTGCACTAGGGCGCCACAGTCAGGGGACAGATACGCTAAGTCCCTGGTCTGGGCAGTTAGGATTGAATAAAAATCAGAGATAACGATTTTACTGAGGCCAAAATGAGCAGCATGCTGGCACGAACTCAAAGCTTAGAAAATGAGTGAATTATTAATTGTGCACATAGATTTCTTAAGTCCATTTCTGCTTCATGGACACTTGCTGTTTTCAGAGGTTTTTTCGTCCAAAACTACTTGATGAGATTACGTATAGGGGGTATATATATAAATACTCCCTGGTGAGAAATACAAGTGGTTTTGTCTTTAATAAATCAAAATCTGAAAAGCATTTCCTAAATGTTTTCCCCTGTGGTGGTGGAGGAGAGTAATATATCTTAATTTTGAAGCCATTCAGACATTTGAAAATACAGAGACTGGAGAAAAGAGCAAACCCATCTCTAAAAAGAGGACTCTAAACTCATTCAAACCAATGAATTACAGAATTTGGCCGATGAAAAGTAGTTTCACTGTTGTCACAAACAGGTGTCGGAACTAATAAAACTGTCCTGGAAAGGCAGCTTGGTGAGGGAAAGTCTTCTGTGTGCTCTGTCGATGACTGTGTCCTTCCCTCCCCACCCTCTGGAACAGAGTCCAACACATAGTAGATATTTGATAAATATCTGTAACATGAGTGAATGAGTGATAAGCCTAAGTAGCAAAATGAATGAATGAATGAGGGCTGTCTAGTAGAGCCATGGGTAACCTGTGCTGATGAATGGATGAAACTACGTTGTAATTAGCATTGAAATCATTTGTACTTTTATGGCTTCTTCCGTGGTATTAGAGAGTTGGCGTTCCGAAAAATTTTAAAGCATTTTCCTTTCAATCTTATATACACAATTACATTGCACTTTCCATTATTTGCCGAACAAAACGCAAACTGTTATCACAAGATGAGAATCAAATGAGTCTGCATTGATGTATTTCTCTCCAGTTGACATTTCTGTGGCTCATTACTGAACAGTCTAAATATTAGTTATAGATATTTAATTATTTGGCAACCATGGCTGTGAGGGTGTATAGTTTTTCAACAAAAATGTCAAAGGAATAATATGAATGAATAATGAATAAGCCTAAGTAGCAAAACCCTTGTGTTAGCTAATCACTGTTTTTACTATTTTCTATATTCATAGACATGTTTCAAATAACATAATTCATTCGAACACATTTTTGGGTCTCTGTTTTGTGTCAGGCATTCTCTAGACACAGGAGAGATATCAATCAACAAGTCTAAACACTTTCCCTCCTGGAGCTTACATTTTGGGAGAAGGGAGAGGCATTTAACAAATTTTGAAATAATTAAATCATATTACAATATTTAGTTACAATGCATTGACGTAAGAGTGATCGTGATGAGGCATCGTAGTACTGCTACATGAAATGGGTTCTTGGGGAAGCACGGGAGTTAGACTTGCAAATGTCTAGGGAAAAAAGTGTTTTAGGCAGAGGGAAGCAAGATGCAAAAGCTCCTAAGATAGGAAGGTGCCTAAGGAGTTGCCAGCAGGACGATGGTCACAAGTGAGGTAAGGACGGTGGTGGGGCAGATTGCATAGGGTCTCCTAGACCATGGTAATACTCTGGACTTTGTTCTAAGTGTGATGGGAATCTACTGGAGAATTGGGGACATGGAGAACTGGATCAGGTTTATACTTTAAAACAAACAATGTAACTGCCAGGGATAATACACTATATAATGGGCAAGTATAGAAGCAGGGAGAAATAGCAGAAGGCTGTTTCATTTTTCCAGATGAGAGAAGATGATGGTTTGAACTGATATCTTGGTGAGATGGTGAGAAGTGGTCCAATTTGAAATATCTGTTAGTGCCAGAGCCTCCAGGAATTACTACTGCATAGGATGTATGGGGTGGTAGAAAGATACTAGTCAACAATGATCCCTAAGTGTTTGGCCTGAAAAATTGGGTGGGTGATAGTGCCGTTTAATGAGCTGAGGAAGACTTGGGCGGAGCACGACTGGCTAGCGTAAAACAAGACTTCATTTCTGATACGTCACTTTGAGATGGTTTTTAGACTTCCAGGTGGAGAGGTGAGTAGGCAGTTGGCTGATGAATCTGGCTGGAGACGTAAAATTGAATGCCAGCGACATAGAGATGGTGATTTAAAACCACGGAATTAGATGAGATCATCTGAAGGTGGCTCTTCTCAAAGTATCTCTGATCTCCGCTAAAGAACCTTTGTTTTTTTCTCAGTTACTGTGGATGAATACTTTGTCAAATACAGTAAAAATAAATTAAAGGGAAAATGAAATTAAAAGTGAAAGAAAGAAACACAAAATGCAAGTACCAACTTTTATTTTATTTTTGCTATTGCATTTAACGGACATGAAATTGTTTCGTCAAATTGCTGTCAAAGTTTCTAAACATTTACTCTGAGTTTTTTTACTTACCTTGTCATGCACTGATAACGAAGTGTCAAAACAAGCCAGGAATGAGTGCAGAGAGAGAAGGAGCTTTGGGCCTCCCGTGTTGGCCCTCAGCAAGATGGGGAGGAAGGTGGGAAGTCACGAGACTATAGTTCCTAGAATTCAGACGAAGAAAGCGTTTCAAGAAAAATGAGGCAAATATATAGCGTATGCAAAGTAGACGTTCCCAGGCATCAACTAGAATGATCATATAGGCCAGAATGAATGCAAAGATGTGCTTTTGCTTTCACCCGTTCCTTTCCCCATAAGCTTTCAAGACGATGCAGTTCTACCAAGCTTCAGCCTTGTCTCTGCAGGGTTCTAAGATGCTTTGGGGACAAGCCCGAATGAAGACGCTCAGAAAATGAGCAATAGGATCCGTCGCCCAGGTTAGGGTGAGATCAGAGTTTTCAACATCTTCCTCCCTAAAAGCACAAGCCAAGTGACCCAACTCTTAAATTGGAGGCCCTAGGGGTTCAACGTGGCCATTGAAGTCATCACCAAACCAACCATTTCTATTTATTTGGTTGTCCCTCTTTACTACTAGCCGTAGGTATTATTTCAGCCAACACATTCACTGAATCAGGCCAGCAGTGTAATGGTACTCTTGATTTCTCAGCAAAGATTGTTTTTTCAGGCAAAGGGGAAAAAAAAAATCTATGGACAATGGTTAGTTGGTTCAAATGCACACATGTGGATCCAACCTAAGATTACTACCTTATGTGGAGCCCAGAGGGAATTGCACAATCTAGATTTTCCATCTGTGACTTCATTCACTGACATAAAAATATTGCCCCATATTTTTTGCTTAGCCTGGTGCCTGTCTCTCTGCCCATCCCTCCACTCTCCTACCATCCTCTGTTCCCCAACTGGGGCAGCTGAACTTGGACCGTTTTCCAGCTTGATGTTAAGGCTTCGACCCGTTCTAGTACTTTGCGGTAATTCTTTTTAATTACCCATGAATATCTGAGTCTCTTCTGGCTCTACTTCAGTTCCAGTACGGCAGCTTCACCTATGTCATTGGTTCTCAACTGGGGGTGATTTTCCTCCCAAGGGAACATTTGGAAACATCTGGAGACATTTTGTTTGACTCATCCGGGAGGTGGAGTGCTACTGGCATTTAGTGGGTGGAGTCCAGAGACACTGCTAAACATCCTACAATGCACAGGACAGCCCGTGACAACAAAGAATGATCTGGCTTCAAATACCAATAGAACCAAAGTGAAGGAACCTCAACCTGTACCTGGACACTGATTCATTCATTATTTACCCTCCATGCTAATGTTTCTCTCCACTTAAATATCTTAGATACTTTCAGTGACTAATTATATTTAAGAAATAACAAAAGAAAAAGAAAAAATGATGACCCAAATGCTCAGAGCATCATGTTGGCTAGTTAATAGCTACATAAGGAGTAGGGCTAACATGTCTTCGTAATTTCAAAACTTCCAATTCTGCTTGTGAGTTAAATCTGTAAGAACTTGGTGACAAATTTGGTAAAGGGGTGTCCTCAGTCGTTTTTTGCAGTTATGTTTCCTGCAAAGCCTTATTCACGGAGGAAAACCTCAGTAATGAAATGAACTGACAAAATGTCTGAATTGTAGAATGGTTTTGGTGAAATGCATTGCATTACATCTGAATGCCCCCAGCCTTGACCTTCCCAGCTCACCGAAGTAACCTCCCTGAGGAAGCTCGCCTTGGCAAAGCCCTGGGGACTCCTCTTCCTGTATGGATGGATGAATTGCAAAAAGGCACCCTTTTCTGAGCTTTGCACTCTCCAGCCAGGGTCAGGTTTTGATGGGTACACGCTGGCTGGCTTCCAGCCTCATTTTGCAGGGCGCCAGGTGCTTTTGTACAGGACCCAACCTGCACAGACCTATACAACAGCCCTGCCGGAGCACTGTCTTTATGACGAGGATCCTTTCTGGTTTTTATTGACTGCGCAGATATGTGTGAAGTACCTGCTGTGTGTCCATTGTAGGCACTTGAGTGGGCTGGTAAATTAGGTAAAGGTCCCCACTCTCGAGGAACTTACATTCTGGTGCGGTTTACAGTCGAATGGAGCTTGTGTTTTAAGTTTGTGGTGTAAAGTTAGTAATGACTGTATACTGTGGGTGAAAGATAATAAACTGCTGAAGATTTTCATCATTAGATGCAGAGAGTAGTGGCCTGGTTTCAATCTTACCAGCGCCCTGGACTGGGCTTTCTTCCTGCAGCAGGATGTTCAGCTGACCTCATCCTGAGGTCTAACGCAGCTTCCTTCTTGCATTACTTGCTGTAACGCTATTCTCTGCCCTCAAGCCTGTGCTCTGGCCTGGCTTGGTGAAGAAGAAAGCATTTTACCCCCTGCCTGGCTCTTACCACTTGGAACAGCCCCACCTGCGGATCCTGGCAAGTCTCTGATTGAACATTTGACTTCAGGGCTCCATTCTAAATTTATGAGCCGTTTCCTGCCTTTTTGGTTTTGTTTTGCGTCTTTTGCCCTTGGGTACCCAAAACCTGTCTTGGGCCATATTGGTCAGAAGCCTTCCTGTGTGTTTTTTCTGTTTGGGGGTTTGGGGGTTGCCGTTGGGCAATGTCATGAGTGGCTGCTTTGCTCCAGGTTTTATATGTCGCTGTCACCATCCTTTTAACTGTAGTCTTAGAGCAAAGCATGTAAGGGACAGAAAAGCAAAAATACAGCTGATAAAGCAGGCAGCAGTGAGCAGCTCACGTGAGTGGAATGCAGCCCTGAAGTGTATTTGCTGGGGTGTGAGTTACCCTCAGTCTTTCCTTTAATATCTGGAAGGAAACAATGCCCAAACCGACATGATATAAATGACTAAGCTCGGTCATTCCTGTTCTAAAATTTGTCAAATTATGTCTATTACATTGAAAGAGAAAGATGAATTAATTTTTTCCAAAGGACAGAAGTCATTTGTCATCATTCAAACATATTCCTCTTTCTGTGTTTTGATTCTAAGATACTGTCACTTCTGGGGATTGTGTCCTTTCAGGGAGATATTGGCGTGATATTCAGTCAAGCTCAACTGCTAGTTTCTTCATTGTTTTTGAAAACTTACCTTTTGTTTCCATAAGGCTCTGGCCTTATGGTACAACTTTTCTTTTGACCTTTTCTTTGGTCAACTTTTCTTTTTACCTACAGTACAACTTTTCTTTTGACCTTTTCTTTGGTCCATTGCCAGGTGGTAGCTAGAATTTGGGTGGTGATAAAGGGGGCCATCAGGAGACGGAAAGATGTATGTAACATGATAGAGTTTGGAAGGAGGGTTCTCACGTGAACTTTGATGTTCGGATTAGAACTCTGACTTGGAAGCCAGGCCAGACTTCCTGTTGCACAGGGAGGCATGTCTAGGTATGGGTTGGTTCCGAAAACCCTTGGCTATGATCATTTTGGAAACTACTAAGAATTTTTGATATCTTCTACATGAGTTTAGACTCATTTGTAAAGCTCGAGAGTATTTGAGACCATAGGATTCCTATATAAATTGAATGGAATCGCATGCCTTTCCTATCATTTTAGAGAGTCAGTATTACAATAAGTAGAAGTCGGTGAGATTCAGGGCTCAATGTCAGTTTTTAACAATATGTATCAAAGAGAGGAATGCAGTGGGCATGGCCTGTGACAATGGCTCATCTTAAAAATGCATTCTTGTCTACTGTTTGGAGTATTTGCTCCCATTACTTTTGTAGTGGGTTTAGATATAAAGTAATATTTTTTTTCTCAGATTAATATGTAAGTTAAGAATGTGTTCCCTGGATGCATAACGATTACCCAGCAGCAGGAGGGCAACCCAGGAGTTAGCTGCTCAGCAGTTGGGAAACTGGATAATCCACAGAGTCAGTAAAAATAAGGCAGAGCTGCAAATCCCCAATGTCATTCTCATTCAATAGCACTTCACGGAATGGGGAAATAAAGTGTTTTACCTTGCTAAGTAATGACAAGGTTTGTAGTAAAAGAGTAAACTCCTCTTGCAAAAATTTTAATATTTTATTTCTCATCCATCTTCAGAATTTAGCTTCTAGTGCTCACAGTTTGCGAGTAACTCCACATGGAGAGTGAACCTAAAATAAAATCTTGTGAAAAAAATGAAAAGAAGCATGTGCCTCAGATGTGTTCTCCGGAGGCATGTGTGTTGCAACAGAAGGAGCTCAGATGGATGAGTGCGCTGCTAGCCTGTGCTTTGTCAGCAAGTTTTCACGGACAGAAAGTGTCAGGTAAAGGAGACCTAGTGTGAGAAATAATCAACAGAGCTGAGCTTCCCAAAGCATTTTATTTTAATCTCAAAATCTTGGATTGCTCCAACCCACCAGTACCAAGGCAAGTAACAGGATGTGAAAATTGAGAATTTCAAAATACTAAGATTTTTGGATGTAAAAAAAAAACCCTGGACACAATATGCATCTTAATATGCAACCAAAGACTTTGTAAACATCTCACTGAATCTGTAGGGGAAGATCTTAAAGAATATATGCAGTCAAAGAATGATAAATGGGATTCGATAGGATTGTGTCATTGTTGCTAATTTATGATGTATCAAAATTCATAGCGTATTGTTTACTGACTGTACTTTTTATTGCTCCATTTTAGGAAATATATGTCTATTCATAGAGACGTGTATAAATTCAACCCCAACCTCAGTCCCCCAGTCTTTCTTTTACAGTCACGTCTTAAATTCATCAACCATGAATTATCCTTCTAGAAAGTTCTGGGGGAACTGTACACTACTCCAGGGACGACTGTACTTTCACTACCGTCCTTCATTCTTGTTTCAGAGTGATGTGTCCAGGGATTTGTCCTCGGTTTAATCAATCTTTTTCTTCAGCAAAATGTTGGCTTTAGGGCAATGTTGTTTCTATTGTGATAAGCCTTTGTACATTTCTGTCACCTCAATTCAAGTAGGACTTGGCTGTTGAGCAGTGGACTCGGGGGCTGCGACGCTGCCGGCACAGAGGGCTGGAATCTCGGGAGCAGGCGTGGGCTGGACAGCCCGCCAGACACACGCTCCCTAGGACACACTCTTTTTTATTTCTTCTAGTGTTTGTGACTGATGAATTCACTAAGCACTGGAATATCTGCTACTTTATTCTTTCAGCAGACACTTTGCTATTGAGAGCTCATTTTGGCAAGTGAATAATCAGCTCTCTGAACAAGCTCAAGGACGATCAAGGGGAGTAATTGACCTCAACTTTAGATGATCCACATTTTTAATGTTAGTATCTGTGACTTGGCAGAGCAGTTGATCCCAACCGGCTTGCTTTCTTCCCAGTCTGTGAGAGTACATCAAAAGCTCTAAAGTGCACTCAGAAATCAAGTTGTAAAAGCCCTCGTTACTGTCAAAATCCTATGTGATTTTTAAAAATCTGCAGATAAGGAGGTGTGGACAGGAGATTCTCATGGCCCTTTGTTCTAAAGACGGAACCCATAAATCTATGTTGTATTGCTTTTCCCCCTTCAGAACTTTAATTAGTACAAATTCATTACTTGTGTTGTTATTGACCACTGTTAATCAGACGTAGTCAAAGGATCTCGTTGTCCTAATAGATATGTTTACTGTTTCCTAGAATATTTAGATGTTTGCAGGGAGGGTGAAAAGAGTGGGATCAAGCAATGGCACGTGGCTTTAGAGCAACAGCCTTCCATTCTCACTACCTCCAAGATTTATATTTATAAAAGCTTTATATTTACTGGCTTGGGTTTATTAGTCTGGGACAGGGTCAGCAAACTATGGCATAATGAATAATAATGCAGCTCTGGAACACGGAAAGCCCTGGATTATCAGACGTGGGTTTTAGCCTCGACTTCACCACGAACTTAAGTGGGAAGCCATGAAAACTCACTTAACTTCTATAGTCTCAGCATTCTTATCTGAATGAATAGGTTGGGTGAGATCAGTGGTTCTCAAACTTGAGTGTGTTAACAGGACCAACTAGGGGGCTTGTTACATTGAAATCACTGGACCTCACCTCCCGATTTGGTGGAGCGGGGGTGGCCTGAGAATTTGCCTTTTTAACAAGGTCCCAGGTAGTGCTCTGACTACTTCTGATTTCTCTGACTACTTCCGGCGTTAACTTTGGGTGACGGCTTCATGCCCAGTGGCTGTAATAGCCTATTTGGAGCTTCTGAATGCATTGGCTGTGGAAGGTGCAGCTGGGGAAGTGTTACCAGTAGACCTTAATAAGAACAGAAATTTGGGTCTATTCAGTGGTGGGAAGGCCCCAGATATTAACAGTAACCCTGAACTAGTGGTGAAAAGATTCCAAAAAGTTGGTGTACAGGAGTTTCACAGCAGGAAGACCACAGTGGCGGTGGCTAGAGGGAACTGGGCATTTACTTGGGGTGATGAGTTTCGTATAAATGTTGTGACGTATTTCAGCCAGTTTAGGGACATTGGATACAGAAAAAAAGAATAATATGATTTCACAAGACAGTCACTGCCCTGCCAGTACTCTTCGTATTTCTAACATTAATGTAACTTTTACTATCAATGAGAAAAGTGTGCTATTCTGCAAATAAAATTAAATTAAGCAAGCTGTGGTCATATCTGTATCCCCACTATCCTTCAGCAACTGTGAAATAAATCCATGTGCACAAACATGAACAACAGTAACTAAGAATAGTATTGGCTTTTTTCTTTGTTGTCTAGACTCTAACTGGCTCTATTCGTGATTCTGGAAAGCATTAAATCCTTGGCTTTTTCGAACCTTGCCCACAATAGTATTAAGTTGTTTTCAAGTACATCTCACTTCCTGCTATTAGGAAAATTCTTGCTTACTCCAAGGACCAAAGTACTTGACTTTTAGATGCAGACTAGGAAATGAGAGAGGGACTGATTAACACAATTTATAGCTGTAATTTGTTTTGGGAAGATAAAGGGGCATGGCTGGAATTTATTTCTGAATATTTAGGAAATTTCATCTGCCCCAGTTGTTCAAGATTGCTGATTTGCTGAAACAGTTTCCAAAACCCCATAATGTTGCTCAGATTTTCATACCAGACTATTGGCTGAAAACAAGTTTGTAAATATAAACTCTGTACATCTTAGGGAAGCCTCAGCTTAGAAGAAAGTTTTGTAATTTAGTAGATAAAAGTGGTCCTGTGTGCACTGGCAAAAAGAATGTGATTGAGAAATATCAATAGATCCCATCCAAGAACATCTCTAAATGAAAAATAGGATGGAGGCATTGAAAATATGAATGATCAGGCAGGCATAAAAGATGGATATCCAAGGGGCTGGCTGGATCTACTGTGTAGAAAATACTTACATCATCTACCCATCACATGGGAGGGCAATTTCTGCACACCAAGAAGCATAAAGCTTTCAGCAAATAGTTATACTTTGCCTGGGCAACCAGGCTTAGGAAACCTCAGTTTGTGACCTCAGTTTGTGACTTAACCAAAGACAATTTTTCAAAGGGCATCCAGGAGAAATCTCCTTGGCCCCTTGCCTTCCTTCCTCCATCAGGGTGAACACTCTCCATGATATCTGGAAATAACCAACAACAGTAGCCGACCCACACAGATTCCTAGCCAGTAAGAACTAGCCAGACATATGTTATCAACCAGTGTATAAAACATGGCGACTAGTTCACAGGTTGTTTTGAAGACAACAGCTGGAGTAAACTGAGAAAGGCTGGCACAGAAGAAATCTGTTGCATTCCAATGCCTGGGCCAGAAAATACTTGTTGCTTCTGTTGAATCAACTGCATTCTGGTTTTCCAGAATTTTCCGTAATAGTGGAGGGGGGAGTCGGGGCAGGGGGAGAAGAGGTGATCGGCTTCCAGACTCCCCCGCTGACTGGTTGCATTCAAAGCATCTAGTTAATGAGAATTTGGCGTAGCATAAGTAAATTGGTACTTCCAGTATACTGAGAACTTTCACAGTTCCAGAGTTATTTGTGAAGCAGTCCAATCTAGTCACTGATTTGCATGTTTCTGAAATCTTAAAGGATTCTCCCAAGACCTGGCTCAGATTCTCTTCCATTAAATCTAGATGGTGTTTTCAAATATTTCACTCCACTGTATTTCACTTGAAAAATGTAAGCTTCACACATACCATTTAATAATTTCTTACATCAAGAGGAAGCAAAAAAAGAGAAATCATCTCCATGTTTCGATTTTCTGTATTTCTTTCTGCCTTCGTGTAAAGGGAAATACTTTATTTAGTTTTATGATAGCATACCTATACATTTTCAATCTTATTTCCTCCCCTCCTTGTAAGAATTTCAGTGTTAGCTGAAAGCAGATTACCTCCTTTCTATTTTTTTTCTCAGTTTCATAATCTGTTACTATCCATTTGGAAACATTTGGTCTAATCAATAATGATGCTTCCAGGTGACAAAAATATCAATAGCAAAGAGTTAAAAATAATGAAAAGGGGCTTCCCTGGTGGCACAGTGGTTGAGAGTCCACCTGCCGATTCAGGGGACGCGGGTTCGTGCCCCGGTCCGGGAAGATCCCACATGCCGCGGAGCAGCTGGGCCTGTGAGCCATGGCCGCTGAGCCTGCGCATCTGGAGCCTGTGCTCCGCAACGGGAGAGGCCACAACAGTGAGAGGCCCGCGTACCGAAAAAATAAATAAATAAATAAGAAAAGGGCATCTTGATATTACTTCTTATATTCATTGAACCAAATTGTTCTCAGTCCATCCTCTCCCCAAGAAAAAGATGGATTTGAGTTGAAGTGTTCAATCCAGATAGCTCTGTCTTGCTCTGACTTATGCCAGGGACGTGCAGTGTAAATCACAGGAAAAGTCATGAAGTCACTAAGTGTTGAGACAAATGGATCATTCTTAGGGTATCAACGTTGGATGCAGATACTTTAAAGCCATATGACCCTAGTTTTACTAGCTATGCTGTCCTTAACCAGGAAAAAGAAGGGCTTCAAAGATCAAGTCCCCACAGCAATACAAGGGTGTCCATTTGTATGAGTGGGTCATTTTTAATGACTTGCCAACAGCCCCTTGTAAAATGTGCAGTTGAAGTCGTTAAGAGATCAGTTTCCAGTCTGATCTTTCCCTAATTCTCAAGTGTGTTAATGAACTCAGTGTATTCTGGAGCATTATCTAATATGAGAAATAGCTTTGATGGACAAATAATAAGAAAGGGAAAAAATGTTTTTAAGATCTACCAAACTTAAAATATTTGCCAGCCTAATTTTTTATTTCTCTACAAAGAATTAGGGTCAGTAGTCTGAGCAGAAGAGTAAATACGAAGGTTTCTAGGTATCTTTTGCTGGGGGAGTGTTAGAGGTGGGAAGTGTTCCTTTATATGGCAGTAGTGCCTGCAGAGAATAGATTAAATGGTATTTCTGTGAACCTCAGAAAGTACATCGGGGTGAGGGTTCAGGAATCAGGAATAAATAAACAATAGCTGACTTGTCATTTCAAATTCTGAGTCTGACTCCTGCTTCAGAATCCTTTCCTAGAAGAGTGTGTGTTTTTTTCTTTAAAGGCAAGTTTTGTGGTTAAGAAAAGTTATCGAAGAGATGGTGAAATAACGCAAAACCAGAGAAGCCTTTGCCTTGGTTCAAGGAGGCCATTAGGAGGAAATTGACTAAAGCTGTGCAGCTCTGAGACCTGGCCGCTTACATTCCTTTACATTTTTTGCAGAATGCTTCAAATTCTTCCTATACTCCTAGGAGGCTCTCAGACTTCAGACGCTAATCCCAAGTAGAGTCACAGAGTCCGGAAGACATCAATTCACTGTGACAAACAGAAAGCTGAAGGGCATTCCTGGCAAAACCCTATGTCGATTTATTTTCTCAACAACAACAAACCTTCCTGACCAGAGGCTTTGTGTTGTTACATTATAATACATGTAGAGGTAATAGACAAAAGAATCAAGATTTTCTCCTTATTCCAGTAGCTGCATGATGGTGGTAAGCCCTTGAACTGCTGTTCTCTCATTAGTAAACTAAGAATGACTAGAATTTCTACTAAAGCTCTTTTGAGGATGTAAGGAGGTTACATATGTGGACGTGTTTCATGCACTTAAGGCATCCCACGAATCTCAAAGGGCTGAAGGACTGAGCTAAATGGGGACAACACTTCATTCAGCCAACATGAACTCATCTCAACCAACCCCTTTATAGTACATATTCATTTTCTACCCACAACTAGTTGATTCTTGTTTTCAAGTTAACAGATTAGTCAAAATGGTTTCCTTTTCTTCCTTTCTTTTCCCTTTACATTCTGTTTGGCTTTGTTGACACCTATTTCATGGTCAAATTATGATAATGATGGGAGAAATAGCAGGAAAGAATTAGGGGATCTAAGAGCCAAGTAAAGCTGGCAGAGTGAAACATATGATAAGCCAGGGTGGGGTTCCCATTCCTCCAGGTATCAGGGACCCCTCTCTTTAACATGAAAATATCTTGAAAATCACCTTATGTATTACTCCAAAATCAAATAAACGTCAACTGCTTAAAATATTTAAAAACTCCGGGGAAACAAAGATAAAAATACTATAAGAAAATATAGTTTAATATTTATATAGTTTTGAGGAGAGAAAGGACTTTGTAAACATGCTGCCAAGATCAGAGGTTACAAAAGCAACTATAATATACATAGTTTCATATCTATATAATACATAGCTATAGATATAACATTATGAAGCTTGCGCATAAAAGATAACTAAATGAAAATAAAGGTAGCTAAGAAAATGGAAAAAAGTATTTGCAACATAAGATAGTGGCAGTATCTTAATTTATAAAGAACGCTCAGAAAACCAAAGAAAGAAAATCCTTTAACAGGAGAGGTCAAAAAAAGACTATTCACCAAAGAAAGGGGAAATACAAATGTTGCAAAAACCTACTGTACAATGTTTCTCTTCACCAGTTGTTTAAAAAAATGCATTTTAAACAGCAATGAGGTACTCTCAAGTCGGTGTTGACTTTTTAAAAAAAGACAAGAAACAGGGTTCTGTGCAATGCTGGTGAGTAAAAGAGAAACAGACTATCTCACAGTTGTACTCTTGGGGTGGCGAGTTGACAGGGACTCTCTTCAACAGCAGCCATTTGGCCACACACGTTCAAACCTTCCATAGGTCACGCCCTTTGGTCCAGCAGTTCTACTTCAGGGAAAACATTCAGTGCAGATAACCCATTTTGTATGCAGTTATTTGTCTATGGGAGTGGTTCCAACTGGGAATGATTTTGTCCCCCAGGGAATATTTGGCTGTGTCTGGAGAAATTTTGGGTTGTCCCAACTTGGGACAGTTGCTGCTGCAGCCAGTGGGTAGAGGCACATCCTGCAATGAGCAGGACAGACCAGCACAAAACTAAGAATTATCCAGCCTAAAGTGTTCATAGGGTTGACGGTGAAAAATCCTGGTGTACATGGATGTTTAATAAAGTGAAAAACACCCCAAAACAAAGGGCTGGCTAAATATATCATGGTGTTTCTGTGTAACAGACTGTTTCACAACAATTAAAATGTTACAGAAATATATCTATTAATATAGAAACCTTTTCACAACATATTACATTTTTAAAGCCGGTCCCAAAGCAGCATGATCCCATCTTTGATTAAAAACATAGACTTAATTAAATATAATTAAATATACCTGTAGCCAAGTGTTTACAGGGGTTGGCTCCATGTAGTTGGGTTTGATCACAGGTGTTCTTTTTACTTATCTCTTTAGCCTGGTTAACTTGAATTGCCTTTATATTAAGAAAAGAATTAATAAAACAAACCCTGATAAATTTTAAAATAAAATCCTATGATGGATTTTTACATGAGTTAACATTTTAGTATATCTTGATTGAGAAGGCACACATGATAAGCAGCCACTATAATTTTATTAAATCTTTAAAATGTATGTTTATTATCAGAATAGACAGTACATGCGTTTGAAATATGCTAATGTATTAGCCAACAAGATACTATCGTTTCTTGCATTTGTTAAAATAATTGCAGCCCCCGTATAAGTGTGAGGTAGACATTATGAATCGTTGATCATCCCATAAGGTGTTTACAAAGGTGTTTACAGTTTATACACTAATAGTTACTTTCTTAGGCTTTTCCTACCTAGGGAATTGAAATAAGATTGTGTCAGAATGCTGAAGCTATTATTATCATCCTATGTTAGTATAATTGTATTAATGGCAGGCCCTTTTTTTTTTTTTCTTTTTTTGCGGTACGTGGGCCTCTCATTGTTGTGGCCTCTCCCGTTGCGGAGCACAGGCTCCGGACGCACAGGTTCAGCGGCCACGGCTCACAGGCCCATCCGCTCCGTGACATGTGGGATCTTCCCGGACCAGGGCACGAACCCGTGTGCCCTGCATTGGCAGGCGGACTCTCAACCACTGCGCCACCAGGGAAGCCCTTTTTTTTTTTTTTCAGGCCATATTTTTAAACCTGTTAAAAATGAAAACATAAAGTGTAATCAGTATGGAATCCACAACTAACATGGAATCCAATCTTACCAAATGATTTCATAATAACTTTTCTCACTGATTTTATTAAAACTGAACCATGGACTTGAAAGGAAGCTGTGATAATGAAGTTACTTTTCATTTTTCTTAGGTATGATCTTTCCCAGACTTCCACTGACCATCTCTGAAATAACTTAGTACATGATGTTGACAAGCTTCTAAATTTGAAAGAACATTTTACATGTACTTATTAAAAAATAATTATGCTTTAAAAAACTAATAATAATTATGCTTTGACATTATGCTTTGTGAAATCAATATATATATATATTTTTTTTTTTTTCATTCTGAGCTCAGTAGTATATGTCCTGGAAATGTAAATGGTTTGTTATGACCCTGATCATCTGTTGAATGTTTAATATGCTATTCCCTGGAGGTGCTAGTGACATTGATGTCAGTAGATATTAATTCATATATTCACTCATTCTCCTGTTCATTAAATATTTATTTAGCCACTAGTACATGCCATGGCATTGGAAATATGACAAGGAACAAAACAGACAATATCCCTGCCCTCATGGGGATTAAATCTATTGAAGAGTGGTGTCTGGTCATGAGGAGTTCTGTGTCTAGTTATGGAGGAGACAGGTATGAAAGAAAATATCTCAGTACAATTTAGTAACAGCTGTAACTGAGGTTTGTACAGGGTGCTGTCAGAGCTCAGCAGTGAGAGATCTAACCCAGCTAAAGGCAAGCAAACCTGAGTGAAGACTGCGTAGTGGACATGATCACATAGATGGAAATGTAGGCATTTCCCATGGGGAAGATTATGGGAACAAGTGCCAAGGGTAGAGCTTGGCATCAACAGTGGCATGCACTGCCCAAGAAGAATAGACCTGTCTCTTGGAAATGGAATGTGAGTAAAGCAAGGTCCTCAGCACATAACTAAGTAGTATCAGTAATGAGCCAATGACTGCCACAGACGTACATCACTGCAGAGCCAGAGAGATCTGTGCGATTATTTGCCTCGATCATTTGTTTTTTTAAAGATGAAGAAAAAACTAGGATCAAGAAAGTCACAAAGCAGATGTAGGGCAGGAGTGGAATCACCTTTAGCCTCCTGCTGGGGCAGGGGTCACTGCTCTCCTTATCGTCTGGACAGTTGTACACCAAGTTACATACATTGACAAGGCCTGCACCTACTTTTAAGTCATAGATTGTCTGGATCGATGAGTTTATTGAACAAAATAATTAACTCCTTGGGCTTCCCTGGTGGCGCAGTGGTTGAGAGTCCGCCTGCCAAGGCAGGGGACACGGGTTCGTGCCCCGGTCCGGGAAGATCCCACATGCTGTGGAGTGGCTGGGCCTGTTAGCCATGGCTGCTGAGCCTGCGCGTCCAGAGCTTGTGCTCCGCAACGGGAGAGGCCACAACAGTGAGAGGCCTGCATACCGTAAAAAAAAAAAAAAATTAACTCCCACATAGCAAAGTGTCAAATGAGAAATATTTTAGCAACTAGAAACAGCTAGAGAAGAAAGCAGAAAAATAAGCAGACATTTGTGTTTCAAAGTGACCATGGACAGTTACAAGAATCTTACACGAATGGAAAATGAAAGAGGCAAGAATTGTGAATATCATTCATCTTTCTTCTGGACAACCACTTCCCTCTCCTGGCTGTTTTGTCCATTGTCTTGGTTAGGTACAGTGTTCGTGCATGCGAACAGAAGGAGTATTTGAGAAGTAGAATTATGTTGACATTGGAAGCAATTTGTTTCTTCCATTTCCTTTCCATTGCTTCAGTGTTACTTTCTGAGTAATTTACAGCATTAATTTTCTAAGTAGGTAATTTCCTTTTCCCTGTCTTTAAAAATAATTGTTTATGGCTGACTTGGTGCCAAAAATATCACAGTTAGCTTTCGGGTAGGAGAATGCCTTAAACAGGGACGGCGTGCTCCCAGAGGTGTTCATGTGCATCAGGAGGGCCTAGGGCTTCATGGCTGTACATCTCTGCTCTTCTGGGTCTGCAGAGAGATCTGCCTAAGGCACAGGGATTCCTGGTTCTTCACAACCTTGAACTTGGTGAAGTTTGTAAACAAAAGATTTATTCATTTATTTATTTATTCATTTATTCATCTCATTCCATTGAATTCATTTCTGCAACAGCACCATTATTTATTTCTTTTCCTAGAAATCATTTAAAAGCAAACCCTAGTTGGAAATTATCTTAAAATATGTTTGAATCACTTTTTAAAATAAAAGTTCTCCAACTTTCTTTAACAAATGTGGGCTCCCAACATGAATACGTCACTGTGTTATCAATTACCACATAACAAATTACCCCCAAACTTAATAGCTTAATGCAATGCACATTTACTATCTCACAGTTCCCGTGGATAAAGAATCCAGGCACAGTTTAATTGGGCTTTTAGCTTCAAGGTCTTGAGGTATTGTCTGGGGCTGTGGTCACCTCAAGGATTGGCCAGGAAAGAGTCGCTTCTGAACTCATGTCATTGTCGGCAGGATTGAGTTTCTCGCAAGTTGTTGGGCTGAGTGTCTCAGTTCCTCTCTGCCTGTTAGTCAGATGTGGTCATGGGTTCATTGCCTGTGGGGGGCCTCTGCAGTATGGTAGCTTGCTTCCTCAAAGCCAGCAAGAGGGAGAGTCTGCTCACAAAACGGAAGTCACACTCTTTTATAACCTAAAGACGGAAGTGATGTCCCTTCACCTTTGCCTGATTCTATTGGTTAGAAGCACACTTGGGGGCGGGGAGGGGGAGGATCCACAATAAAAGGTGTCCGTGGAGCCTTTTGTAAGTTGAAATGGCATAAAGCAAAGAAGCAGTTACCTTCATTGTAAAAGCAAAAATCCTCTTAGGATTTCTTTGGTTATCGAAAACAGGTACTAATGTTGGCCTTTGGTAAAAATGAAGTGGTGTAAAGTGAACTTTTGAAAAGCAGGGGACACCTGTATTCCCAACAATCACTAAGGCAGTTCTAGGTACTTTTCCCGTAAGCATCTTTGCGGCAAACATTTTTGCCACATTGCTAATTGGCTGTAAAGGAATTTTGCTGTAAAAGACAAACTAATGAAAAACAAAAGAGGACCATTAAAAAGGACATAGTGAAACACAAGAAATAAATAACAAAATTTGAAAGACTCTATTGTGAAATACAAAATATTTAAATACATAAAAATGCGTGTAGATTCATGGCAGCACTGCACAAATAATTGATTTTATTTTGTTGGTTGTACCTAAGCACTTGTCTTCCAAGTCTTTCGTTCATAGTATTTTATACTTTTTTTTTTTCCTTGTTGATTTGTCCTCTCACTCAGCATCACACCTTTTCTTTTTCACTAAAATTTCTTCCTTCATTAAGAGAGGTATCAGTTTCCAAACACTGGGCTGCATGTTTGTAACAGAGCTTTGTATTGCATTGTGGAAGCCTCTGCACCGCTGTTCATATTACATGGCTCTTGATAGACGTTACAAAGTTCTGTGGGAAACGTAGATTCAACTCCGCACCTTCGGGGCCCTCGGCCTCATTTTTCCTCCAGTGTGGTGTGTTTCAAAATAAGGAGCCACTCTTGGGGCAAATCATCATCACCTGTCAGCTGGATAAAGCCATCATCACTAATGTTGCTAACTGGAAGAAATGCTAACACATTTCAACCAGTTCAGACAGACTGTCAAACCAAAAAACCGTCAATCGGTTATTTTATTTTTCATGGCGAAATTGTCTTACAGCCAATTAGTTATGCAGAAAAAATGTTTGCAGCAAACATGGTTATGGCAGAAGAAGCTTATGGCGAAAATTCCAGGCACGGTCTTAAACATGTGTGCACCCTTCTACACTGAATTATAATAGTCTTTTGATATGTCGGTCTCCCTCACTGCTTACAGAGGTGCTTGAGAACTACAACTACGTCTTCATTTTCATGTCCCTGGACAGGAGTCTTATATGAAGTAGGCATTCCATGAACGTTTACCATTTAGTTAAGCTATATGGAACTGGCTTGTTGCCACTGACTTTATCTTGTCTTCATCACCGCAGAGTGGAGGGACAAATATAAGTGAGGAGGGCTTCCCTGGTGGCGCAGTGGTTGAGAGTCCGCCTGCCGATGCAGGGGACGCGGGTTCGTGCCCCGGTCCGGGAGGATCCCACATGCCGTGGAGCGGCTGGGCCTGTGAGCCGTGGCCGCTGAGCCTGCACGTCCATAGCCTGTACTCCGCAACGGGAGAGGCCACAGCAGTGAGAGGCCCGCGTACCGCAAAAAAAAAACAAGAAACAAATATAAGTGAGGATTCAGGAACCTAATATTTAAAAGTCTGCCTTCAAGTTTCCACTTCCATTATTATGTATAAATCCATGATTGTGTTGGAATAAAACTGTTCTTATTTTAAAATTGACTCTCATTAGAGTATATTTCCTCTTCCCAAATAAAACAGGGATTAATAACTTTCCTATCAAGTTATTCTGTCCCATATTTGATTTTTGTGTTTTTCTCCACCTTCATCAAACCAAGTAAATGGGGGAAGAAAACCGAAGTTTTCTAATTGTCAGATGTTAACGAAGAAACTCAGTCCACTGTAAATGCACCTGCTACAGTCTACCGTGTCGGACAGGGCAACCTGAAAAGAGGACAGTTTTCCTCTAAGCATCCTTGCTTTTCTCTCTCACGCCAATGATAAATAATTCTGTTTTCAAAATCTACAGTTTTCATTTAAAAATGTCTTAAACTACTAGGAAACAGTTTAACACTGTTTTACTCTAAGGATGATATCCATAGCATGCCACAGGCCAAAATTAAGGCTGGGCTCTGATTTGCTGATGTGGGGTTTGTGTCTTCCGCAGGAATTGCAGCCTTCTCAGTGTGCAGAAGGCTACATGGAACTGTTTTTCTAAACCGCAGAACCACAATGGATGTTTAGCATATGTTTCCCTACAACTTGGTTGTGAATGTATAGAGCTACTCTAGGAATAAGCAAAAACTGGGACACCAAACCCAGCAAGCATATATATAAAGAACGTTTGCAGAAGGTTCATTACAATACAATAAATGCAACCAATTTCGCGGAGACCTATTCTCGTTTCTTTCTTTTTTTTTTTTTTTTTTTGCGGTACGCGGGCCTCTCACTGTTGTGGCCTCTCTCGTTTCGTAGCAGAGGCTCCGGACACGCAGGCTCAGCGGCCATGGCTCACGGGCCCAGCCGCTCCGCGGCAGGTGGAATCTTCCCGGACCGGGACACAAACCCGCGTCAGGGAAGCCCTGTTCTCGTTTCTTACTGCTCGTCATTGCTAATTCACCATTATTTTCAACATTATTCTGTTAGTTAAATGTATATGATGAGGCATCAATATTATCTAGCACAAAGAGATAAATATTTGATGACAAAGGCAGATGCCACTAGGAAAGCATACACACAGATTGTACTTAAACTGTACGATCGTTCATAACATGACTATTTTTTAATCTAAGAAAGGAATAATATATGTACATATGGCAAGAAATTGTCACATTCATACGTTTTTACTACTTTTTGTCAAGTTTCCTTAAGAACAATTATCCCCCTTTGACGTCTTCAACATCATAATAACAATATTCAAAGATGCAATACGTCCCTTTACTTTGGTTAACAAGTACACGATTTAACCAGTATCAGAATTAGAAATCTGTTGTTATGTTTTTCTACTGGTGTAGAGGGAAATGAATACCTTTAAATTATGTTATCCTTTTTCCATGTGCTTTGATACCCTTTTATTCTAAGGATAGTGTGAACTCTAAAAGCAAGTACCCATCATTTGCTTAAGGAGTAACATTGTCACAGGTTTGCTCATTCTCAATCCCCAGAAGAGAAACATAACGTGGAGCACCAGTGGAAAGCAAAGAAGAACACCTACATTTAGAATTTTGGACCTTGGTAAACTGTCCTCTTCTGAGATCGTGCCATCAGTAGTGATAGCACAGGCATCGTGCTGTACTCAGAGTGTGCGGAGTTTCTCCATTCGCGCTGTGCCAGGCGAGGCTCCACTCCGAGCTGCATCCTTGGGCACCGCGGCTGCAGTGGTGCATGAGACAGCAACTGGAGGACGCTGATCTGCGCTAGACATGGAGACGTAACCATACATCAAAGCCCAGAACTGTGGACATTTTGATGCATTCGACTCCCATCTCAGGGCAGTCAAGTCTCAGTTTATCAAAAGATCAGAGTCAAGATGCCTCGTTTAGGGAAACGCTCCCGGGTATTGATCCAAAAGATTGGCATAATATTCAAGTTCATTTGCCAAGATCATAAATCATTCTAATTCCATGACCAGGCAGGCAGCAGGGCATCCAGGTGAGGAGGCTGCGTGGGGAGCCCCGGCCGCACTCTCTGCTGCTTTGCCACATGACCTCTGGCATGCGACTCCCTCTGCCGCCAGCTGCCTCCTGACAGGGAAATGTAAGGACGCTGCACTTCCTGAGACAGCCCAGCACTCCGTGTTGGAATTCTCTAATGAATGATACTGTCCCTATTTAGCTAATTGTCACCATTCGAGCATATATCTTTAATGTATCCATCTGGAACCTTCAAAGTCGACCCTCTGTGGATATGACGGATGCTTATGTCATGGGCAAGAAAATGGTCCAAAGGAGAAATTTAACATTACCCAGACGCGATGCAAAATTCCCTCATTAATCCATACTGTACGCATCTGTAGCTTGATCATCTGTACTTTTTGTTCTGAAATGTACATGTATTCTTGATGTAAAAGAATATTTAGCAAATCAACTTTTTAACCCTCCAGGCACCACATGGTAATGGAACTTTCATATTCAATACAGCACATTCCAAAGACTTCAAAACAAATGGCTCTGTTGTTGTCACTACATCAAAATAGTAAAAATTTCTAGTTGTGAAAATATTCCACATCCAGATTGGAAGAGGCTAAGGAGACATGACAAATAAATGCAGTGGGATCCTGGATTGGATCCTGGACAGGGCAGTTGATGAAATGTGAATAAAGGCTTGCAGGTTAGTTTATAACACGGTATCAGTGTTATTGTCCTGGTTTTGATGATCTTACTATGGTCATATAATATGTTAACATTTGGGGAAGTGGTGAGAAGCGTGTATGAGACCCTACTGTGCTATTTTTGCAACTGTTTTGGTAAATCTAAAATCATCTCAAACTAAAGAGTCATGAATCAGGTTTGTCACTGTCCTATTCATCTTCAAATAAGTCAGTTTAGAGAACTTTTATACAGTACTGATCTCTAATTGCAATTTAATAGACCATATGGAATCACAGGCTATTAAACCTGGATGGATTATTCAGTTTATTGGTGGGGGAAGGATGAAAAAAGCAGTATTTAACCATTAGTTACTAGGTGCTAGGTTGTCGCCAACTCAGTTAATTGTCTCCTAGTATTCTCTGACCTATTCTTTCTTGTCACCCAAACCCTGATTTTATTCAGAGCCACGTGTGCCCAGTCTGGGTGATAGGTCATCCTCGTCTCTGGGTTCCCAGTCTCCCTTGCAGCTAGGGTGACCATGTGAGGCAGTTCTGGCCAATAGGATAAAATGAGAGAGAGGATGCAGGAAATGCTTTGAGGAAAACTGTTTTGCTGACAAAAGGAGCAAACACATCTGATTCCTCCCTTCCTCCTCGTTTTTACCTACCTTGAATACAACTATGATGTATGGAATTCTGGCAGCCAACTTGTGACCAAGAGGCAGAGCCCAAGAAAACTACAGAGATGCCACCACCAAGGTGATAAACCAACCAGCAGCTACCTCCCTACCTCTAGACTTTTTGATATGAGAAGAAAATAAACACTTACTAGTTTAAGCCAATATTGTGGGTTTTGTTATTTGAAATGAAAAATATGTCTAATTTATCCAAAAGTTTTACATGAACTATTTCATTTCATCTGTACAAACATTCCTTTGATATAGGCATTGTCATCCTACCCATTATACAGATTGAGAAACTGGGGCTTATGGAAGTAATTAGACTCTAAGTGTGCCTAGCCCTTAGCCTCCTTCCTTTTCTGCTGCAACACACGGCCTCTCCATGGTTATTTGTACACACTGTGGGGCAGTGAAAATTCTAGATTATGAAACTTTCCCAGAGATACCCAAGTAGTGAAGGTTGTATTAAGGCAAGTCTTCAGATCTTCTTAAAGCCTGGCTTTCTGTATAGCTCAGCAAAAGCAAGTAAGGCTTACAAAGGAATTTCCACATCTCTGATACAATTTTATCATCCCACACTCCTGTGGGACAGTTAGAACTAGCTTTCTTCCCTGTGATTTATAGTTTAGTCTTCTCTGCAACAAAAGTGGTGTGACCAGTCCAAGGTCACATAGAGGGTCATCAGTGGACCTGAGAGGGATATTGGCTTCTTGGCACCTTGCTAGTCTGCTCTAATGCATGACATTTGCTTTCACCTTTAATCACTGTGAGCTTTTCCCTAAACAATACATCTTATCGGCACTTTCATTCTTCACTGTGCTGCGAAATGTAGCCCTGCCTGCCCTGAAATGGAGATCAGGTGACTCAAAACAGTGGAGGAGGGCTTCCCTGGTGGCGCAGTGGTTGAGAGTCCGCCTGCCGATGCAGGGGACACGGGTTCGTGCCCCGGTCCAGGAAGATCCCACATGCCACGGAGCGGCTGGGCCCGTGAGCCGTGGCCGCTGAGCCTGCGCGTACGGAGCCTGTGCTCCGCAACGGCAGAGGTCACAACAGTGAGAGGCCCGCGTACCGCAAAAAAAAAAAAACAGTGGGGGAACACAGTTCTGAATATTTTTAGTTGGACTTCAGTTCATTTTCTTTTTAACTAGAAAATTAATGTCCAGCGCATCTTCCTGTATGATGTTACTTTCTTGGGTACATACTTACTGAGCCTGTGCTACACTGAGGATATGTATAGGAAATTCGAGAGGTGATCATCAAAATTAAATTAAGAAAAGAAACTATCCATAAATGAACTAAAAGTCTCATAAATTGATGAATTAGGCATGAAAATTACAAGAGTGATGTTAGCACATATACTTTACTCCTATTTTTCTAGCAGCTTCCACTTCCTCTTCTGCTCCACTTAATGGTACAAGATAGTTAAACCTAAAGAACATGTTATGTACACAGGTTTACAGGTGGTAGCATCCTTCGTATTTCCGGAAACTGAGCTGAAGAATACTTGGTGTATCAGCGAGAAAGGGGGCTTCTGAATCACTGTTCAATTTCAATGAAAATTCTGTTCCCTTGGCAAGGGGACAAGCAAAACCCTGTCTTTCCAGGACATGGAAGACAAACTAAAAACAATTAGTTAAACTAAAAAGTTTTCTGTACTGTCTCGAATCGCTGAAAGGCGTGACTGAAAAAGCATGGCTTTGGCGTCAGATATTTTAAAATTAGGCCCCCTTCCTCAGACACTCAAGCTATGTCAACTTGGATCAGTTACTTAGACCTCTAAGTGTATTAAAATGAGAATAATAATACCCTCTTCTTGATGTGATTGTATGAATTTTAAAAATATTGGCATAGATTCTAGGACAGGAGCTAGCCAGACAAAATAAATGATTGGAATTAGTGGAAGAAAGAGCTAGGTTGTATCAATCTTCTGTTCACCACTCCCCTCCCACCTCAAATACCCTTCATTATTCCCCTTCTTGTTTCCACATTGGTTCTTTCTATCTGTAGCTTGACATATAGTCTTAGCACCTCTTCAATTCTCTGAAGACCTCAGTAGCGACCAGGACCTATGAAAATCATGTGACCCTTTTTTTTTCAAGGTCTAAAATGCCTGACATTTAAACAGAAAAGCAAGTCCAGATTAATGAAAAACGTTCCTTTATTTGCATTGCATTCACTTGGTTCCACCCAACTTTATTGAACTGGGCCTCAATTTAAATATTTTACTTTAAGCACATTGTTTTCCAAAACTTAGAGAATTTTTAAATAATGAAAGAAATTACCAGTGGTCTAGAGGACAGTCTGCTGAGTTCCATACTGATTGCCATTGCTTATTATACAGCAGAGTTAGGGCATTAAATGAAGTGTGTGGTTTATATGCTTCTATATAATCTATTCTACTTGGGAAAAGGGGATGAGTAATGGAAACATTTATTGGATGTTTCAGTCGTTTTAAGGAAATGGACAGAGGAAAGTGATGATATGGAAGTCCTTCCACTCATAAATACTCCCATGTTGCTTGATTCCCTTCATTTCTCTTTACACTTGGGTTCTTCTTGTGGATCTTGTATTAATTTTTTGTTGCCGCTGTAGCAAATTACCATGAACTTAATGGCTTTTAAAAATGCAAGTTTAGTCTCTTACAGATCTGGAGGTCAGAAGTCTAAATAAAGGTGTTGGCAGGGCTGCGTTCTTCCTGAGGCTTGGAGGGGAGAATGTGTTTCCTTGATTTTTTTTCAGCTTCTAGATACCACCTGCATTTCTTGACTTATTCTTGCTTCCTTGCTCTTTCATCACGTCTCCTGCAACTAACGCCTTCCCTCCTGCCTCCCTCTTATAAGGACCCTTGTCATTATATTGGCTCACCCAGTTAATCCAGGAGAGTGTCCTCATTTCAATAGCCTTAATTTAACCTGGACATTCCATTTACCGTGTTCCGGATATTGGGACTTGGACATTTCTGTGTGCACCATCACTCAGCCTACCATATATATTGACCTAGATGAGGTTTTTATTTCAGATTTTACTGTTTCTCTGTGAGTTTCTCTTTCCCAATTTATCTAGCTACGGCCCTGGACTTAAAAATCTGTTCTCATCTTTGTAAATTTGACCCCTGAGCTTGGCATGCCCCTGCCATAATAGGGAGTCCAGATTTCTGGCCTGTCCTGATACCTTTTTCCAGACCATTATTTTTCTAAGGGGACGACACTTTAATGAAACCATTAAATCCGGCCGTAGGAAGAATTTTGACAGCCTAAAAATTAAAAAATAACAATTTAACATAAATCCCTGACTAATTACAAAGTAATATAAGCAACAGTTTTTCCTTGCCTTCTCTGGTCTTGGCTATTGAGTTTGGAGGTGAAGGCAGGTGCCTCTGCGGTTGCTATCCATGGTCCTGAACCACCCCCCTTCCTAGGGTTCAGTTCTTCCTCTTGACCCTTGGGACGTGAGGGACTCCTGTCCAGTTTCTCTCCTTCTCCCAGAAATTCCAAATAGGTGAGGAAAGAAGTAGTTAGGGTTGTGAAGGGGGCTTAGAGAGAGAGTATAAGAGGGACAGAGCATACCCCTTGACAGGTTGCCAGGTAGAAAATAGAGAAACATTTTCTGAGATAATTTTCAAATAATTGCAACTAGAAAAGATATCACAACTAAACATTACATAAGTATCAAATAACTAAAGGGGAGTAGGACATTTGTGCTTCAAACAATGTAAAGGGTGCACGTGTCAACCTTTGGGCCAAAAAAAGAAAAAAAAGGTAAAAGTGTAGTGATTATTTGCCCAAAAAAAGTTCAAAAAAATTTTTTGTTGTAATTTGGTGGAAAACAGTACCCTGTGTAATTTATAACCCATACTTTTTAGTGTAGTTGATTTACAGTGTTTCAGGTGTACAGCAAAGTGATTCACTTACATATATATATTTTTTCAGATTCTTTCCATTTTAGGTTATTACAAGATATTGAATATAGTTCTGTGTGCTATACAGTAGGTCTTTGTTGCTTATCTATTTCATATATAGTAATGCGTATCTATAATGTATTTTTTATGCCATGTATTTTGACAGCTCTATTATGTTTCTGGAATTTACTCTGCATCTCCCCCACTCATTATCACTCACCGTGGAGGGGACAGTGTCATTCCATGAATTTCTTTCACTCTCCACCCTTCCCCCATCAAACACAAACTATATCTTTGACCCCTTTACCTCATCTGTGATATTCATTATGCATTGGCTCCCCGTCTTTCAAACCTCCATTCTTTAAGGCTGGGATGGAATGGGAATCAGGAACAGATTTTGGGTGCTGAATGTCTGTGATTCACATTATTTTGTAGGAAAAAACTATGGATTTCACAAAACCAGTGCTTACACATTTGCTTCAGCTAATTCAGAACTTCGGTGAGGCACTGAAGGGAAATTGGCTCAGGCACGTCAGCTGCACACAATTTGTGGTGATTAAGAACAACAATAGCAGTCTTAAACATGTTGATAAGGCCAAAGCAACCCCATTGCAACTACATTATCAAAACATCCTGACTGTTCTTCCACGCTCCATTCATCATAGACATTTACTTGGACATACCAGAGATTCTGGACATGCAGGTGCAACAATACTCTGATTATGTAACTTTCCACCTGAAACTACTAGGTTTTTAAAGAGTAAAGCTTAAAACAGATTTCAGTTTTTATTATTTCTCAGGATTAACATAGACACCTGCAACATATTGTGAGTTTCCTTAATGCAAAATGTGAGCCACCGTTTTTTGTTCTTGTATTTAATAATAATAAGAATGATAATAATAATACTAATGGCAATAACAAAAAATCTGATTCCAGAGCCTTTTTTTTTTTTTTTTTGCGGTACGCGGGCCTCTCACTGTTGTGGCCTCTCCCGTTGCGGAGCACAGGCTCCGGACACGCAGGCTCAGCGGCCATGGCTCACGGGCCCAGCCGCTCCGCGGCATGTGGGATCTTCGCGGACCGGGGCACGAACCCGTGTCCCCTGCATCGGCAGGCGGACTCTCAACCACTGCACCACCAGGGAAGCCCCTCCAGAGCCTTTTGTTAAGTGAAGCATTACAGGAAGAAATCAGGGTAGGTACCTGCCAACACTTGGGTTAATAAATTGTGCGTGCACGACTCTTGGTTGCATAATTAGCATCTTCCAGAAAAGTGTGGTAGGTTTTATCCTAATTGCTGTTACACCCCAAGTCACATTTTGCTTAGGGCACACCTCCATTTTATAGCTAGTTAATAAAGAAGACTGTGGTAGGAAGTCCATGTCGCCATGGAAACAGCCAATTAGAAGTGCACCCTGAAGAGAAGGAAGGCAGCTGCCAGTACTCTCAGGGAAAAAGTCATGTGGGTTGGCAACCTATGAGAAACATGGCAAAGCTTAAAGCTTTTGCCAGCTTCCCCTAGCGTTGGCCGGCAAGTTTCTATCTCAACAAACATCTTCCACCCATTCGCTAAGTACTGCATCTGTAATATATTCTAAAAGGTTAATTGTGTCTTGGGCTCAATATATGTGATGGCGAGGCAGGAAAAAATTCTCACATTTTTTAGTATAATTTCTCTCATATGTTTCTTACAACTTCATGGCACCGACATCAGCACGAGAGAAAGAAAAGACCTGTAAGTGGGCTAGCTCCTTTCCAAGTTCAGAAGTGTATTCATAAGTTCTATTTTAAATACTCCTACGTTATACAGAACATTATACCTTGTTACGTATAATGCTAATGTTTACGAAGGTAATCATTATAGAACTTAAATGAAATACGTAAGCCACCAATTTGAACGTTTGGCGTTTAACCCTCTTTGCCTATGGCACTCCATTTACGTATGTATCTTAATTTCTGCTTCCTTATCACTCTGTAGAATATTGTGCTTTGTTTTCTGGAAGCTCAATATGTAAATATAACACATTCTCAAAATAGAGAATTAAAGCAAAGTTAATTCACATTAAAATATTTTTCACACACATTATTCCAGTCATCCTATTAACAGCCTAGTGAGGGAGGATGTTTTCATTTCCATTTTGCATGGAAAGAAAGTGACACATAAAAGTTTCAGAGACTTACTTCAAATTACAGTTTGTAGGTGGTAGTGGACCTAGGGGCAAATGCCAACCTTGTATCCCAAGACCTAGCATTATTTTCCCACTGCAGTGTGGCTCCCTGCTAACTTAAAATTAATGCACTTGGATATCAACCTTGAGTAAATCAAATAATGTAGTTCTTAAATCTTCCCTCCAAAAAGTGTTTATAGTTGAGACTCATCAATGAGTAACATACAGATAATGTATTCCCTGTATTCTACCTGTGTCTTTCTCTTATTGGTAGTCAATTGGAAGGCAAAAGAGTAAAATTAACGATGATGGGAATCACATTCAGTTAGCCTGAAATAGTAAACAGCTGCTGGGTTCAAATCCTCTTATTATGAGATTGTGAGACTCACAAAATGACAATACACATGGCACAGTTCTGAACAGTGAAAGAAGTTGAATCCGAATTTAAAAGCTTGATACATAGAAAGTGTGGGTCCTAGGAGACACAAGAGAATTTCCCTTTTAAGGAAATGGGATATATATAGGGTACAAACCTCTATTCTTGTAAAAAAAAAAAAAAAAAAAGAAAAAGAAAAAAGAAAGGAAAGAAAAAAGTGAATTCCAAGGTTGAGTAACTTCTTTCTTATATCGGCCTAGTGCTCAACTGTGCAAGAAGCACTATTTAGTCTAGAACAACGCTAATTATCTTCTCTGCAGCCATGCTGGAGAAGTGTGGGAAATAAGTCACATAACTCACTCCCCCCTACACATACCAACAAGTAACCAAACAAAATCAACCTGCATTAAAAATATTTTGAGAAAGTTGTAGTATTTTGACTATATTCAAGATGAGTCAAAATTTGTAAGTGCACTCAACAATGAACTTAAATATTTCCTATATTTTCTACCTAATTAATATGAAGAAATCATGGGACAAATGTATGAGTATCTAAGATGCTTAGCAAATTTAGTTATCCTTTCTCAACAATAAGGGATCATTATATAACTTTCACACACTCTAATATATTTTAGGTCATTCAAAGGATATTTTTGGTTAAAGTCCTATTGCATTTTTACTCCCCTCCCTTCATATAACTCCCATTCTCTTCAAACCTCCAACCCAGTTCCTGTATCAAGAGATAACTCCATCTGTCACTTTACTGAGAGAATAGTCTCTGCCCTTTCCATCTCAGCTACTCTCCTTCTCAACACCTCGCTGTATTTTGGCCTTTCTTTCTCTTCAGTTTTCAGTGGTTCTCTACCCTGGGTGCACAGTAAAATCACCTGGAGAGCTTTTCTGTGTACCGACTCTAGACTGATTGAGTTAAGAATCTGGACTGAGAACCACTGACCTAATCTTTTCTACTGAGAAGAAACTTCTCTATTAAAACCAGGTCTCCACCTGTGGTGCCTTCTCAAGAGTACTGCTCCCTGAACCACCTCTCTTTCTCGTCTTCATCATTCTTCTTTTCCAGTGGTTCACTTTCCTGATCCTGCTAAGCAGTTCTGTTCTTTATGTCTCCCCAGATTACTCCAAGAGTCTTTGTAGGTAGTGTGAATTCCTGAGTCCCCATCCCCCTCCACAGAATGTAGGGATAGCTGCAGACGCTCCAGTCAGCTTTCTAATACAGTTGAAATAGCTTCAGAAAGTCATACTTCCAAAAGACCAAGAATCTAGAAGAGATTTTAGCTAGAAATAAACATTAATCATGCCCTAAGATAGAAAGGAAGGGATGATCTCACTAACGATAATGTCTTACAATTGCAGCGCTTTTCTTCTCAAGATCAAATGCTTGTTATTTCCTACTAAATATATGATATGAAGTTCACGCTGAGAGCTTACTTTCAATGGGCTTTTTGTTTTCCTCTTAGCTAGTGGGTAAAATCCTTATTTATTCAGAATTGTCAATGCAGTTGACAACATGTACACTTATGGCGGGTCTTATTACTGCATCTAGAACAGAGTAGAAAAGCCGTGTCATTAAAAATGGAAAAGAGTGGTTTGAGAGCAATTATCTTCTTGTCTGTCACAATAAGTGCCTTTTCAGGAAATGTGGTTTCCAATTGTTGGTTTTCTGCCATTCTGAGTTCTAAGGAAAATTATCCATGGCCCATTAAAAAACTGCTTTATAGCACTGAGATAAAATTTTACATGGATTAAAATGATTTTGAGTATTTTAATAATAATTCATACAAAATAAATTTGAGTATGTATTTTTGAGCATTTTGAAGTCTTTTAGGTACAGTCAGCAAATTAATAGCAGTATAATAAATTACACAATAGACATCTGCATGGCCTTTTTCAAAAGTGCTTAAGACTTGATTTATGGCTTTTACGTAAGCATCATCATGAAAAATTGATTTATTCTGTAGCAGAACTCAGTAAGCATTTTTCTTATTTCAAAAAGCAATTTTATTTTAAAGACAGAACCACTTACTTTTGGAATACTTGTTTCTTCAGTAAAGATTTCTGAAATTTCCATGTATTAGTCTTCTCTCCCCAAACCTAATCATCCCTACCTCATTCCAGATGTCCTACTTGTGTTTGTCAAAAATGTATTTGAAAACTAATTGTCACATCACGTGGGTATCAAATTAAATAAATGATTTCTCTCTGGCTAGTTGTCTTTTGGAACATGAGGGGCAAAGGAAGCCTGGATTTGCCAAGGAGCTTGGGGTTGGGGGGTAACTGGCTTCCACTCTCCATTGCTGTGTCTATATTTCTTTGTTGAAAATAAATCAAATTATCGTTGATTTCACTAAATAAGCAGCAAGATTAATGGTTAATATTCAATGTATAATCACTCATTCAAAGTAAAAAGCTAAAGGTTAGCTGTGGTAACCTGTTTACATTGACTGAACTGAAGGAAGCCATATTTGTGTTACTGGAAAGAATCTTAGGTAGAATCCAGGGGTGAAGGGAAAAAATATATATAGATAGATATAAAATATGTTTATATTTTTTATTTATTTTATTTTATATATATTTTAACATTTCAAATCATTTGAACGCCACTAATTCAGAATGTACCATAATTTGAATTGGAATTGCCCAAAGATTACCTGGTTTATCTTTATTTTTATTTTTTTTAAAGAAATGTTGGGGGTAGGAGTTTATTAATTTCTTTATTTTTGTTGTGTTGGGTCTTCGTTTCTGTGCGAGGGCTTTCTCTAGTTGTGGCAAGGGGTGTCACTCGTCATCGCTGTGCGTGGGCCTCTCACTATCGCCGCCTCTCTTGTTGTGGAGCACAGGCTCCAGACGCACAGGCTCAGTAGTTGTGGCTCATGGGCCTAGTTGCTCTGCGGCATGTGGGATCCTCCCGGACCAGGACTCGAGCCCGTGTCCCCTGCATTATCAGGCAGCTTCTCAACCACGGCGCCACCAGGGAAGCCCTACCTGCTTTATTTTCTAGGAAAAAAAATTAAGTCCGTTAGCCCCATAAACCAATTTCAGAGTTACTAAGAAATAGGAATGGGTTTTAGAAGGTGGACATGGCCATATTGTTTCTTCAATAAGCACCTCCAAGATAGGAGGTCAGTGAGTTCTATGCGTTTTATTAAAGCAGACGGAGTAGAGATTTGGGGAATTGTGATTGGAATTATTACACGAAAGATGAAAATGATTTTTCATAAAACTTTGCCCTTTAATGAATCTATATTAATATAGTTTTAATATTCTGAAGAATTTAGTGTAGGAATGGATGAACTGGAAATTTAGTACACAAATGAATGAACAAGAGCAGTCAATTAGTCAGATTTCTGAGCACCACCAGAAGCTGAGTTTGCCTCTGCCATGCTGCTCCAAAAAGTTCGGAAAATTCTCAACTTTCTGTCTGGTGCAAAAGCTCCTTTGGGCTGTAAAAAGTAGTGCTCTGATTCTGTTTATCCTGAAACTGTTGCTATTCATGATCTCATTATCCCCTCCTTAAACTTCTTGGCCAGGCTCTATTTCTAAAACATGCTGCATACGCAGTTATAACAATGACTCCCAAGGGTCTCTTTTATTATATCTCTCCCCCTTTGTCACCATGGTCTAATTTGAGTCAGAGGATAGGGGACTTCAGGAAGGATTTGTCCAATAGAAATGGAACTGATAGTATGCCTGTTATGTTTGACTATATTAAGACAAATTCTGCAGCCCTAGTGGAGATTGAGTTTGTGATAAATAGAAGAATAATCAGAAAATTGAAGCAACTGATAACTTTAGAAAAATTTAAAAGTTGTTCAAAAAATAAAATACAGTCACGGTACACCACAATCATGTTTATGAATGGTATTTCCATACCACTGAATACTGATGTAACCAAAAAGTATGACATAACTACATTGGGAGGATAGGGAAAGGAGAAGTGTGGGGTGTGTGTGTGTGTGTGTGTGTGTGTGTGTAGGGTGTTGTGTAAAAGAATAAACTGCCATATTCAGTAATAGGGAGCCAATATAAGTGTCCACAATTGAGAAATAGAGAAGTGCTTTGTGAACGTGTTCTTTAAAGTGAATCACAGGAGATTCACTTAAGAGAGTTTTAAGTGACTGCCTAAGGGGAGAAAATTTTAAATATACAAGTATATTTTAAACTATATATATATTTTTTGATTTTTAAAAATAAAATTTTTAAAATGTAAATGAGAAACCAGGAAGTGGAGACCATATATGTAGACATCTCCTGACAAGTGTTTCTGAAAAGGAGAACATAGAGATGGGGCAGATGCTAAAGACATCTGAAGAGTTGAGGGATGACCTTTTCTTTAAGGGGAAAGATTGGAGTGTGCATTTCTTTTTTTGTTGTTTGTTTTTGTTTTTGTTTTTGCGGTACGCGGGCCTCTCACTGTTGTGGCCTCTCCCGTTGCGGAGCACAGGCTCCGGACGCGCAGGCTCAGCGGCCATGGCTCATGGGCCCAGCTGCTCCGCGGCATGTGGGATCTTCCCGGACCGGGGCACAAACCCGTGTCCCCTGCATCGGCAGGCGGACTCTCAGCCACTGCGCCACCAGGGAAGCCCTAGAGTGTGCATTTCTTGTTGATAGGATTGAAGAGTAGGAATGGAGAGATTGATAACACGGGAGAAACAAAGCAAGATCAAAGAAGTATAACTCAGACCTACAGCCAAAATGAAGACATTTGCCTATGAAAAGATAAGGGGTGTTTCCTCCATTCTAAGACAGAGGTTGGGGATGTGGCCAAGGGTTGGGAGATATTTGAGAAAAAAAGGATACTTAAAGCAGAAAAGTGAATTTAGGAAGGAAATGTAGTAGGGTTACCAGGCAATACTGAGACTTTATTTGACATTTGCAGTCATAAATTTAAAGTGAAACCAAATAGCTGTATGATATTCCTCAGCAACATAAATCAGCTAATGTGCAGGCAGAGAGAGGGTGGAAAGTTAGAGCAATTAGATTTGGGATTTTGACGGGGGATTACAACAGCAGCACAGAGAAGCAAGAGAGTGACAGTTTTTACATGAGTGTGACAATGGTGATGGGCCAGGGAATCCAGGCTGGGCAAAGGAGGAAGTGAAAACAAAAGATGGCTGAGGAATAGTGGTAGGGTTAGTAAATTCGAGGGTCAGTAAGGATGAGAAGTTGGAGTCATGGACTGTCATCATTTCCAGTAAGTGAGCTGGAAGGTTATGAGGGGCGGTAGAGAACTACGAGGTGACAGAGCTCCCAGAGATGAGCAGGTCCTGGATATGATGTTGGGAGTAGGTGACTAAGGTGGCTGCAAGAAGAGGCCATTGGAGGAGAGGTCAAGGAACTGAAAAGTCAGGATCCTGGATGCTGAAGTGTCCAAGAATGATCACTGTGAGCCACCCAAGAATGAGATAAGCAACATGAAAGCAGTGAGGTCCAAGGGTGGTGGGACTGGTTGGTACGAGTCTCAGAGGGGCATGACATTGTGAGAACAAGAATGATAACTGGTTGAAAGGAGTAGCAAGGAGAATAGGAGGGTACCTACCCCAGCTCTAAGCCCTGAGGTTCAGGGGATACTGGAGAAAAGACATCATTCACTGGACAGAGATGCAGAGGAAGGAGTCGTCCGAGTATCAGTTAACATACAGAGGTGTAGGGAGCATTCAGAGTAGTTAAGGAGGTAAGTTAGGAAGTTAAGGATGTGTGCTGGATTTTTTGTTTTCTTCGGTACGCGGGCCTCTCACTGCTGTGGCCTCTCCCGTTGCGGAGCACAGGCTCCGGACACGCAGGCTCAGCGGCCATGTGGGATCTTCCAGGACCGGGACACGAACCCGTGTCCCCTGCATTGGCAGGCGGACTCTCAACCACTGCACCACCAGGGAAGCCCTGTGCTGGATTATTGATTGAGAGCACGAGCAGTCACAATGGGAAGGCTTAGCCAGAAAAAGAAGAGTGAAGTTTGGGGTCATGTGACCGGATGTGTGTGAATGGGAATGAGAGTTATCAGATTTCACAGGAAGCTTGAACTTTGGACAGGGGCGAAGGTAAACAGGGATGTGGGCCACAGTGAATCAGTTTGGAGAATTTCTTCTCAGCAAGTGGGCGCTCGGTTCTAACATGGTGACCCAAACTCTTACCTTGGTAGCACAGTAGTGACTGTCCCTCCCACAGCCTACGTTGTTACAGCAGTTCTGGGTGGCTGAATTCGCCACCTCCCATAATCGTCATTGTCATTGCTTTGGGGAAGCTTCCTTTAAAGAATGTAACGGTGTGATGCTATGTGGACATGAGAGGAAGAACCGAGAGCGGCAGTCGTGACTTTGTTACCACTTCCCCTGGTAACCTGGGCAAATCATGTAACTTCTGTGAGTCTCAGATTCCCTGTTAAAGAAGAAAATGAGTTTAGCCCCTCCTCAGGCTAAACTTTTGTGATTATAGCATGAAATACATTAAGATATGTGTGTAGCGCTTTATTTTTTTAAAATATTTATTTTTTTTATTTGGCTGCACTGGGTCTTAGTTGCGGCATGCGGGATCTTTAGTTGCGGCCTGTCGGATCTAGTTCCCTGACCAGGGATCGAACCTGGGCCCCCTACCTTGGGAGCGTGGAGTCTTAACCGCCGGACCGCCAGGGAAGTCCCTGTAGCACTTCAAAATTGAAGATTTGGGCCCATATCATCAAACAGAAATGCTCAAGGATATTAGACTTAGAAAGAAGCACCCTTGGTGGGCTACCATTTTTAACATATGTACTCTGCTGCCGTTTGTGACTGAGAGATTGACAGGATATATAAGAATATATATTCACATATATATGTATATGATACAGGTGTGTGTCATCACTGTAATTTTGTTTTTGTTTTTTTATATTCCTTTTCGTTTCTTCTTTCATTCATCTGAGGGTGGGTGTACCGATTTCCATGTCTGTAACACAGCCTTGGATGTGATGAAGGAAGCTTCTGTCTCACCAGCACGAGATTTATGCAATTACCGGCATTTCAGAAAAACAGCTTATAATTATGAGGTTAAAAAGAATCACTGCTTGGACTTCTTAACCTCCCATCCCCGCGTGTATATAGACATTTGGGCGCTCTGCACTGCTGTCACCAGAACACCATGGGAAGAAGGGGTAGAGGCCAGCTGTGGAGCCTTCTTCTGCAGCAGAGGTGAATTCCACCACGGTCCTCATTTACACATACAGCACACACACAGCCCACTATAAACGTCTCAGAGTGCGAGGCAGGCTCCCTGGTCACCTTTGCATCCAGTTGGTTATAAACTTAGACAAGTTACTTTGAAGTGTGTCATACACAGAGGAAGAGAAGTAGTAGATGGGAATGGTGAAGGTGACTTCATGCCTCTAGGAGTCTAAGCCAATCACCGCTTCCCTACCCCAATTAAAGGAAAACAAACCAGCCTCATACATGGAATCTAGAGCCCTCCTAATATTAAAAGTCACATGACTGATGGAAAGAAGATGAAGAGCAGTGTGGAATACCACGTTGGAAGCAGATGAACTAGCAGCTTGTTGTATTATCATGTCAAAGAGCACACTGTCCCACTGATAACTCTTGGGCAAAGTAGATTCAGGACATTTTCAATTGAACCTTTTTAAGTGGCATTGCAGTTCAGCTGCATCTGGTATATATTGTGGCCTGTTTGCTCTAGCTTTGCAACAGTGCGAAGTCCCCAACTTTGGCTGTGGTAGCATGTGGCTCTGGGTGGCATCTGTAAAGCAATGACACTTCTATGTTTTTACAGTAAACAGAAAATACTTGATAAAAACAATATTCAATATTGGAATGACTCCATTCATCTAACTAATTGGGCTAGACTGTCTTCATGAAATGAGTCCTGGAACAGAAAAAGCAACACGCAGAAATAGCTTCTGTTGTGTCCTGATTTTCTAAAACTTGTCTTCTCCTAGTGCAAGTGCTACTAAGTAAAGTCCTCACAAGTTCTAGACTTTTCCATAGGTGAATTCTCACAGGAGAATTCTCAATAACTATAGCAATACTGAAATTAATGGTAGATAGTACTAGAGGGTTTTGGGGTTTCTTGTTTCCTCTCTCTCCTTCTCTTCCTTACCTTTAGAATAAAACAGAAGTGTAATATTATAGAATTCGCCATGACTGGACAACCAGTAAGTAGAACTGGAATTCAGAGTAGGTCTATCACTGCCTAGATTTCACTTACAAAGTTTTTAAGTATAATTGTTGGTTATATTTTTTGATATTTCCTATTTTCTTAAATTGCCCTCTGTTTCCTGTCAGATTATTATGTTCTTTAAATGTCCTGACAGTATTCAAAACTCTGTCAGTGCATAATATATAGACAGTGACGACTCCCACTGTCTCTTTCGTCCTGGGAGGGTCATTCAATATCTAATAACGTCAGCTGGCAGCCATGTAACCTTACACCAGAATGGAATTTGTGGCTTGGCGTGAGTTTAATATGTTTGGTAAAAAGTGAATTAGGATAGTTTGTAGATTCAAAAGTTTAATTTGATTCAGTTTAATCAAACAATTGATTACTAAATGCATATTACGCATAAAGAACTTATAGGTGCAAGTGGATGCGAAGTATAGTGGTAGCCCCCCAAAAGGTACATCGATGTGCTAACCACCGGATCCTATAAAGATGACCTTATTTGGAAAAAGGATTGTGGCAAATGTGATTAAGTAAAGAATCTCAAGATGAGATCATCCTGGATTATTTGGGCGGGCCGTCAACCCAATGATATCTATCCTTATAAGAAACCCACAGCGGAGAAAGATACGGAGCAGAAGTCCGTGTGAAAGTGGAGGCAGAGACTGGAGTGATGCAGCCACAAGCCACGGAACACCTGGAGCCACCAGGAACTGGAAGGGGCAGAAGGATTCTCCCCTAGAGCTTTCCAACCGCGTGCAGCCCTGCCGACCCCCTGATTTCAGACTTCTGGTCTCTAGAACTGTGAGAGAATACATTTCTGTTGTTTTAAGGCACGAAGGTTGTGGTAATTTGTTAGGGCAGCCCTAGAAGGCTAATAAAACAACCAGAAATCAATCCCCAATGAAGAGTTTATAACATGTAATATATGATACCTGTGCAATGTTAAAGGCATTACAGTATAGGAGAGAAGGGAACTTATTTCAAATAAAGACAGCTGGAAAGGCCTTTTGAAAGAGGTGTGCCTCGATCAGGGGACAGGAAATTTCAGGACATAAGCAGAGCTAAGACAGAGGGGGATTCAGAAGATAAAATATCTGAGTAAACGTGGTACCGTAGTTGGGTCCTGAGAAAGGAAATGATGTAGTCCAAACTTCTAATGCCATGAGAATTTGTGTTCAGAAATGCAGAAAGCCTCAATTTGGTCAAACAGAGAGGTCCTTTGTTGCCTGGCTTAGATTATAGAGAAACCTACACGTCCCACCTTCTATCGAAATTAAATTGACTTTAAAACATAGATTTCTGAGGAAGCATGGTAAAAATAAAAATTAAATTCAGAGAGGAAAGAAATAATTTCAGGGATGTTCTGAAAGCTCTATAATGCCTTGGATGTGCACTTATTATAGTATTTTAACTTACACTAATTTCTTTTTACACCATTGCTTCATACCCTGTGGCCTGAGTAGGGAGATGCATGCTGTATTAGCTTCCTAGGCTGCTGTAACAAATTACCACAAACTGTGTAGCTTACAACAGTGGGATGTGTCGGCTCACAGCTCTAGAGGCAGAAGTCTGAAATCAAGGTGTCAGCAGGGCCACGCTGCCTCTGAAGGCTCTAGGAGAGAATCCGTCCATGTTTCTTCCAGCCGCAGGAGATCCCTGGCACTCCCTTGGAGTTCCTTGACTATTCGACACATCACTCCAATCTTTGCCTCGCTCTGCACATGGCCGCCTTTGTGCCTCTGAGTTCTCTCCTCTTCTTATAAAGGCCCAGCCTAATCCAGTATTACATCTTAACTAATTACACTTACAAAAGCCCCTATTTCCAAATAAGGTCACATCCTGAGGTTCTAAGTAGATGTAAATTTTGGGGGGAACATACTTCAACCCAGTACACATCCTATTTACGTTTTAAGCCATAGGGCCTAGTCCAGTGTTGAATGTAAAATTGGTAACCATTAATATTTTGCTGACAAAGGAAGTAGACCTGTAATGTCCATTAATTATGGGAAATTGCGAGAAAATAAAACATAGACTATAAAACAAGAGAAGAGAAGGGGAATTGGAAGGGAGAAGAGAAGCTTTCCAAGTGTTGCCTGGAAGTGTAAATCCAAAATCTGTACAGGGTCTATGAGGTCTCTTAAGATCTGACCCTGGCCTTCCTCCTCCGTGCTGGACCACCCTTCTTCCAGATTCTTCAGGTCCTGTACCCTTCACCCGAAACATCCCTCTCTCCACTCTCCACTCAACTAACTCCTTATCCTTAGCTCTTCAGCTTAAATGACGCTTCTTCAAAAAGGTGGCGTCTCCCCAGATCCTCTGTACGACTTGGTATCTTTCCTTTATTGGCAGCTCTCAGAGTTTGGAACAATATTTTTAATAATACAATCATTTGTTTAATGTCTCCGTCTCCATCAGACCAGGAGCTCCATGGAGACAAGAGCTTACCTAACACGCTCAAGGAAGTATCCCCAGCATCTCGGGTGTGTTTCAGGTCCTTCTATATGACAGCTCTTCAGATATGGTCAGACTATCACCATGACTACCCTAAGGCTTCTTCCACCTGAGTGGACCACCTATGTCCTTAAGTGAACATACCCTGTCCTTGAAGGCAACCTGATGCTCACCTCTGCCCTGTACCTGCTGAGCACAAAGGTGAAGCACAACAGAGTGATGTTCAAGGCCGTTAGCCACCACTGCCCTGGCAGGTGTGCAGGCTGTCTGTGCTGATTCCGTCACCAATGAGCTTTGGCATCACAGCCTACCTGGTGCCCTGCTGTGTGTTCTATACAAAAGGGTTGGCTGTGTGGGTCTCTCCCACCCTCTCTGGACCCCAGCATCACCCAGCTCTGTGGCTCCTGCCTCTCTTCGCTTCAGCTTGAAGCCAGCTCCCTGGCTCTGGTTCCGTGGCTCGTGGCCAGCTCTGGGGAAGATGGGATAGCAGGCAGGGTAGACCAGGGCTGCTACAGGAAGACCGTCAGACCAGGCTGTGAATCGTTTCACTGTGCTGATGACTTGCCTCTGAATCTGCCAAAGGGTAGCACTCAAAATAAAATAATGCTTTTGTTGTGCATGCGGCAGGCCTGGGAGTATTCGTGAGGGGCCTTGAACTTGCTCTGATGCTGCATAAGACCCCATTTTCAGACCTCTAACACTGCTTGTTCCTATTTAGATTACCGTTAACTAAAATCTCCAGATCGTCTCCCCACTGAGGCTAAATTACAATTCTCCTTGAACTCGTGAAACTATTTTTTTAATATCAGACTTGATTTTAAAAATTATTCCTACCACATTTCATGTGTGGAAGTCGATTCATCCTTGCATTTAGTGGAGATCACTGTACAGGATTTTTTTTTTAATTAAAATCTGGCTGGTCCATAACAGGAGGAAGCTCGCATCTCTTAAGCAGAAAAGCCCTTCCTCTGAGCAGATTCTGGAATCCGACTACCTAGAGCTCAATGCCACTTTCTCTACACTGGCTGTCTGACACTGAAACTTCTTCAACCTCTTCGACCTGTCTGTGCCTCAGTTTCTCAACTGTAAAATTAGAGACTACTAATATCTACCTCAAAGGGGTACCATGAGTTTTAAATGAGGTAACTCTTGTCAAGGGCTGAAGAGTCGTGGCTGGCGCATTCTTAGTGTTAAGTACATGTTAGCTATTATTCAAATCACCCACACAGGCATTTTCCTTAGCAAATCATTTTATCAGATGACTGCTAGCCTGGTCTCTGCCCAAATCATTAAGTGCTGAAGAAAACTTCCTGTTACGAAGATTCCTCTTCCCTCTTCCTTATCATGATCAAATTGTGACATGCTTTGAAAGTCTCACAAATACGCTACATCCTTTTGATAACAAGGTAGTGTTTGAGAAACTCCAGTACATCTGATGTTTTGGAGCAGGCTTTCCTAAATGTAATCACTGGTCCCAGAAGAAATAAGAGGCATCAGACTCAGCTCTAAGAGAGGAAAATCAGGAAATAGAGGTACAGCCCCCATTTTCCAAACTGTGATCCATGGACACATGATGTTAATGAGTTTTCTCTGATAATGGTTCTGTGAGGACATCTGTTGGGAAGATTAGATTAAGTAAAATGAAACAGGCTTATGTTAAGGCTCTGGACTCCTTGAAGTCCTTTTAGCCGTGTGGAGTCCATGAGGTCCCAGTGTCCCTCTGGACGGGGTGGTCTGTCCAGTAGACAGAGTGCGGCTGTGTTTGGATTCCTTGCTAGTCCGTAACTAGCCATGTATGTGAGGGTCGGTTATTGCACTTATCTGAGTCTCATTACCCTCAACTCTAAAATGGGGATAATACCTGCCTTGCAAGTTTATCAGACCGATGACAGATGACTTATGTTAAAATGCTGAGCGCAGTGTCGAGCTGTTAGTAGGCTCTCAATAAACAGTCGCTAAACTTAATACTATAACTTGGAATCAGGATTTAAAATAAACCTATGATTGGGTCTAACAAGTTTAGTTCTGTGGTTCTTTGTTTCAAATATTCTGTGGTCTTTATACATTTTCTTCTCTCCATGAATTTCTCTCCAAAACTTGGTTTTGGGTAAGTCCAATAAAAACTATTTTATTCTCAAATTAGGACACCTACAAGGGATGTATGCCTAATCATGTATTTAAATAGTAGACAGTACACATTCCACTAAAGCTTATTTCATGCTTCAGGTGCCAGCCAGGATCCAGAAATGATGTGTGTATGTAGAACACTCAAAGAAGGCAACTGGAGAGATTTTCCTAGAGAGGACTTTACAAAGTTGAGGGCAGGGTTAAAAGGGACCTGCAAAAGATGGGTAGTACCCTGGGCTAGCTCTTGGGCCTTGGAGGGCAAAGGCAGGCAAACCCCTGGGGGTTTTGCCAGGACTGGGAGAGAACTGTAGGTATGTCTCAAGGAGAAGCCTTTGGTAGAGAAGAAAAGGCTGAGTGGGGAGGACGTTGCATAATGAATGCTATGACCTCTCCCTTCCTTTGCCCTCTCTGTTTTTGCTGGGCTTCCCACTGGTCAATTCCAACTAGGAGCCGGACAGCAGAGGATCCTTGTTGTGTAGATGTAACCCTCAGAAGCCTGGCTCCTGGTCACTGAGGAGGGTACGGAAGGTTCCAGAGTGAATCTGGTGGAGCAAATGCAGAACACTGACTCCAAAGAGCGTCCCATGAAAAAACTCCAGTTAGTACCTACTTTGCAAGAACAATTGGTAATTTTGGTTAATGCCTAAAGAGAGAATCATTTTGTCATCTGGAGCTTTATCAATCGCTAACTATAATATTATAATAATAAGTGGCAAGATCCTACCTGATATATTCATAAAGTTAGGTAAAATAACAGAGAAATGCAATTACAGCATATGCTGGCTTAGCTCTCAGGCATTTTATGTTCAAGCAAGCTGTCCTTAACCCCACGAATAAATGATGCTCATAAAGCACCTTGGAGGGGAAGTGGGGGATGAGAGAAAGCAGTAATTATGGCATTTTCACTGTACTTTTTCCATTCAGTTTGATTTAGCGTGTATTCATTCTTCTGCACGTGGATATTCAGTTTTCCCAATGCCATTTATTGGAGAGACTATCCTTTCCCCACTGAGTATACCTTTACTCTTGTCAAATATTAGTTGATCATACATACAAGGGTTTATTGCTGGACTCTTTATTTTGTTCCATTGGTCTGTGTGTCTGTATTTATGCCAGTACCATACTGTTTTGGTTACTATAGCTGTGTAGTATAGTTTAAAATCAGGAAGTCTGTTGCCTCTAGCTTTGTGCTTCTTTCTTAGAATTGCTTTGGCTATTAGAGTCTTCAGTGGTTCTATACAAATTTTAGGATTGTTTTTTCTGTTTCTATGAAAAGTGGAAACAAAACTCCCTCATGCTTATGTCCACTAAAACCTTTACTCACCCAGATGGATAAATCACTAAGTTTATGATGCTATCTTATTCTAGTATATTTGACTTTTAGCAAGGTGGGAGGGAATAAGCATTTCCTTTTAATCTGGAGCATAACATAAATGTATCTATTGGCTAAAAGCAGAGTTGGGTACACAGAGTCCACTTTTATTACAGAATGCCTCTCTATACATTCGTGACAGTCCCACGGAAAGTTTTTAACACTCAGACTGTTTCCAGCATATTCCAAATTGCTCTGTAAATTATTTAATCCAACTACAGCGACATCTCCTGGCCAAGATGAGAGCTAACTGATAAACTTCTTCCGAGGTGATAGAAAATGACAAGATCTAAACAAAATAAAAGATTTTTACCAAATGTTTTGCTTTAAAGCCATCAGCAGTTTATATGTTCATATTCTCATTACCCCCATGTTCAGCACCATGAATAACAAACTTGGAAAGCTCAGAACTAATAATATCTCCCTTGACTAAAGATGGGTAAATAAAGCAAGAAAAAGTGCTTTAAAATTGGCAAGCCCTTGTGGGAAATATTGCCAGGGCCCTATAAATGCATAGTGAGGATTTTTGCTCACAGATTCCAGGGCCTTCCCTTATCTTTTGGTGTGAGTAGGGTGACTGGCTTTGTGAATACTCTTTTTTTTTTTTTTTTCCTTAACAATTTTGGGATACAAGGCTAACCAGTGATCACACAATTGTGTGCTGATTTTAGGCTCCTTTATTCCTGCTTTGCAACAAAAAAGCTATTGTTTGCAACCTAATAATATTGTAAGAGGAGGGGGGGGGAGAGAAACAAAGGTCCTTCCTCTAGATAGAAATTTGGCTTCAATACAGGCCGGAGAGAGCAAGCAGGGTGCATTTCCTGTGGGAAATACTTTCCAACTTTTTTTTAGCTTCGTTTCTTAGTATGATGCCTTAGCATGAATTGCTCTTGAAACTTTAAAAGACATTTTAAGACTGAAGCTGGTGGCTAACAGCTTTGCCAGAGGAAGCCTTACATTTGATTCTGTGGCTCTTCATCTCTTGTTATACCCCATGCCCAATCTGGTTTGTGTTTGTGTGTTTTGTTTTTCTACAGCCTTCTCTTCCTCCAGGGATCCATCCATCTCCAGTTCAGGGACTGGAGAATCCGTGGCTCTGACAAGAGTGGATAAAAAAACCTCTGAGAAATGATGGGAGTGGGGACTGTGGGTGAAGAGGTAGTAACACAGAATTAGAAAGCCTTTCTTCTTATATGATAATTTGACTAACATTTTTCTAAATATGTCACTGTTTGCAGTTCAGAGGGATATAGTCAAAAGATGGTTAAGTTTTTCATACCAGGGTTTTAAATGTGTATCGATTTTGGAAGCCTAAGGTAATTATCAAGATTTGATGCAGTTTGCAAGCCTTAAACTGTATAGAATTCTAATGAAGATGTGCCTAAGGGCCAGACATTAACATTATCATCGCAGTACCTTTTCTGTGGTGGAAACTTTAAAATCCATGCCCTTTTAAGTGTTGCTAATTTGAACAAAACGTACTTTCCTTGAGGACTCAGTCACAAAAATTATCTGCAAACAAATGGTGTGTTTGATCAATAAAATCAGCTCAAGTTTTTGCTCCATGAGTTTTTTCAAGAGATGAATATGGATAACTCCATTGTTCTTTATTTTGGAGGCTAAGTGGAGAGGATGGGTGAATATAATATTTTTATTTTAAGTTAGAAGGAAGTAAGCACACATCTTAATGTTTTTACCTATGCAGAGATCCAAGTAAGCGTGAGCATCTCATTGATTTCAAAGGCACACTCATCAAATTACTACCGTAAGTGTAACAGAGGAGAAGAAAAGAGAGGCACATTTTAAAACTAGAATAACAGCAGGCCCCAAACTATCAAATTTCTTACTCTCAAAAGCTTTTGTCATAATTTATAATCTAATTTTCTAGTTTATGACATTACAGGTATTTTTCCTGTTCAGTGGGCAGATTTTCTTACTAAAGTGATATCCCATTTGAAGCCAAGCCATTGTATGGATCCATTGTATCCATTGTAATGTTTCAGTGCCATTAATTCTCCATCCAGAAGATTGCCCAAAGAATAAGTCAACTCATGAATAAATCTTGAGATGTAATAGGATTCTCAAAATCAACTCTGAAAATCTTTGAATGGTTTTCTGCCATAAAAACCAATAATGTCTCGTTAGATAAGGAAAGAGACATGGGAACTTTGCTATGAATCATGATGATGATAAGAGCACATTTTCCAATAGATAGCCAATGGGGAAGACCAGAGGGGAGGGGAGTCCTCTAACTGTAGGGGTCAGCAAACTATGGCCCACAGGCCAAATCCAGACTGCCAGCTCCTTTTGTAAATAAAGTTTTACTGGAACACAGCAATGCTTATTTGATTACCCATTGCCTACAGCTGCTTTTGTGCTATAAGGCAGAATTGAGTAGTTATAACAAAGACTGTTCAGCATGCAAAGTATAAAATGTTTAATATCTGTTTCTTTACAGAAAAAAAGTTGCCAACCCCTGCTCTGCTAGCTTGTCTATTTAGAATCTGCACTGATTACTGACCCAAACTTTCAAATCGAAACAGAGTCCTAAATAATGACATAATGACACAGGTAATTGCATGAGAAAAAAAGCATCAAAGCAGTTGGATTTTATACCCTGCTGTGACATCCACTTCTTATATGATTTGCAGATGAGGGAAGCATCCAGAGCTTTTAGCAACTCAGCAGTAAATATTTTTTTCTCCAACTGGCACGATCCAGACTTCACTAGGATTCACTGTGCCAGGCCAGTGAGGATTATGGAATTCCCTCAGCTGCCTGAGGTGCTATCATGTTGCCCAAGTCAATGCCAAAATTAGGCACAGACAAGGTGGCCGAGAAAGGATTTGAGAATGTGCATAATAAGATCAGGAACTCCTCAGTGGGAGACTCAGAGTTACTGCAGAATGCTTGTTTTACCCTTACCACCTTTTTTTTTCATGCATATAAGGGATAGTTGAAGAAAGAGCACAACTATCCTAATTAGCATGAAACAGTACACATTTGGGGCTGATTTTTAAAGATTCAGTTATTTGAGGAATCTACACTACAAAGTGGATTTCAAAAAGAGATACAACACAGCTAAGAGATCATCTTGGCTATTCTCATGAGTGTAGCTTTGAAAGGGATTCAGTTAAGCCCTGTAAATTAATCTCCCTGTATGTTTTGTTCTACAAAGGTAGCACAAAATATACAAGACTAGGATGACCAATATAAAAGGCCATCTAGTCCCAAACACTCTTAAGAGTGGAAGTGGCATTAATAATGATTAAGCTGGTCAACAGGTATAATGCAGGACTATCCCATTTGAACCTGATGTGTGGTCTCCCATATAAACATAATCATGGTGGCGCCTGTTACTGCCAATGGTTTCAAAGTGCTTGGCTTCAGGGCTGAGCTGGAACTTGCAGTGCCTGTGTGAGAATTACAAGAAGTCACTGCTTTCTGTGGCCCGCTAGAGATATGCTCCCCTTCCTCTGGATAGGTGCAGCCCTCCTCCATAGGGCATAACTAGTTGAGGGGCAGATTAAATCTCAGACCCCCCTGGCCAAATATCTGACAGGGCACAACCATATGTGACTGTCCTGCTCAACACCGGAGTGGTAATGGTAGTAAAACTAGGTTCATGGGGATGAATCTTGTTCAATACTTGCAGCATTTCAGCCTTGATCTAAAATCAGTACTACCTGAACTGTTACATTTTGGATAGACAGAAAAGATTAAATTGTATTAAAACAAATTAAGACAGATCTTAATGACAGCTTACAATTTAGACAAGAAATGTGTGATGTCTGTGTTTTTAAAAATGTAACTTTAAGCTCCTGAAAGAAATTATATATTCTGAAACTTGGAGTCATCTATATCACAGGAAATACTGGCTTTTAGGTTTGCCCAGACCTTTTGGGGCAAAGTACTTTGGATTTTTTCCACTTAATTTTCCAGTTAATTTCTATGGTTCCTCCCCATTTCTCTATTAATACACCCCAGATGACAGAAAAGAGGTAGCAAAGAAAAATGGGAGCTTTGAGATAGAGGAATAAAACAAGATGGACTTCTCATTAAGAGCGTCGGTGCCATTTCATCTAATTCTTCTGACCACAGACCGGTTGGTCTGCTATTGTCTCCGTGTTCCTGACAGAACCTAAGCTTTTTATTTGGAAAGACTGATGACCAAACAAGTCTGCCTTGAAGCACATAGATACCCACAGGCTTGCCAAGACCCTTCACACTCAGCTGAGTGAAGACTCTCTCTCCTTTGCTCAAGGCTGATGGAGCAGCAAATAAAACCCACTTTGGCCCTTTATGTTTTTCTTTTCTGCCAGTTCCCCTTTTTCTTTGGGTTAACTTAATTTCTTCCATTTGTGAACCTGATAGTTTCCCCACATTGTTTTGAGCTTCCTTTAGCACTGATAAATTAACTTTTTTGTAATGATCATTTTGTGAAAAAAGGGAGAATAAGAATGAATATTTGCAGATGTAAAAGAAGTCTTTAGGATTCACTAAAACTAGTAACGGTGGTAACATTAGGAAGAGTTTGCTGAACAGACTGCAGATGGCGTTAGAAGAAGACTTTGTGTATCTTGGATTTTTTTCACTTATGGACTATGCGAATTTATTACCCATCTTTACAAGCTAAGTTAAAATATTTTTTTAAAATCAAAACAAAAACAAAAGATAGCAGCAACTTGAACAAATCCTTCATCAGCACTCTCCCACAGGAGAATTATGAAGGTCTAGCAGACGTTCACTCTTCTGAGAGCGTGTGGTTGACACAGTTATGTCAGAGCTCTACATAAATTTGTATCTGTAACTTTGCCTGGTCCATCTTGGGGGAGATGAAATTTCCTGTCTGCAAGTGAGGATTCTGATCTGGATTGAAAATTAAGTGTAATAATGTACCCGCTTTTGGGATACAATATGGTGCCTTGAGGCAGTCCCTTTGCCAGAGTTTATTGAGGTAATCATACATTTTCCTACTTACTGACAATCGAGTGTAGTTGGGACTCACTCATAAGACAAGCAGTGACCCGAGCTGAGCCCTGGCCGGGCAGCTCTACCTTCACTGTGCCCGGTAGAGCCAGTGTAATTGAGGAGATGGCCATTTACATACACCGCGTCAGTGCACTGTCATGGGTGAAATGTACAGAACAGGAGACGACTAACGGTAGAGTTATATGTGAGGACAGGAGAAGGAGAGACTATCCTCGCCTAAGACAGATCAAGGAAGGGCTGTGCCAGGCTCATTCCCTTTGGAAGTGCAGTAAAAGGTCTTTTAGGCGCCTCCCCATACCCTCTTGGGGAAAAAAATAGGTCACAGTGTTGTGTCTCAAAGGCTGAGGGAAAATGTTCAATGCACAGATTAACATCATATCCTTAGAATGCCTATTGCATTCTCCCTGCAAAACACACTGTCTAGGAGTTCCATTGGTACGTCATGAGGAAGTTGACCAACTCTAACCAGGGCAGAGTGTCTCTTTCCAAATATCACTCCCAGCATTTGAAATCAAGTAGTGTCAAAAAAATGGTGCTTTCATTTTGACAAGAAAAGATAAGTCATGTCCTTTCTAGAACAGCATAAAGAATTTTCTTCACTGTAGATTTTTATCAACAGGTAAAGGATCCCCCACTGGGGTATATAGTGAAGAGAGCAAGCCAGGGTTTTGAAATATTCTTCCCTGGCATTAGAAATATTCATTGGGGGGCTTCCCTGGTGGCGCAGTGGTTGGGAGTCCGCCTGCCGATGCAGGGGACGCGGGTTCGTGCCCCGGTCCAGGAGGATCCCGTGTGCCACGGAGCGGCTGGGCCCGGGAGCCATGGCCCCTGGGCCTGCGCGTCTGGAGCCTGTGCTCCGCAACGGGAGAGGCCACAACAGTGAGAGGCCCGCGTACAGCAAAAAAAAAAAAAAGAAAAGAAAAAAAATATTCATTGAGAGACGGGCGTGCAGAAGATTCGAAGCCAAAATGGTGAACATAATAACTTCATTCCATACTTGTGCAGGAATCTAGTCTGCCAGCTGATTACTAATACAGTTGATGCATTTGAAGCATTTGTTGAACTTTTTGAGAGAGGTATAGTTATCTTCATTCTATCCATGAAATTCAGAGATGTTAGGGACTTTAAGTTAAAAGGCTTAGTCTGATGGAGTATTCTTCACCTCAGCAGAAAAAAAGAGCAAAGATGACTGAAGGTCACACGCATGTGATTAAGTTCCCCCAATTCCCACCTTCTCCTCCCATTGTGCTCATCCACAGGTCCACTTGGATGTACTTCCAGAATCTACCTTGAATCTGAGTACTTCTCACCGTCTCCTCTATGGTAACCACTCCAAAAGGCCTTCATCTCACCCCTTCTTTGGATCTCACCTCCTTTATTCTGACCCCAAACAGTCCACTTTCAACCCAGTAGCCATAGTGATGTTTTAGAAGCATTAATGGCAAGATCACGTCGGTCTCTGCTTAAAACTGAATGCAATTAAGGTAAAATCCATGCTCCTCCACAAGGCAGGGGGATCTGTACGATCTCACCCACTTCTAAGTCCAGATCTATACTCTTAGGTCTGACTGTTACCCTCATTCACTGCCATCCAGTCATTCATCTCTCTCTCCCTTGGTCATGCTAAGCTTGGCCTCCCACACGTGACATTTTGCACTGGTTCTTGCTTTTTCTTGAATGCTTTTACTCCAGAGTTTTACTGGGCTCCCTCCTTGCAGTTTTGGCTTAAACAGCCCCTCAAAGTGTCTTAAATAGCCCCTCAAAGTGGCTTCCTCAGCCCTCCTAGATAAACCAGCACTGCTCTCAGCACTGCCAAGTCATCCTTCACCAAATTACTTTATGTTTTCTTATTAGCAATTACCTATGTCTGCAGTCATATTGTTAATCTGTTGGTGGATTTCATGTCTGTCTGTCACTCCTTGGGAGAAAGTGAGACCCTTGAAGACGCAAACATCATCTGGTTCTTACTGTATCCTCAGAGCTTTGACCTGTATTATAGCCAGAGTAGACCTTTGATGAATATCTGTGCACTGGCTGACTTCTAGCAGTTTTATACTCAGACTTAGGAAATTAGCCACTTAAAAATATTTGATCAACATTCTATCGTGAAATATACCACAAGTATAACCTTGATCTCCTAATATCTTAGATACTTATCTGTGTAACAATGGGTTTGAGTCAGATAAAACCAACTTTGGCATTTCCCGTCATCACTTTGTCCTGTTCTTGAATACAACACTATCTTGACCATGCATTAAAAAAAGAAGAAGGAGATGAAGGAGAAGGAGAAGTAGTAGGAGGAAAAGAGAAAAACTGTAGCAAATGCATGGTTGAAGGAAAGTGAGTCAATTTGCATGAATCCAAGCATAGATTATCTTGCCATAAATTTCATACTGAATTTGGGAATTGAAATTGCATATTATGCTCAATTAAATATTCTTTGCGTCTCATACTTCTCTCTCTCTTGCTCCCTCCCTCTTTTCCCTCCCCCTCTTTCGCCTTCTTTTTCTTTCTGTAATTCCATCAGTGTTTCAGAATTTGTCCCATTCCATGCAACCCCAAATGGGAAAATTCATTAGATGATCTCTACCTCTCTCCAAAAGCTTTCTTATTTTCTTTAGAAATAAATAAGGAGGATGAATTTTAATAGCATCTCTTTCACCTGCTGCTGCATCTCACCTTACTATCTGCATCCACGGACTCGTCCCTCGACCAGTGCAAAGACCCTGTGTGAAGGGGAAGTCAGTCACTCCAGCCTTTGCGCAGGGGGGAATCACACAAATGGGAGTCCCATGTTTAAGAGACAGGACTTGGACATTCCGTAGCAGCCCGCCAGAACATTCCCTACATATCTTTGTGTCACGCAAAAGAGAAACAATCAGACACTTCAGTGGAATGGTGATAGCTCTTCTTTCTGAAACAAGTATCACAAGATTCTTACCATCACTTGTAGTTATTTGTGACTGTTTCTTCTAACCCAAATATTAAAATAATTGATTTTACACTTCCATATTGTTTGTTAACACCAGAATATATTTTTGCAACTTATCTGTACTACAGCATTCTTATTCTACTTTTCTATATTTACAATAAAATTGTAAAAGTTGATTGTTGTATTAGTTTATTAGGCTGCCATAACAAAGTACCACAGACTGGGTGACTTAACCAACAAGAATATACTTTCTCACAGTTCTGGAGGCTGGAAGTCCAAGATCAAGATAACAACAGGGTTGATTTCTTCTGAGGCCTCTCTCCTTGGCTTAAAGATGACCACCTTCTCCTGTGCCTTCGCATAGCCTTTCCTGTGTGTGTGTCTGTGTCCTAATCTCCTCTCCCAATATGGACACCAGTCATATTACAGGGCCCACCCTAAGACCTCATTTTTACATAATTTTCTCTTTAAAGACTCTATCTCCAAATACAGTCACATTGTGAGGTATTGGGGGTTAGGACTTCAGTATATGAATCTGGGGGTGGGGTCACAACTATAGAGACACTAGCATAGAGAAGGATATTGTTCTGAATTCCTTAGCATGACTTAATAGCTATAAGGAGTGAGGAGGGATGATATCTCTTTTAGATCCTGAAATTTCACTCTTCCCAAATAGAAAGCTCTCTGAATTTGATAACTATAAATACTCCACACACTGAATTTATAGTAAACTATCATATTAAATATAGTAGAAGATTATATTAAGATACAACTTTTTAATTTTTATGGATTTTAGTTTTTTTATGGATTTAGCTTAAGATCTATCTACAGGCCAGGTCTTCACTGGGGATTCATATAATGACATCTAATTACAAAGGTCTTTGTGAAACTGTATCACCGTAGCCATTGAGAAGTTTTCTAAAGAGTCAATGCAGGGCCCCAAAGGCCCTATTTGACCCTTAAGGTTACTGACTATCAACCATAATCAATTCCAGGAGAGAAGAATCCATTGGGGGAAAATAATGGTTATTAAATCATAGGATTTTAAAAAGAAAGCTAAGTTCTTTATGATAACTTAAATATTTGATGGGATTTACTTAATCATTCAGCTTCTGAGATTGATTAAAAATAGATATCTTAGCTTTTATTAATTTATTTTAAATTGGACAGTTATTTGGGTATGAAATATGGACACGAATGACTCACTTTCCTTTTTCAGGCTGTGAATAAACAGGAAGAGAAAAGTGAAGATGGATTTTTGTCCTACAGCCTTTATGTTCATTTCTCAAGTTGCTTTAAAAAAATCTCAATCACAGAATCAAACTTTACAAGTGATGGAGTTCTTCGAGATCATCTGATCTAATCCTATAACCTAAAGGCTTAGTAGCTAGACCCAGGAAAGCCAAAAGGACTTAACTACAGATTGAATAATTTAACAGAAACATTTAAAGCTTAAAAATAAACTTGTTTAATTTGTCCCCATCATTCTCCAGTTTGCTTGTTTATAGGCTACATAAGTGAGTTGCTTTTATTCTCTAAAATAACATAAAGTCTGTCACTTTGGTGCTTTTGGTGGTGTTTCCTCAGCCAAAGCGGAAGAATTCACTTCCTGCTCACACTTCACGTGTTGATTTGTGGATGATTCATCTCAAAAGTACCTTCCCGTGTATCAGCTTCAACTAGCTTTGACAAATGTAAATACGAAAACCAAAATAAAATCTCTGGCATAGCCTGAAAAAATTAGAGTGAATAACTTAAAAAATAAATTATTGTTTAAAAACAGTGTGGAAACGAGGGAGTTAGCAACGGATGGGAAGGAGTTTTAAGATTTTGAGCGGAGAAGTGACATCAGGACAACACCACAGATTTCTCTTCCACACTGGGGCTCATTTGAGAGGGCAGATGTTTTGATAATTATCAGGTTGAGACATCAGGCATAAAACAGGGCTTTGCCCAGCACCCTGGAGACATGGCCACCCTATTCTTTCGGAAGATTAGCCCTGCCCAGATCTATGAGACAGACGGGATCAATCGTGGATTGGTAAGTATGTCTCACAAATACACCAGCTAAACAGAGTGGAGGCTTACCTGTGTCCAGAAACAGCTCTCTCCTGGGACAAGTGACAGAAGCAGCCTAAAGCAAGGGGACAGAGATTTACTATGTGACTTCCCCAGTCCAGCTGTCTGGACCAAAGCTGCCCAGTTGTCCAATGTGTCCTGTCCTGTGAGGCTGTTTCCATTTCTAAGTCTATGCTATGACATGATTGCATTTCTAAACAGTAAATATATATATATATATTTTTTCTCATTATATGTTATATATATTTTTATAAATATATAATATATAATAAATATATATTCTCATTATAATATATGTATGTATTATACTGAGAAACAAAAGTGAACATTCTGGCACATGGAGGTAGGTCACCCTGCCACCCTGCCTTTAGATGTCCTCCAAACACACACTTCAGCAGATGCGTGGTCCTGTGTGTGCTGGGAAGGAGAGGGCCGTAGAGGGGGAAGAACTGTGCCCCAGACACCCCGGAGAGCTGGCTAGGGGAAGGAAGTAGCCTCACTGTCTGGAGAGGAAAAAAGCGCTGCAGTCACCAGTGGGCACAATTCAGCACATTCTGATGCAACGTAGGTCGGAGTATTTCAGTGCAGTTTTCTGGCAATCCGGAATAGTCACCATTCCTGAGGAAGAGAGTTAAATTGCAAACTGGTTTTAATCAAATTTCCCCTCACGACAGGGACTTACTTTTGCCTCTAACCCCTGCTTTCCTCTTACATCTCTCAAGAAGGTGTCATAAATTGAGCTTCCAAATGCTCAAGATCCCTTCCAGAACTAACTCCCACTTGTGTCTTTGAATCACAGTATACACAGATGTCTAGCCGCGAGGCACCCCCCAAAAGCACTTCAGGGCGGTATCTTTGCCAGTGGTCGGAAGTAACCCCTGAGCCTGACTGGGCAAATCCACGGTACAGCGCACTCCACTCTGAATTCACAGCTCTCCAGAGCTGGAAATTGTCGGGCTCCTCGGCTGGGTGAAAGCGAAGACGAGGTATCTGCTGTGGGAGCTCTGACTATCTGCTAGGTCTCCCTGTGACCACAACCCAGGACTTGGCAGTTGAGAAAAGACAGCTGTTCCAGGTCTGTCAGCAGCAGAGGGCACATCTGTGCTGGAAATTACTCACACAGTCCCGAGGACCGGATAATTTATCATTTTCCTTTGCCCCAGATTAGCTGAAATACGTGTGTGGAAGTGATCTAGTCCCTCGCCTGCTTCCTGTGGAGTCCGCAGTGGGCATTTTTCTTTAGATTTTCTTCGTTGTCTTTCTCAGTGTCCTATCAAATTCTGAAGATACCCTCCAGGTCAAGTGTTCCGTTTACCAAGTCTTTATATGTAAGGGGAATAAAGGGAACTCCTGAATTTATTTAAAATGTATTTCCAGTTGTAAATCCTTCTGTATCCAGCCATGTACTTCTGATGGTCAGTGATAGTTTCCCCAGAGCCCCTTCCTGAAGCTCAGCCTGGACTTGCCCCTCCCCCATCTTCAATGGATGCTCTGGGCATGGCTGCACATCTCGCACAGGATAACCCTGGTATATGGTAGTCAGACCTTCAGTAACTATTAGAGTGAAAGATGGCAGGTTGGGCCCTGAGAATAATGATGGACATGACATAGCCTTGGGCCCTTCTCTTTCCCTAGTCGGACTCAACACATGAAGAAATAATAACAGCTTGATAAATTATGATATAAGAGAGATTTGTCCCAAGTGACCCAGTGGTGATCCCCTTTGTCTGAGTTTCCTTCGTAAGTGAAAGTTTGGATGCCCCACACAAGCAAGGACTTGGGTGCTCTTACACTCTGCTGTTGCCAGCACTTGCACAGCTCCTGACACACAGTAGGGACTCAAGGTGTGGAATTAATATACAGCACAATTTGTGAGTTTGTGCAGGGATATTTTGTTCTGCTAACCACTGCCTTTCAGAATTCACGTGGGTAACTTAGAGAGTCTGCCTCCGTTGACTATATTATTTCGCCCATCCTCGATCTCTGAAGACAGCTGGCTATCATTTTCACCCAATAAACCATCCAAACCCCAGCCATTTTCTTTCAGTGGAACTCGCAGAAGGAATTGCTCTACCTTAATATTAAACAGCCATCGTGGATGTAACTGTGCAGAAATATTTTCTTGCTAGTGGGCAACCCATGATCGTCACCATGTGAAGTTGCTATATTTAACGATAATGTGTATCAGTGTGTCCGTATCACAAACATCTGTGTAATTGCATATTCTGAAGCAGATGGTGTATGCATATTTCGGGGATGGTTTATGCAGATGGTTACTTGAATGTTGAACTTCAGAATTTCCTGTGGGAACTGCTCATCCTTCGGTGCTCTTGGACTACCACAATGGGTACCTTTTTTTTTTTTTTTCCACGGTACGCGGGCCTCTCACTGTTGTGGCCTCTCCCATTGCGGAGCACAGGCTCCGGACGCGCAGGCTCAGCGGCCACGGCTCACGGGCCCAGCCGCTCCGCGGCATGTGGGATCTTCCCGGACCGGGGCACGAACCTGTGTCCCCTGCATTGGCAGGCAGACTGTCAACCACTGCGCCAGCAGGGGAGCCCAATGGGTACCTTTTGACTCACTTTATCAGGCAATCATTGTGGTGGCTAAGAGCTTGATCTGGGTCAGAATCCTAATTGCTAACCCTTCCTTAAAATTCACTTCCCCCTGAGAAAAAAAAAAAAGAAGATGACCACTAATTGAATCGACTTCGTAGGGCTATTAGGTGGATGCAATTTGATAGGGTATGTAATAATTTTAGCACAGGGCCTAATACAGAGTGGACACTCAGTCATTATTAGCCATGTATATTAATATCTCTAGAATCTCAAAGAACTAATTATATTAAAATAATCATTTATGCCTATAAATGCTTGATACTCCTAGAAAGATCAAATGATTTAAAAGAAAAAATAGCTTTAAACTTTTTGATAGAAGAACAGAGCTAATACAACAAAAGAGGAGAGACGCTAGGATTTTTCAACTAATCAGTAAACAGAGCTGAGGCATGAAGCTGAAATGGAAGGGCAAAACATGAAAACAGATGACTTGAAAGGCGTTTCTTTTGCATAACTGAAGACATGTTGACATGCCCATTTGAAACACAGTATCTGAACGTTACAGTCTTTTAACAGCCAAAGCTGCAATTCTCCACTTTCCCCTAGTGTCATACATGACACACGTCATTTGAATGTACAGCATTGAATATGGATTCCCAGAATTTCTTTAGAAACACAAAATATTTTGTTGGATTGTTTAGCAAATAACACTCTAGTCTTTTTGGGGGTAATATATTTTTAAAAATTTAAATACATATCAGTAAAGAGCTCAGACAATAATGATCCATGGTTTTCATTTTATGCAAAAAATAATAGGGGAAATACTTTAAATTGAAATGTATTTCTTATTGCTTAATGTTTTCTAGATTTCTCTCACCACAAGAGATATTAAGAAGGTGAATAATCACGTACCTTATTTAATATTGAAAAGAGTAAAACATGGGACACAGATTTGACCATATTACTATGAATACCATGACTGCAAATTTTATTTGCATCATTATTTTATCTGCCTTAGATTTGTTCAGTGAAAGCTGTAATATTGTTAGTTATGGTTCAGTTGCCACTATTTTTCTTTTATATCACTTACATAAAAGAAATTTTGTTTCACTTAAAACTGAAATGAAATAATAAATGGTATTGATATTTAATACTTCTCTCTCTCCTCCCAACTCTAAAATCCAAGAAGCAGATCTATCTTGCTTTTTGTGTGTGTCTACTATTTAGCACAGTTCTTGGTACATAGTAGGCATTTAACAGATACCTCTTAAGTAAATGATCAAACAAGATGTAGATACGAAAATGCTACTCTTGCATTTTTACCCTTTCCATCTTTCCTAACAAAAGAAAACACAAAAATTGGTCCTTGGGCAAAATTAAAAGAAATTGTAGAAGTATCTCTAAATTTACAACTCAGGCAAATAAGAAACTATGATCCTCACAATTATTAACCACACTATTAGTAGTAGTTGCTCATATGGTGGGATGCAGAGGTCAGATAGGCCGTGGGCTTTGTGCTTTCCACTGTACACTAATTATAGAGATATTTTTGCTGTGAGATAGTGTTCTGCTCCAATAAATCTTTCTGTTGTGTGTATTAATTTGCTCTGGTTGCCATAAAAAGTACCATAAACTCGGGAGCTTAAATAACAGACATGTATTTTCTCACAGTTCTGGAGGCTGGAAGTCTAAGATCAAGGTGTCAGCAGAGCTAGTTTCCATTTGAGGCATCTCTCCTTGGCTTGCAAATGCCTCCTTCTCCTTGTATCTTCACAATGGTCTTGCCTCTTTGTGTGTCTGTGTCCTAATCTCATCTTCTTATAAGGACACTAGTCATATGGGATTAGAGGCCACACTAAGAATTCATTCTAACTCAATCACCTCTTTAAAGACCTTATCTCCTAACGCTGTCACATTCTGAGTTACTGTACTGTACTGAGGGTTAGGACTTCAACATATGGATTTGGGGGGAATGCAGTTCACACCATAACAATGTGGTCCTGAAAATCTTCCATGATCAGATTGGTTTGAGAAATGCTTTGGTGAGACCAGATTTAACAGATCCTTTTAATATGCTGCCGTGCTCTAGGAACCTCCAAGAGAAAACTACAGGATGCTAGTTTTGCCCAGGGAAAAAACAAGCCCTCCCTCACTCCAATAACATACACTGTCAACACTCCAGATCTTCCCTTGGAACACCCGCTTGGCAAATCACAGTGGTGGCCCGGCGCTGTGTTGGCAGCCCTGCCTCTGAGTGGTGCTGTTACCGAGGGCTGCTGATCTGTCTGACCCCAAGCAACCCCGTGATGAGTCCAGTCGCATGAGCAATTGTTTCCAACTCTGTACCGTCTCCACAACAGATTATGAATTTGACACGGGACTTTTCTTTATACATTTAATAATTCTTTCTTAAGTTATGACTTTGCGTTTTTGCATTCTACCAACTGGTACCAATTTTTCCACATACTTCCTCGCTCCAAGTGAAGGTACTGTTGACATCTTTCTCTATAGGCATTGGCATTCGATAACATTTTTGCAGCTAATTATCTGATTGTTTGAAAGGAATGAAGAAAAGAACAAATGCAGTGTAATGCCTCTTGGAGAGAAAGAAACATAAATTTACAACTTTGAATAGGGTTTCAATGCAGAATAGCTGTCCAGCCTCCATGGAGACAGAATTCTTTAAGGACTCATTATACAAGCAAACTTGCTAAGCTCTTTAGGACATTAGTGCCTTTGATAAGGATGTTAGCAACTTTCCCTGAACTATTGCATATTTATAGTGGGTCCTTAGCGGAGTAGGGGGCCTTGTGAATTAATCCCTATTTAATGAGAAATATTTGAAGGTGATGAGAGTCACATGCTGCAGATGGGAAAACTCTGCCTTGATAGATTATTTTTGGAATGTTAAAGTCTACTCAGTCAAGACACTTGACTATTTAGGGCAGGACAGTTTTGTGAGAGATTGAAATAAAATATAGAATTTATACTCAGTTATTTTCATCACCTATAAAATGGGCTGTGTTTGCTTTAAGGGTTTTAAATTTTCACACTTTCTTGCTTTCATCAGACCTCAGTATCCTGCACTAAATCAAATGGCTATATATTGAGTTTTGGCTGAAGGGTGTTTTTAGTAAGGTGACAGCCAATGGCTGCAATTGAGAAAACGTAATTTATTTTAGATTAATTTGTAATATATGTTTCATTTCAAACTGTATGGACAGAGCTATGAAAAGACGTTTGTATGTGAAAAGTGCTCTTGGATTCTCACCAATGTGATGCAAATTATCCACATCTACCTCAAGATTTAGACACATAATTAAAATGTTTTTAGGTACTTGGAAATGTTTGGACATTCAAAAAGAAATTATCATAATGAAAACTATTAGTATTATTTCTTTAGACTTGATCTTATCACTCTGATACAAAGTATTCAGGAATTAACTGGTAGAAATATATTGCCGAAATAACTTGCTTCCCTTTTAGCTCATCTACTACTCTGTTCTGTTCCTGGGTATGCAAATAAAAGGTGTTTAATTTCTTAGTTTTTTGTCTATAAATTGAAGAAAGCCGTGAGTGCGTGCTGGTAGGTGGGTTTGGTAAAATCCATCAGGATTTCTTTTCTTTCTGGAGATGGATGGCCCTTCTCATGTTGGCAGTGTTTTTCAGTTTTATGTACCTGTAAAGGTCATGCCTTTTCAAATTCACTGAACACACAATTAATTTGATACCCAAACCTGGATGTAAACATGACAATAAAGCATCATAATTTAGTAAGACTATTGGATGTGATATTAACGGGCCGTGAGTGAAGTTCTAACCCTTCCTGACCACATTTTCCTCATCTACAAAATGAGGAATTATCCAAGACCTTGCCTTAGTGCTGCCCTCATTTTCTTCCCTGTTTTGCACATCCACACCCAAATTTTAAAAACAAACATTCAGTTGTTCACACCATCGTGGCTCAGATGTTTGATATATTTTAGGTGCCACCTTTAAACTCAAAGTTGATTTAAAGATCTTGCGCTGCAGCTACTTAATTTTTTTTTTATTGTGAAGGCCACAAAGGTGATCATCTATTCAAAACTGGGTGTTATGAAATGTATTTATTTTGTTTTTTTCATACAAAATAATTGCATTGGCAGTTTTGTCCAAAAATAAAATGCAATTCCCTAACAAATCAACCTTTGTCAAAAACCAAAGTTTAAACCACAAAACTCCTCCTAATTTCTGTGTAGGTTGTTCTTGTTCCTTAAGTCCATGAGAGGCTTGTGGTTGAATGTGAGGTAATGGTAAGTTTGCTGGGCTTTGAGTCCAAAGACCTGGGATCAGGTCCCAGATTCTGCTGTAAGCATTGGGCAGGTCACTTACTCTGACTGCACCTCAGTTTTCTCACCTGTAAAATGGGAAGGACATCCCTTATAACAAGTCAAAAGGTGGTGGGAGGAAGTGCCTGAGGCTTTGCCAGTGACGAATACATCAGTCATAGGGAGCAGACAGGTTTGCTTTTTCTTGATAAATGAGGCTATTAGAGACTTCCTTTCCTGAGTGCATGATGTTTACCAACTTAAAAAAATTTTTTTTTTCATTTTTGTCTGGATCGCAATCCCTGGTCAGCTGGTAAAGTTGTAATAGATAAGGCAAGTTTAGGGTTAGCATATAAGACTGAGGATTAAATGGGTGAGAAAATTTAGAGACTGGCATTTCAAGACTGGATACCAGCAGATTCCACTTGGAAATAATGGCAAAAGAAGGCATGTTTCTCTGTGATCCAGCTTCAAGTGTTTGTGCTTCCTTTATAGAGATTCTGTACAACGTAGAACCAACTGGAACCCAGGAAACATAGAGAGGGTCTGTGTGACAGTAGCTGGTACTATGGCAGGCGTTCTGTCTTCTTCATCACCAATATATACACATAAATACAACGCTAACAGTATACATTATTATATATACATATATAATAATACACGTATACACATGCATACATATATACACATAAATACAATGCTAGTAGTATATATTATTATAGTAAATAGCATGTGTGTAGTATTTATGAAGAGATAAAAATCTGACAAAGCACTAGCTATACTAGGAGAGAGTCCCAGATCATGTTCAAATGAGAACCTAAATATCTGTAGACAGTAGATAGACTGTGACCTTTTCTTCCAGTTTTTCAAACCAGTGAAAAAGATCGTTTTAAATTTATTTTTTCATAGCTAGACGTTGATATAGAAAGGAAAACATTGTATTATTCCTTCTCATCTAATATATCTTCAGGAAAAGCTCATCTCTAAGCTATTCAGTAAATATTTATTAATTCGAATTTATTTATTAAGACTTTTGCGTACTAAGGTGGCTAAATTAACCCTTTCTTTTAGAAAATCATGAAGGAATAGGCTAAAAAGTAAATTTTACAAAACTTTAAGTTTTAAATGATACAGAAAAAATAGTGACCTAATTTATCATTTTTTAATGTTTTCATTATTCCTTAACTTTCTATGTCTAAATGTCAATTTAATACTGATCATTAAATAAGCATATTCGAAGAAATTATCACATAATAAAATTTGGTGAAACTTAAATCTTTATATTGAGGTGAATTTGAGTGCTCCATCATTTCTTGTAATTTATATCATTTAAAATCCCCGTGGGATAAATTATAAAAATGGAAACTGAGAACATACTGTCTATTCATTTACCCATGCATCTGAAGTTAGCGTTTTTCTTAACCAAATGCATAATGATCTCCAAGGTGAAGAGCAGTTAACCCAGTGGCCTCTTAAACATTCAATTCCATTAAGTTCACCTCTGAACAACTGAACAAGGGCCAAAGTCATTAGTGCATCTTCTCAAAGTGCTTATTACTCATGTGCCAATAAGTTTACTGATTTAGATAACTTCCTAAAGCCAATCAGAGAAAGCCAGTTAGCTACAGAAAGAAGATGATGATCTCCATAAAGAATTGGCAGACTTTGTCTGCAAAGGGCCAGGAGTAAATATTTTCAGCATTGCCGGCCATCCTAACTACTAGACTCTGCCTTGTAGCTTGAGAGCCGCCAAGAGACAACACGTAAAGAAATGGCGGGGGCTGGGTTTGGCCTGCAGACCTTAGTTTGTTCACAGGGGTCCTACATGATAGGAGAATAATTGTAATTTCTAATTGCGTTGTTGCAAGTAAAAGGTTTGTGGCTCCATGAAGTCCTGGGGCTGTATGAAAACTGAAAAAATGTAATCAGTCATCTGGATACCTTCAGCAAAGTCCAAACATCTGGATGTTTGGAAATCCAAAGTTTAAAAAACACCTATTATGTTATCATTATGACTATTACTAAGCTTTGTGTACTTCATTCCAAGAGTGATCTCAACATCTTTAAAGAGCTGGAAACAGAGTGAAATTGTACCTTTTTTCTTTTCACTTTGATATTTTAAAACAAACACCAATGGAGGGGAAAAAATGTTTCCAGTAAAAGACAGTGTATATTTTTTAATATCAGATACTCTCTTAAAACCATCATAATTAAAGCCACAATAGCACTGAGTTTGTTTGATATCAACCAGTTTGCAAATTAAAGATTCTTTGTTAGGAGACATAACCAACCCCAGGATAACACACACGGAACCACCCTCCACATCCTTCCCAACTTGATCCCTATCTGGGTTCTAATGCTGGAAAGAGAACCTTCCAAGAGGGTCGTTACTTCAGGAAAAGGGATGATGCGGGGTTATGCCCACCTGGGTTTTGTTGGAGCTGGTAATCTTAAATGATAGAATGAGGAAATATGTCCTATACAAAAGTCTTGTGATTGCTTCTCCTTTTCAAAATATTATTGGAAGGCAAAGCTGGGCCCCATATTGAATTCTAGAATGAAAATAGACCAGCTCTGTTTATTCAGAGTCTAGTAAAAATAAATATTGGGATTGTTGTGTATTCCTTGCAAATGCTAGATCACGAAGTCATTGTTGGTGTGTTTGTGGAATGAACTCCAGCCTACATCTGGGAGGCCCTTCACACTTCATGTTAGAAGAGCCTTTATTATTATTTTACAGTATAGCAAAGATGAGTGACTGCACAGGTCTCTTGCTGGTACCAGCACTGTACCTTACCTGGCTGCACTCACACTGAGCTGCCCAGGCACTGGTCCTGTCCTTGTGTGGACCCATCCACACCTCCTCTCAGGTACCCTCATTAGGAGAGACATCTTTCCACCCAGGGAAGCTCCTCCTGGCATCTGATTCTGGATCATACCCCTTCCTCTCTGCTCTTAGAGGACTCCATTGGTTATCTCTTGCCTTATCTTCCCTTCAGCTTATATTTTCCTGTTTTTTATTTAATCACAAAAAGTTAGCCAGACCTCTCTCATCTTATATCCTCCCTCTTTCTCTCTCATCCCTGTCCCTTCCTTCCTCCACTTTCCCTCCTGCAATTCAAGTGCTATATTTTGTCCTCCGTGCCTTCAGAGCCAAGTTCCACCTGAGAAACCTCTCCCAGATCTCAGACCTCCTGGTCTCCTGGACATTTGTGGGTTTCCTCTATAAGCATCCAATTTCAATTTGCCCAGTTCATTTTTTTTTTTTTTTTTTTTTTGGCTGCACTGCATGGCATGTGGGATCTTAGTTCCCCGACCAAGGACCGAACCCGTGCCCCCTTGCAGTAGAAGCATGGAGTCTTAACCTCTAGACCACTAGAGAAGTCCCCCATTTCATTTCCTATCAACTGAATTCTCTTTTCTCAGTCTTAGGCCTTTTTTTTTTGAAGACTTGACCACACCCTAGTATCTAGTGGTAGTTATGGATTTTTCCCCATCAGAAATGATGATTGGTCAGGAAGGGGCACCTGAGCCCACACGGGCCAGTGAAGAAAAAATGAATCCCAGGAGTTGCAATGGTCCAAAAAAAATCGGCTCCCTTCCCCTATGGTCTCAAACCTGGCTGCACCTCAATGTTTATCTAAAGAGACTTTAGAACATACTGATTCCTACACCACCACCACCCTCCTGCCTTGAAACCCCCAAGTAATTTGTCTGGAGTAGTAAGTGCTCTAATAGAAGTGAGCTACTGTCCTATTGGATGCCTTCTTCCTGATGGCAAGAGTACCTCTTATTCAACTTCCCTGTCCTATCCACTGAATAGGACATGACACATGGTATGTCCTCAGTAAATCGTTTCTAAATTAGATAGCTTTGTTGTGAATTAATTTCTAAAGAAATCGTTGGCAATTTCATTAATTAGAACCATAATTTTACTTATATTATCAACTAGATATGTCTTTACCTAAAAAAGTTTTTTAGATTATTAGCATCAGTCTTCATCTTGTGAAGATTTTTTTTTGCTAATGTCTTAGTTGTGTGTGAATCAATATCTCCTATAATTCCTGAGGGAGACCAATCTCAAAGTTCCTGTAAAATGACAGTTCTCAGGAAAGTGTTGTACAGGGAGGAGCCCATTCATCCTCCTGTCCAATGTACCGGGCTTGGAATTCCAACTCTGCCACTTACTGGCTGTGGGATGGTGAGCGATTTACTTAAGATCTCGGAACGTCATTTTACTTAGCCATGAAAATGAATAACTCAGCAATGGCGAATGTGTATGGGACACTTGCTAGGTGGGTCCCATTTTACCCTTTCTCTTAACTGACCCTCAGAGCCCTATGAGGAAAGTAATATCATCACATCATCATCACCACCACCATCCCTGTTTTACATATTTGGAAATGGAAGATTAAAGACTTTATACACTTTAAAGGATTAGAGAAATTCCAGAGCCCTCCCTTAATAACCACCAAAAAGTCAGGAGTGGCTTTTCTGAGATTTCAGGGGGGGTGAACTGAAAGTGCCTGAGAAAGTCGTCATGTTGCCCTCATAGCACCTGGGTGACCTCATCCCTAATTTCTCAGTTAAGAAGAATCTCAGCACCCCGATTAACTCGATCTTGGGGATGGACGTGAAGGCATAATAGTTTAGATGGAGCTCCCGTGTCTGCCTCAGTGAGAATCATCCTATGTGGGGTTTGAGGTGGGCCAGCCTGAACCCAAATGATGTCCCTCTGAAAGCCCGCCGGGGTGAGTGTGCAGACCCCAGCAACAAGGGTGATGGGACTGCTCTCCGATGAGCAAGGTTGGCTGTCCTTTCCTCTGGAGGAATTCCTGTCAATCCTGGTTTATGAAGCCTGGATATTTCTCCATCCCATATTTCAGTGGGGTTCATTTTTTAAATTATTGCACTCAGCAAAATCACCGTTTTCCCATTGATTCTACTTCCACGTAACGTTAACATTCCAGTTGATGATATTTTTTTCTTCTAATGGCTATCAAGATTTGTATAGTAATATTAAAAACACGTACATATTGCATACTGCATGTACCACATACTGTTCTAAACACTATAAGTGTATATTAACTCATTTATTTTTCATAATAACCCTATTTGCTCCCATTTTATAGATTAGGAAACTGAGGCACATGGACCGAGGGTTTTCAGATGTTAGTGTGCATCAAAAATCACCTAGAGGGCTTGTTAAAATAGGTTGCTGGACCCTACCCCCAGAGTTTCTGATTCAGGAGGGCTGGGGTGTGGTCTGAGAATTTGCATTTCTAGAAAGTTCCCAGGGCACACTGATGCTGATGCTGCCATTCCGGGGACCACGTGAGAGCCAGTGAGATGCGGGAACTTGCCCAGGACCACACAGCCAGTAAGTACTAGAGACTGGATTTGAACGCCGGCACTCAGGTCTCAGAAGCCTTTGCATTACCTTGCGTAATAACCGGACAGGACTCTCATGCCTTTGTAAGAAGAATGCCTGTTTCCATATAACCATTTTCCACTTTTCTGCGTAGAAATATGCACGTTTGTGTGGGTGTCTGCATACGTGTGGAGGAATATACACGTGTACATAATAACCAGACACTCTACTGAGTCCAATTCTGTATCAACAGAGAATAACCATTAGCAAATTCTTTAATCATTCTTATACTTACTTTAATAATTATAATCATTAGTTTGTTTTAATAACAGATCTCTGAGCTCATCACAGTCATTATGACCTGTTATTTGGAAATAATGAGCTTGTGTTTCAAAAGCATGTGTAATCTCATACTTATTTCCTAGAAGTAAATCAGACTCTATACAATTTGACATAATGACAAGTGTAATTAATGCATTCGAATTCTAGTTTCTTAGTCATCAACTCGAGCCTCTCACCAGATTCATAAATCTCTCAGGTCTGTGAATGAAGCGTGGGCAGCCGTGGCTTGGAGACTTCCCGAGCTCTTTGACTCAGTTGTGGGCAGCTCCACTTGTTTAGAAACTCTTCCCCACAGTTACCCCAACCCTGAGCACCTGTGAGCTCCATCTGTCCTAGACCTCTGGCGATACACTAGTCCTTTTTATGCTTCACATGAGACCGTCTCAAGTGTGCAAAGGCTCTACCCAAGGATTCTAGTCTTCAGACTATGCCTGCCCTCTCATCAGTGACGCCCCATACACCAAACTTGTCTTCCTGTCTCCTGCCCTGCCTGCCCTGGGCGTGCTCTAACCTGGCACTGTCCTCTCTCTCCTATATGGTGTCCCAAAGAGAATGAAATATTCCAGAAGATACCCAAGAAGAGAATCATAGCCCTTGATCTGGAAGTGGATGCTGAGATTAAATGTAAACCATTTTCATTGGCAGTTTCCCAAATACATTCTGAAAATCTTTGTTCCCACCTGGCTGTGGCTCATTTTCTGATTCCAGGCTCGGGACTTCCTGGCACTGGATGTGATGACAAGGTTTTTCTTTTGTTTGTTTTGGTTGTGATTGTGGCGCCCTCTGCTGGTCTTCATAGTCCTTAATGTTTGCATTTTCCAAGAAAAAGCTAAGTGCAGTTCAAAGGAGAACATAACATCTGTTGATTTAAAACAATGATAATTTTCTTCTTCATGGTAGACAAATACTGTAAGCCCCCTTTACCAGTGTTGCTTGGTCTAAATAACCCAGTTTCACCACTGGCTGATGTTGGAAACACAGGATATATATATTTTTTATATTAGATCTTTGGAATTGATCTAACGAAACAGTTTCAGGGGCTTCTAAGTACTTTTTGAAAGCTGTTATCTGGAATCATAAATTCTCAGAGCTCAAAGGCACTTTTAAAATTACCAACCAGTCTTTCTACAGATGCAAAACCGAGGTTCTGAGGAGTTAAAAGAGTTTCCAAAAGGCATAAGCAGTGTCAAAGCCATTCTGCACGTTTCAGATGTGAACCTAATTCATTGTGATATGTTTTTATTTTAGTAAATCAAATATATTAATTTTGGAACATCAGATACTATAAACTTTCTGGGTTTTTTATTTTAAGCCAAAATAAATAATAAACATTTAGTTAAAATTTTGTAGTAATTTAATTATTTTGGCATTTATTTAATAAAATCCATAAGCTATGAAGAGTCCCTTAAAAGTCCAATTTTCAACATTTATTTTCTTATGTTTTCTTGTTATGCTTGCTAATGCAGCTTCTGACAGAAGTAAATATATTAATAGAATTGCTGTAGCCATTCTCATTCGTATATGATTACTAGAAACCAAAGAAAGTTTGGAATTGGTCCATAAATGTTAATATTATCTGAATTGAATCCAGTAAAATCATCTTTATTTGGAAAAAAAATGACTTTATATGGAATATAAGTTCTCAATCCAATAAAACACCACATATGTTGCTGTAAAATACTGAATAGAGCTTACAACTCCTAACTAAAGTAACTTTGCAATTTACTTATTTAGGATTGTTTGAGGTTTTCACTGGCTTCGAGCCAAAAGAAGAAAAGATCACACATGCATTTGAAAGAAGTAGACCTGTCATATTTCTATCAGAAGTAGAAGTTATTCCAATTCCTATTGTAAAATAAAGCCCTGAGAATTTTATTTTAGATGTTTCCTAATTTCCAAATTTGTATGCATTCGGGTCAGTGGAAGACATTACCTTTTTTTTTTTTTTTTTTTCTGGATACTATCCCAGGTCTCTTGCAATTTTGCTAAATCTATTATTCAAAAAATTTGAAATGCAAATGGGTAAAAGTAATTCCATCAAACAACTTAAGTTATAGAAGCAGAATTCTTTAGAGCCAGAGGGGACTGGAGCCATTGTCAACCTCAGTTATCCCTTGAGAGATGAAGAAAAGGAAAAACTCAGCAGTTGGATGACTTGACCAAGTAAGAACCAAAGCCAAGAGCAAACTTAGGTTCCAGTGATTCCCAGACCGGTGCTCATTGCACTCTGCCTAAAGTACATCATCTAAGCCTCCTTATGGAGCTTCTAGTGAACTGAAAATCACAAGAAACATATTATGGAAACTTGAGGACGCGGTTGACATTTCTTCCCTGGTTAACGGGCCAGGTTGAAAGTAAGACTTCTCTCGAGAGCAAAATTAAATGTACTGAAGCCAATGCTTTGTGATATTTTGGGTATGACTGACCAACATCCGCATCAGTTCATTCTTTGGCAAAGTCTATTTCCCACTCCTTAGGTATAAACTAATATACTTGAAAATATTAGAGAAAAATCACATTTCAAAATATTTTAAAGACTCTTCATTTAATACTAAATGTCTAATGTTGACAAACTCTCAGAAAATGTAGATGAGCTTTTAAGACGTTAGTACTTTGAGAAAATAGTCATTAGAGGGTATAAAATTCAGGCTTTTAAGTACAGAGTAAGGAAAGCACCAACATTTTCTGTGATCTTTTTGTTCTGTCCATCATACACTAAGATCTAATATCATGCCTAGTCTGTTTCAGCAAAAGAAAAAAATAATATTAAAAAGCAGAGAGGGGGCTTCTCTGGTGGCGCAGTGGTTGAGAATCCTCCTGCCAGTGCAGGAGACACGGGTTCGAGGCCCGGTCTGGGAAGATCCCACATGCCGCGGAGCAGCTAGGCCCGTGAGCCACAACTACTGAGCCTGCGCTCTAGAGCCTGTGCTCCGCAACAAGAGAGGCCGTGATCGTGAGAGGCCCGCGCATGGCGATGAAGAGTGGCCCCCGCTTGCCGCAACTAGAGAAAGCCCTCGCACAGAAACGAAGACCCAACACAGCCAAAAATAAATTAATTAATTTTTTTAAAAAAAGCAGAGAGGCCTGAAATAAGAGAGTGTACCTGTGTTCCTTATACTCGTCTCTTGACATTGTAGAGAACCAGGCATTCTCCTCTGGGCTGCTTCATTTTTTCATACTAAGAATGTGCTCAAGCAGTGATGGACCTGGCTCCCCGATGATGATGGGAAGCAAGGTTCTCTCCATTTCACCGTCAGCTTCACCTACAACAGCCTTCCCAACTTCCTACCCTATGAACGCTTCCTTGGTCCTTAAGATTTAGTTCAAGTCACATCTCTTCCGTGAAGACCTTCTTGTAGTCCCTAATCTTGAGCTGGATAGCTCTTCTCTGCTCTGCACTTATAGAGCTACTGTGTATATCTCCACCCTAACATTCAGCATGTTGCATTTAAATTTTGTATGTGTCTTTCTCCTAGATCTGACACATACGAGGTACATAATAAATGGAATTATGTTAAAACAGAAATCTTCATTTTGGCAGTTGTAGGTGCTCTTTAAATAGCTATATCAAACAAATAGCAGGTCAGATCGTTTGGAGATTAAGGGGCACGCATTGTAGCCAGTTTATCTTGGAAAGCTCACCCAGAATTTCATTGCTTAAAATTCAATACTCTGTGAGTGTCTTAATGGCTTCAGTGGGCAATTGGTAACACCTGCTGTGGATATTTTCCAAACTAAAAGTATATATCATACTCCATGCCAAAGAGTGTTAGGGACCTGGATCAAGCACTTGTCCTTGTGCTCAAGCAGCTCGAAAATGTTTTCTCTGGAAAACCTTGGCGCTTTCCATCCCCACAAGATGGAAAGCCATCTAAAGCTTGAGGGTCCAGGTTTAAATTACTTGATTTCATAAGAGAACGTTTACTTTAATTCTCTGTGCTTCCATTTTCACACCTGTAAAATGGGGATAATAACTACCTCATGAGGTTATTGCTGGAATTAAAAACACATAAAAACATGTTAAGTGACTGGCATAGTCAGTGCTGTGTAGGTGTTGCTGGTTGTAATTAATGTAAGATTGCATTAGGGTTGCCAGATTTACCAAATAAAAATATGGGATACCCAGTTAAAACAACACATAATTTGTTTATTACAAGTGTGTCCCATGCAATACTTGGGATATACCCACGCTAAAAAATCACGGGCTATCTGAAATTCAGTCTAAACTGGGTGTCCTGTATTTAATCTGGCAACCATAGGCTGAATGAATGAATAAACCTTAGCTGGAGTTTAGGAATGTAGCTTGAAAGGGTTGTTTTTAATCAGCGGAATAGTATGTACAAATCCACTCCAGCAGGGACCTTCAGTAAATAATGGAACACCTTCTGAGATGGTTTCTTGATCTGTCACACTGTAAGCTCAGGTAAGGAGGTAGGAAGCACCTGAAAGTGAGTTGAAACAAAGATTCAAAATTCTGGGGAACCCTGTGGGTTTTCAGTGCCAAAGTTTAAGTTTAGATTTGGTCTCTCCCTGACTTGCAGTGGTATTTCTGTTTGGAAAGGCCAAACAGAATTTGTAGCAGAAATCTTAGAGTGATATCCAGAATGTTGCCATTCATTTGTTGCCAATCATTTGTCAATTGACTAGGAAAAAACTTCTCTGAATCTGAGAAAGGATTGGAGACAATGCACCCGATGCCGTACAGAGCCTGTCCATGTAAGGTTTCCTACCTTGCTGAGTACTTTTCAATTTCTTAGAAGTTATCTGGCCTTTGAGTTATTAGAATTTTTTTAACAGCTTGATTTGAGTATAATTGCTTAACAATGGTGTGTTAGTTTCTGCTTTATAACAGAGTGAATCTATACATATACATATATTCCCATATCCCCTCCCTCTTGCGTCTCCCTCCCACCCCCCCTTTCGCACCCCTCTAGGTGGTCACAAAGCACCGAGCTGAGATGATCTCCCTCTGCTATGCAGCTGTTTCCCACTAGCTATCTATTTTACATTTGGTAGTGTATATATGTCCTTGCCACTCTCTCACTTTGTCCCAGCTTAGCCTTCCCCCTCCTCATGTCCTCAAGTCCATTCTCTACGTCTGTGTCTTTATTCCTGTCCTACCCCTAGGTTCTTCAGAACCTTTTTTTTTTTTTTTGGAGTCCATATATATGTGTTACCATACAGTATTTGATTTTATCTTTCTGACTTACTTCACTCTATAACAGACTCTAGGTCCATCCACCTCACTACAAATAACTCAATTTCGTCTCTTTCTATGGCTCAGTAATATTCCATTGTATATATGTGCCACATCTTCTTTATCCATTCGTCTGTCAATGGACACTTAGGTTGCTTCCATGTCCTGGCTATTGTAAATAGAGCTGCAGTGAACCTTGTAGTACATGACTCTTTGTGAATTATGGTTTTCTCAGGGTATATGCCCAGTAGTGGGATTGCTGGGTCGTATGGTAGTTCTATTTTTAGTTTTTTAAGGAACCTCCATACTGTTCTCCATAGTGGCTGTATCCATTTACATTCCCACCAACAGTGCAAGAGGATTCCCTTTTCTCCACACCCTTTCCAGCATTTATAGTTTGTACATTTTTTGATGATGGCCATTCTGACTGGTGTGAGGTGATACCTCATTGTAGTTTTCATTTGCATTTCTCTAATGATTAGTGATGGTGAGCATTCTTTCATGTGTTTGCTGGCAATCTTTATATCTTCTTTGGAGAAATGTCTGTTTAGGTCTTCTGCCCATTTTTGGATTGGGTTGTTTGTCTTTTTGTTATTGAGCTGCATGAACAGCTTGTAAATTTTGGAGATTAATCCTTTGTCCGTTGTTTCATTTGCAAATATTTTCTCCCATTCTGAGGGTTGTCTTTTCGTCTTGTTTATGGTTTCCTTTGCTGTGCAAAAGCTTTTAAGTTTCATAAGGTCCCATTTGTTTGCTTTTGTTTTTATTTCCATTTCTCTAGGAGGTGGGTCAAAAAGGATCTTGCTGTGATTTATGTCACAGAGTGTTCTGCCTATGTTTTCCTCTAAAAGTTTGATAGTGTCTGGCCTTACATTTAGGTCTTTGATCCATTTTGAGTTTACTTTTGTGTATGGCATTAGGAAGTGTTCTAATTTCATTCTTTTACATGGAGCTGTCCAGTTTTCCTAGCACCACATATTGAAGCGGCTGTCTTTTCTCCACTGTATATTCTTGCCTCCTTTATCAAAAATAAGGTGAACTTATGTGTGTGGGTTTATCTCTGGGCTTTCTGTCCTGTTCCGTTGATCTATATGTCTGTTCTTGTGCCAGTACCATACTGTCTTGATTACTGTAGCTTTGTAGTATAGACTGAAGTCAGGGAGCCAGATTCCTCCAGCTCCGCTTTTCTTTCTTAAGATTGCTTTTGCTATTCGAGGTATTTTGTGTTTCCATACAAATTCTGAAATGTTTTATTCTAGTTCTGTGAAAAATGCCATTGGTAGTTTGATAGGGATTGCATTGGATCTGTAGATTGTTTTGGGGAGTATAGTTATTTTCACAATGTTGATTCTTCCAATCCAAGAACATGGTTTATCTCTCCACCTGTGTGCATCATCTTTAATTTCTTTCATCAGTGTCTTATAGTTTTCTACATAAAGGTCTTTTTTCTCCTTAGGTAGGTTTATTCCTAGGTATTTTATTCTTTTTGTTGCAGTGGTAAATGGGAGTGTTTCCTTAATTTCTCTTTCAGATTTTTCATCATTGGTGTATAGGAATGCAAGAGATTTCTGTGCATTACTTTTGTATCCTGCTACTTTACCAGATTCATTGATTAGCTCTAGTAGTTTTCTGGTAGCATCTTTAGGATTCTCTGTGTATAGTATGTCAATCTGCAAACAGCGACAGCTTTACTTCTTCTTTTCCGATTTGGATTCCTTTTATTTATTTATTTTTTCTGATTGCTGTGGCAAAAACTGACAAACTATGTTGAATAATAGTACTGAGAGTGGACAACCGTGTCTTGTTCCTGATCTTAGTGGAAATGGTAGCAGCTTTTCAACATTGAGAACGATGTTGGCTGTGGGTTTGTTATACATGGCCTTTATTATGTTGAGGTAAGTCCCTCTATGCCTACTTTCTAGAGGGTTATCATAAATCGGTGTTGAATTTTGTCAAAAGCTTTTTCTGCATCTATTGAGATGATCATATGGTTTTTCTCATTCAGTTTGTTAATATGGTTTATCATATTGATTGATTTGCGTATATTGAAGAATCTTTGCATTCTTGGAATAAACCCCACTTGATCATGGTGTATGATCCTTTTAATGTGCTGTTGGATTCTGTTTGCTAGTATTTTGTTGAGGATTTTTGCATCTATGCTCATCAGTGATATTGGCCTGTAGTTTTCTTTCTTTGTGACACCTTTGTCTGGTTTTGGTATCAGGGTGATGGTGGCTTCGTAGACTGAGTTTGGGAGTGTTCCTCCCTCTGCTATATTTTGGAAGAGTTTGAGAAGGATAGGTGTTAGCTCTTCTCTATATGTTTGATAGAATTTGCATGTGAGGCCATTTGGTCCTGGCCTTTTGTTTGTTGGAAAATTTTTAATCGCAGTTTTTCAATTTCAGTGCTTCTGATTGGTCTGTATATATTTTCTATTTCTTCCTGGTTCAGTCTCACTACGTTGTGCTTTTCTAAGAATTTGTCCACTTCTTCCAGGTTGTCCATTTTATTGGCATATAGTTGCTTGTAGTAATCTTTCATGATCCTTTGTATTTCTGCATTGTCAGTTGTTACTTCTCCTTTTTCATTTTTAATTCTATGATTTGAGTCTCCTCCCTTTTTTTCTTGATTTTGCTTGTCTATAAATGTTTTGATTTCTCTATAGAATCTGAATGAGATCGTTGCTGGGTAGAGTGATCTTCATTGTAGGTTCTTCCCTTTCATCACTTTAAATATGTCCTGCCACTCCCTTCTGGCTTGCAGAGTTTCTGCTGAAAGATCAGCTGTTAACCTTATAAGGATTCCCTTGTGTGTTATTTGTTGTTTTTCCCTTGCTGCTTTTAATATGTTTTCTTTGTATTTAATTTTTGATAGTTTGATTAATATGTTTCTTTGCGTGTTTCTCCTTGGATTTATCCTGTATGGGACTCTCTGCGCTTCCTGGGCTTGATTATTTCCTTTCCCATATTAGGGAAGTTTTCAACTATAATCTCTTCAAATATTTTCTCAGTCCCTTTCTTTTTCTCTTCTTCTGCAGAGACCCCTATAATTTGAATGTTGGTGCGTTTAATGTTGTCCCAGAGGTTTCTGAGAGTGTCCTCAATTCTTTTCATTCTTTTTTTTTTATTCTGCTCTGCAGTCGTTATTTCCGCTATTTTATCTTCCAAGTCACTTATCCATTTTTCTGCCTCAGTTATTCTGCTATTGATTCCTTCTAGAGAATTTTTAATTTCATTTATTGCATTATTCATCATTGTTAGTTTGCTCTTTAGTTCTTCTAGGTCCTTGTTAAAAGTTTCATGTGTTTTCTCCCTTCTATTTCCAAGATTTTGGATCATCTTTACTGTCCTTATTCTGAATTCTTTCTCAGGTAGACTACCTATTTCCTCTTCATTTGTTTGTTCTGGTGGGTTTTTACCTTGCTCCTTCATCTGCTGTGTGTTTCTCTGTCTTCTCATTTTGCTTCACTTGCTGAGTTTAGGGTCTCCTTTTTGCAGGCTGCAGGTTCATAGTTCCCGTTGTTTTTGGTGTCTACCCCCAGTGGCTAAGGTTGCTTCAGTGGATTGTGTAGGCTTCCTCTTGGAGGGGACTAGTGCCTGTGTTCTGGTGGATGAGGCTGGATCTTGTCTTTCTGGTGGGCAGGAGTGCATCCAGTGGTGTGTTTTGGGGTGAATGTGACCTTATTATGATTTTAGACATCCTCTCTGCTAATGGGTGGGGTTGTGTTCCTGTCTTGCTAGTTGTTTGGCATAGGGTGTCCAGCATTTTAGCTTGCTGGTCGTTGAGTGGAGCTGGGTCTTAGCGTTGAGATGGAGATCTCTGGGAGAGCTTTCGCTGTTTGATATTACCTGGACCCAGGAGATCTCTAGTGGACCAATGTCCTGAACTCGGCTCTCCCACCTCAGAGGCACAGGCCTGACACCCGGCCAGAGCACCAAGATCCTTTCAGCCACACAGCTCAGAAGAAAAGGGTGGGAAAAAAAGAAAGAAAAAAATAAGATAAAATGAAATTATTAAAATAAAAAAATATTAAAAATAAAAAGGAAATTTTAAAGTAATAAAAGAAAAGAAAGAAGGAAAGAAGAGAGCAACCAAACTAAAAAACAAATCCATGGCTTCCCTGGTGGCGCAGTGGTTGAGAGTCTGCCTGTCGATGCAGGGGACATGGGTTTGTGCTCCAGTCTGGGAAGATCTCACATGCTGTGGAGTGGCTAGGCCCGTGAGCCATGGCCGCTGAGCCTGTGCATCCGGAGCCTGTGCTCTGCAGCAGGAGAGGCCACGGCAGTGAGAGGCCCGCGTACTGCAAAAAAGAAAAAAAAAACAAATTCACCAATGATAATAAGCACTAAAAACTATGCTAAAAAAAAAAGAAAGAAGAAAAAACAGACCGACAGAACCCTAGGGCAAATGGTAAAAGAAAAGCTATATAGACAAATCACACAAAGAAGCATAAACCTACACACTCACAAAAAGAGAAAAAGGAAAAAAGTATATATATATATATATATATATATATATGTATTTTTTTTTTAAAGAAGGAGGAAGAGAGCAACAAAATCAATAAACTAATCTCCTAATGATAATAAACTCTAAATACTATACTAAGATAAACATAAATCTAGAAACAAATTAGATGCAGAAAGCAAAGCCGAAGTCTACAGTTGCTCCCAAAGTCCACCACCTCGATTTGGGGATGATTTGTTGTCTATTCAGGTATTCCAAAGACGCAGGGTACATCAAGTTGATTGTGGAGATTTAATCTGCTGCTCCTAACACTGCTAGGAGAGATTTCCCTTTCTCTTCTTTGTTCACACAGCTCCTGGGGTTCAGCTTTGGATTTGGCCTCGTCTCTACGTGTAGGTCGCCTGAGGGCCTCTGTTCTTCACTCAGAGAGGACAGGGTTAAAGGAGCAGCTGATTCGGGGGCTCTGGCTCATTCAGGCCGGGAGGAGGGAGGGGTACGGAATGTGGGGCAAGCCTGCGGCAGCAGAGGCCACCATAACTTTGCAACAGCCTGAGGTGCACCATGTGTTCTCCTGGGGAAGTGTCCCTGGATCATGGGACCCTGGCAGTGGCGGGCTGCACAGGTTCCTGGGAAGAGAGGTGTGGATAGTGACCTGTGCTCACACACAGGCTTCTTGGTGGCGGCAGCAGCAGCCTTAGCGTCTCATGCCCGTCTCTGGGGTCCACGCTGGTAGCCGCGGCTCGTGCCTGTCTCTGGAGCTTGCTTAGGCAGTGCTCTGAATCCCCTCTCCTCGCGCATCCGAAACAGTGGTCTCTTGCCTCTTAGGCAGGTCCAGACATTTTCCCAGATTCCCTCCCAGCTAGCTGTGGTGCACTAGCCCCCTTCAGGTTTCGTTCATGCAGCCAACCCCAGTCCTCTCCCTGGGGTCTGAACTCCGAAGCCCGAGCCTCAGCTCCCAGCCCCCAGCTGCCCAGGCGGGTGAGCAGACAAGCCTCTCAGGCCGGTGAGTGCTGCTTGGCACCGATCCTCTGTGCGGGGATCTCTCCGCTTTGCCCTCTGCACCCCTGTGGCTGCGCTCTCCTCCGTGGCTCCGAAGCTTCCCCCCCACCGCCCACCCCCTGTCCCCGCCTGCGAAGGGGCTTCTAGTGTGTGGAAGCCTTTCCTCCTTCACAGCTCCCTCCCAGAAGTGCAGGTCCCGTCCCTATTCTTTTGTCTCTGTTTTTCCTTATTCCTTTCGCCCTACCCAGGTACGGGGGGAGTGTCTTGCCTTTTGAGAAGTCTGACGTCTTCTGCCAGCGTTCAGTAGGTGTTCTGTAGGAGTTGTTCTATGTGTAGATGTATTTCTGATGTATTTGTGGGGAGGAAGGTGATCTCCATGTCTTACTCCTCCGCCATCTTGAAGGTCTCCTCCTAGAATTTTTAATGAAATAGCAAAGGTGAAGTGTGAGAAAAAATCAATAGTAGTAATATACCCTTTTTAAACATTTTTTTATTTTATTTTTTTATTTTTGGCTGCATTGGGTCTTCGTTGCTGCATGTGGGCTTTCCTGGTTGCGGTGAGCAGGGGCTGCTCTTCATTGCAGTGTGCAGGCTTCTCATTGTGGTGGCCTCTTTTGTTGTGGAGCATGGGCTCTAGGTACGTGGCCTTCAGTAGTTGTGGCACGCGGGCTCAGTAGTTGTGGCTTGCGGGCTTAGGTGCTCTGCGGCATTTGGTCTTCCTGGACCAGGGCTTGAACCCGTGTCTCCTACATTGGCAGGCAGATTCTCAACCACTGCACCACCAGGGAAGGCCCAGTAATTTACTGTTAATTTGAATGGTGATTCATGACCTTCAGAAGCCTGGACCACTGCCTTGGATTATTAGGTTTTTAATATAGCTTTCTTTATAAAGTTGTGTTAAACAGCTAATTAAATAACAGTGAATTTTCATATCATTATTTAATAATGACCCAAAATTAACCCTTGAAACTTCAGAGACATCTTAAGCCTTTCTTTCTACCCTTGTTATCTGTAGTAATTATCTTTGTTTTTTTTTAATGTGGACCATTTTTAAAGTCTTATTGAATTTGTTACAATATTGCTTCTTTTTTTTTTTTTAAATGCTTTGGCTTTTTGGCCATGAGGCATGTGGGATCTTAGCTCACTGACCAAGGACAGAACCTGCACCCCCTGCACTGGAAGGCGAAGTCTTAACCACTGGCCCACCAGGGAAGTCCCATCTTTGATTTTTAATGCAGTTCATTGGTTACAATTTTTTTGTTTTTCTGCTTTCTAAGCCATTTATCTCTGGAAAGTTGTAACTACAAAAATACTAAATTTATAGACTTTTTTAAAAAAGTTTTCTTATACTTTTGGAAAGCTAGCAGCTGCCATTCAAATATATCTAAAATCCATGTTTCAAAACCATCTCAAGAAATGAATGGTTAAAATGAAACATGGGTTTTTTTTTTCACTTTTATATTTTTTCCTAATGTTCGGAGTCACCCAAGTAACATATGGTAATGATTTAGGATTCTGAATCATATACAATTATTTTCATCTTAATAACATTGACTCTCTTTGCTTTAAAATTCACCAGTCGGCATATAAGTTTGCAGTCCACACTCAATCTGTATTTTCCTAGAATTGCTCTTGAAAGTATGAACGTGAAATGTTATTCTACTGTCGGACCGTAACATTGAAAACTTGAACATCAAGATTTGCTTTTGAAATATTGTTTTATTAGCACAATAATAATATGTGGCACTTGGGTATTTCCTGTATGAGGATCCTGCAAAGGGGTTCTCTGCGGGTTTTCCGTCTTCTAGTAATGTGATTATTTCAGTAATTTAAATTAAAACTGAGATTCAAATCATTGGCATCTTGAAATGTGCCCAGAGAATGACATGTGGGGTTGGCCACATCTCTCCCTGCTTAAAACCCTCCCCTGCAAAGCTGGATTAATCCTGAAGCCAGTGAGGCTTACACTTCAGCATCCACACTTGCCTGGGTCTTTCCAAGGTCCTGGGAAAGATCTAGAAATGGATTCACTTAGACTTCAGAAAATTGTGCAGAAGGAAGATATTTCGCCGCAATCAGGCAGGAGTCCAATCTCTTTCCTCTTCAAGTTTAAAGAGGACTCCCTCCAAATTGCACAAACCTCAGGCCCATGAAACTGGGATCCAGCCCTGTTCCCAAGATAGAGCTTATTGTTTTAATTACATATTCAGGATTATAAGTGAGGTTGAGCATTTTTTAAAGTTATGCCTATTTGTTACATGTTGGCCTTGGAGCCAGCTTTGGTCGCTGTCAACTCTCCCCAAGGGAGAGTAGGATGGTGAGAAGAAGCCTCCCCTGGAGCCCAGCATGGCCCCTTCTGGGGCTGGGTCTCCTCTCTCCTCTCCCCTCTTCCCTTGTGCTTTTAGGGCCAACTTTCCTGCAACGTTTATAACTGGAGAGACTCAGACAGGAAGTTCTCCATCTTGGCCTCTGGCTGTTTCTCAGGAGCCGAGGACAGAACGTGAAGCACAATGACAACCTTAGCCTGCAAACCGCTAATAAAAATACTGTGATCACAGTCATCACCGGAATCCATCACGAACTGCTGACCCTGACATGGTGCCTTGGGCTCAGGCCCAGCCCTGGTCTGACTGGCTAACTGGGTGCTATGGGATTTGTGGGATGTTTTGTTGGAGATACCCTCCAGAGTTCTCTCTTTCTCTGCCACATCAACAAGCCATATTCCAAGTAGCATCCTGAATCTCAGAGGGAGAATAATGGGCATAAAACCATGCCCACGTAGATGTTCACCCTCATGTAGATGAATAAGGAATACATCTTTACTGTATGAACCACTTAGATGCTGGGGCTACTTGTTACTGCAGTTCAGCCTAGCTCATCTTGACTGACACACTGTTTAACTGTTTAAGGTTCCCCTTTGCTCTCCACTTCTCTCTCCCAGCAACCTGCTGAACCCATCAGATATCAAATGGGTGCCTACTCTAGTCAAGGTTCTTTCTAGAAGCATAAAATTCAGAAAAACATCTAAAGTCTCAGTCTTCAAGGAAATGTCTGTCTATGGAGGAGAGAAATACTCAGATAATAACTTAGGACAGAATGCAATCAAAAGAGTAGCTAGTTTTGCTAAAGATCCTTAAGATTCGTCTAACTTCAAGTGAATAATAAGCTTTGGAAGCTCAAGGGAGATTGCGTGCCGGTGGCATATCTGAACCCTTCCTGGCGATAGTGGCTTTTCAAGCTGAATGCTGAGGAGGATGTAGATGGGAGGGGGGGGATGTGAGCCAGAACGTTCTCAGGAGGGGGGTATGAGGAAAAGGAGGAAAGACAAGGCACAGGGCACCTTACCATAGTCCAGATTCTGCAGGTTTTGTACGACACAGACTCATCTGATACTGTCAATGATACTAAATGGTATTATTCCTATTGTGGGAAAACCTAGAACAGGAGACAACCCTAGGACACACTGATCCTACAACCAGGGAGCTGAGCCAGTGTTCCCCACAATGTGATTCAAGGAACAACAGCCTCACTGGACGTCAGCATTCCAGGGAAAGGGATATCTGTGTTTTAATGGACTTTTTATGGGCAGACACTCTAGGGAAACACCAAGAGGTTCTCCTGTCCCACACAGAACTCTTGTCAAAGCTCTAATAGGCTGATCTGCAGGCTGAGTCTAGACGTCTGTTTGAGGATGGGGAAAGGGGGGATGTGGTAGGATATGTGGGGCTGGGAGCGGGCATGCAGAGATCTGCATAACATCTTTCATTAGGAAAGAAGGTAATGGACATTTGTCTGTACACGTGGAAACCCCAAGTTGTGACTCACTCTCTATAAAGAGGTGGCCCATGGTCCTTGCTCTTCTAGCTCCCACTCTGCAGGACCTCTGCTGTTCTTTTCACCCCAATCCCTGACCTTCAGAAGAAGTAAGCTGCTATCGGTCTTAACGCAGGCCTCCCTGCTTCAAGATTTATGGTGTGAACTCTGTGCTCTAAGTACTCCAGCCTTTGGTTAATGGAAACCACACATCTTTTTCTCACTGGAAAGGCCCAGGCCTTTCTTGTGACTTTAAATTATTTTTACTTTCAAGAATACTGTTGCCTCTGCTGTGAATTTCAAAAGACTGTTTTGAGCTCTCCCTCTTTCCCTCAGGGCAGTTCCTAGAGGAGGTTATCTCTGCTACCTCAATAGTGGAGAAAAGGATCATGGGAGCTAGCAACCTTGGAGAATAGCAGTCCTATAATATCATAAAATATGATTTCATTACATCTGTTTAAAGATTGTTTTTACAAATGCTAGAAGTAGCACTTCCTAGGGGATAAATCAAGCAAGAAAAATCATTTGTTCCTTAATAAATATCAGTGTTATTCCTCAATGTGAATTTATATATTCAAAAGTGACAGAATTTTGAATACTTCTCAGAAATATGGTGAAAACACATCATGATTTGATTCCACGTTGGGTCAGATGATCCTTTTTCATACAGGACACTTTAGATTAACCATCTTCAGAACCGCTAGTTCAATTAAGGATGTTTTTGCAAGTAGAACAAGGCAGGAGAATACAGACACTTGCGAGACATAACAACACTGAGTTAGTAGGAATTCTCTTGGTCCGAATGCAGAGAAGAACCAAGGCAATAAAAAACCTCAGAGACCTGTGTCTGGTAAATTGGGATGATCGAGTCAAAACTTCAGAGAGTCCCTGTGCGGGTTAGCCAGTCTGCTTTGCTGTAATCGACCAGCTCTGTCATCTCCCCTCTGAATTTAATTTGGGCAAACATGGAGCCAGACTCCCTATCCAAAGCAATAGCCACACAAGGCAAGTCTTTCCAATCCCACCCTTGGCTTTGTTGTCAGCTGTGTTGGGCCAGGTTTTGGCATCTGTCCCTGTGATGCACAGAGACCCGTACTCAAGCTAAAAGAGGTTGTACTGAAAGGAGATTTGTTTATCTTCCCATCCCAGGTCAGGAATGTCACCTTCAATCCATCACTTTTCCCCCCTTGCATCTGCTTCTTAGTGCTGTCTGAGAGGAAGTGCATGAACAGTCTAAGAGTTTCATGATGTTATTAACTGCTTTGACACAAGTAATCATTTTCATTCGAAATATGTATTTTGGTAACATATATTTATAGGGAAGATCTGGTTTCTACTCTTAGAAAATAATAGCCATGCTCTCTTGCATCAGAACTATCCTGACGCCATCTTCACTCTCTAGGTAATTTTATAATTATCAAAGGGTAAACTATAGAGCTACCTGTAAATAAAGCATTATTGTCTTCATTGTACTTACTAATCTGTTTTCAATTTCCAGGAAGACACTTACTGGGAGTTAAGAAAAGTTAACTAAAACTTGGAAATAAGGCAAAGCTAGGGGAGCATGTCATTTTGATGCCATACAGAAACATTGCTTAACATGTTCACCCAAGGATCATATTCTTGTTTTAGGGAACAAGTTTAGGTAATTTTGTTTGACTCGCTGAGTACTATTTACTAAAGACTAAATTCTATGAAGTTATATATGTTAACATGTAGATTTTTAGCCAGTAGCGTTCAAATTATTTCTGTCTGCAGAAAAGATATCTTCCCTGTAGGGAATCAGTTGTGCATCAGATCCAGAAATCTTATTAAAAGTTTATTTTTCCTCTGACTATATATTCTTATTCTCTTTTGAATCCTTGTTGCTGGCTCCCTCATTAAAGAGTTTTTAAAAAAAGTTTACATTTATTCATTTTGCATTTATATGAAAGTCATGTTTTTAAGGTTTTGAAAATTATACTCTGACACAGGTAGTATATAGATTTTTTAATAGGATCTTTGTCTTCTGTAAAAGACACATACATAAAACTGATAAAAGTATTGCTGCTCTGAATCTGATGGCTGAAAGCACTCCAGACAACCTTAAATGTACGGCTCTCTGATTATAAATTCTATGGCTTTAACTGGCTTCTCTTTCAAGAAGTTCAAATCATAGCTCTGCCACTTAGAAGCTGTGCAAACCTATCAAAGTTCTTAATCCTTCAAGGTTCCCATGTCTTCTTCTACAGCGTGTGTTTTATAGCCTTGGAGCTGAAAACTTGGCCTTCTGGAAGTATGCAGATTACAGAAGTGCTCCTTTCTCAATAAGATTTACATTATGCAAGTGGCATCTATGAAGACTTAAGTAGGCAAGAGAAAAATCAGCAAATTCACTGGCTACTGATTTGCTTATTCTTTAATTTCAGTAGCTAAATGTTAATCATACTTCAAAAAGAAATATTTCCAAGTAACGGAGCTGGGCTAGTCATTGTAAACTACAGTTTCATCTTTTAATGGTCACTTTTGCTTGGTAATCAAGTCATGACTTATCAGGGATATACATCATTAGCTTCTTTCAGATGTAAATAGTGGGTAACATATGAATCATTGATCTGCCCTTTTAGTAAATATTCTGATGTAATGCTATAATTTTTAAGGAACCCAGCATTAATAAACACTCATGGCTAGATTTGCCCTGAGGAAATAAATGAAATGGGCTGTATTTTAATTCCATTTTCTTGTGACATTTCCTACTGTACAGTTATGGCGTAAAATACAAGAAGGAAATAAAAGAATAAAGTGATCTAATGGCTAGACCTTGGATGAGAAAACAAAATCTTATTTAGAATTATAATTTGTAATAATGTATTATTATGCATAATTATGCAATAGAAATATTAGAATCATGCATAGAAAAGACATAGAGGGCACTGTGATTTTGAGGGGAACGTCTAGGCATTTTACTTGACACATCCTTTTTAGCTTTGCAAGAGTCCTAAAGAGGGGGTATTATTTTATTTTATTTTATTTTATTTATTGGCTTTTAAAATAAAAACATTTATTAAAAGCATGTTTACTGGAGAAAATTGAGGAAGTGAGAAAAGTACAAAGACCCAAATAAAACCACCCATAATTCTGCTGCCCAGAGGTAATCACCATAGAATTTTGCTAGAAAACCCTTTAAAATACAAGAAATGGAGGCCCAGAAAAAGTGAATGAGTTTTTGAGAGCCACACAGTCTAGGACAGGATGGGGAGGATATTTGATGTTAAGTCGGTCTGACTCCAAAACCCATGATCTCTGATTACAGCACAGGAAAACAGCACTGAAAAGAGAGTTTCATACTGCAGTAGAATTATGTCACAGGACAAACCATCTTCATGTACTTTGCTTTGTCTATCAGATGCTGTCATCTTTTTCAGGACTTTCTTTTAAGTAGTTGTAGCCCTTTTGAATTCTCAGGTAACTGAAAAGAATAATCTTTTTTTTGCAACACTCTGGGTAATTTTATGAACTGCATGCGGCTAAAGAACTCTGGACAGGATTTGGTACACAAAAATACCCCAGTCCTGGTCCAAAGGTATTCATTTTCACTTATGCTTCTTTGGGTTTTACGAACTCTTCCCCCCACCCCAATAACATTCATTCACTCATTCAATAAATACTGTCTGCTGGGGACTGTCCTAGGCGCTAAGGATATCGTGGTGACAAAACTCCAGATGATCTTGACCCTCATGGTCCTTATATCTTATCATTGCACAATATTCTGCCAACTTCATTCATTCATTTATTCATTTATCAAATATTTATTGCACACTTACTATGTGCCAGGAACTGTTTTCAGAGCTTTGAGATGCACCAGTGAACAAAATAATGATCCCTGTTCTTCTGGAACATGCATTTAAATAAAGGAAGGCAGACAGTACTCAATGGACGTGATAAATGAGAAATATTATATAGTACTTTGGAAGGTGATAAGTGCTATAGAGAAAAGGGAGAAAAATGAAAAAACAGATCGTATGGGGCTTCCCTGGTGGTGCAGTGGTTGAGAGTCCACCTGCCAATGCAGGGGACATGGGTTCGTGCCCCGGTCCGGGAAGATCCCACATGCCACGGAGTGGCTGGGCCCATGAGCCATGGCCACTGAGCCTGCGCGTCCGGAGCCTGTGCTCCGCAGCGGGAGAGGCCACAACAGTGAGAGGCCCATGTACCGCAAAAAAAAAAAAAAAAAAAAAGATCATATGAAGAGATTGCGAAGATCAAGGTGGGAGGCAAGTGGGTTGCAATTTTAAATAAGATGTTCTAGGTCAGCCTCATCGAGAAGGTGACATTTGAGCAAAGACCTGCATGAGGTGGGGAGTGCTGTAGATTGAATGTTTATATCCCCCCAAATTCATATGTTGAAATCCTCACCCTCAATATTATGGTATTAGGAAGGAGGCCTTTGGGAGGTGATTAGGTCATGAAGGTGGAGCCCTCATGAATAAGGTTAGTGCCCTTATAAAACAGACTCCAGAGAGCTCCCTAGCTTCTTCCTCCCTATGAATTACAGTGAGACGATGGCCATCTATGAAACAGGAAGTGGGTCCTCACCAGACATGGAACCTGCTGGCACCTTGATCTTGGACTTCCAACTTCTAGAACTGGGAGGAATAAATTTCTATTCTTTATAAGCCAGCTGATCTATGGTGTTTTCTTATAGCAGTTGAAACGAACTAAGACAAGGAATGAGCTATGTAGATATTTATGATGAGAGCATTCCAACAAAGGCAACAGGCAGTGCCAAGCTTGTAAGTGGGAATAAGCCTCGTGTGTTCAAGGAACAGTGAGGAGCAGTGTGCTGGAGCTAAGTGGAAAAGAGGAAGAATTGTGAGAACTGAGTTTGAGAGGAATGAGAGGCCAGATCATGTGACATGTCATACAGAGGTTAGTCCAAGACACCCTGCACGTTTTGGAGCAGAGGACAATGTGACCTAGCCTCTGTCAGCTTTGAGCCTTCTGTCATTCAAGCACCATAACCATCCTCATTGTACACTACGATGGAAACTTTGAGAGGAACCTTATCAGGAGAATTGGGGTAAGTCAGCTGTCAACTGTATCTTCACCCTTTGTCCAGGCAGGACCTTCTGTTAGACATCTTGAGAGGTTTTGTCTTCTTTTGCTACTTCACTTATAAGAAAACACTGAGGCATCCAGACTTTGCAGCTTTAGATCTCTCCCTTACGTCTGGCAGACAAATACCCAGAATTACATAGAATTAGATAGCCTAGAGCCAAAACATTCTGTCACTCATTAATCTATGACACTAAGATCCCTGATATTCTGCTGACATGTTGTCTTTGTCAGTTTGGGCTGCTATAACAAATATTCATAGACTGGGTGGCTTATTAACAGAGGAATTTACTTCTCGCAGTTCTGGAGGCTGTGAACTCCAAGATCAAGGCTCTGGCAAATTCAGCTGCTGTTGAGAGCCTGCTTCCTGGTTCCCAGATGGTGGTCTTCTTGTTGTAACCTCACATGGAGGAAGGGGTTGGGGTGCTCTCTAGGACCTCTTTTATAAGGGCACTAATCCCATTCATGAGGGCTCCACCGTCATGACCTAATCACCTCCCCAAAGCTAATCACCTTCTAATATCCTCACATTGGGGAATAGGTTTCAGTACATGAATTTGGAGAGGACACAAACATCCAGTCTATTGCCCAACTTGGACCGAAGCCATCATAACATTCAAATTTTAAAATTTAACATGAATTGAAATCCTGCAAATAATATTATTTGATAAAATTAGGCAGTTGCTTCTTATTAAAATTTATTGCTAATCCTTTAATAAGGAATCCTTTCATAAAGCAGTAAACCCTCAATTTATTTTTAACTGCATATGTTGGATAAAATTAAGTGTGATACTGGTCTTTTCAGACTTCACAGAAGAAATTCTAGGACATTTTAAAGGATCTGAGACACACAGTTCTGCCTGTATGTAGCTGACATCCATCAAAAGGAAAAACAACCATAAATATGCTTCCTTTCAGTTCGAAACAGCTAATCAAAGACTACAGTTAAGTTTAGTGAAGATAAACTTGTTTTAACAAGACATTTATGTTTGGTTACAATGGACATTTAAAACAAGCATGCTTAGACTGAATCCAGCAAAGGAAAAGTGAGCCAGATTCTAGATAGAGCCAGACCACCCTCTGTAGATAATCTGTTACCTAATCACTTCCTTTCTTGGTTATTATTATGATAACGATTAGCGTTAAGATCTAGTCAATTTCTATTGATTGGGGAAGGCCAAGAACCCTGGTCGGTATCAAATACAGTGCCCAGTCTCATCTCCTTTTCTCTCTCCCGGGTAACCACTGCTCTGAAATCTATCACCATAGATTAGTGTTGCCTGATCTTGAACGCATAAATGGGATCCCGCAATACGTAGTCCTTTGCAGCATAATGTTTTTGAGATTCCGTCATGCTGGGCACCTATGAGTAGTTTTTACCATTTTGTTGCTGAGTCGTGTCACTGTATACACAGACCACAACTCACGTATCCGTTCACTTGTTGATGGACATTTGTGTTGTTTCCAGTTTTTGCCTGTAATGAATAAAGATACTATGAACAACAACAACAAAAAATGATATTATAAGAGCTAAGGATGGCTAGAAGTCAGGTTGGTCAAAGACCCAGAATACAGTGCATCTTCCTTGAAACTAACTTGGTAGGGAGTCAGGAATCGGAGGTCAACATCTGACAGCTGCAGTTCTCAGGGCTGTGGATTCCTGGACGCAGACTCTGTCCTCAGTGGTTATTTGCATTGCTCTCAGATCCTCAGTAGTTTTTTTTAAGAGAAAGTTTTGAAACTTAATCACTCGGCATAAAGTAAAAGGAGGATAAATGGATAAGTAAGTTTTGTTTGGGAACAAAACAGATATACTCATTCCTCTTGGCATGTCTAAGGCCGTGAAGAAAGACAACCGTTTAGTCCAGTGTGTTGGAGTTTGGGAAAGGCATATGGTGGGCTTCGCCTGCTATGGCTCCAGACTCACCCAGGCCACTCGGTCCCCACCTTAGGGAATTAGACAAGCACACCGTGGGTGGATCCACTGAGACTATCTTCAATGCTAAAACTTTTTAAATCTACAAATATTTGTATCTTTATCTCAGTACATTTGTCTGCTACATTTGGCTGATAACCCCAGCGCCTTCTAGAAAAGCTTTTTTCACCCTTGGTTTCCTGGTCTTTCTCTCCTCCCAGAACCAAAACCCTCTTCTTTTACTGGCGTCTCTTCTCCCTTGACTGCACATTTGAAATGCTAAATAGACCCTACGAACCATATAATTGTATTTCCAACATGCCCTTTATGAACTGCTTTTACCCATAACTTTCTAATATGTATTCTTTTTGCTTTGTTTTTCCTTCACTGTGATTTTTCTCATTTTTAAAAAAAAAATCTTGTTTTCCCTGAGTACTCTGCAGGTCAAGAGCTTTTTATGCATTTCTGTGCTGCTTAGGTTTTCTCTGCTGTGAATCGCCTAGTCCTATACTTTACCCAGTTTTCTATTAGGTCCTCTGCTTCTGGGGTTTTTTTATTGTCTCCCAGTGTTTACTGAACTGAAACTTGAGGAGATACTTCAGAATAAGTACAAAGTATTTGAAAACCCTCCTGATTAAAAATGAATTATTTCAAAAATTTTTCCCAATCAGACATTCCTTAAGGAAGCCAGCCCTCTTTTCTGGGGGATACAAAACCCCCAAAGAATCAAGTGTCAGAAATCTTCAGTGGGGCTAATGTTAATTCATGATTTCTCAATTGGTTAGACTATGCATCTCTTAAATTGTTTTTAAACAATTTTGAAAAACTCTGCATATTAATTCTGCATGGTATGCATGCGTGATATGATATACATCACATGATATTCATCAATTCTGTATGTATGATACACATTGATACGTGAAGGCTCAGAGTTCCTTAAGTTCTATTTCCAAGCCTAATGCATTACAGATCCTTTTTTAAATATCTGTTGTTATCTTCATCTCAGGGAGCTAGTGTTCTCTGGAAGTCCCAGTCCTGCTGAAATCATAAGAATTTGCCAAACGGAGGTTTAGATGGAGTTTGAATGAAAGGGGAAGCTTCTACAGTGGAGCAGACAGTGCGGGTTAACTAGTGGCTTCAGAAAGCCAGTGAGAATAGCTTTTGTTGCCGTAACTCTTTCAAACGTTTTATGGAAAATATATCATCTATTGATGATTTAATCATGACAAAGAAAAATGCGTTTTATGAACAATTGCTTTTCACTGAAACAAGTGAGAAAACAACTACAGCTTCTTTAAGCTGGACCATATTTTGCTAACCATGATTTGAAAAGAGAAAAGAGACTATGAAAGTACCTCTGCGAATAAAAGGATATGTTTTGAAACATCCTTATTTTGACCTCATTCTTACAGGTGATTCTTCTTATAATTTTCAGGAAACATCTTTTATGCCCACTTTCCTCAAATTTTCTACATCTGTATAATGCTAAGAAATGTGTGTGTTCTCATATAAAATGATGATTCACATAAGCCTTTGCTTCTGTTAAAAAATATATTCCCCTCTTCTTCTAAGATACACGATTTAAAATAAAGGTTCTCATTTTTATCTGCCCTTATTACTCTCCTTTTTACTTCATAACACATTTCATGCACATACGTTTATGTGTTTATTGGCTTATTGATTGTCTGTCTTTATTGGAATGAAATTTCCCTAAAGTCAGAGATTTTGCCTCTTTTTTCCTCTGCTGTATTCTTCCCACATAGTAGGAATTCAGAAAATATATAAATGAATAAAAGCATATGAATATTTCCTTTTATGTGGTGGATTGGTCATAGAGTTAAAAATATGAGAAAGTCCCGTAGCCTAAGAATGCAAAGAACAACAGTTTTCAGAAGACAAGTGAATATCCTTACGTTGCTCTCCTCAAATTCCTGCATCTAATGAATGAAAGTTTAAAAGAGAACTATAGAGCTCTCTAGATTTTCTAAGAATTCCAGAAGATTGCAAATTGCTGAGTAATTGTCTTCTTTTGTCTGAGTTTTAAAATCTTAAAGTTAATCAGATATCTCAAGAAGGTGTCATATGAATAATCTTTAAAGAAGAATCAATGCACAGTGACAGTAAAAATATATATACTTTCCAAAAATTAGGCTAAAAATTATAGTAACTACTGCTCTGGAGAAATGCCATACGTTAGAATTTTTTTTTCATTTCAAAACTCCTTCTTCCTTTGATGGTTATAACCTTGCCAGCAAGGCTAAAGACACCACTCCCACCTATGACAGTTTAGTATTGGAGTGGGGAGAGCCTGAGAAGGTGGAAAATTTGAATTTCTATTGTTTTAACCGCCGGGGGGTGGGGGGGTGGGGAAGGTAATTGTCAGTAGATGCTTTGAATTATGTACAGATTGGCCTTTTAATTTTGCTTCAGTCCTTTCCGTTCAAGTGCCAGGGAATGGGAAGTATTACCTCCACTATTTACATCAGAGGTCTGCTTTCACTTAGCAGCTGTCACTTGCGAAGCAAGTCTTGCCTTCTTTCTAGGGCCTGAAAGTTCACTGTGAGAGGAGTTGAAGTGACTCCAAGTAAGGCAGGGACATTTCTGGAGTCAGGCCGGCTTCCAGCACTGCCAGGGACCGATCCCCTTGAGCAGTGAGAGAAAGCCAGGCGGGGTGTCCAGGCCATCTTCGTGCTGGAAGAGAGCTGGGGGCACAGGGTACAGGAGGAATGAGCTGAATGAGGAGGAATGGGCAGGGCTAGGGAAGAAGAACGGTTCCTCCATCTCCATCAGGGTCCCCACCTTCCAGACAGCATCACTCAGACCCCAGGGCAGGATGCTGCGGGCATGAGAGAAACCAAGCACTAGGAAGGGATGCCTACATCAGGGCATGTGGAGAGATGGAGAGAGCAGAAGAGGGTGTGCCACAGAGGGGACCAGTGCTTGGCACTGGTCAGAGTTAAAAGGCATTATTTTTGTCACAAGGGATAAACCGTAGTCACTCATAGAGCCACCCTAACTCAAAAAATAAAAAAAAAAGACTTTGGAAGTAACTAAGAGTCACAAATACAAGAAAATCCAAATAGCTAGGGACCCTGTAGGAAAAGATCCATTTTCTTAAGCCACCTTGGTCTCAGGATCCAACTTGTTCCCTCCTTCCCTCCGGTTGACACACAGACCTCCAGTTTACCCCCCAGCTCTCGTGCTGTGCCCCTAGACACCAAGCCGACCGGCTGGCTGGACCACTTCCTACGTCCTCTTCTGTGCAACTTGGTAGCTAATCGTGCTGATTCCTCTGACTTACCTACTATGGGAAAATAAGTCCTTCTGAGAAATGGGTTCTTTCAAATAGAGTGGAAAATATTTGGATGATTTTGTTCTTAGCAGATGTTTCTGTGTGCCCTCCTGATGTGGTAAATTAATCCAGTCTCTAGTTGGTTTTTCTGCACACACCAGCCCAGTCCAATGTGAGATGCACACAATAAACTCCACTTTGTGGGTGATAGTGTAGAATCAATATTCTGGTAGGATTTTGAGCATCTAGGTTACAGTTTTCACTTTTCCAACTAACCAACCAGCCCTCTGATCACCAGTCAAGTAGCAGACTCACTGAGACCCAGTTAGCTCCTCTTGTCAACTGGGAAAATTAGGACTAACCCACCAGGTGTAAAGAAATGAAAAAGCTCATATTGCTAAATGAATATCCCTCAAATGGAAAATATGATTAAGAATATTCCAATAACACAGTAAAATGCATCATTTATATTTAAAGTGGATTAAATATTATTACCTCATTACTTACCCTCTTTTCAAATATAAAATCAAAGATTGCTTATTGTAATGTTAAATGGAAGTATAAAAATAGAGGTGAATAAAGTAAAAAGCCACAGGCAACTGCCTCATCCAATTCTCCAGATACATCCACTGTGGCGTGTTGCTATTATCTTGATGTGTGCTATTCTAGACATTTTTCTATGAATATACAATTATTCAAATAGGCATATAACAATTTTTTTTATCAAGCATGGGATCACAATTATATTCTCTAACCTGCTTTCCTACTCATTGAAATATTGAAGTCTCCTTTCTGTGTCCATATCTTATAAATATCAACCATCGGGCTTCCCTGGTGGCGCAGTGGTTGAGAGTCCGCCTGCCGATTCAGGGGACACGGGTTCGTGCCCCGGTCCGGGAAGATCCCACATGCCGCGGAGCGGCTGGGCCCGTGACCCATGGCCGCTGAGCCTGCGCGTCCGGAGCCTGTGCTCCGCAACGGGAGAGGCCACAACAGTGAGAGGCCTGCGTACCGCAAAAAAAAAAAAAAAAAAAAAATTCTCTCAATAAATATCAACCATCAATATCAAACTCATTTTTTAATGTTTTAAGAATATTCCATCAATTTATTCAATTTATCCAACAAGTTGATGGACACAGTTTTTGATTTTCATTTTCCACTATTATATATTTGTTTTAAAAACTTCTTCATGGGCTTCCCTGGTGGCGCAGTGGTTGAGAGTCCGCCTGCCTATGCAGGGGACACGGGTTCGTGTCCCGGTCCGGGAAGATCCCACATGCCGCGGAGCAGCTGGGCCTGTGAGCCATAGCCGCTGAGCCTGTGCATCCGGAGCCTGTGCTCCGCAACGGGAGAGGCCACAGCAGTGAGAGGCCCGCGTACCGCAAAAAAAAAAAAAAAAAAAAAACTTCTTCATGACTAAAAACGGGCAAAAACAAAAAGTTCAAAGGCTAAAAGAGAGAGAGAAAAAAAATAGTTGCAAAGCATAAAAATAGAGAAAGTTCTGTTCCATAAAACAAAAATAGCTCTTATAAGTCAATATGAAAAATTAAAAACAATCCAATCTAAAAAGAAAGCAAAGGATATGAAAAAGGTAATTCACAGAAGATGTGTGAGCACATAAAATTATGCTCAGTTTCTTTCTGAAAGAAATAGAAATTAAAACTACAATAGGGCTTCCCTGGTGGCGCAGTGGTTGGGAGTCCGCCTGCCGATGCAGGGCAAGCCGGTTCGTGCCCCGGTCCGGGAGGGTCCCGCATGCAGCGGAGCGGCTGGGCCCGTGGGCCATGGCCGCTGGGCCTGCGCGTCTGGAGCCTGTGTTCCGCAGCGGGAGAGGCCACAGCAGTGAGAGGCCCGCGTACCGCAAAAAAAAAAAAAAAAAAAAAAAAAAAAACTACAATAAAACATTTTTCTCCTGCCAGATTGGAAAAAAATTAAAGGATTTGATCATCTTGAATATTGATTAAAATGTGAACAAGCAAGTTTGATACACTGCTGGTGGACTTGTAATTGTCCCGACCTCTTTGCAGAACAATTTGGCAGTATGGATCCAAAATTTTAAAGTATGTACTCTTTTTATTTATTTTTTAAAATTTTTATTTATTTTCATTTATTTATTTATATTTTTATGTTTTGTTAATTAGAACTTTATTAATTTTTTTATTGAGTGAAAGATTCTTTAAATTCTATAGTGCATTACAATTTTCAAAAGTTTCACACACATGATTTCATATAATCCCATAATAACCCTTTTCTCCCTCTACCCCTATATTGCCCTTCCCCATTTCCCTCTCCCCACTGGTAACCACTAGTTTTTTTTTTATATATGTGAGTCCGCTTCTTTTTTGTTTTTGATTTTTGTTTGTTTTATTTACCAGATTATTATTTGGGAGTTTTCTTTGTTTTGTTTTGTTTTGTTTTGTTTACCAGATTCCACGTTTAAGTGATAACATACAGTATTTGTCTTTCTCTGTCTGACTTATTTCACTAAGCATAACGCCCTCCAAGTCCATCCATGTTGCTGCAAATGACATTATTTCATTCTTTTTTATGGCTGAGTAGGATTCCATTTTGTACATATATATCTATATCTATATATCATATCTTCTTTATTCATTCATATGCTGATGGACACTTAGGTTGCTTCCATACCTTGGCAAAGTAAGTACTCTAGCCCAGGGCACTAGGCAGAATTCTAAGATCATCTATCTGCAAGATCCCTGCCCTCTGTGTACAAGCTCTGCATATGTCCCTTCCCTGACTGTGAGCAGGACCCATGTATAGGATGGGATTTCACTCTCTTGATTAGGTTGCAGCATATAGTAAAGATGAAGAGATTTTGCAGAGGTAATTAAGATCCTAAATCATTTATTTTTAATTCAATCAAAAGGGAATTACAGTCAAGGGTAGAATCTGAAATGTTCATCCTAGGTGGGCCTGACCTAATTAGGTGAAAGCCCTTAAAGGAGAGACTGGCACCTTCCTAAAGAGAGGGATTCTTGATGGCCTTGAAGAAGTAAACTGTCATATTGTAAGGGGCCACATGGCAAGGAACTGCAGGTGACCTGTAGGAGCTGAGAGTGGCCCCCAGTGAGCAGCCAGCAAGAAAACAGGTTCTACCACCACGAGGAACTGAATTCTTCTAACAACCATGTCAGTTTGGAAGGGAATCCTGAGCTCCAGAAAGGACACAGCCTAGCCAACACCTTGATCGCAGCCTTGGAAGACTCTGAGCCAAACACCCAACCCAGACTCCTGATCCACTAAAACTGTGAAATCATGAATGGTGTTGTTTAAAGCCGCTAAGTTTGTGATTATTTGTTACACAGCAATAGGTGACAAGTACACCTAGCAATTGTGCTTCTAGAGATATATCTGACACAAATCTCTGATGAGTCTATGGTGTTGTATGTACAATTATCTATAATTATCCTTGAATTATCTATAATAGTCTAATCTTTCTTGAAAATTTAGAAGTCTTATCCAGCTCTTTATGTTATCAGACCACCTCAGTTAATTCATTTTTCCATTCTTAAAGGAAACTTAATGCCTTTTTCCATTCTTAAAGGCACAGTACTCTTTGAAACCAAGAAGGTTTTGTGTGTGTGCACAGATGTATGTTTTAATGGAATTGTTTAACTGAGAAAGAACCTTAAGTCAAAAGTAAAACTTTCGAAGGCAATGAAAGTAACTGCAGGATTTTGTAATGACTGAGAGCCCAAAATTTGTTTTGTGACAAAGGAGTCCCTATTGCTTCTCCAGAAACTCTAGGGGTTTTATTGTTATTTCAAACAGTATTTTTCGGGAGCACTGACTCCCTGGCTGTTCAAAAGGAAATAAAACCAGGGGTTAATGTTTTCAAATGCTATTGCCTGGAATTATTTTCTGTTCTGGAAAAGTAAATCCAAGATGGCAGTTGCCAAGATTTAGTATGTTTTGGGGGGTATTCTTAAAGCTGAATATATAAATTATTGCTCTAGTTATGTGCAGTTTAATGAACTCTACTGAAATATGGTTTATGCAGGCAATTCTTCCATGCATTAAAAACCCTTTATAGCTTTGACCAACTCCTAAATTTTATCCTTTGGTTTGTGATTTAAGTATTGGAAAAAAGCCACCTAAATGTAAAATGAATTCAGTGTGTGATCCCGCTCTTGACCTGCGTATTAAAATTGAGTGTCAATTTTTCTTCTTTTCATTGTATCTTAAAGAGACCATCTAGAAGTCTAGTAAATATTTGGTGAATAAATGAATAGATGAATGAATGAATTCAAAGAAACGAATCACTGCTAATTCAAAATGCAAACTTTTTACATGTTAATTTTGTTTTTAATCTCTTGAAATGAGACTATTAATACTATTAAGACAGATTGTCTGAATTCTATTTACCTATAAAAACTTGAAGTCCACTAAAATATTTCTGCTCTGCCTTACCCGTTCTCAGAACTTAATAGGTATTAACTCATTCAGTTCTCCCATGAGTGAAGTACTGTTATTGTCTCCATTATAGAGATGAGAAGACTGAGGTATTGAGTGGTCAGTCATCTTGCCTGACAAGCTAGTTAGGTAGAGGTGGACTGAGGATTTGAATCCCAGCAGTCTGGTTCCAGGACCTCCCTTCATAAGCATCAGCAATTCTGCCTGTGAACATCAGAGCTTAGATATCCTAGGTATCCACATACCATAACATCATGGAAAAGTGTCATCACAATTAAAGCTGTTACACAATTTTAAATTAAATTAGTAATGATTACTTTTTAATATGGGAAAACTTAGAAATGTCGAGGGTTAGTGAAAGTATGAAAAAAAGCTAAAGCAACATGGGCAATGATAAGAAAGTATTTGAAACCTTTGAATTGATGAATTCCAAGAGATGCACACATGTGATTCCAGGTTGAAAAGCAATAATTTTGAAGAGAAATGGTACAATATTCTTCCTCAGTTGGGCTCTAAGTGTGAAGCCCCTTGTTCTAGTTTCTCTTATATCCTTCCTTGCAGTGTAGCTTCTATCTGATGATGTCTTTGGACCACAGCTTCTGTAGAGACAGGGACATGTCTTTGAAAGCACCCCAGATCAGGTAAATCAGTCCTGGATTTTCAGGTGGGAGGGTTCACAGGGAAACCACTTTCACAGCCATATAAGCTGAGATCACCTCCACGTCATCTCCAGGATGACAGAGATAGAAGGGCCTCTTAAAATACGGACATTTGTTATAATTATTGATATTATCATTTGGGATTATAACTTTTTCATAGAACTTATGTGCTGGGCATTGTAGCAAGTGCTTTCAAGCATTATCTCATCAATTCTCACACCTTCCTCCCCAGTCAACTGGGGGTTACACCCAGCTAATTTCCTTTATCATCAGGCTTCAGATAATTCTAGTTACAACCTAAAATCTGAATATACCATTTGCTTCTTACCTGTACCCACCATTTCCTCTCCAGGGCTCTCATCCAGGAAATGAAAAAAAGAGATATGAGCCATGCTTTTGAGTTTTTGTTTTCCTGAATCCTTTTCTAGAAAATCCTGGAGCATTGTCAATGCTGGATCTTCCCTCTGACTGTGCTGTGAGCCCCACTCATCTTTTCCTCCTGTGCGATTTGCCTCTGTCCCCAGCACACAGGCCTCCTAATCTCTCTGCTCCTGTCGCTGCTCTGCCTCTTTCCAACAGGGCTCGATTAGAGCGCTGTTTCTTTTTTCTTTTGAAAACATAGCTCTGCAATGCAGCCCTTCTTGGTACAGAACATGGCATTGGAGCTATTATGTGTGTAATCAGCAAGGACACACACGCCCAGCCACTTCCTGAAGCACATGTTGCCAGGCCAGTTCAGTCACTCCTTTTTTTGGCATTCCCTTGTCTGTTTGCAGAGTCTTACCACGGTTCAAAGAATTTTTCATCTGTCGAGTACTTTCCATTTGAAAATGATGCATAAATGACCTCTTTTCCTGTTTTAGTCTGTATGCAAAATGGAGTCCAAGTTGAAAGCAGACTTTCTCTGAGAATCACTCACACACTAGCACGTGCTGAGGTCACTATAGCACCTGAGCTTAGGAAAGCAGCCTGTTGGGAGCTTGACCTTCTTTCCCTGTCCTCCAAGAGGCTAGAACTCACTTTCTCAGCAACAGACCCCTTTTGAATTAATGAACTAATGGATTGTTCCAATCATTTCATATGTACTCTGTAGCATAAGGACACTTTTGTCCTCTTGTTATGCCTGAGAGTGAGAGTTTTAGTCACCATGAGTCTCTTCGTGTACAGTAATTCTCAAGGCTAAGTCCATAGGAATTGCGTAAATCTTGTCTGCTGTGTCTGTTGACTTATAGTTTCAATTCTCTCCTAATTCTTTCTAATAGTCAAGGTAGTTAATGTAGTTTGGGGGAGCTAAGCATATCTAAGGGTAAATGCGAGCTTGTTCATTGAGATATTCATAGAAATAAATAGCAAAATGGAAAAAATGAGTCTATAAACTATAATAAATGTATAAATAATCTTAGAAACCAGAGATGTTTCCTACATGCAGTGCTCCAGTGGCCTCCTTCTAAGGCAGGTTCTCGATTCATGAAAAGACATAACGAATTCACTTTTTATTGGTGAAGGGTATGTCTAAAGGGTACTAAAGAGAAACCCAGAATACAAACCACTAAGCACAAACAACCCATCCTCTCTCCTCTGCATGCCCTGTCAGTTTCATCAAGGTCCAAGCTGTCTAGGTCTATGAGTGTGTAGGGAGATGATACCATGGTGAAAAAAAGTCCATCAGTCCATGCTAGATTGTAGTTCCCTTAGCACTGGCCTTGCAGACTTTGGAATATCTTTCTCTGCTATTGGATTGGTTACAGTGGAAACAGAAAGATTCTAATCATGCAAAATAAAGATTTCTATTTGTGAGCTCAACTATTGGATCTGTCATCTTTCATCAGCAGAAAAATGGGGGAAATCAAATACTTTGTTTTGTTTTAACCACCCAGAGAAGGAAGAGAATACTGTGTGGGAAATCAATATATCTTACTTAGTCCGACAACCCCTCCCTCTGGAGTGTGTAAATGATCAGGGACAGGCAAATTACTTTTCCATCATATTTGGCACAAAACTACCCTGGTGAGTGAGGAGAAAGGGAATCATTTGATAAGATTTGGAAAATACCATCTGTTTTTCTTAGCATTTCTGGATGAATTTATCAGGCATCCTGTAATTTACACTTTCTGTTGAAAACTATAATTGGATACCCTGCATGGACACGAAGCCTTTGGGTATTTGTCAGAAGCTGTATGAGGACTGTGCCATTTAAGGAGGCCGTGTTTACAGTCAAGGGTAAAATCTGAAATGTTCAATTGTTTCCTCCCTGGGGAAAAAATGGCTCTCTGTGCCTACATAGAGTGCTTCTTTGCTCTGTGAACTTGGAACTAAATGTTGATTTTTAGACACTTCCAGTTCTAGGATTCTATGACTCTGAGATTATTCTTACAAGTTCAGTCTGTGCATTGCGCTTACTGGGTGTCAAGCACTATGTAAGGGGTGAGGGGTATACAGATACCTGAGACCTCTCTTCCTGAAAAAAATAAACCAGATATCCAGGGTGAAGAGCAAACACGATAATCGCTGTCAGGGGCTCACACTTGTTGAGGATTACTGTTTTAAGTTTTAGATATATCGGTTTATTGAACCCTCCTTTCTGTAGGGTAGATAGATATATCTACCTACCTGTAGGGTAGGGTAGATATATCGGTTTATTGAACCCCCCTTTCTGTAGGGTAGATTTTAGTATTATGTCCACTTTGCAAATGAGGAAGCTGACCCTGCTGGCGAGCGAAGGAGCCCGGATTTGAACCCCAGGTGCACTGGCTCCCAAGTCTGTGTTCAGAAACACTAGGCTGTGATACAAATGCAGTGGTTAAACACGGAACCACTGTGTACCGTGGAGCACAGAGGAGGACCACCTGGCCTGGCACGTGGCGGCTGGGGAGGTCGAACTCAAGGTAGAATCTCCGGCTGTGCGTCGGGTCTTTTTTCAAGGAGGCTCCGTCTTGAACAGAGATTTCAAGGATGATTAAGTGGTTGCTAGTTGAAGGAAGAGACGTGAGGAGCCTCCAAGGAGAGGTCATAGCTCAGCAAAGACCCTGAATTGAGAAGTGGTACTTCACCTGATGGGAAGGGTGGTGAGAGGTGGAAGACGTGTGTCTATTTCTGGGATCTGAGTGCCTAAACGCAATTCTGACCCATCAGGATGGTGATACAGACGTTTCACATGGAGTAGGATCTGGGAGGAGACTTTGTGGACATCACTGCCTTTCTGAAGTTTAAGCCGTTCCTGCCCTGCGCATTCAGGCGTACTGATGCTCAGGTACATTGATGCCTTGACTTGAGAGTAAAGTCTTTCAGAGCCCTGGATTATTAAGCACAGGGCAGGAAGGAGCAGGGCTTGAAGTTAAGGGTATGGCGAGGGGCTCGATTGCAAGGATTTCCTATTGATATTTACGATCAGGACTTGAAATTTCCCCTACACTGATAGTTTTAGAAAACATGTGGCAACTGTACGGATCTTGAATATGTTAGGGATACGACTCAAAATTTCACATCTAGGACATTGGCTGTCTTCTTGAATGACATACAGATATTTGATCCTTTCGACTCCCTTAAGGAACGGTGACAGAGATGTAACAGGTTGTTTTCATCAGCGTTTAGAAAGTTCCTCTCTGCCAAGCCATTGGACCAAAACATTCAATAGAATAAAGTAGACCACTTGAGAGTTTCCCTACTCTGATTTCATCTTTCTGCCTTCAGAGAGAAATGGTTCTGGCACCAGAATATGAAGCAGAAATAAGAGAGAGAGGCAGAGGAGTTATGAATCCATGTAGTAAATAAGCATCTGTTAACAATTGATCTGACAAATATTTATAGAGGGCCCGAGCATGCTAGGTTCATTTGGACGTGCCACATTAACAAACGTTTGTCCTCCTAAGTGTGTACGTTTAATAATTGACTGTAATTAATAGGTCAGCCTAAACGTGAAAGAATCAAATTCCACACACATTTTTTATACACATCCTGCTACCCATCATGTGAACTATCCTATTTTTCCATAGAGTTTGGAATCCGTCAAAGTAATCTTAGGCCTGTTTGCCCTGTGAGCTTACCTGAATGTTAATTACATTAGCATACCTTGGGGGAAAGGAAATAAGGAAGACTTTGTGGTGAGATATCTGGTTCAAGTTCAGGTTCAGATCAGGTGCTCTCTTTTTCATCCTCTCTGAATATGCACATGCCGAGAGTGTGAGACTTCATTTTTTTGTCACATGCTCTCCCAGCATGCTTCCTATTTTGCTTTCAACATGGAGTAGGTCATTCTGGCTGAAACTGGCCACAAACAGCCCTCGCCACTTAACAACAATTTCCTACCGCATGAACTTACCTGAATTTTTCAGTCAAGTTCTATTTGGAGTCGGCAGTGTGACAGTTGACTCCTTTCTGTTAAAAAACACTCACACAAAAAGTTACACTACTTGATTATAACAGTTGCAGGCAAGCCTCAAAAAGCAGATACTACTCCCTAAATAATACTGATCAACTTCTTGACTAATGTTTTGCTTAATTGTTTACAATGAAACCAGGGTACCAGTCCACTGTTGTGATGATAAGACCAGTGTATTTCCTAACGTTAGAAACAAGTCAAAATCCATTGTTCTCACTTCCTGCACGGAGTTACTAGTTGACCTCATCCAAATTAGGAAAACACGTAGCTTGAAGGTTTGCCCTGGTAATTTTGACAGAAAATAAAAACAAAATAATTATCAAAGACCTTGGTTATTTTTCACTGTTGCTTACTTCTATATATTTTTAGATGTAAGTAAATAAAATGTTGCAACATTTACTGTGTAGTTTTTATTTCAAAAGAAATATACATTTACAACGTTTTAAAGGTGTAAAATGAGTTCAAAAGAAAGAAATTTTTCTGTAGTTTTAAAGATCTGTTAACATGCGGAAGAGCTTTTTCTGCATATGCATGTTTATATAAATGTGCATAAATACATATATTTATAAACATTTATAGTGAAATAACTGTTACTTCACTCTGCAGTGATTTACTGGATTACAGATGGGTTGGGACACGAAAATTACATATATATTTGTCCTGATAGACCTACTGTAAAATTGCAGGGGTTTAACCATTTCTTTCACACTTAAGTTACATAGTTTCTTGGTCCCTCTAAAATAAAAACGATCTTAGGAAACATGATACAGTTAAAATAAGGATATCACAAATTTGGTCTATTAAATTTGTGTCACTCCTAGAGCTAAATTAAAATCTTTGTCAAGAAATATTATTCCTATTTTTTAAGTTAAACAGCATAGTCTATAGATATTTTGTAATTAGCATGAAGTAGAGGGAAGAAAACTAACATTTATGAAACATTTACGGCTTTGCGTTAGGGAATTTAAATCACCTTGCAATAATGAGAATTCAGTATTATCCATTTGACAACGAAAGGAACTAAGATTTAGAAGCTTTCAATAGTTTTCCCATGGTCACACTGCTAAAAAGTTATAAAGTTACAGTTTGAACTCAAGCTTGTTTGATTCAAAGTCTATGATTGTTCTTTAAAAAAAAAATTGAATAGCTTTGTTTCCTAGCTACCAAAGTAGTGCTTACTTAGACTTTAAAATACTTAGAGAATAAAGAAATATGTAACATAGAAAAATAAAAATATCCATAATTCCGTCCCCAGAATAACTACTGATAATTGTCGAGCATATATTTTCTGCATTTGTGTTTTATGTACCTGCTAAAATACACATGTATTTGTTATTGCTTTCATTCATTTTCTCCTTTTCCCTCTTTCTTTTCTTTCTTTTTTTGATGAGATTATGCTATACACACTGTTTACAACTTGTGCTCTTTCCACTTGGCTGTTTACTTCCATGACTATCAAACTCCTTTTTTTTTTTTTTTTGCGGTACGCGGGCCTCTCAGTGCTGTGGCCTCTCCCGTTGCGGAGCACAGGCTCCGGACGCGCAGGCTCAGCGGCCACGGCTCACGGGCCCAGCCTCTCCGCGGCATGTGGGATCTTCCCGGACCGGGGCACGAACCCGCGTCCCCTGCATCGGCAGGCGGACTCTCAACTACTGCGCCACCAGGGAAGCCCTCAAACTCCTTTTTAATGGCTATAAACTAAAGTAGCATTATTTATGATAAGTAATCAGTTCCTAATAAATGCATATTTAGGGTCATTATAAACAATGTTTCAATACATGTTCTTATACATTTATCTTTTGGCATGTATGCAAGTACTTTTGTAAGATAAGCCACAAAAAATAAAAGTTGCTGAGATTAAAAGTATGCACACATTAAATTATAAACAATATTGCAACGTTGCTTTCCAAAAAGATTTTACCAGTTTTTAGTCCCGTGGCATCATGTAAGTACGTCCCTGTCCTCCTGCCCCAGCCATCCTTTGTACACCCTAACCAAAGGAAGGGAGTACAGGAGACGGTTCATCCCTTTCATTTTACTAACCAAACACTGAGCCTGAGGGATGCTCATGGTTTTCCTGTTACATCATACGTACAGTAAGACGTGGCTTCAAACCCAGCCAAGATTATAGCATCAAATACATAAAATAGAATAATAATGATAGCTTCACTTCAGAGTGCCAACCACTGTTCTAAACACTGTTAAAATCCCCTAATCCTCCCAAAAACCCTACCAGCTGGGAGCAATTACTATCCTGAGATTGCAGATATAGAGACTGAAGCACTGAGAGGCTAAGTGACATTTTCCCAGATCAACACAGTTAGAATTGAGCAATGTGGTCCAAAAGTCCATGTTCTTTACCTGCATACTGTATATCTGTTTTATACTTATTTTCTACTAATTAAGTTGTTCCCAAGAGTTGCTGGAATCAAGTTGCCCAGCAAGTCCATTAAGAAGTTATAAGAAATCCATATGTAGCGTCAAATACAGAGAAAGTGCAGGATGAAGGATTTTGAGTTAAAAAGAACGCAAGTCAAGCATGCACGAGTGTGTGTGTGTGTGTGTGTGTGTGTGTGTGTGTGTGTGTAGAGGAGATCATGGAGCTCTGGGCAAGTGAAGGAGCACATGCCATCGGTTCTGACTGAAGAGAACTGTAGCTGGAACTTCTTGGGAGTTCCATAGCCCCTGCTGTCTGCTCGCCACTTGAGCCATAGATCTAGCAGGTAAGGGAGGGCTTTGAATTGAATATGAGCCTGGGGTATAACCTGGACCAGAAAAACCTTCACAATTGAAAGTGACATCCAGTAAGGTGTTTCCTATGATTCAGTAAAGAGAACACAATTAGTAAGTTACCAGGGAAATCTGTTCCAAGTTTATACCTCAGTGAGTTGAAACTTCTCACTCAAATAGTTACACAGCTCAGTGTTTGTTTCTTCTGGGCACACAGGGATCTCATTCCTTCGAAGCCCACCTAGGGTTAGTGGGCGCCTGAGAGCTTGGATAGACGTTATCTGCCTGCCTTCTGTAAGGGGCATCATACCTGCCCCCAGATGTTACGCAAAATGCACATCCTTCGGAACTCACTTCCATCTACCCTCCTCAACTCCATAGCCAGGCCCCCAGTCCTTCAGGGATCCTTTCCTCTGCCTGAACAACACTGGGCATCTCCACTGCTCTGCCACCTGAGGACCATTTTCTTCCAACATTCCATGGCGTCCTGGCGTGTCTGTCAGTCCCAACGCTCTGCAAACCTTAGCCAGGGAAAGGGCCACCAGGTTTCACTTGTCATTTGCCACAGAACCTGATGACACAGGAAGTCTACGTCCTACTCACGTATTGCAAGTTCTGTTCTTTAAAACTGCCCCCTCTTCTCTTTTCTTCCTCCCCCTTTCCTCTTCTCTCCTCCTTTCCTAAAAGCAGCCCTAATATGGGCCCAGGTTGCAGAAGAAGATTTTAGTGAAATGAATTCAGAGTCTCTTCTCCAGGCTGCCATTCCACAAATCTTTGGAAAGCTATGGTACCATCTGGTTCTAGTGGCAGGTCCATCCATGAAATGAAAGTCTAAGAATAGATATATTCCATATGTTATTTACATTGAATGGAAGCTGTGCTCTCAAGCGTGAGGGCAGAGAAGAGTCCTGTAAACAGCTCTGTTCTCCCTTGTTACACCTGGTACACATCTGTGGAACCCTGGAGCCCTCAGGAACACAGTTTGAAAACCACTGTTCTAGAAAGAGGAACTATTCAAATTTATTAGTAAGGGAGTGAGTTGGTAAAGGTAATGAACGTTTTCTTGTGATTCTAGGCAAAGTGAGAAACCAACAAGATTGGATTGTGATCAGAAAACATATTTATTATGCAGAAATAGACAATTTCCTTTCTCCCACAACAAAGTCCTGAATCTTTTTAACTACTAACAGATATGCGCAAAGATGACTTACAAAGGGTGATTTTCAATATATAAAGTACAGTTTCTGATACATGGGTGTATATGTGTATAAATATTTGATACATGTGTTCGAAATGTTTCTGTTTCAAGGACCTAACAGCCATAAATTGAGGAAATGGGAACAGACAAGTTAAACAATTGTTCCAAGCAGGCACACTGGCTCAAGAAAATGCAGTGTTCATCAATGTGGCAACTGGGATTTCTTTCCAAGTTCATGGCTTCATATTCCAGTCTTATTCCATTTCTTTTTTCACATTAAAATTCTACAACACTCCAAGAGAATCATAGCGAATTTCAACCTCTCAGCTATTAGAGAATGGAAAAATGGAGGGAAATATATATATGTATACATACACACACACACACACACACACACACACACACATATAACTTATTTAAGATGTGTCAAACACTCAAACAATTCATCCTATGAGAAATTACCATAAATAACACATTGTCGTTGACAGCAAAGATAAAGGACTGTTCTACACTAAACTCTTCAGCCAATATTTGAGTCAGGAAAGGTGTTCTTTCTGGTATTCACTGGTTGAAAGTAGGGTTTTTAGGAGGAAAGCAGTGGTTTTGCAGCTTAAGCCCCGTGGCAGTTAGCTCCAAGGGATCTAAGAACTGTAGAATTCTCTGATGGCATTTGTTGTTAAGTACTGTGGTTATACAGGACAGGCAATACCCTTATATGAACAGTAACTTCATTTGCAGAGAGGTGTTTTGGTGGGAATTATCTAATGTATACATTTGTAAGACTTTGTTTTCAGCAACTTCCAACTGTGAATTCATAAGGGAGCAAGCTGCCTTGACCAGATGTTCGTTTTTGCTTTAGCTTTTCTTTTCATTTTTTTAGTATTTTTTAGTATTTATTTATTTATTTATTTATGTTTTGGCTGCATTGGATCTTCGTTGCTGCACGTGGGCATTCTATAGTTGCTGTGAGCGGGGGGGGGGGGCTACTCTTCATTGCGGTGCACGGGCTTCTCATTGCCGTGGCTTCTCTTGGTGCAGAGCATGGGCTCTAGGCACGTGGGCTTCAGTAGTTGCGGCACTCAGGCTCAGTAGTTGTGGCCTGCGGTCTCTAGAGCGCAGGCTCAGTAGTTATGGCGCACAGGCTTAATTGCTCCGTGGCATGTGGGATCTTCCTGGACCAGGGATCGAATCCATGTCCCCTGCATTGGCAGGTGGATTCTCAGCCACTGCGCCACCAGGGAAGCCCCTCTTTCTTTTTAAAAGAGCCAAATTATTTTGATTCTATAACCTGATTTAAGTTGTTTGCCTCTGCTTCTTTGGTTAAAGTCAACATAGAACCATTTTTCAGATTTTACCATTTTTTTTGCTTTTAAAGTTCTGGTTGATTGTTTTATAGACCCATCTTTACTGTACTTATGGGACACAGTGGATCACCAGAAATTTAATGTAATAAAATATAGTTTCATAGCTATGAACTAGAATGTGATTAATAGACAATTCGGTCTGGAAAAATTTCTACTACCATGCTCAATAAATATTGCATATATAATGTATGTTTTTAATATACTGGGATTTAAAAAACATACCTGGATCTTCTCTCTCCTCTTCCTCAACTATGTCATTTAAATGACATTAAACCTATGTCAATTAGGTTTTCAAAGCCAGCCATCATGATCAGGTGATGAACAGAGATCAGAGAAACCAATTGAGTAGATGGCACATGACTCAAGGAGCTGATAGATGGAGCCTTTGAAGGTCCCCAGAATTTCCACCAAGACTGGAGTCAAGAGAAAAGGCACCAGACAACTGCTGGGCCCAGACTGCACCATGAGCTTCTTATCTTTCTTCCATTCCATTCTCCCAGTAACACATGAGATAACCATGAGTACCCAATTCAGAGATCCTTAGCCTAGAGTGATGTTGCCCAAGGGGGATACTGGGGAGTGTCTGAAAATATTTCTGATTGTCACAACTCCAAGGGTGCTATCAGTATCTGGTGGGTAGAGTCCAGGGATGCTGCCTGATTATCATACCCAAAATGCCAATAGCATCAGGCTGAGAAATGCTGTCCATTGTTTACAGATAAGGAAACTGAGGATCTAAAAGGTCCATAAACTCAGGCCTGACGTTCTTTATCACTAGAATTCATTTCTTCTTGAGGAATCAGAAATAATAAAAAAAAAAAGCTCAATTAGAATGACTTGGGCAAATAACACCACAACACATAAATTCCTATTTTCAACCAATTTATTAGTCATGAAATTTCACTCCTTATGCTCTCCTGTTTACATAGACACATATTCTCCTTCTTGACAGCCTAGAGTTGCCAAATTTTATTAAGAGTAGCAAACTTTGATCAAAATCAAATCAAACATTTTATTTTATACATTTTCACTTTTACTTGACAAATATCAAGAGATATCATCTCTGGCCATCCGGCTTGCTTCATTTTCTTCTTGTTATCTCTCATCAAAGAAGTCCCCTGTGGCCAGGGTACCAATGAGGGATCTTGACGGAGCCTTGCATATGATATCGATAGAGCCTAGTTTTAGTGACAGCATTTCACACTTTGGGAAGTTGGGTTTATTTCGCTTTCTGATGAGTTTATTCAAATGTAGGTCCTTGGAGCCTATCTTTGAAAATTTTATTCCATCCTCCCTCATCTTCTCATATTGGTCCATCAGCATATTAATTTCCCTTAACCTGGCTTCTTACTTCCATAGTCACTATCAACAAATCCAAGCCCTCCTTAACTAGTTAAATACTTAGGGATAGTGTCAATTCTTGACATTGGACTCCTCTTGGAAAATGACCAGACTCTGGACCCAAATGACCCATAGGGTGTTAGCCCTGATAGAAGCCTTAGACATTGGCTAGTCCATATTCCTATTTTGTATAGTTAGAGACGATAAGATCCAACAACGTTGAGTGTCTTGGCCAAGGTCGAATAGCCCATTAGCAGTCTCAGTGAGACCACAGTCTTTATCTGCTGATTCTCATATCCAGGCTCTCTGCACTACACTTTTTGACAAAATTCTTTCCAATAACAGAGTTCGCTGGAATGTGTTTCAAGATAATATTTGCTAGGTGGTAGTGAATTCTACTCCACAGAATATACTGTAGATTCCAAAGTGGCATACTTCTGCTCACTGTGTGTTCTTTAACATATTTAACATATTTTTGTGGCTTATTCACCGGCCTTGCCAAGATAACGCCCCGTTTCTTAGGTTCTGGTGTGACATGGTGATACTGAGACCGAGCCATTGCTCCAGCACTTGAGCAGGGAGTGCCTTGGCTGTCACAGACTTCTTATAGATGAGGCACAGTCACTGGCTCCCAAGGTAGGCTGCCTCACAGACCACATATGCAAGAATTTTACCAGAATGACAGATGTTTGCTTTGTCCATACTTCTGTTGTCTTTTAAAAGAGCCACAGCAATCCCTCAGACTAAAGAAAGAAAGCAAATCCTGTGTTCTCCTGACAAACCAAAGCCTTTTGCTCAACCACCTGCAGATTTGAAGGTACGTCTTTGTGTACTGGGTGTTGGGCCACACGTTAGTGACAGTCATACGGACGCTCAGACAAAGCTCATCTGTCCTGACTCAGTGGGAAAATGCACAACACTTGGTGATTCTCGGAGCCCTTGAGCATGGAGGATTGGGTGGAAGTAAGCCTCATTTCCCACACCTTCCAACCTCTGCTTTAAGACCAAGCAGAAGGGGAAGCACATGTTTTTCTAGAACACAGCGGCAAGGCTGTCAACAGAAGAGAAAGAGCTGGTACTGTGGTCCTTTTAACCTTGCTCGCCCTGCTGGCATTCTCAAGTGGTGGATTGCTGACCACGGAAAATCAGCCACCCTCTGTAGGAGTTGCCCTCTGCAGTGTGGCACATTCTTGGTGTCCCCTTCTGGAGACTGCGGCACATGCCCACCCTATCATTATCTGCTGTGTTCCAATGCCCTTTGTATAAGAAGCCAGGTTGCATTCACCTTCTACAAACACAAATTGATAATATGTGATCTGCCAGACTTTATTTATTAATTAAACAATGTTTATGGAGCACCTGCTACAGGCCAGGTGTAGTAGCTGGCATGAGATAACATGGCGAACTAAACTTATGGATAGAGTTAACACTGACTCTCTTTGGGAGTGGAAGGACGAGAATGGAGAGGTAATGTTTACAGAACATCTACAAAACCCAGGCACTTTATGTGTCTTATGGCCCTGAGTCCTCACAAGACTCCTGTTATTAGTCATTATTATTACCAATTTCTGAATTAAGAAATGGGCTCAGATATGCTCTACAGCATGCCCAGGTCTCAAAGCCAGTGAGTAGAGAGCCAGGAAGGGAGCTGGATGTTACTCTTTTCTGTACTTTAAGTGACTTCAATGGAGGAGAAAGCTGCCACGCTGAACAGGAATGTGTCTCTATAGCATCTGGATGGGATGGGAATGGGCAAGGAGAAGGTGAGCAACCCTGAGCTGGAACACAAGGTAGGAAGCAGAAAGGAACCTCAGAGTCTAGATGGTGGGAAGGACTAACCTGGGAGAAAGAGGATCTTCCCCGCTACTCTCCACCCTCTGCCACATCCAAAATGTGAGGCTGGCTGCTCGTTTCGTCTAAGGAAGTCCCTGGGGGACTCAGGCATTTTCGTGTATGTTCATGTCAGTGTTTGTCGGGAGCATTTGCTTCTGTATGGGCATGTGTACACTCTGCACATAGATATCTAGGTTAACGGTAATCCCCATGTGTTATATACAGCAAAAAGTTTAAACAATGACCTTTTCTACTAAAATTTCTCAAAGGCACTGCCAGGTGACAGATTATCCACTCTAAATTAGCTCTTATTTTATCTGCTCTCTGGAACCAGTGCCAATAAGTACTGTAGTTAAAAACCCAAGAGTGGAAAGCCAGAAAGAGAAGCCGTGAAAGGATTGAGAAAATCCTTAATAATTAAGGATTTCCAGTATTAATCTTTTCCACTTGGCCCATGTGCTTTGCAGTCATCATTTGATTTTTAAGAGCCCATTTTTATTTAAGAAGAAGAAGTGTTGATGCCTTTTCTTGTACCAGAGAGTATAGAAAAATTCAAGGCAGAAATTCGACAGGTACCAGGTGAATTTGATCCACATGGACTATGTTTTTAAAATATCTACATGGGAACCTCAGAGAGTGGTGGATGTGACCTCACTTTGATGACAAAATTTTCCTTATTGTCTCTCTACTGTCCAACTTACTGTTTCTGCGTTTCTGGAAGCCCCATCACTGATCTTCCCAGGCTAGAGTTGGGGTAGGTGGTGCATCACTGCTGCTCTCCTGGCTAGAGTGAGAGAGGGTGATGAGGACTAAGAAGTGCTGAGAATGAATGAAAATACAGGATTAGCTCTCAGGTCTCCCAGAGGGAAGGAATAAATCTTGGCAGAAATCGTTTAACACAAGCCTCACAGAGCAAGTGGAGAAACTTAATGAGAGAAGCCGAAAAAGCAGTGCAGATTTCTGTTCATGTGGAAATGTAGCCAAGACTCATGATTTAGGTTTCAGTAGAATCAGTAGATTTTGATTTCTATCACAATCAGACTTCAAAAATATTAAAGAAAATATTATATTGTCTAAGATATTTTCCCACTACAAGAAATAGAGCCCACTTTAATCTAACCTTAAGCTAAAATAGAATCTATCGTCTGGTGCAGCTGAAAAGTTCTGGTATTGTCTTGCTTTCGGCTAGCTAAATTCAGGCGTTCCATGAATGGTCTCAGAGAACTGACTCTTCTTCCAAGCCTTAGCTCTGATTTCTGCGGTATCGCTTTCATTCAGTGAGTGATTCTCTTTACAAAATGGGAAGAATTACTATTTTAAACATAGATGGTCCTAAAAACTTAAAATTTCATAAGGAAAGAAGCAATTTTTGGCCCTAAGCATCCATTCCAGTATCCCAAATGTCCCTAATAGGTGAGCAGGCGTCAGTTGTCCAGCTTCTGTGGGAGAGATGGAGCCCCTTGACTGACAGCTCCATCGTAATCCCATGAGGTTGAGGAGGGGCAGATCCCAAAGGAAGGCAAATAGGAACCATAGCTCTCCACTCCAGACCTGCAGGAGATCCCGATGCCACAGGGGGAGAAATGGGTTAGAAAGCAAATGGGAGCTTACCTGAGTGTAGGAAGAGGGCATTCACTGCTGGGCAGGCTCTCAGAAAACCAAAGGGAGAAATATTTGAATTGGGATTAGACTTGTCAGGAGGATCCAGAAGCAAAGATGACTCTACCACTTCACTCCTACACTGCACAAAGCTGACCTCTCCATCAGCACTGCCCGCGTCTATGGAGGGAGCTGAAAATCGATGACAGGTCTCTAACTCTGCAAACATCCTCTCCCCTAATCCCTTCACAGCCTCACTCAGCATTTTGTTCTCTGTTCTCGTCTCTGGATCTCTCACTCTTCCTCCTCCCATTCCTCCCTCCCTCCGCCTCTTCTTTCTCTTTAAAATAGCTCTTTGAAAACAATATACAATAGTACCATTTGGGGAGGACAATTGCTTTCCATCCACTTTTGCTTAGAGCTGTTTTCACCATAATTGTTGCCCAGATGAAATACTGACCTTTCCATGTTGAGAAAATTAAAAGTGCCTCAGGGGTCAGAGAAAACAATCCCATAAATACCAGCTGCAGGGAAAATGCCCACATAAAGGGACTGCTCCCTTCCTGACACCACAACATGTAATTCTCTAGTTTTCCCAGAAGACTAGATCTCCTACCCCGTCTCATTATCTGCAAAGACACCAACAATGGGACCCCTTAGCACAGAAGGCCCACAGTGCCAGCCAAGTCTCACAAACAATTGTGCGATTTCTTTTTCCTAAGACAAAATCTACAACACCAAATTCATTACCGAAGAAAAGGTCATCTCTCCACAGAAGTGGCACACAAATGGGACAGATGTAGATTTTGCTTTCGATTATGCAGAGAATGGCTTCAATTCTCTATTTGTTCTCTGCAGTCACAACAATGAACCACCAAACAGTAATTATTAGGTGAGTGAAGTTAATAAATGCTACTGAGACAAGATGTGCCCTCAACCCCAGGTAGAATTAAAGGGCTGATTTCATTAATATATGAGACTCAACAAAACATTTACAGGTTATAAATGCATATTTATTGATACACTAGTCTACACATACGTGCATATATCCATGCACATAGCAGCATGGGATCAGAAATTTCTGGATGCCATTTCAATGAGAAACGGTTCCTATATTTATAACTTCAATTTGGTGACTAGTGCCCATCACTTATATGAAATGAGGTAGAACGAGCCATTTTTGCCCATACCTAACCTGAAAGTTTAGAAACATGTTTCTAATGTTAGAAACATTAGAAAGATGCATAATGGTAGGAAAATATATTTGGAGTGGGTAAGACATAAAGATGTATGAATTTTCCAATTTACATTAAGTTGCAATATTTAAATCTTTCTTAATTTGAAGAACTCATAAATTCAAATCCATACATTTCAGGATAAAGTTCAACACTAACTGTGCACTGAAGCTACCTCTCTCAGCCCTGCAATCACTCCCTCCCTCCCCTTCCCCAAAAGCATGTGTGTAAGATATTAGCAGGGAGCTCTTTGAACTCAGCATACTGTTTATCAACTCAGTGACTGTTCAGAGCTGCCTCTTTCTGGAAGACCCTGCCCATCAACTCTGCCCTTCTCCTGAATATCCTGCAAGACTTAACTCAAGCACACTTCCTACTGAAAGCCTTTCTTGACAGTTCCCCAGTCTAAGGAAAATGGTGGCTAGTCCCATGGATAACATTTATCACATAGACTGATCACATAAACCAATCAGAGTAGTGATTGGTTTACTTGCTGTTCAACTACAGTAGAGCATCTGTGTATCTTAAGTAATTCTGAGGTTAATTTCCCTAAAGTGTCCCTCTGCAATGGGCAGAAAAATTGCCCCAAAATGTCCACAGGCCAATTCTTGGAACCTGTGAATATGTTACATTACATGGCAAAAGGGACTTTGCAGATGGAATGAAGGTTGTGGAACTTAATATATGGAGGTTAACCTAGACAATCAAGTTAGAACCATTCTTGTCACATGGGTCCTTAAAAGTGGAAGAGTGAGACAGAAGAGGTGCAACCACAGAAGAAGAGGCAGCAGAGATTTGAAGCCTGAGAGGAACTCAAACCTGCTATTGTTGGCTTTAAAAATGGAGGAAGGGGGCTACGAGCCAAGGAATGTGGGATCCTTTAGAATCTGGGAACAGCCCTGGCTGACAATCAGCAATGCAACCAGGACCTCCAACCTACAAAGTCCTACAACCCTGAAGGACTGAATTCTGCCAACAACCTGAATAAGCGAGGAAATGGATTTCCCCTAGAACCTCCAAAAAGGAGTGAACACCTACTGACACCTTGATCTTCTCCCAGTAGGAAGCATGTCAGGTTTCTGACCTACAAAGCTGTAAGATAATACATTTGCATTATTTAAGCCCCAAAGTCTGTGGTAATTAGTTACAGCAGCAATGGAAAACTAATACATGCTCTCTGGCATGGACTTGGACTCAGAAGGCCTGCGTTTGGTGCCCCAGTGCTTATGGTAGTGTCATCTTGGGTGCTGAGCCTGAGGGTCCTCATCTGTACATGGATAAAATCTCAGCCCATCTCTTAGGCCTCTGTGCGGAGAGCCTGAGAAAATACAAATAAAGCACTCAACATATGGTGGGCCCATGAGAATTTTTCCTTCTACCCCATTGCATATCTGTGAACCCTCAGCCTAGAAGGATGTCCCTGCAGGCATCTGCATGACTCCCTCCCTCACCTCCCTCAAGTTTCTGTTCAGTGGAACCTTCTCAATGAGGCCTTCCTTTGTGACACTATTCAAAATTTCAACTTCTTCCTTCACCCCTAGTCCCATCACTTTCTAGTACTATTTCATGCTTTATTTTTCCTATAACGTTTATCACTAGAGTAACCATGTGTATCAGTTATCTGTTGCTATGTGACAAATGATCCCAAAACGTAGTGACTTAAAGCAGTCCATATTGATTTGATCTTAAGTGTTCCTTCCACACACATGGGGATGGATGTGTTAATTAACTTGATTGTGGTAATGTGGGTATATATCACAATGTGGGTATATATCAAAACACCATTTTATACACTTAAGTATGCATATATGGTTTTTACTTATCAAATATACCTCAATAAAAATGGAGAAAGCAAACAATACACATTTATTTTTTCACTGTCTCTGGGTGAGGGGTGCGGGCACAGGTTAGCTGTGTTCTCAAAGCTTCAGGGACTCTCACAAGGCTGCAGAGTGTCAGCTGGGGCTGGGGTCATCTAAAGGCTCAGCTGAAGATGTAGGTGATTGGTGTCCATAGTCAGATCACTGTGGGTTGTTGGACTGAGAGTCTCCATTCCTCACTGGCTATCGGCTGGAGGCTGACCTCAGCTGCATGCCACATGGACTTCTCATCAAAGCAAGCAAACCTAGAAGGCAAGAGAGATTGACAAGATAGAAGCCACATCCTTTTATAACCTAATCTTAGACATGATCCCATCCCTTTCCCTATATTCTATTTCTAGAAGGCCGTCACTATGTATCTCCCATACTTAAGAGGAGGTGATTACAGAAGGGTGTCAATACCAGGAAGCAGGGGTCTTCAGAACCCATGTCTTGGCTTCCGATTAGAATCACCTGGGGAGCTTTTATAAATATTGATGCTTTCTGGTTTCTGGTGGAGATCCTGGGTTCTGCTTTCACTTTGGGGGATTGGTGTAGCCCAAGGTCTGGTCAGCCAGGAGACATCAAGGGTACCTAGGGCATTTTGCAAAGGGAGGAGATGGATAGGAGCACCACTGGCTTAAAGGAATCTATGAAAAGAGAGGCACATTTCACCTCCTCCAAAATTTAACAGAGGGACAGAAGAACTCAGCCTGGCTTCCCTCCAGTTTCTCTTCCCTTCCTCACACTCTCAGTTGACTGCATGGGTTGCACTTTGGGTGGATGGAAGGCCATGTAGTATGATACAAAGACAACCAGAAGAAAGAGAGTTTTCTGCAGGAAATGAGTGGTCTAAGCTCTAGGGAATTCCTCAAGGACTTGGAGATGTGGAAACTAGCTCGTGATCTGAGAGTGAATTATAAATAATTTGAAGGTTATTCCCAGGTTGTCAGGGTTGGAGATTAAATTTTGAGCCAAAACTGTCCCATGGGGTTGTTGAATCTTCCATCTTCAGGCAGAGTTGCTGGGGAGCATGGAGGGTGATTCGGGAGGAAAGGAGCCATCCGTGGGCAGTAGGTTAGGCACTCAAATAGACATTTTTGGTAAGATGTCACTTTGAGTTTATGATATGGCTATATTTATATGTATAGGGATTTTAAAAAATTTTAAGCATAACTACCTTTTTATTGAAGTATAGTTGATTTACAATGTTAGTTTCAGGTGTACAGCAAAGTGATTCAGTTATATACATACATATATATATATATATATATATATATATACACACACACTATATGTATATCCATTCCTTTTTTTTTAACATCTTTATTGGAGTATAATTGCTTTACAATGGTGTGTTAGTTTCTGCTTTATAACAAAGTGAATCAACTGTACATATACATATATACCCATATCCCCTCCCTCTTGCGTCTCCCTCCCTCCCACCCTCCCTATCCCACCCTTCTAGCTGGTCACAAAGCACCGAGCTGATCTCCCTGTGCTATGTGGCTGCTTCCCACTAGCTATCTATTTTACTCCATTAATTTTCAGACTCCTTTCACCTATAGGTTATTACAAAACATTGAGTAGAGTTCCCTGTGCCCTACAGTAGGTCCTTGTTGGTTATTTTATATATAGTCATGTTTATATGTTAATTCCAAACTCCTAATTTATCCCTCCCCACCTCCCTTTCCCCTTTGGTAACCATAAGTTTGTTGTCTCTGTCTGTGGGTCTATTTCTGTTTTGTATATAAGTTCATTTGCATCCTTTTTTTTATATTCCACTCATAAGTGATATTGTATGGTATTTGTCTTTGTCTGGCTTACTTCACTTAGTATAATAATCTCTGGGTCCATCCATGTTGCTGCAAATGGCATCATTTCCTTCTTTTATATGGCTGAGTAATACTCCATTGTATATATGTACCACATCTTCTTTATCCATTCATCTGTTGATGGACATTTAGGTTGCTTCCATGTCTTGACTATTGTAAATAATTCTGCAATGAATATTGGAGTGCATGTATCTCTTCGAATTATGAAGACATACAGATGGCCAAAAGGCACATGAAAAGACACTCAACATTGCTAATTATTAGAGAAATGTATAGGGATTTTATTAACAGAAGTAATGGCATGAAATAAACAGGTTCCATTATGGTTATTGTGTGGGTGACTTAAGTCCCCCATCATTTGTTAAAAAGCCAGCTCCTTGGACCTTCTGTGCAGATTTTATTCAAAAGGATGTGGCTGATATTGCTGGTGAGGTATTCTATGAGTTGTCTGTGAAGACAGCTAAAGGATTTGTGTGGTCCTTTCACACTCATGTCCTCATGATCAAGCACTTCTGGGAGCCCATGGGCTGTGATCTGGTCTGCATCTGTGGAATCAAGCTACACTCACATAAGGCTGAAACCCAGTGTCTTTTAAGGAACAGGCCTGAAAGTCTGGCAAGGCTAAAAGGTCATGCAAGAAACTATGTGAAGAGACATGAAGGAGGATGCAGCATTAAAGATGAACTGCAACAGCAGTAGAAGAGTGTATTCCTTCCAAGAGTTTGCTCATCATAAGGGTAATGCTTCTCTTTTGCAGAGATGTTAAAAACAAAAAACAAAAAAACCCCAGCAATTTCTTTTGCAGCCATGTGATTAAACCAGCAGGAGTTTAGAAAGAATTACAAATTATTTTAAAGGGAAAAATCAGTGCTGCAGATGGGCTCAGCAATGCAGAAATAATAGTAGTCTAGAAATTAATGTTTTACTAATTTTCTCTGTTTGGCTTGTTAATTTCCTCTATTATAGGATCTGTCTGTTCCTACGTACTGAGAGATGGCTCCAAGTAATATTTTGAAGTTACTTCATTATTCATTGTTATTTACCTTGCCAAGTACACAGATCTAAACAGTGAGGAACTAGAATGACAAAGATAGATTGTTCATATTTTGCTAATTGCATCTCTTTCATCTCTGTGGAATTTAAATATGATTAAATGAACCCTTCACATAAATTAACAACCAACACAAAGGAAATTAATCTCTCTGTTGCTATTCATATGAGTCTAACTTGTCTTTGAATATCATATAATAAAGTCAGTAGAGACTATGCAAAGTGACTGAGCTAAAGTCTCCCATTCAAGTCCTTACACGGGCTGCATTCTCTTTTCATAACCAAAATATAATCATGGAGTAAGTGGGGGACCTTTTGGTTACTTGGCAAAATGTCTACATGTTACTAAAGAGAAACCGCTACAAATGTTAACGGTTGCAGGTGTCATGTGAATCCAATGACAGCTTTTCAGTAGGAATAGACGCTATAATCTGGGGTTGGACGTGGCTTTGGTACTAACTATGTGATCAGAGACAAACCAATTGGCCTTTATGAACTGGTAAAAAAAAGGTAGTTGAAATATGCAGTTAACTTAGAAGTTGAACTGATCTCTAGAGAAGCAAATGCACAGAGATATTAAATACTTAAAATCTCTGCTCTTTGACATGAAAGTTTACCAGATGAACTTAGGTTTCGAATGTTCCCAAACTAATTATTAACGCTCTCCTATGGATGGAGTTCTGAGTCCCACACTAATAAATGAGTTTGCTTCTGGCAAAGCATGACGCATCACGTCATGAAAAATGTTTTCCAAGAAGTGTTACCTGAGTTTGATTTTGTAATTATTTATTTTAAGGAAACTGAAATAAAAGCTCCCATTTATCAGAAATAAGTGGAATTTAGACTAAAAATATGCTTGACTATAAAGCAGAAGTTTTCAAAAACAGACATAGGGTAATAGTTTACTATTTTAAGAAGTAAAGGAAGTTTCCTACCTTGAGGTTCATGTGTAGAAATTGACGGAGTTTTACGTTTCAGGTATCTTCTGCTGGAGACTCTCTGGAATATCAGACTCTCTAGAAGTAGGACCAGACATGGATCATTTTTCTAGCTCCTTGGGTGCTTTTCATATGTAGCCAAGGTCAAAAACTGTTGCCCTGAACTCTCTCATTCCCAAGCAAACTTGCTGTCAGCTATCTGGCTATTCAGACCAAAGTGAGTAGGCACACGGATCCCTACTAATTCAGCAGTAATAGGTGATGATTTCATTGTTTCTTTTCTCAATAATTATTTGCATCATGATAGGGAACCTATACAACCAGCAAAGCCCTATCTTCATGATTTGTAATTTCAGGTAGTTTGGGTTTTTTCATCCTTTTACCTCCTTGCAGAGATCATACATGAGGAATTTTTTTTTTAATATTTTTGACTTTGTATTATTCTGTTTATTTTCCCCATTACTTAATTTTTTTATTGAAATGCAGTTTATTTACAACATTTTGTCAGTTTCAGATGTAGAGCACAGTGATTCGGTCATACATATTTATATATATACTTTTTCAGATTTTTTCCCTAATAGGTTATTACAAAATATTGAGTAGAGTTCCCTGTGCTATACAGTAGGTCCTAGTTGATTATCTATTTTATATACAGTAGTATGTATATGTTAATCCAAACTCCTAATTTATCCCTCCCCACCTCCCTTTCCCCTTTGGTAACCATAAGTTTGTTTTCTATGCCTGCCTGTCCATTTCTGTTTTGTATATAAGTTCATTTGTATCTTTTTTTTTTTAGATTCCACATGTAAGCGATACCATATGATATTTGTCTTTCTCTGTCTGACTTACTTCACTTAGTATGATCATCTCTAGGTCCATCCATGTTGCTGCACATGGCATTATTTCCTTCTTTTTTATGGCTGAGTAATATTCCGTTGTATATATGCACCACATTCGAGGGTCTAATTTAACAAAATGCCTTTTATTTTCTGTTTTGTAAATAAGTTCATTTGTGTCTTTTTTATCAGATATAAACGATATCATATGATATTTGCCTTTTGACACAAAATGTGCCAGCTGATCAAACAGTAAGTTCAGATCATATTATAACGGCCAGAAGAAACTTGAAGGACAGCAACCAGGTTCTCAGAGTTTGGAAGGGGAAAGAAATCCTCAAGCCTAGTTCCCTTATTTTCTAAAGCTAAAACTTTCCTAAAAGACACTTGGATAGCCCCTGCAGACACTGTAGCATGAGGGGGAAGGCACACTTCCCGCGGTGAGCTCACACCACTGTGCACCTTTCTTTGTCGGCTGAGCAGGAAACTGCCTCTGTCACCCATTACATGGCAGGAGGCTTTCACTAGAGCAGCCTCCTACATGGGAAATCAGCTTTGCGGGGCTAAATTCTTGCTGAAGATCACAAAAGCATGAATAAATTCCAGGATAAATTCCCCTCCGTGTAAAAAAGCACAACGTGGGAGACCAGTTTCCTTCATAACTGTGACATACGGCCTGCCAACTGGCCCATGTCACTTAAACTTGTCAGAACGTAGTACAAAATGTTCGTCCATTTTCAGCTTGATTCTGGAACTAAACTGGAGTGTCTTTACACATATGATGGTACTGTAGGGAGCAAGACGGAAAAGAAGTTAGAGCTGGGTTAGTAATGGGATAATAATACACATAGGAATACCAGAGTGTTTGTAGACAGCCATAGGTTGGCCAGAGTCAATGAGATGCCAAACGCCAGGACAGCCCATCTTCTTGATTTTTGTCTTTTAAATTCATATCAATTACTAATGATTCTTAATTTCAAGCAATACAAATCTACCAGCTAAGAGAGAACTCATTAAAATAATGTCAAGTAGGTTAACTTTCCAAGAGAGTCTGAAATTGAGGCCCAGGAGCTCCCCTCCAAAGGTGTTGGGCCATAATCATGGCAGGATACTGGCCTGGTGAAGGACCACGCCCACGTGGGCACAGACCCCTCCCAGGCTGCTTCTAGAATCCTGATTATTATTGGAGGTGGCGTGTGCCTCTGTTGCTTTCTCCACTGTTTACTGGAATGACTCTGTTCTCTCTGCTTCTTCTCATACCTAACTTCCATTCCACGTCACTGTATCTGGTCAAGCCAAGATCATGAGCTAGCTGGCCCTAAGTTTTTTTTTCAGTGCCTGTGGTTAGCGGGGTGGGCATGCCACCTCAGAGGAAGGTGAATTGCCCAACACAGGAAAATGTGCCCGTGCACTACAGTCCTAACTAAAAGCTACTGTCTTCTGCCACTGTATTGCTCTAGGTGGGGTCTACAGACACGTACCCATCTGTGAATTGCATGACCAGATGGCAAGGAGACAAACACAGGAATGAAACGAAGCTTTCAGAAATATTTTATACAGCAGTTTAGGCTTAAGTTTTGTGTATCTTTATTCCATTTTTATTTTATTTTTCTAGTAATTTATTTTTATTAATTTTGTATTGGTCAAGGACACGTTGGAGACAAAAAGCTGGTCCCTTAACACAGGGAGTTTGAGAAGTACTACGCCTTACCATATAAATAATGTGGTTTGTAATATATGCTTAGTAAAATAAATTCTGAATCACGTAGGCCAGGGAAAGTTTTATATTTTCATTTAATAATAAAAATCATATATTGAGGGCTTCCCTGGTGGCGCAGTGGTTGAGAATCCGCCTGCTGATGCAGGGGACACGGGTTCGTGCCCCGGTCCGGGAAGATCCCACATGCCGCGGAGCGGCTGGGCCCGTGAGCCATGGCTGCTGAGCCTGCGCGTCCGGAGCCTGTGCTCCGCAACGGGACAGGCCACAGCGGTGAGAGGCCCGCATACCAAAAAAAAAAAAAAAAAAAAAAAAAAAAAATCATATATTGAGTACTTATCATATCGTTCTGCCTATCTCTACTATCTGCCCATTTAAGCTTTACCACCCTGTGAGGCTGGTACTATTTCTGTTCCCACTCTGCAGGTGAGAAAACTAATCAACAGAGATTAACTTTCCCAAGCATTTTGTTTCCAGAAATTTCCCTCTTACCCACCAAACCACACTACCTTCTTGCATGGAAGCCCCTACATAATGGCAGCCCGGAGGTAACTTAATAGTATTCTTTACTGTCAGAAGTCGCCTTTAAAGCACAGATTCTTTGGTCAGATTCACTATTCTTCTGAGTAAGCTAAAAACCATTTTTAAAAAACAATGACTCCCGAGATAGATGATTTCACTGTTTTGCTGGATTTGTTGCTGTTGTTTCCCGATTTGAGCAGGTTCATTTTTTAAAATCTTTTCACTTTTCTACAGTGACCATGTATCACTCTCTACCAAATTACAGGTAACTCTTTGCTGAAACTCAAATCCCTGGGATGTCTGTGTTTTGCAGCGTCAAAGAGAGAGAAAGTGGAGCCACTAAGCATAAGATCCCATAGGAGGCTGACAGAAAGCACTCACTCCAGGTCATCTAATGCTTCTGGTGTCATGACCTATCAGAGACAAGGATCCCAGCACCTGAAGGGTCCGGGCCGGGAGACACACAAGGAGCTCTTGTAGGACCTGATCCAGGCTGGCGTCAGAGTGCAGAGCTTTCTATGTGCATCTGACTTGTCTAAGGTGTGGTCTTAGGAAATGTCTGCTGTCCAGGACCATGAATGAAACCAGCATCCCCGTTCTTCATAAACAGCCAAGACTGCTATAAAACCCACATTTCAGACCTGGCAGAAGTCACTAGACAGAACTGGAAATACATTAATGCTCCCAGGAAGGGGATATTAGCAATGAAGTCAGATGACCTCTACTGCATAAGCACAGTCTCTTCTCAGTCGATTCCCCTTAGAAGAAAAGCTTGCTGTATGGGCACAGAACTGGTTCCTTCTCCTTGGCCAAAACCCTAAGGCTAAGCTGAGGTGAAACGCCTGAGTTTGCAGAGTAGAAATAACTCAAGTGTGGAATCATCAGGCAAGGCAGTTCTTCTGAAGCCAAACAGAGCTCCAATCTCTGAAATTCATGTAGAAAAAATGATACAGCATATTTTGTTAAAATATGTATTATTAACTAAGTGTATTTTCTCATGTCAGTCCAGTCATTTTCAGGAATCAAGCTAAGTCCTAGCCTTCTCTCTCTTAATCCCAGACACATTACCATAAATTATCTCATCTTCAAGATGGCGGCCAACTCACAACAGTTGAAAAATTCTTCCATGTAATTAAAACTACCCTTTCCATATTTATCATTCATATGTTAGGCTGTAAAAGCGCAAACATTTGCCGTAAGATAGGAAATATGAGGATATTTTTATCTACATTTTTAGTGTTGGGTATAGATGCTGACTAAGAGCATTGTGACAGAGCAGGAAATTCAGAAGAATACACATTCCCAAGCACTTTATCCCTGACAGGGCAGTTTTAAGGTTTCATTTGTTTGCTTTTTTGTTTTGTTTTGTTTTGTTTGTTTGTTTGGTTGGTTTTTCCCAGAAGAGAAAGTACTACCAATTTACCCCACTCTTATTGAAAATACATCATGAGATACTCAATGGTTTCTAAACCCCTGTATAGAAAAGCTATTATTCACCAAACAAGGTTTCCCACACATTGGTTTCTCATCACAACAAGTTGTATGCATAACAATTTTAAGTGTTGTAAGAAAAGGGTTTTATAACCCCCAATTGGGCATTGTGAACTCACTTACCACTTTACAGGTGGTGAAACCAGCATCTTTTTTGTTGGAAAGATTTTGTCAGCAAGTCCAAGATGTGGTCTTGGGTCTATTCCCTTAAGTCTTAGATCAATGTTGACCAAATTACCACTTCTGTTGGTCATTCAGTTTCCTTGAACATCTGGAGATGATATTTCAGTGGTGGCAGAGGACAAGAATATGTAGGACCTTAATCTAATTAAATCCTAAAATCCACCTTTTTTTGAGAAACTATTTCATGTAAAGATAATTTGTTTATAAATATCAAACTGTCTGCCCAAATGTATAGTACAGGTTCAAGCATAGTTAACTACCTAATAAATGCTTATAGAATCAGTTTTTTACCAAAAAAATAATAATACTAATGGTAATCACGCAGCCAGCTAACTGCATTTATCTTGATCATCTATTATTTTGATGCAGAAATGAACAAACAAAACTGGGCTAAGAGGGACAAACACAATTTATTTACAAATGAATTCAATGTAGATAATTAAAAATATCAAATACAAGATGTTAGTGGAGAAAAGACAGTGTTCTGAGTAAGGAATTCAGTAGGTAAAAACAGGCTTATTTTATTGGGAACATTTTTTACTGTTTGAATTCCAGTGAACCTAACAGATTCTTTTAGAAATGGAAGAGTGGTGGGATTCAAAATAAAACATTCTCCCTCCCCAGAAAACTAGAAGGGAACTTTTAATAAATTGTGGATGTTTACCATTGTGAAAAATATTCAGAGTCTACCAGCTAATGATGGAGAATGTTTTTAGAATGGTGTATTGGCTACCTATTGCTGGGTAACAAATTACCCCAAATTTGGTGGCTAAGAACAGCACCATTTATTATTACACAGAGTCTGTGGGTTAGGAATCAGGCACAGCTTAGCTGTGCCCTCTGGCACTTCGTAGAGACAGATAAATCGCAATTGGGTATCACCTGTGGCCGTCCCAAGTCTTGCTGGGGAAGCACCCCACTCCACGCTCCCTTACAGGTTGTTGGCAGAACTGAGGGCTACAGTTCCTCACCAGCTGTTAGCTAGAGACCTCCCTTATTTTCTTGCCACCTGGGCCTCTCCTTAGGGCAGCTCACACATGGCATCTGGCTTCATCAGAATAAGTAAGAGAGAGAGGAGGAGAGAAGGCAAGTGACAGGTAAGTCACAGTCCTTTATAAACTGATCTAAAAAATTTTATTGTTTAGAAGCGTGTAACTAGGTCCAGTCCACCCTCAAGGGGAGGTGATGACACACAGAAGTAAATACCAGCAAGGGAGATCACTGAGACCCATGTCAGAGAGCACCTACCACAAGCAAATATTGATTTCCACTTCAATGGTTGCGAAATGAAAGGAGGAAGATCAAAGAAATGGCTAAGTTCCCACCATGACTACCCTCCAAAATATTAAAAATTTATAAGTCATTGTCTTTCTAGGACCTGATTCAGTTTCTATGACCGTATGTATAGCCAGAACCGGGCAAGTTAGCAATCCCTATTATCATTTAGTCTCACTTTTTAAAATGACATTTTCTTGTTTAAAATGTGTGTGAGTAAATTACAGAAGGAGAGCAAGAAGAAGGGAGTGGCTTCCCTGGTGGCGCAGTGGTTGAGAGTCCGCCTGCCGATGCAGGGGACACGGGTTCGTGCCCCAGTCCGGGAAGATCCCACATGCCGCGGAGCGGCTGGGCCCGTGAGCCATGGCCGCTGAGCCTGCGCGTCCGGAGCCTGTGCTCCGCAACGGGAGAGGCCACAACAGTGAGAGGCCCGCGTACCGCAAAAAAAAAAAAAAGAAAAAAAAAGAAGGGAGAAGGGGGCTGGAACAGTCCGTACTAAATGCAGACTGGATGTTGTGTCCCCCTTTCTGTTTCTTCGAATCAGCTGAAAGAACTATCAGGAAGTAATCGTGAGCTCTGTGTGAGTGTGTGTGCACTTATGCGTGAGTTCCTATGTGTGCATATGCATGTAGGCATACATAGTTTTACAATGAGAACACGCACAGGGGAAAGGATCCGTGTCCCAGTGGGTGGCCTTGTATATTTCCCTTGCTCCTTTCTCACTGTGGCGGTAAAACTGGACAGAGGGACTTCTCAAGTTATTAGCCACCGCCTTAATTAGCCTTGTCTCCAAAAGGCATTTCTCTGACGTATGCTATTTTCTTTTTTCTCCAAACAGCAATCTCAGTGGATATGACTTAGTACATCTCCCGAGTTATATTCTGTCTTTAAATGGAGGCAAATTTCAGTAATCCCCACATTCCCCTTTATTATGCTGGTTTATGGATGGCCATCCTGCCAGGAAGGCTTTTCACCCCATAAACCAAGGATCTTCCACTTCATTAATTAGCAGGGTACAATAGTGTACGCAGAGCCAAGGAGAAGGTCCTTTTCTAATAAAATCTGACAAAACTTTGGAAGCTGCATGTGGGTCTGCCTTTGTGTGTGCGTGTACACGTGCCTGTGTGACCCAAAGTCTCCAAAGCACATATTTTCCAAGAGTCGTGGTTCATAAAGCAACATGGTTGATCTAACAGTTACACTCTCTCCACAATGATTTAAAGGGTCGTGAAGATTTTGTTGCATGGAACAAGTTCATTGTTCAATTAAAAGGCCACACTGTGCTTTGTTTTGCATTGGAGCTGGAAAGAGGAAAGAGAAAAAGCTTAACCATTCAAGAGACGGATAAATTGCTTTTTCTAAACAGACTCATGGCGTTTATAAACGTGGCTCTCCCATAATTTAAAAAAATCGTTTATATGTGGGGATGGGCCTTATAAACAGTACAACCTAGTCAAGGCTATGGTTTTGTCCAATGAAAGGACTGGACCTGACAAGACCACCAATTGTTCTGTTGTGTTTTGGAAGTTTGATCCAAGTTTACATTTCCAGCCAGTGTTTCACCCTTTATGTTTATGACAGCACAGAAGAGCAAGCTCTGGGAATTTCTCAAGGGGAAGTCAGGGCAGTGTGCATTGTCACAGGAGAAAGAGAGCGAGGGAGGGAAACAAAGCCACATGTGGGAGGGAAGGCAGGAGAATGGGTGATCCCTCTTGGCTTGACATTTAAATACCAAATTGGATTCTCCTACATATCAAAGGCGAAAATATTTTCAGTGTTTGGACGTATGCAGGAATTGCTAAATGGAGATTTAAGTCTGAGAAAGGACCCCAGCATCAACCATTTGCACAGCTGTTGTTGGAAAAGGCTCCAAACCATCCCAATGTGTCTAGCGAATATAAATATTGACCATGTGCACTTCTAGGCTTTGTTTAGGGTTGTCCCTGAAAAGAGTGAGCTAATAAGCTCACTAAACACACATTATGGTATTAACTGCCACCCATGACGGTTTCATGCATGCAATAGCTCTTTTGTAGGAGTTAGAAAGTCTCGCGTGTGGTTATTTTGGTAAACTCAAGAGGAGTAACTCTGTGTTAGTGTCTGTGAAACTATTTTAAATACATAGGTGCTTCTTCAGTGGAAAGAGGAGGAAATACCAATGTTAAAATGCCAGAGTTAACTCATTCCGGAATTCTTTGTCTCCCAGTGCCCCCGCTCCCATCCACCTGCCCTTCCAAGCCCTTGGACACCAGCTCTAGGGTTGAGCCTCTTTACGGTTGACATCATAACAGTGCCAAAGGCTCTAGAGGTCCCTGATCTCTTTTCCTCAGTGAAAATCCCATGGGCGGACAACCTGAGAGGCCAATGTAAGGAGATTTTGTAAAGTGCATCCCTAGCAACTAAAACTAAGTTATCTTGCATTATCATCCAGGAACTTAAGAGCTCTTAATTTACTTGATGAAGTGGTTCTTGTGACCCCCCCTGAAAATTCCACATAAAATGTTAATACAGATGCCTTCCAGAAGCCACTGAATTTTTTCCCCCATGATTTTTATCTTTGTGTGGTGACATTTTAAAGCTATTAAGTTCTTTTTTTTAATTTTTATTGGAGTATAGTTGATTTACAGTGTATTAGTTTCAGGTGTATAGCAAAATGAATCAGTTATACATATACATATATCAACTCTTTTTTTTTTAATTTATTTATTTTATTTTTGGCTGCGTTGGGTCTTTGTTGCTGCGCCCGGGCTTTCTCTAGTTGCGGTGGGGGGGTGGCTACTCTTCGTTGTGGTGCACGGGCTTCTCGTTGCGATGGCTTCTCTTGTTGCGGAGCACGGGCTCTATGCGCACAGGCTTCAGTAGTTATGGTGAGTGGGCTCAGTAGTTGTGGCACACGGGCTTAGTTGCTCCGTGGCATATGGGATCTTCCTGGACCAGGGCTCAAACCTGCATTGGCAGGTGGATTCTTTAACCACTGCGCCACCCGGGAAGTCCTATCCACTCTTTCTTAGATTCTTTCCCATATAGGTCATTACAGAGTATTGAGTAGAGTTCCCTGTGCTATACAGTAGGTCCTTATTAGTTTTCTATTTTATATATAGTAGTGTGTATATGTCAATCCCAATCTCCCAATTTATCCCTCCCCCCTTCCCCGCCTGGTAACCATAAGTTTGTTTTCTACATCTGTGACTCTATTTCTGTTTTGTAAATAAGTTCATTTGTACCCTTTTTTCTGGATTTCACATATAAGTGATATCATATGATACTTATCTTTCTCTGTTTGACTTAGTTCACTCAGTATGACTATCTCTAGGTCCATCCATGTTGCTGCAAGTGGCATTATTTCGTTATTTTTTATGGCTGAGTAATATTCCATTATACATATGTACCACATCTTCTTTATCCACTCCTCAGTCGATGGACATTTAGACTGTTAAAGCTATTAAGTTCTTAAGAGAATCACTTGGTCGGGTTTGGAAAAGAATCTTATAAGGAGATGAAGTCCAAGACAAATAATAACCTTCTGCGCCTGACTCCATTCTGCCACCTGTGCGTGCATTTCCATTTCATGAAAAATGGCAGATTTGGTCTTTACCTTCCTAAAGCCTATAGCAGTGTTCAGGCAATGCTAAAGCTCCTTTCCCCATTTAGTTTCTTCTTTGTTTATGCCTGGTCCCTCTGTATCTTGGATATCCATGACAAAGCCAGTGGGACAAACAAGCAGAAAAGTGGGGAAAGAGGATATTAATGCCCTCCCAGAGAAAATGGATGGTATTAAGCACTGTGAAATTTACTAACAGCCAGATACAAGCCAATGAAAACACTCCACTTTGGGGTTCAGTGGTTGCAGATTAACAAGCCGAGAGTTTCTTCTTCTCTTCAAGGAGCAGCATCCTTCCTTCTTGATGTTCCCCCAAACAGCCCTACCTAAGATGAAGATAAGATCCCTCCTCGTGTGATTTATCAGGAAGCTTGCACATGACTTCTGATGAACTTCCTCACCGAAAAGCAAAAGCTCATGTTTCTTAGAAAAACAGTGAGCAACAGAGATTGTTCCTAATGAACCAAAGCGAGGGAACGCGGGAGCACCTACGGTGTTTTTAGAGTTAAAGCAGCAGAAGCTATATGTGACTAGAATCAGGTGAATAAAGATATGCCAGTGGCATTCATTTTCCCTAAATCAGTGGTCCTCCAACTCTCTCCCATGTTAGAACACACAGAAGCTTTGAAAACCTCCAGTGCCCATGATGTACGCCATACTAATTAAATCAGCATCTCAGGAGGTTGGATCCAGGCATCAGTGCTGCTTTAAAAATCCTCATGTAATTTCAGCAAAGGCTGAGAATCAGTACACTAAACTGAACACTTCGAGTGTCTGCAAGTGGGGCTCTGTGCTTGGAGCATTTCTATCTCTAGGGTCCATTTATCCTTTCCTTCCACAAACATGTGATTATTCAGCAGCCACTCCCGAATAAAAAACAAGGCAAAGACTTGTGAAATCAAACAACAAACAAAAAATCAGCCAGGTGCCATAACCCAGGCCAATTTAAGAAGCAAGGTGGGAAGCAGTGGACCGTTCATAACCTGAGATATGTTTCTCATAGTGCTGACTTTATAAGGGACAAAAATTCTTGGGAATAGCAAGCTTCATGCTCTCTTTTCAAGTAACGAGCAGAACACTGACAGAACTCAACCTTGGTATCCTCTAAAGACGGTCTGAAAATAGAAATCCATAGGAGACTCCAACAAGAAGTTTGATTTTCTAGCCTTACTTTTCAATATGTGAACTCTATATACTATAAACAAATCCAGAAGGAGATCAAGATTAGTTTATTAACTAATTTCTGGTGATCAATTTGGTGATATTTTAGATGAATTAAAATTACTTGAATAATGATATACTAAGCAGAATAATCTACACAATTAGAAGAATCTAAAAAAAAATGCTAAAATCTATCATCTGTGCAGAGAGAATTCAAGCTTAATTTTAGCCAGCTTATTCTTAGTATTTTCGCCACATCATTTACACTTCTCTCTGGTATTGTTGTACTGTTGTTGCTATAATTTATTACCATTTGGATTCTTCAACTAAGTTGAAGTAGTATTTATTATTTATTTATTTATTTATTATTTCTTTTTGGCTGCATTGGGTCTTTGTTGCTGCACGCGGCTTTCTCTAGTTGTGGCAAGCGGGGGCTACTCTTAATTGGGGTGCGCGGGCTTCTCATTGCGGTGGCTTCTCTTGTTGCAGAGCACGGGCTCTAGGCGCATGGGCTTCAGTAGTTGTGGCTCACGGGCTCTAGAGCGCAGTCTCAGTAGTTGTGGCTCACGGGCTTAGTTGCTCCACGGCATGTGGGATCTTCCCGGACCAGGGCTTGAACCTGTGTCCCCTGCATTGGCAGGTGGATTCCTCACTACTGCACCACCAGGGAAGCCCCTAAGTTGAAGTAGTTTTAAAAGGTAACATTAGGGCTTCCCTGGTGGCACAGTGGTTGAGAGTCTGCCTGCCGAGGCAGGGGGCACGGGTTCCTGCCGTGAGCCATGGCCGCTAAGCCTGCGTGTCCAGAGCCTGTGCTCCGCAACAGGAGAGGCCACAGGAGTGAGAGGCCCATGTACGGCAAAAAAAAAAAAAAGGTAACATTAACACTGCCTAATTCATCACTTCCTAATTCTACCGTATGCCCTCACATATGTCAGGGAAGTAGAATCGTTTTTTTATATATATAACTTTATTGGAGTATAATTGCTTTACAATGGTGTGTTAGTTTCTGTTGTATAGCAAAGTGAATAAGCTATACATATACATATATCCCCATATCTCCTCCATCTTGCATCTCCCTCCCACCCTCCCTATCCCACCCCTCTAGGTGGTCACAAACCACCGAGTTGATCTCCCTGTGCTATGTGGCTGCTTCCCACTAGCTATCTATTTTACATTGGGTAGTGTATATATGTCCACACCACTCTCTCACTTCATCCCAGTTTCCCCGTCCCTCCGTGTCAAGTCTGTTCTCTATGTCTGAGTCTTTTTTCCTGCCCTGCCACTAGGCTCATCAGTACCATTTTTTTAGATTCCACATATGTGCATTAGCGTAGGGTATTTTCTCTTTCTGACTTACTTCACTCTGTATGACAGACTCTAGGTCCATCCACCTCACTACAAATAGCTCAATTTCATTCCTTTTTACGGCTGAGTAATATTCCATTGTATATATGTGCCACATCTTCTTTATCTATTCATCTGTCAATGGACACTTAGGTGGCTTCCATGACCTGGCTATTGTAAATAGAGCTGCAATGAACATTGGGGTGCATGTGTCTTTTTGAATTATGGTTTTCTCAGGGTATATGCCCAGTAGTGGGATTGCTGGGTCATATGGTAGTTCTATTTTTAGTTTTTGAAGGAACCTCCATACTGTTTTCCATAGTGGCTGTATCAATTTACATTCATACCAGCAGTGCAGGAGGGTAGGGAAGTAGACTCTTAAGGGTCTTCAAGTTCTTGCTCAGGTCAGGGATATACTAATTACTTTTACTATAAGCCTAACCTAGGGTCAGTAGATTTCCTGTGATTTTTATGTTCCATCCTCTCCTTAAGTTCTATTCTCCAGAGCAGAGTGGTTTCTGTTGACATTAAGTCACTGCCTTTACCATTTAAAATCTTGGAAGGAAAAAGAAACCCCAAATATAATTTCCTATATTTTAGAATTAGGAAACAAGTATTTATTAACCACATATTTTGTGCAAGCTGGAGACACATCAGGAAACCAAACACAAAGTCGTTTGAGCTTACAATCTATACAGGGAGGCACACAATTTTTAAAAATTAATGTATTATATATGAGGTGGTAGTAAGTACCATGGAGATAAAGTGTGACTTATGTTTTTGGTTTTTTAATTTATTTATTTATGGCTGCATTGGGTCTTTGTTGCTGCACGCGGGCTTTCTCTAGTTGCAGCGAGCAGGGGCTACTCTTCGTTGCGGTGCGTGGGCTTCTCACTGCAGTGGCTTCTCTTGTTGCCGAGCATGGGCTTTAGGTGCGCAGGCTTCAGTAGTTGTGGCATACAGGCTCAGTAGTTGTGGTGTACAGGCTTAGCTGCTCCACGGCATGTGGGATCTTCCCAGACCAGGACTCGAACCCATGTCCCCTGCATTGGCAGGCAGATTCTTTTTTTTTTTAATTTATTATTTATTTTTGGCTGTGTTCGGTCTTCGTTGCTGCATGCGGTCTTTCTCTGGTTGCAGCGAGCGGGGGCCACTCCTCGTTGCAGTGTGCGGGCTTCTCACTATGGTGGCCTCTCTTGGTGCAGAGCACAGGCTCCAGGCGTGCGGGCTTCAGTAGCTGTGGCACACGGGCTCAGTAGTTGTGGTGCACGGGTCCAGCTGCTCCGCGGCATGTGGGATCTTCCTGGATCAGGGCTCGAACCCGTGTCCCCTGCATTGGCAGGCAGACTCTCAACCACTGCACCACCAGGGAAGCCCTGGCAGGCAGATTCTTAACCACTGTGCCACCAGGGAAGCCCCTGACTTATGTTTTAAAGAGCTTCTTGTGGAAGACTTCACCCAGGAGGTAAGCTATGAGCAGCGACAGATGGCACAAGGAGTAATTGAAGGAGTTGAATAAAAATACTATTTACACAGATACAGGTAGGATTAAGGGGAAGGGATGGTGAGTACCCAGGGACTAGCTACAGAGGGAAGCCGTTACCATGCACCGTCCTGAAGGGGCAGAGGAAAGGCATGGTGATATTGGAACTTGGCAAGAACCGTAGCCAAGGGAGAGGGGCTGCTTGTCAGCAGAGGGGGCTGGAGGGGAAGGAACGCAGCCACTGCCCAAGCCCCCAGCAGGAAGGGGACAGAGGGGTGTGGAAGACTGACTCTCCCCGCCCCTTCCTACGTCCCACAGAACAAGGAGCCTGGTAAAGCGATGCATAGAGGCCAGGCCCCTGCCGCCCAAGGAGCAGAGCTCAGGGAAAGCACCAAGGGAAGGGGGCAGATGGTGTGAGCTATCCCACGTTCTGGGGACAGCACTCCAACGGATCCCGGGTGGCCTCAGCCTGCAGCGGCTTGAAGCAGGATTTTGGTTCCCTGGCCAGAGATTGAAGTCAGGCTGCAGCAGTGAGAGCGCCGAATCCTAGACACTAGACCAGTGGCCAGTGACAAGGCCCTGGCCCATACAGCTTTGCAGAAAGTGCATTTCCACAGAGAAACGGAAAGCAGTGAAACAAGGATACTGTTTTTAGGACGAGAGAGAGTACGCGTGGATAGACACACACGTGCATAGACACACGGGCGGGCTCAGGGAGAGAGTCGCACCCTCGTGGTAGTTTAAATCACCTATATGGGGCATTTCTTCCGGGTTTCCTGTGACCATTCATCTTGCTTTGCCTGGTTCTGAGTCTGTGTTTGGTATATCTCAGGATCCTCCCATGTGTGCGTGCACATCTCTTAGCCAAGATGGATTCCAGCAAAGAGGCCTATGGGTAGGTTGACATCACTCCCCTTTTGACCTCCAAGGAGCTTTTCTGTGCATGTATAGACGGGAAGGTCTCCTTGACCTCGAGAATGAGAAATATGTGGTCTCTTATCTGGGCAGTTGCTCAGCTCTTCTCCTCTTCAGCTTGGAGTATCTGTCCACAGTGGACAGACTCTAGCTGTTTAGCCTGGGGCCCATCTATCTCCTGCCTCACGATGAGCAGGAAGGTCCTGAGGAGGGGGAGGTGTGCTTGACACACCCTAGAAACAGGAAGGGGCTCCAGGACATGATCTCAGTGAGCAAATGGAAACATTGTAGGAAACTGGGTCACTGAGGTAAGTAGGGGCAGAAAACGTAGGACCATGTGGACTCTACGAGCACTTTGTCTCTTATTTTATTTTTGTTTATTTTTTTTGCGGTACGCGGGCCTCTCACTGTTGTGGCCTCTCCCGCTGCGGAGCACAGGCTCCAGACGCGCAGGCTCACGGGCCCAGCCACTCCGCAGCATGTGGGATCTTCCCGGACCGGGGCACGAACCCGTGTCCCCTGCATGGTCAGGCGGACTCTCAACCACTGCGCCCCCAGGGAAGCCCTAGAAGGATTTTTTAATCATACTCAGCACAGTGTACTAAATACTCAGCCATGAACGTGAATGATTGGCTTTGCATTCTTTTTTTTTTTTTTTTTTCACATCTTTATTGGGGTATAATTGCTTTACAATGGTGTGTTAGTTTCTGCTTTATAACAAAGTGAATCAGTTATACATATACATATGTTCCCATATCTCTTCCCTCTTGCGTCTCCCTCCCTCCCACCCTCCCTATCCCACCCCTCCAGGCGGTCACAAAGCACTGAGCCAATATCCCTGTGCCATGCGGCAGCTTCCCACTAGCTATCTACCTTACGTTTGTTAGTGTGTATATGTCCATGACTCTCTCTCGCCCTGTCACAGTTCACCCTTCCCCCTCCCCACATCCTCAGGTCCGTTCTCCAGTAGGTCTGTGTCTTTATTCCTGTCTTACCCCTAGGTTCTTCATGACATTTTTTTTTCTTCTTAAATTCCATATATATGTGTTAGCATACAGTATTTATTTTTCTCTTTCTGACTGACTTCACTCTGTATGACAGACTCTAGGTCCATCCACCTCACTACAAATAACTCAGTTTCGTTTCTTTTTATGGCTGAGTAATATTCCATTGTATATATGCGCCACATCTTCTTTATCCATTCATCTGATGATGGGCTGGCTTTGCATTCTTAATGACTTTTAGGCAGGTGTGATGGCCGTGTCTTGCTCTATATTGTACAGGTTTATTTTTTCAGGTTAATATCGTTCATTTTAGAACGCATGTGTGAAGGGAATTTAACTGCATTCTTCAACAGTTAACTTGCTTTGTGCAGACTGTCAAAGGGAATGTGATTATAGGATGACCAGAAACCTGCACTTCATTAGGACCCAAAAGCCTTCTACTCCCAGTAACCCTGCTTCTCTTTTCCTGTCCAGTCTTCCAAATGGGGAACGTCCATGCAGCTGCCTCTCATCTTGTCGCTCCTGGCCTTCTCTTTGTGACCGCAGAGTACGCAGTGACAGTTTTATATTGGTTGTCTTGCTTTCACATGGCTGTGCTTTTTTTCCCCTTACAGCATATGTTTAATATTTAAGATGAGACAGAATGTTTAAAGTTGTGGCGTTATCAGTTTGTTTTCCTTAGAAGGCACAGATGCCCCAGTATGCGAAGTCCTGGAACTCTTAACATCCTCATAGCACAAAGTGCCCAACTTTGCATCTCTGTTTACACAATTATGATTATCTAAATGGTCGAATGTTTTGAGCCAGCACATTTTCGCTCTTTGCAGCCATTATGTTGATTGAAGACAACTGAACAATATACAAGGAAGAATTCAGTGCTTTGATTAAAAGAAAAAAGTGTCCAGATGACTTGAGGAAGCTGGTCAGTTCCCCGTATGAGAGGTACTTTGGCTTAAGTAGTAATGCTGGTATTCACAGTTTGCCCATGATTGAGTGGAGGGCTTACTCTTTAGGAGAGAACTTGCTAGCTTTCTTTGTGGGGTCCCACATAGGTCTCCAGTTGGCTTGTACAGCTCAAGAGTCAGCGGCTCAGTACAATTCTTTCACCAAGTCCCCTAGACTGAGAGAAGTCACGGAGCTGTCCTCAGAAATCCAACACCATGTTGTCACTGTCAGTCCTTCCAGGCCAGTTCAGTTCCTGCCTCTCTGATCTCTGGTGAGCACGGTGTAGGCTCTCAACAGAAGTGCGATGATATTGATGGTGACATTTTCAAGTGGTAGGTCTAGGCAAGCAGATCAGAGCAAGCCCTGAAGGACTGACTGGTAACTTGCCTGCCAAATGTCTAGGTCAAGGGCATTTCTACAAAAGGGCTGGGAGAGGAAGACAGCAGTCACCATGCTGATGACCTCTGTGCTACTTGCAGAAAATTCAGCAGGTTGAAGGCCAGGCAAGCCAAATGAGTACACTGAGGAGAAAAGTCCATTTAAAAGGATATATTAAACTCCATGCGCAACATTTCAGAAATAAAAGAGTGGAAAATGGGACCCACCTAGGAAAGGAAAAGTTTCTTAAAAGATCGGACTCTCAGTTCTTTAGTTGAAGGATTCTGACAAATGGTGCCTATCTAGAGGTCAATTCCCATCCCTTACCATGCCCTTTCCAGTATTGTGCCCACTGGGTGCAGACTATTAAATACAGGAGTTGGGAGGAGGGGGTTTAGATGTAAACATCACGAAATCTGATGAAGGCTCTCCTCACCCTTTGGTATTGTCACACTTCTCTCCAGAAAGATCAACACCTTCTTAGTTGCCATAGCTTTATCTTTTTATGGCCTCTGGTCTCTGCATGCACATGAAAACAAACTCTTTTTGACCAGCAACAATTTTTCCTTTCTTTGTGCAAAAATAGGGAGGAAGTAGGAAAACCCAGAATTTATTCAGACATTTGACTTTTTTTTTTTTAAACATGGTTTTAGTTCTCAATTTTGAAAGATAGAACCATGAAGAGATATTTTTGTGGAATCTCCTTTAAAGGAGATTATACAACTCTGCAACGTAGTAACTGCCTTAATGTTTTGTTTTGTTTTTTTCTATTTCTCATGCAACTCAAAATTTTCAAAACAGATTAGAGGTCAGAGTGCCACTAATTCATTTCAAAAAAGTCCAGCACATGGGGCAATAGAATATATATCAATACTTGTATTGATGGCCAATACAAGTATTGATGGTCGTCCACGCTTTCACAATCTAGGGATCGAAACCTTGGACACTGACTTTCTCTTTATGTAACTTTTGGAAACTACATTTTTATAGCCCCTGGAAAGAGAAGGAAAGAATTGGAGAAATAATGGTTATTTCAGGGACCTAAGCTTAAGGTTGACATTGTGAAATACAGCACCCTTAGAACATCCCATGGTAGTTGCTACATTTCATGGTACAATATATTATTATCTCTGAATCTTCATAGGTACAGCTTTCTATTGTGTTTATATTTTTTATCACTAAAGTCATAGGACTACTTCAAGCATTATTTAAAGTAAAAAATTATTTACTCTAATTTAAAGATGTATTCTTGTATTTTGATAGACTTCTAAGTTTTGAGCCAGATTTGTTCATACTAGGTTATCTGTTTAGTCGAATGTAAATTGCAACGGACCCTTTCTGACATTTTGTGTACTTATTTACAACGAAAACATACAAAACTCATAACCCTGATGTGAGTACACAATGCTCTTTGTTCCCTATTTTGAGTAGGTAACAATGCCAAACTCTAAAGAGGGGTAAATTATAAACGCTTTGTGGCTTTTGTGGCAAAAACAGAGGTTCTTTGCAATGATTAAGTATTCGATAAATTATGGTTGTGATGGGTTACTCCTAATTTTATTGTGATCGTTACAGAATTCAAATCATAAGAAGAAAAACTATTTCCAGGGATAAAGGACAGCTCTGTTCAAAGCTCAAAATGAGTTCCAGGTCTGTAAGATACAAAAAAAGAAAGAATTATGTTAATAACAAACCACACACTTGATATCTTGCACATTAATCTTGGTCCTAAATGTTTCCCTAAGAAAATGAAATCTCTGTTTCATAACTGTTTGACTGTATTTATGTAGGTTATTTTTTTTATAATGAAGAAAAGTGTGTCCTTTACATTACATGACTGGCCAAAGATGATTATTAAAAGTACAAATACCTGACCATTTCTTTGTGGCTTGTGCCATTCTGTGATGTAATTAAGTATCATAATAGTCAATCACTGAATATTTAACTGTACTGTTTCATAAGGTTCTTGACATGGCTAGAAGAACCAAATGGACCATTTTGCAAAATGCAAAAATCATCTTTTTATTTTCTTGATCCATGGAGCCAATCTTTTAGCTTTCAACCGTGAATTTTTTTGTTATTCAGAATAACCTGAAATTAACTCTTAAACAATAAAACATTGAAATTTCTTAAAATCTAAAATTAAGCTGCCATTTTCAACTTATTTTCTGGTTTTGAACTGTTTTAAGAGATTTGATCTTCTCCTTAACCAAAAAGTACTAACTTAATGCTTAGAGGCCAACCTGCACACCATCTGACCCAGAATGAGGAATTTTTTTAAGGGTGTTCACTTTGAATGAGCCGAAACAATTCCTACCTCAAGGCTTCTATCTGCTCAACCTCTGAAGCATAAATCTGAAGATGTTTTTATCATCTTTGGAAGTAATCTTTGCTCCTATTAATTTAATAGAGAGAGATTTTAAAACCAAGTGAATAAGTGTAACAGCAACAAATCTTGAGGAAAACCCAAGCCACCAGCCTGGCAAATGTCAAAGTGTTACCATTTGCTGGTAAAAAATAAAGTATTTTAAGTTCAGATCTAAAGTAATGAAAGTAAGCAGAGTGGTCCACCCACGAGAACCATCTGGATATCTTGGGTTAGGGGAGGCAAAGGGAAAAATGCAGGGGCAGGAGAGAGGGGGTAAATCCTGAGTTACCTCCCAGTCTACTCATGGGCCACCGCCTACACCCTGACCCATGTTCCAAGGTCAAACCATGGCCTCCTGGGGAAACTAGAAGTTTCCTACTAAATATGAAACATCCTAGAATACAAAATATCCATATATTATACATGTTGAACCAGAATCTACCATTTTGTTTGCTATGACTAAATCTTGAATTTTGGTTAAAAGAGAAATAAAGGAACACGTTGTCCAAAAAAGCTATTGTAAATAGAGATCATCTCCGACGTATCAAATGTATACCTCCTCCCCTCCTGGTTCCCAGCCCTGACCCCAAGCATTTTTGTTTTAATGATCTCAGGATTAAGCGGGAGCTTTCAGCGCTGATTATGCTGAACCGCATGTTATAATTAGGAACTTACGTTTAGATTTATTTTTTCAATCGTCACCCAAATGCTGCTAAGAGATATACTCAATAAGTATACACTTCTAGATATCTTTCTAAAGAGAAAAATGACCCAGAAATTATGGACTGGTTGGAATATGGGTGAATTGGAAAGTTGATAAAAGGTCCTAATTCTACAGAAAAATATGCAGTTGGTGTGGAAGAATTTCCCAGAAGTATTTCAGTTTGCTTGAATTCTATGCTGCAGCCGAGTTTCCTTAAGGTTGTTATTAATTTCCCTTTAAAATGAGGACTTCCTAAAACAAGCATGAATTAATAATGTAGTCCAGAATTGGGCCCATGTGAGCCAGCCATGTACAGTACTGCCCCCAAAATCCAGGGGCCCATTGAAAAGCCAGTCTTTGTGCTACTGAGTATTGGGTCTATTCCTTGAAATAACCCTACCTTGTAGGGAGGCCCTGGAGGCTCTCAATCAGAGATTTTTATATATATATATATATATATATATATATATCTTTATTGGAGTATAATTGCTTTACAATGTTGTGTTAGTCTCTGCTGCATAATAAAGTGAATCAGCTATACATATACATGTATCCCCATATCCCCTCCCTCTTGAGCCTCCCCTCCCACACTCCCTATCCCACCCCTCTAGATGGTCACAAAGCACCAAGCTGATCTCCCTGTGCTATGCAGCAGCTTCCCACTAGCCATCCATTTTACATTTGCTAGTGTATATATGTCAATGCTACTCTCTCACTTCGTCCCAGCTTCCCCTTACTCCACTGTGTCCTCAAGTCCGTTCTCTACGTCTGCATCTTTATTCCTACCCTGCCACTAGGTTCATCAATACCGTTTTTTTAGATTCCATATATGTGCGTAAGCATCCGGTATTTGTTTTTCTCTTTCTGACTTACTTCACTCTGTACGACAGACTCTAGGTCCATCCACCTCATTACAAATACCTCAATTTCGTTCCTTTTATGACTGAGTAATATTCCATTGTATATATGTGCCACATCTTATTTATCCATTCATCTGTCGATGGACATTTAGGTTGCTTCCAAATAAGTCCTGACTATTGTAAATAGTGCTGCAATGAACATTGTGGTACATGTATCTTTTTGAATTATGGTTTTCTCAGGGTATATGCCCAGTAGTGAGATTGCTGGGTCATATGGTAGTTCTATTTTTGTTTTTTTTAAGGAACCTCCGTACTGTTCTCCATGGTGGCTGTATCAATTTACATTCCCACCAACAGTGCAGGAGGGTTCCCTTTTCTCCATACCGTCTCCAACATTTATTGTTTGTAGATTTTTTAATGATGGCCATTCTGACCGGTGTGAGGTGATACCTCATTGTTGTTTTGATTTGCATTTCTCTGATGATTAGTGATGTTGAGCATCTTTTCATGTGTTTGTTGGCAATCTGGATGTCTACTTTGGAGAAGTGTCTACTTAGGTCTTCCACCCTTTTTTCTTAAATTAATTAATTTATTATTTATTTATGGCTGTGTTGGGTCTTCCTTGCTGCGCACAGGCTTTCTCTAGCTGCAGCGAGCGGGGGCTACTCTTCATGACGGTCCACGGGCTTCTCATTGCGGTGGTTTCTCTTTATTGCCGGCACGGGCTCTAGGCGCACGGGCTTCAGTAGTTGTGGCTTGTGGGCTCTAGAGCACAGGCTCAGTAGTCATGGCACATGGGCTTAGTTGCTCAGCAGCATGTGGGGTCTTCCCGGACCAGGGCTCCAACCCGTGTCCCCTGCATTGTCAGCGGGTTCTTAACCACTGCACCATCAGGGAAGTCCCATTCTGCCCATTTTTGGATTGGGTTGTTTGCTTTTTTGATACTGAGCTGCATGAGCTGCTTGCAAATTTTGGAGATTAGTCCTTTGTCAGTTGCTTTGTTTGCAAATATTTTCTCCCATTCTGAGTGTTGTCTTTTCGTCTTGTTTATGGCTTCCTTTGCTGTGCAGAAGCTTTTAAGTTTCATTAGGTCCCATTTGTTCATTTTTTTTTTTTATTTCCATTCTTCTAGGAGGTGGGTCAAAAAGGATCTTGCTGTGATTTATGTCATAGTGTTCTGCCTATGTTTTCCTCTAAGAGTTTTATAGTGTCTGGCCTTACATTTAGGTCTTGAATCCATTTTGAGTTTATTTTTGTGTATGGTGTAAGGAAGTGTTCTAATTTCATTCTTTTTCATGTAGCTGTCCAATTTTCCCAGCACCACTTATTGAAGAGGCTATCTTTTCTCCATTATATATTCTTGCCTCATTTGTCAAAGATAAGGTGACCATATGTGTGAGGGTTTATCTCTGGGCTTTCTATCCTGTTCCATTGATCTTATTTCTGTTTTTGTGCCAATACCATATTGTTTTGATTACTGTAGCTTTATAGTATAGTCTGAAGTCAGGGAGCCTGATTCCTTCAGCTCTGTTTTTCTTTCTCAAGATTGCTTTGGCTATTCGGGGTCTTTTGTGTTTCCATACAAATTGTAAAAAATTTTGTTCTAGTTCTGTGAAAAATGCCATTGGTAATTTGATAGGGATTGCATTGAATCTGTAGATTGCTTTGGGGAGTATAGTCGTTTTCACAATGTTGATTCTTCCAATCCAAGAACATGGTATATCTTTCCATCTGTTTGTATTGTCTTTGATTTCTTTCATCAGTGTCTTATAGTTTTCTGCATATAGGTCTTTTGCCTCCTTAGGTAGGTTTATTCCTAGGTATTTTATTCTTTTTGTTGCAATGGTGAATGGGAGTGTTTCCTTAATTTCTCTTTCTGATTTTTTGTTGTTAGTGTATAGGAGTGCAAGAGATTTCTGTGCATTAATTTTGTATCCTGCAGCTTTACCAAATTCACTGATTTGCTCTAGTAGTTTTCTGGTGGCATCTTTAGGATTTTCTCTGTATAGTATCATGTCATCTTCAAACAGTGACAGCTTTACTTCTTCTTTTCCAATTTGAATTCCTTTTATTGCCTTTTCTTCTCTGATTGCCATGGCTAAAACTCCCAAAACTATAATAATAATAGTGAATAATAGTGGTGAGAGTGGGTACCCTTGTCTTGTTCCTGATCTTAGAAGAAATGCTTCCAGTTTTTCCCCATTGAGAATGATGTTGGCTGTGAGTTTGTCACATATGGCTTTTATTTTCTTGAGGTAGGTTCCCTCTATGCCCACTTTTTCAAGCAGAGATTATGAACTTGGGCTACAGCAAGAACTCGCCATGCAAGTGTATCCTAGGTCACCTTAAGGTATCCATCCACCCACCAGGCTGCAAAGAGACCCTCAGTAGGTAAATAAAACAATATTTAAATGTGTGAAGTTCCTTTATTGGTCCCTTCTCTATTTGATAATATGGAGAGAATAAAATATTTCTCTATATCATTGGGTCATTGGTTTTCCCAAGCACTAAAAAAATGATAATAGGAACATTGTATTTGAGTCAATATTTATATAGTACTTAGAACAGGGTCTTATATATAATAAATGCTTTATACATTTTTTATATTAAAAGAAATTGTAAAGAATTTAAACAATGGTGGATCATATTTTCAAATGGTTAAGGAAATTCAGGAACTTGCTTTGCTTTGGAAACAATTCTAATTAATTATTGATATTTTACATGTTCATAAGTTTACTGGTGATTTCTGTTTTTTCTCACTTGAGAGCTGAATGTGTGAGCTAGACTATTTCTCCCTGTAGGGCCTATTTTCTGCTATGAACTGAAAATTTATGTTTCTCTTTACCAAAATCTAAATTCAATACTATACCATCTATTGCACTTTGAAAGATGCAAACGTTGGAATTTCGTAACTATTCATGGAGAAATAAGGCAAAAGCATTATCTGACAATTGAAGGTAGAAAGCAATTAAGGCAGCCACATAAAGTACAACTTGAAGTGGAAAATTATGGATTACAAGCCTTTTCATGGAAATCTATGTGTTTTCTTGTCTAGACAAAACTGGCTCATTTCCCAAGCTTTGCAAAAGCTATCCATGAGCTCTCTGGGAAAAAACAAATAAATATTATGGTCTCTCCCACACTGTCAAGGAAAAGCCAGTTCCGATTATTACAATTGATGGGTGAATCAATTTGGGGGAAAAACAAAACACACACACATACAAAACTTCCTGTTCCATTTTAGGTAACTAAAGTTAAACAGAATACATTTTAAAATTGTGGGCCAATGTAGAAATGTTATTCTTTTTTTCATTTATTGTGAGTTTTCATGTTTCATTGTTATTAGAAGTGAGCAGTGATGTGACTCATGTACAACAGCAGGTACCGTGAACAAAGCACTAAGAATTTGGCTCTCAGATACTTCAGGTGATGTGAGCTGCAACAGATTGTTTTTGTGTGTGCATGTGTCTTTTTAAATATTTTCCGAGTAGACGAATTTTTTAAAAATTTTATTTATTTATTTTTGGCTGCGTTGGGTCTTCATTGCTGCGTGTGGGCTTTCTTTAGTTGCGGCGAGCGCGGGCTACTCTTCGTTGCGGTGCGCGGGCTTCTCATTGCGGTGGCTTCTCTTGTTGCTTCTCTTGTTGCAGAGCACGGACTCTAGGCAGGCTTCAGTAGTTGTGGCTCGCGGGCTCTAGAGCACAGGCTCAGTAGTTGTGGCTTGCAGGCTTAGTTGCTCTGCAGCATGTGAGATCTTCCCGGACCAGGGCTCAAACCCGTGTCACCTGCATTGCCAGGTGGATTCTTAACCAATGTGCCACCAGGGAAGTCCAACGAATATTTTTAAACTAAGTGTGTATGCTACCTCAGCCTAAATTAAGTGGAGGGCCAAAGATGAGATGTTGATGAAGGACAGAGATGTTCCAGCTCGTTCAGTCTGAACCATCTGGTTGCTCCAAGTACCAGGCAGTCCCCGACTTATGACTTTCCAGCATTATGATGGTGTAAAAGTGATATGCAAATGTTGAACTTTGATTTTTCCCAGCCTGACATGATGCGGTGCCACGCTCTCTCATGATGCTGGCTAGTGGCAATGAGCCAGCTGTCAGTCAACCACATGATCACGAGGGTAAACACTACCCAGACCACTATTCTCTTTTTCACTGTCAGTACAGTATTCAATACATTACATGAGATATTCAACACTTTATTATAAAATAGGCTTTGTGTGGGCTTCCCTGGTGGCACAGTGGTTGAGAGTCCGCCTGCCGATGCAGGGGACACGGGTTCGTGCCCCGGTCCGGGAAGATCCCACATGCCACGGAGCGACTGGGCCCGTGAGCCATGGCTGCTGAGCCTGTGCGTCCGGAGCCTGTGCTCCACAATGGGAGAGGCCACAACAGTGAGAGGCCCGCGTACCGAAAAGAAAAAAAAAAAAAAAGGCTTTGTGTTAGATGATGTTGCCCAACTGTGTTCTCATGTAAGTGTTCTGAGCATGTTTAAGGTAGGCTTGGCTAGTTATGATGTGCGGTAGGGTAGATGTATTAAATGCACTTTCAACTTAAGATATTTTCAACTTATGATGGGTTTATGCAGACGTAATTCCTTCATAATGGGAAGAAGATCTGGACTTCCTATAAATATTTCCAACTCCAAACAAAAGAAAACTGAAAGGGGTTTGTTGTAGGGCCAAGCAAAGAACATTTCCTTTTGCTCTTTAGGTAGACAGTTTCTTGGTGGCCGAATCCAGTTGTGACTCCTGATTGACTTAGAGATGCAGGAGAACAGCTCCTGGACTCAAGGTGCTTGCGGTCCGGTGGGTGGAGAGACACTGTGTGAAAAGGGCCATGGTACAGCTACAATTCTGTGCAACAGTAAAAGTAGTTAAATAATTCAGCCTGGGTCGATCTGGAAAGGCTTGACAGAGAAGCTGACATCCTACTGGGAACTGGAGCAATGACTGGGAATCAACCAGTTAGTCTGGGGGAAAAGAACTTCTAGGCCAGGAGAGCAACATGAGCATGTGCTCTGCGATGTGAACTTGGGGGAAGCGTCTCCTACACACTGTAAGAAAGATTAGACTTTGTTACCTAGGTAGTGCCTAATGCAATGTCCGGCACATAATAATCATTCAGTTAAAAAGTATGGGAAGAAGTGTACTCGTTTTCGGGGCTACCGTTACAAAGTACACGAACCAGGTAACTTAACAGAATTTCTTGTTTCACAGTTCTGGAGGCTAGAAGTCCAAAATCAAGGTGCTGGAAGGGACACAGAGAAGGATCCTTTCTTGCCTCTTTCAGCTCCTGGTGGCCCGATGTTCCTTGGTTTATGGCAGCATAACTCCAGTTTCTGCCTCGATCTTTATACTGCCATCTTACCTCTGTGTCTGTTTCTATGTTTTCTCTCCCTGTGTCTCTGCTTTCTTTTCTTGTAAGGACACCAGTTATATCAGATTAGGAATCACCTTAATTGAGTATGACTGCATCTTAACTTGATTACGTCTTCAAAGACTCTTTTTCCAAGTAAGGCCACATTCACAGGTACCAGGGGTTAGGACTTCAGCATAATTTTGTAGGGGACCCAGTTCAAACCCCAACGAAAGGTATGAGCCATTCAAGGTTTTGTTGCAGGGGACTTGGACCATATTTTAGAAAATTGACTCTAAATGCAGTGCCAAGGCTATATTAGAGTGCTGGAGAATTGGAAGGAAGGCCAGAGTAAGGGCTATCAGTCAAGGAGTTGTTGAGAGAAGACAGAGATGATGAAAACTTGAACTGAGGAGATAGCAGTGGAGACAGAGAAAGGGAGGGGAATCCTAGTTCCATAAACTAATCAAAGTGAGGGACTTGACAACTTATTAGATACAGGTAGGATTCAAGGTGATTCCCAGATTTCCAGCTTAGGAGGCAGACTTGACCAGCAGTAATACCTTAACACCAATACAGAAAGTAACAGGAAAAGGTTGTTTCCCAAAGGGTATTGATGCATTCAGTCTTGTACATATTGTATTGGAGATACACTTGTGGGAAAGAGTTAGTATAGATAGCACTGTCCAGTAGAACTCTCTACAGTGATGGAATTGTACTGTATCGGTGCTGTCTGGTACAACAGCCTCTGGCTACATGTGGCTAGTGAGTCCTGAAATGTGCACACAAGGAGCTGAATTTTTGGGTTAATTTTAATAAATTGAATTTCTAGTAGCCTTAGATGGCTAGTGGCTACCATAGTAGGCAGCACTGTTCTAGCAGGTATTTGGCTATATGTATTTAATGTTTGGGCGAGATATGCAGAAAGAGCATGGTCTAGACTGGAACTTGAGTTTCAGGAGTCATTAGCTTAGAGGCACTTGCTGAAGCCTTGTGAGCGCATGAGCCCACGGTGAGGAGGGGGGCAGCTGCTAACAGAAGAATTAACGATGAAACTCTGTGGAAACACTGGTGTATAAGTGGTGCACCACGGAAGAAGGTGAGAAAACAGCTCCTGAGAAGGAGAAAGGAAAAGCAGAAGAGAGAAAGGTGCTGCAAAACCAGGAGAGAAATTTCAAGGAGAGAGCAGTCCACCGTGACATAAAAAAAAAAATTATAATAAACTATGAGAAAAGACTTTCACCATTACAGTATTCTTTTGCCAGTAAATGCAGTGGTCATATTTTGTTCACCAAAAGTACATTGTGCTCTAACCATGGATTTTTATCTATATTGTATTTATCTTTATTCTCCCCCTATCACCCCCCATTGACGTGAAAGACATTTCAAAGGTTTGTGGCAGCAACAATAAGAAATTTATGAAGGTGGGACTATACATGAAATCTAGTGGGGCAGAAGAAGATGGCCAAGAGACTGCTCACTGGAAATCCAGAAGAGTATGCCCCTAAAAACTCAGCCCCATAGCAGGAGAGCCCAGAAGTTCTTTCCCATGAGGTCCTCAGTAGAGATTTATAATTTTTGTCAAACACTTCTACAGATAGCAATATCTTAACCTTTCATGGACTCCACCTAACTACTCTGTAAAGTGGGTGGAATTATTTCCAGTTTACGAAAGAGGAGGTTGGTGGCCCCTGGAGTTTCAGCATCTTGTCTCACATGATGCAAGTTGCACATAGTAACGCAGAGGCAGGAATCCAAGTTCATCCGTCTTCAATGTTCTTTTCACCTTAACAGTGTTTCCTAAACTTGAGACATTTACAAATGCCATCATGATCTTTGCCATAGCTCTTCACACCTGTACTATTAAATATTATCACTTAATATTTTTAAAAGTAAACTTAAGTTATTTAAAAGCCAGATATTCATAACCTTACTTGAAAGACCAGTATCGTTTGTCATAATTAAATGAATTTTAAATAAGAGTAAATTATAAAGAATCATTTTTACAAAACATTAAAATGTTATTAAATGCTAGCTAAATAACTGCTGCCTGTCAAAGACTTTGAATCTGAACCTTTCTTTTTATTACAAAGGAAGATGAACAAATGGTTAAAGTGGTTCTAAAAACATGCTCTACCCAAAGGAGAATATCTCCTCACCTTTTGAAAAGGGTTGCGTCTAATAGCAGTGGTACTCAGGGATAAAATATCCTGCTTTCCATTAAAGACTAAATAGTGTAAGGTCATCTCCCTTTGCCATTTTACAGACTTTTTAAAAAGTACTAGGAAGTTATCATTTCAACACAAAGTAAAGCCATAAGGAGGCTGTGAATTATAATCCAGGACTCTTACATAGTTTCTGAGGCCACTTGATACTTCCTCGGGAATAAATTGTCTAAAAGATCCTTTCTAGATACTCTGCGTTGCAGACAAAATGATCCTGCACTATAGATTCCCAAGGTGCCATTCTGTACATTTCATTGATTATATAATATTACGGCTTTTAGGGCAACGTGGGTTAAAAGCTTCCTTAGCAGTGTGACTGTTCTCTTTTAGAGGAGCTAAAGGACAAAATAGACTCCACACTCAAATCAGTTTAGAGTCAAAAACTGGATAAATTGAGGAATTGGTGTTAAGCATAAAAATAGAGCCAGGCGTTGGACTAGACTATATCCCCTGATATGAGAGGACCCTCACGCCCTCGTCAAGATTTCAGGGACCAATCACCATACCTCTACCTTTATAGGACTGATCCAGGTGACTGACAAAGCAGGGTTTTTATTCTTGGGCAGAAGTCTTAGCCATAATCTGATCCTGGGGGGTGCCACCTTCTGAAGGACATTCCCAACAAGAACCCTTGAGTCCTAAAGGTAACCCCTCCCAGGTAAAATGCAGGATTAACCTTGTCTGTATAAATTTCCACTTCATAGCAACCAATACCTCAAATAAGTTCTAGGGTGTGTCTTTGATGTGAACCACATTAAAAGAAAATATTTTGAAATAAAACAAGAAGAGAAAGATCTCTTAGATTGTATTTTTTTTTTACTAGCTAGGTTTTATGGATCTATTTTTTTAAGCTTGAGTTTAAGCTAAGAAAAGAAACTTTGCTTTTTATGGCAAGAGTTCTTGAGTAGAAAGGCAGCTTACAATGGAAAGCATCTTGCACAAAAGTTTTGGTAATCAGAGGGGGAAAATGCAGAGTTGCTTTGTAAATTTTGACATTGAAAGGCCAATGCAATGTAAATATGACTTCCTAGAGTGTAAACAGCAGTGGTTTGAAAATAAAAACTTGTACAAAACGGGCAGCTATCTAGTTAGAAGAAAATGTGTCTAATAAGCATGTATGCGTGAGATGCCTTGAATATTTTTGATACTGTAGTATAATTACTGAAGAGGTAAAATTTCCAGGACTTTTGAAACCATGAGAATAAAAGGTCATAGGGTTTTCCCTCCAGAAAAAGACAGCTATACTTTTTGGTATTCTTTACATATTTAATTTAACAGCATAAAGCACATCATTCGCACATAATTCACATACTTGGAAATGTTTGAAATTATTAATGGAGCCATGAGTTCTTAAACTTTAAAGTATCCACTGTCTCTCATTTTAGAAAACAGATGAAAATATCAGTATAAAAAAGTATAATTCTATTCATTTGATTTACGATCTCCATTGTATGAAATAAAAATTAGCCTCATGTTGAGGAAATCCAAAAGTTTACCAAAAATATTCTTTAATTCAAATGTTTCCCACTACTAGGAGATTTTATATTCACTGTCCTTACCTTGGACTCCTGAAAACTATGTTTTCAGACTTAGACGTACTTTTCTATCCTTTTCCATCCTGGATTTTGTGTGATTCAGGCACATTCTCAACAGAGAGTCTTTTTTTCTCTCTCCCTAAAGGCTACAAGCAATTGGAAAGGGCAGAGTCTTTGCTGTGGATGTACTTGAATGGGGCTGCAGTGCAGAAAGGAGGTGGGTCGGGAACATTTGCTTTATAATCTACTCAAGTGCAAAAACTCCTGCTTTCCAGACCACACTGGGCACTCAGGCAACAGTAAGCATGTGTGTTAAATGATCCAGTGAATAAATGAATCGTCACTTTCTTTTCTGCCTATAAATCTGTAATCCAAGAATCTGCAGCAGCGCAACCTACTGAATTTTCATACCCAGTGTCTATCCCTGTGTATGTATTCCTTGCAGTTTATTCTGTATATTTTCCTGCAGACATCAGTGGTGTGTGTTTTTATGTTCTTTTTCGGTTTGGGGGATATATCCAGCTTCCCGATATCATTAAGAGACACAGGCCACAAAATACATGTACTATTGCAAAAAACGGTTTGTTCACTTCTCCTTAAATTCTCCCATTCTGCTTTCATGACATTCACATGTGTTCATCTCTATCTTTCTTAGAGTCTTACACATTCATAACTGACAACCTCTTTCCCAATTCCATTTTTTTTTTTTTTTTTTTTTCCGGTACGCGGGCCTCTCACTGTTGTGGCCTCTCCCGTTGCGGAGCACAGGCTCCGGACGCGCAGGCTCAGCGGCCATGGCTCACGGGCCCAGCCGCTCCGCGGCATGTGGGATCCTCCCAGACCGGGGCACGAACCCGCGTCCCCTGCATCGGCAGGCGGACTCTCAACCACTGCGCCACCAGGGAAGCCCTCCAATTCCATTTTTATATGTGAAATTAACCAAACATGTCCTATTTTGCAGATTTTATCATTTTTCCTTTTATAGCTTTGTCTGTTTGTCCATCCGTCCATTCACTGATCCATCCTACAACGACGTAATTCATTGAGTGTACCTTTAACTGATTCCGTTACCAATTCATGTATTTATTTTTGAAAAAGGTTTGCTCATAGATTGTCTGCAGAGTAGACAGCAGTCTTGGTAAATTTCAAAAGCCACCTACCTTGTACATTCTGGAAATTTTTCATATGTGATGAAGATGTATTTGTCTCCTAAGAGTTTGGGCATTCCTTGTCCTGATATTTCAGGGGACATTTGATCTTCAAAGGAGTGATCCAAGCGGCTTTTGCATACCCCCCTTCCAATGATTCTTGCCAAGAACGCTGTGGGTGGTATCTGCGCCTCATGGCCATGTGGATACCACAGAAGCAGGAGGGAAGAAGGGCTTTTAAACAAGCTACTCTGTGCCATTTCGTGATCCCCATTTCCAGTTATCAAAAGGACTTCTCAGAATTTAAGGACACTTAATGCAAGCATCAGTAGATTTGATTCTTGATAGAAGCTTTTGGAGATGTCTATTTCACTTGGTACTTTCTGCCAGTGCTATTTTCCCTGCTCAAAATAATGCCTGGGGGGCTCCCTGGTGGTGCAGTGGTTGAGAGTCCGCCTGCCGATGCAGGGGATGCGGGTTCGTGCTCCGGTCCGGGAGGATCCCACATGCCGCGGAGCGGCTGGGCCCGTGAGCCATGGCCGCTGAGCCTGCGCGTCCGGAGCCTGTGCTCCGCAGCGGGAGAGGCCGCGGCAGTGAGAGGCCCGCATACCGCAAAAAAAAAAAAAAAAAAGTAGTGATAATGTCCTCTCAGTTATTGTTATACTGTGTTATCTCCCAATGGGTATCACCCTACTGCTAAGATAAACAGGTTGAGTTTGCCCTCAAGACATCAGATAGGTAGAAATTCACTTGGAATAGGTATTCAGATATGAAAATATGTTCATTCCTACAAAATATTCTGAAGTCATATTCTAAGTTCATATAAAGTCATCTTTCTTTCTGCTTCTGTTTGTCTTGCAATGTCACAAGGCCAGGAGGAGGGTTCCAGGTTTCTTCTAACTCTATCGTCTTAATATTTGTCTTTGATCCTTTCCTCTCTGTGTGTGTGTCCAGGTATCAGGGCATCAGCATCCTTGTTTCTAAGCTCTATCAGAAAAATTAGCAGCTGTTGCCAATGTCCATTTAGCTGCCAGTCCTCTGAAAAGGACATAGGAGAGAAAACAATGTACAAAGAGAGCACTAGGTCCTTCTGCAGTGCCATGGGCACATGGAATACATGACTTGGTAGCGGAAATGGTCCTTGTTTTGAATTTGAAGCCATACTACCTTTTCTTGGCACATAGACATTGATACTCTAGGACTCTTGATAGTTCTATATGGAAAAAGTACTTCCTGTTTATATAAGTCATCGCTTGTGGCAATAAATGGCTCCAAGTATCAAAGGGTAAAAGAAACTGTGTGGCAAGCTATGCATACTTTTTCCATAATAGCGCTTATTTCCAAATTAAAAATATGTGCTTACGTGTATGTGTGTGCATGTATTCTGCGAAAAAAATATATTTACGTATTTCTATTTCCCAAAATATATACGTTTCTGGATATAAAATATCAAGAAAAGATACTTTGTGACAACATCTAGATATAAATATCTCCAGGTGTTATTGTGTTAGTCTGTTCAGGCTACTATTGCAGAAGGGCACTGGGTGACTTATAAACAACAAAAATGTATTTCTCACAGTTCTGGAGGCTGCAAGTCCAAGAGGCTGCTGGCAGACTCGGTGTTTGGTGAGGGCCCACTTCCTCGTAGACATCTGCCTTCTCACTGTCACCTCACGAGGCAGAAGTAAGAGCTAGCTCTGTGAGGTCTCTTTTATAAAGGCACTAATCCCATTCATGAGGGTTCTACTCTCATGACTTAATCACCTCCCAAAGGCCCCACCCCTAGGACCATCAACTTGGGGGTTAAGATTCACTCAGCATGGTTTTGAGAGGGCTAGAAACGTTCAGACCATAGCATTACTTATCATTCTTCATTATTTTTATAATTATCGGGTGCTATTTATTCAATTATGACAAACTGTATCCTTGCAAAAATTCTCAGAGGGTTTTTGACCTACTGTAGAATAAATAGGAAAAACTCAGAGAAACCTGGTGTACGCTCTGGAAAAAGACACATCCAGGTGTCCTGGCTGAAATCCCCCAGACTCCCCTACTCTACTCCCACCTTGGGGAGCAGTGCAGAGCCATCGTGAATTACTGATGAGAATCCTGTTGCCAAGCACTAGAGAGGAGAGCCATTACCGTGCTCCTGAGTCTCCCAGGGCAGAATTTTCCCGACGGAGGTGCCAGACTGCCATCTTTTTCTGAGTGTGAATTCCCTTAATACCAGGGCATGATTATTGGCAAAGAAAAGAAAGAAAAAACTAAAAGCGTTACTGAATGCACAGCAGTGCTAGGCAATCTGGATGCATTCCTATAATCCAGTGCTGGGAGTATGAAAGAGAGACGAAAAGTGAACCCGTTATAGATGCAGGTTTTAGGAATCCACTCCACCTCCACCGTAAGTATAGTTCATTCCTCGGGGGCCTAAATCAAGCCGTGCAGGTCTCCACAGAACAATTAAGTGTCTTCTCTTTCAAGACGAACAGAATGTAGGCAGGCAGGAGAGAGACTTGAGAGCCCTCACAGCTGCTAAAATGTCAGAGCTGAAAGCCTAAGATTGCCCCTCCTTCCTGGTCCAAAAGAAGTTGTTCAACTGCCTAAGAAAAATGGTAACTTCAGAGGCAATTCTTGGAGTTCATGTCATGATGGTTAGTACCGTGGTAGCTTGGATGGCAGTTCTGAAATCCCTAATCAGTTTACACTTAAGCTTTTCCTTAAAGATTTACTGTTTATTGTAGCTGACTACAAAAGAGAGAAGTACATATTTCTTTTCTTATGAATGACTTAAAATGCAGTATGTATACCACCTGGGATAGAAAAGTACATGCCAAGCTAGGTATTAATCCTTTTTAAACATATAAATATTTCCTTTCCATTCAAGACATTTATGTGCACCTACTATGTACCATAAACCTACGTCAGGGGCTGCCAGGACACAATAAGAAAAGGATTTAATCCTGTCTCAAAGGAGTTTTTAGTGTAATAGAAGACATATCTGTCGTCTGTTGCCGCAGCAATACTGTGGTACAAATCATCCCAAAACTCAGTACTCTAGCTCCCACGTCTGTGGTTCATCTGGGCATCCATTGACTCCAGCCAGGCTTGGTTGAGCTTGGCCCTGAGCTGCAGGTTGGGGCCAGTTCTGTCTGCTCATCTGATGAGATGATGGGCCTCTCGTCATCCTAAGATCAGTGGACCAGTCAACCATGTTCTTCCCATGGTGATGACAGAAGCAGGTGGGCAAGCCCAACCACACAACCGGCTTTGGACAAATCACATCCCCTGATATTCACTAGCCAAAGCAAGTCACAAGGCCAAAGCCAACATCACTGGACCGAAGAAATATACTCTGCCTAGGAAGACTGCAAAGATACGCGACAAAGGATACGGGGATATAGGGAGAAATGCAAAAGTGAGAAAAATAATACAATGAGCCACATTAGGGAAAGATAAATTCACACATGCCTGTATAACAAAGGGTGGGAATTTCCAAAGGGAAGGGATTAATTATATCTCAAAGACACTAAGGAAGTATTCTTAGTGGAGGTGACATTTGCATTCAGTCACAAAAGGTGTTTGCATTTCAAAAGGCAGACAAGGTGTATGTATAGGTCTGTCGGTGGGAGAGGGGTGGACAGATAATTTAAGGATGCTCCAGGAGCAATAATGGTGGACATGTGTAGGACAGTCTCAGTGTTAGGTTACAGAGAAGTAAATTCAAAAGAAAACATAGAAATAGAAAAAGTATATCAATAGGAAAACTACAAGTAGACAGCAGAGATGTCCTGTGTCAGAAGTTCTTGTGTTATACGTTATTGCCGGAAGTTCTTTGAAAAGACAAGTGTTTGAAAATTCTGAAGGTACGAAATGTGAAAAAGCACACGAGGATAGAATTTTTGTTTAAGTCTTTAGAGCTATAATTAGAGCTGGAAATGACTTAGAAATTATCTAGATGAACTCACTTATTTCACAGATAAAGAAATGTGTATTTTGGAGGTAAATTCATTCTCTCTCTCTCTCTCTCTCTCTCTCTCTCTCTCTATATATATATATATATATATATATCTGTATGTATATATGCATATATATATGTATATTCACACATCTGTATGAAATATATAAACATATTTACAAAGAGAATAAATGTCTTCCTAAATAAATCTATCCATCTAAATATGTAAAATATTTATTATATAAATATATTTATATAGCACGAGAATAAATTCTTCCATATATATGTATATATGTCTCTCAAGGTTGGGAGAGGGGCAGCTATGAAATGAGCAGACTTCTTAAAGCAGTATTCTAAAGAACTCTCAATCCCTCATAAACAAAAACCACTTGCATCTTCATCAAGTGATCTTTCTGGTTCTGAGGAACAGAATATGAGTCACAGTATTCAAATGCAAAGGGAGGAATGATTACTAAGAAGGAAAAATAAGTATTGCCACAGATATTCAAGGCCTGGAAATACCATCTGAAGTGCTAGATCTAATGGAGGAAGGAAGCAGGGGCTCCCCAGAACTCAGACCGCAGAGTTTGGGGTACGGTTATCAAAAGATGGGGGACTGAACCCCAGGGGGCAAGTGAGGGCAGAGACAGCAAATGTTCTCTATACCCACTGGCCAGTCTTCCCCTCTTGGGAAACACATTCCCCTCATTCGTAAGTGAAGCGTAACCATCTGCCTAACTAAAGTATAATCAGAAAAGTAAATCAGTTTGTGTTCATAACGTATGAGCTTCCTTCCCAGTATAGAAATAATGAAACTTTGAAGTTGTGCCCTTTAGATAATCGCCATTAACGTGGATCAAAGGTCAGCAAACTACAGCCCTTGTGCCCTTTCGATAACCGCCATTAACGTAGATCAAAGGTCAGCAGACTCTAGCCCTTGGACCAGATCAGCTGACCTGTTTTTACAGGACAGATTTTATGGAAAAATAGCCGCGACTGCTTGTTTACGAATTGTTTATGGCAGCTTTTGCACTAGAACAGCAGGGCTGGATAATTGCAACAGAGACAGAACCCATGTGGCCTGCAGTGCCTCAACTATTTCTTATCTGGCCTTTCACAGATAGTGTGCCCACCCCTGATGTAGATATGGGAGGATTAGCCCTTTTCTGGAATGGGTGAAACGTGCATGTGCTTCCACTTCCGGTGACGGATTCAGCAGGGGTCGGCCCAGGAAGGATGTCGGTGGCATGAGTGTCACCTCCCTTGCCTCCTTCCCGGGGCTCCGCTCTGGCCATCCTTAACCCTTTGCTCTATCTATGTCCTTTGCCAGACTCCGACCTGAGCATGCGCACACTGAGCACGCCCAGCCCAGCCCTGATATGTCCACCCAACCTGCCGGGATTTCAGAATGGAAGGGGCTCGTCCACCTCCTCGTCCTCCGTCACCGGGGAGACGGTGGCCATGGTCCACTCCCCGCCCCCGACCCGTCTCACCCACCCTCTCATCCGGCTCTCCTCCCGGCCCCCGAAGGAGCAGGCCAGCATCGAACGGCTCCCGGACCACGCCATGGTGCAGATCTTCTCCTTCCTGCCCACCAACCAGCTGTGCCGCTGCGCCCGCGTGTGCCGCCGCTGGTACAACCTGGCCTGGGACCCGCGCCTCTGGAGGACTATCCGCCTGACGGGCGAGACTGTCAACGTGGACCGCGCCCTCAAGGTGCTGACCCGCAGGCTCTGTCAGGACACACCCAACGTCTGTCTCATGCTGGAAACCGTAAGTGTCAGTGGCTGCAGGCGGCTCACGGACCGAGGTCTTTACACCATTGCCCAGCGCTGCCCGGAGCTCCGGCGGCTGGAAGTCTCGGGCTGCTACAATATCTCCAACGAGGCAGTCTTCGATGTGGTGTCCCTCTGTCCCAATCTGGAGCATCTGGATGTGTCAGGTACGTGGCCACTGACCTGCCATCGGCAGGCCCTTCCCAGTGCACCATCCCGAACCCGTAAAGGACACTGCCACCTGGGAAGGGTCCCCCTTGTGATAGCCAGGGGTCAGGAGGCTGACTCTTCTTCCTGAAAGACTGTCTTTGCGGAAGCATGACCCTGGGGGCCAGAGGTATGCCTTTCATCAAATGATGTCAACTTCTTAGAGGAACTAGAAGCACCTTTTGTCTGGCAGTTCAAGTTGGGGTGACTTTTAAGCGTGTCTTTCCTCCCCGTCATTCTCAAAGTAATTTCAGAGCAACCGTAGATAATGGGAACTAAACATCTAATCACAGATAAATAGGAACCAACTCTAACTCAAACGGAGGTAGTTTAGAAAGTGCCCTGACGTCCACTGGTTACTGTTTCATGGAGCCTGTGTGCTGTGTCTAAGCTGATTCTGTGTTGTGGCCTGTGATTGTGATTGTTCACCATTTTGCAGACATTGGGGAAAATCCATCATGGCCAAGCACCTCTTCACATTTCACCCCTACTCTCCTCACCCTTGGGTTGATTTTGCACCTTTTCTCAAGCACAGTTCTCAATTAGTAGTGCAAGGTTAGGGCCCACCAGGGAGAGCCTTTTTAGTTCCTTTTAAAAATGAAGGAAATCCCAGCATGGCTGCTTTGCTTGAAACGCTCTCTCAGGCAGGAAGAATTAAAACCCAGACTCATACTTAGGCGCCAGACAGACGTGGATCCAGCCGGACTAACAGCCTTTCTTTATCTCATCCACTGCTCAGTCAGAAGACGAACATTCGAGAGGCTGAAATGTGTAAGATGCATCAGGGAGTTAAAGAAATGAACAGCGTGAGCTACAACCTCAGGGATTGTTGGGGAAGAGGGTCAAGAAGTAAAAACCACTGTGACGGGTGAATAAACAGAATTGGGGATTTGCAAGCATCTGAGGTAAATGATACCCTCCGGCAAAAGCTGAGGTAAAAATCGCCTCTCTGAGCTCGCTCTCTCTTTTGAAAACCGACATCTGAAAATATTTCAGATGACAGTCAATTATTTCTCGCAGATTCTTTCCCTTGCTGGAAAGCAGCTCTTTGCCCCCCTCCTTCAGCTGGCTCCAGGACAAAGCCATAGAAACTGTATGTTCAGTTCGTCATGAGCAGCTGTTGGCATAAAGAAGCAGGAAACTAAAAGGTTTTCTTACATTTTCCCCCCAAGGATTTCTGGAAAAAGAAAGCATTGTGATGTGGTAGAAACTAGTTTCAGAACTCTGTGATTTGGGACAATTCACAGCTTTCTCTAGATGTGTTTCCTCTTCGTTTAAAAAAAAAGGGGGGGGGACGGGGGGCTAAGGGATTGGATTCTTTAACAGGCTAAGATTCTGAAGCTTGTGGGCCTCTTTTATAAACACCTCATTTTCTCAGATTAGAAAATGACTCATTTTTGGAATCCTCATCTTAGTTAAAGGGGCAGCCCATGCACCCTCAGTACAGGCTGCAAGTAATTGTGTTCTGTCCTTGGAGTCCGTTTGAAATTCAGAAATGCAGAAACTACTTTGGCTATTTGAGAATGGAAATTTCTGGGCTTCGATCCTGCTTGGTCCCTTTGCTAACCATCATGGAAGCCTTGATGCCCTTCGTCTTTATCAACCTGCCCCGTTGCAGAACCTAAAATATTTATGTATCTTCTTCACATGTCTTCCGATGACACGCTGTGATCTGGGTATATAAAGACTGTGTACACAGGGGAAGCTCTGACTCACCGAGAGCACATAATTGTAGATATTGGCAGGAGTGGTGATGGGTATTTTCAGGTAGATGAACTTGAAGGACCCAACAAGCCATAGGGATGAATTTGTATCACCACCTCTGAACAGTGCCCTCCAGTTCTGAGGGAATCTAGAAATTGTGATTTCACCTATGCCTCATTCCCTTTGGGTCTTACAGCTGGCCTCTGACAGTGACCACCTCCTCAATGGCAATAAACTTGACTTTGGAAGACTCATCGCTGGTCTAGAGCCTAATTCCCCCAGAGGACGTGAGACTGCCCCTCCCATCCCTAGCATGCCCACCTTGAAAGTCATCTTTTCACGTCACTGAAAGTTACTATAACTAGCTCTAGTGTTTTTTCATTATCACTTATTACCTTTTATTAAAGTTTAGTCAGGGTTCTCCAGAGAAATAGAACCAATAGTATATATATAAAGAGATTTATGAAGAAGAATTGACTCACACAATTAACGGCATCTGAGAAGTCCTACAGTTTGCCGTCTGCAAGCTGGAGACCCAGGAAAACCAGTGATGCAGTTAGTCTGAGTCTAAAAGTCTGAGAACCAGGGTTGCTGATGGTGTAAGTCTCGGTCCGAAGGCAGGAAGAGACCACTGTGTTAGCTCAAACGTTTAGGCAGAGGGAGAGTTCTCCATCCTCCACCTTTTGTTCTATTCGGACCCTCAACAGATTGGATGGTGTCCCTCTGCACTGAGAAGGGCAGACTGCTTGACTGAGTTCCCCGGTTCAAATGTTAATCTTAACCAGAAACACGCTCACAGGCACACCAGAAATAAGGTTTAGCCAAATATCTTGGCATTTTGTCCCCTAGTCAGGCTGACACATAAAATTAAATATCACAATTAATGACATCTTTAAACATCAATGGAATATATTAAGACTAACCCATTTTTTTTTTTTTTTTTTTTTTGCGGTACGAGGGCCTCCCACTGTCGCGGCCTCTCCCGTTGCGGAGCAGAGGCTCCGGACGCGCAGGCTCAGCGGCCATGGCTCACGGGCCCAGCCGCTCCGCGGCATGTGGGATCTTCCCGCACCGGGGCACGAACCCGTGTCCCCTGCATCGGCAGGCGGACTCCCAACCACTGCGCCACCAGGGAAGCCCCTAACCAATTTTTAAAGTATAAAATCTTGTGATTATTACAAGTGAAATGGCTTCAAAAGGGTCCCCTGTAATTGGAGATCTGGGAGTCCTCCTTACTATTCTTCCTAATCTTTTATATCAGACCAGTTGAATCCTGTCCCTGTGATTCTACTTCCCCAGAATCTCGAGTCCGTCCCCTCTCCCCTACCTGCCAGCCTGTATGCGTGCTTCCCCCATCATTGTCCCTACACCCATCTCAACCTCATCAACCCGCCCTCCACACAGCCAGCCTCCAAAAGGATGTCTTCAGACTGCAAGTCTCACCATTCATTTTCCTACATAAAATCTCCAATTCCTCCTCACAACATACAGGAAAAAGTTCCTCAGCAGAGTATATATGGCCCTTTGTGAGCTGCCCTTTTCAAGTTCAAACCTCACGCCTTTCCTATGTAACCTCAGCGCTCCCTTCTATAGAACCAGTTGCATTTCCCAACACATCATGCCTGTGCACACTGTGATGTATGGGCACTCTCTGACCTGCGTGCCATTCCCTCCTCTGCCCCCTGCCTCTCCCCAACAGCCCTCTTAACAGATTTCTCATTGTTGGAGCCCCAGCGCAAGCATCCCTTAAGTAAAGCCTTCCCTGCCTGATGCCCGGTAAGCTGAAGGTTTCCTCCCAGGTGTCTACCTTTTGAGTATAAGCAGGTAGAGTGTTACGGGGTTTTGCCACTGTATACTTGTATATTTCAAGATTCCTTTCTCTCAATTCATTACAAGCTTTATATGGGCAAAAATGAGGCATATTTTATCTCTGCACTTTACGATATTGTAATGACGTGAACAGAGGGGTGTCAAAGCCCTAAACAGTCATCTTGACCTCTGAAGCGTTCAAACAAAGTTGTCATTGGTTAATACTCTGAACGAGCATTTAGGAAGCTGTGTGCAGTAAATAAAACTTCCTCACCAGTAAAATTGAGTTCATTGGGAGGATTAAATGAGTTAATTCATGATAAGTCCTCACATGTGTGTTCTGCTGAAAACTATGTAGTAAGCATTCAATAAATCATAACTGTTATCATCATTTTTGGATTGTCATTGTTATTAAGATGCTTGCAGGGCAGAGGTTGGTCTTCAGTGACAGTAGTTGGTCTTCATCAGGCCTTTTGTATCCCAGAGAAGTAGATATTATTACCCCAATAATGAGAGGAAGTGGTAATGAAGAGCATATTTGTGAAAGCTGAACCAAATCTGGAATTCATTGAAGATATCCCCAGATTTATTCAACCCATACTGTTCACTCTCTGTTGTGTAATATCCCTACTCCTTACCCTGAATGTTAAGGCAGGCCCCCAAGATCTGATCCCAATGGACCATTCCCATCTTAGTTGCCATTAAATCCTATGTTCTAGCCTATCAACACTCCTCACTCCCCCTCTGCCTCTATGCTTTCTTGTCTCTCGAATTTGCTCATACTATTACCTTATACTACCTGGGCTCCATATCTGTGTATTAAAATTGTTGCTCTCTTCCAAGAATCCCCATATAGGTATCACCACTCCCAAGACTTCTGATGCCCCAGTGTCTAAATATTCACTTCATGCTGACACATCTACTGTAAATCCCTCATGCAATTCATCAGTTGCATGCTATATATACCATCCCTGCTATATTAGAAACCTTGGATCAGGAAACTTTTCCCTAGTCTGACTGTACAAGTCCTATAATCTCACTGAATCTGAGATGCCTCATCTTTAAAAACTGAAGTTTAAATTGAATGATTTCTCAGGTTCTCTCCATGTCTCTTATGTATGAATGCCTCCACTAGCCACAGATATTACCTACTGAGCCATGAACCAATTTATTTTCTTTCCAACCCAAACTTAGCAAATCTGTAAGAATTAAGGCTAAAGCTTAAATTTTAAATTATTGATCTAAAACGATACAAGCATATCAAAATAGTGTCTTTACCAAAACTGAGCTCAGCTAGTATTTCATGAAATTTGGGGCTTAGTTTCAAAAACCAAGCATATATTGGTATCTCCCTGGACCAAATAGAGTATCCTCCCTGGAGTGCAGCAGATTTTACTAGGTTTTTTTTTTTTTAATAGGAAACTGGAACTAAGAGTTTAGGAACAAAGGTTGTCATATCATCTTGAAAAACATCACAGATGGGCAACCACTACTGTGAACATATAAATTCAGCATAAGCAGGATCACAGTCAGTATAAAAAAGAAATTCAAAATAAAGGAAGATTTCCAAGTTACAGTTGAAGGGTACCAACCACGTTCTGCAAAACCACGGAGCCCAGTGGAGTAGTGTGGGCAGCCTCGCCAAGCTGCAGCTTTGTTCTCCAGTGTTGGAGTATATGCTTTGCTCCTTCCTGAAATTCTTTGACTTGGTAGCACGTGGCTTCTGAACCTCATTATTCCCATGACCTGAATTTTATAGGAGTTTCCTGGGCAGCCTGCCAGGAGTGGGAGGAAAAGTCCCCGTTAGCACTGTCACGTGGTCATTTAGAAGCCTTGGAGATGACGTCATCAACCAAGGCACAGAGCTGCCAGGGTTGAGGCACCTGTCTTTAGAGCTGCCAGAGGGATTTGGGGAAAGCAAAGAGAAAATGAAAAGTATATATGCAGTCTGTGTAGCAGAATGAAATATATGTATACATATGCATTTATGTATATAATGTGTATCAGTGCAGTCTGTGTAGCAGAATGAAATATATGTATACATATGCATTTATGTATATAATGTGTATCAGCTATGGCTACTAATTATATCATATACGAAAAATATACTGTACATATTTTAAAGAGTAATAACCAGTGAACTGAAATACACAATTAAATGAGGGCTTCATATATAACTATATATTCATTATATATTATATATATATTATATATGTAATATTCATTATATATAAAATATATTATTATATAATATATAGTATAAATATATGCATATAAAATGCATATGCAAACAGACATTCTTAGGGGAAGGGAGGTTGGAAACAATGTTTCGAGAGGCATCTAAAGATATCTTCCTCAGCACTAATTTCCTTATCTGTAAAATGGATTTTTTTAAGAATCAAGTGAGAAAATGTTTATGAAAGCACTTTGTAAACTTCATAATTCAACATAAATAAGAGGCATTATAATTAACTATAGAACAGATAATTAGTTTTTTGATGTAGATATACGTCAGCCACGGTCAACGTCCCGAGGACATTTAAATGTTGGAAGTTGGATTATCCCATCAGGTCTTCTTAGAAAAGACCGTACGCACTCTATAAATCATTCATTCATTCAACAGATGCTTAGTGAGCACCAGCTGTGAACCAGGTATGAGGGATACAGCAGTGAACAGTGCAGAGTCCCTTTTCTTAGGAGCTCACATTCCAGAGTGAGGACAGCAAATACATAAGTGAATAAATAAATATATAGTGCCTCAAGGTGATAACAAGCGCTGAAAATAAATGGGGATACCACTTCATACAGGGTGAAGAAGGAAGAATTGTCCAGTAAAGGGACATTTGCTCAGAGACCTAAGAAAGTGGAGGTGGCCCGTGGCGCTATCCAGGGAAACCCTGTCCAGTGCACACATGCTGAGGCGGGGGGCACCTGAGCCATCTGGGAACCAGCAAGGAGGCCAGTAGGGTTGGAAGAGGGGGTAAGAGATAAGGGCACAGGGGTGCAGGTCCTTGGAGGCCCCTTTCGATTTTACACGTGGTGTGAGATGGTACCATCTGAAGGCTTTGAGCATGATAGATGGAATTCTGTTTTCCAGAATCTCTCTGGCTGCTGTGAGGAGAATAGACCGTAGAGATTGTAAGGGCAGGGCAGGGAAACTGGTTGAGGGGCTAGAGGGATAATCCCGATGACACAATTGTTCTTCCTTGACCAAAGAGGGTTGAACTGAATCCCTAGACGGTCACCTTGTTAGACTAATAACTGTTGGTATATACATTTGCCGTAGTTTTCAGAGTACGTCCGTATCCATTATCTCTCGTTGCATCCTCATTATACCCCGTGGAGGCACGCCAGCTACTCATCCTCATTTCAGAGGAGAGTCGTGAGACTCAGGAAAGTTAAGCCTCCTGCCTCAGGCCATAAAAAGTAGATCTGAACTGGTTTGTGATTCCCAAGCCAATGCTCTCTTTCTGCCACACCCAGGTCATGGCCAACCCTTCTATCTCATATCTCACTTCTTTGGACCAGACCATTGTAGGGTGAGAACTAACCTTTACTGAGCTTCCCGAACTTTCCAGGGCCAGGGCAGGATATTTACACACATGGTCTCATTGCCTCTTCACAGCCACCTTGCAGGGAACGTGCTCATCCTTATTTTAAGACAAAGGAAGTACCGAGAAGGATTGATTTGCCCAACGTCAGGCAACTAGTGATGGATCTGGAATTGGAACCATTATCTTTCTGATTCTAGAGCCCCAAAGCCTCTTAAACCCAAAGTCGTTAAGGGATGAAATGAACATGGAAAGCCCATTCTTGGCGTTCCTCCTCCGTAGGGGCTGGGAAGGGAAGGGGTAACCTCAGGACCTGAATCCAGAGAGGGCTAGCAATCCGTAAAGGAGTCCCGCAACTGCACCCGCAGCCCCCCCCCCCCCAATTCTCGGAGGTCGCTCTGAGCGTGTGTTCTGTCTCTTCGTGTAGGGTGCTCCAAAGTGACCTGCATCAGCTTGACCCGGGAGGCCTCCATTAAACTGTCCCCCTTGCATGGCAAACAGATCTCCATCCGCTACCTGGACATGACGGACTGCTTCGTGCTGGAGGACGAAGGCCTGCACACCATCGCGGCGCACTGCACGCAGCTGACCCACCTGTACCTGCGCCGCTGCGTCCGCCTCACGGACGAGGGCCTCCGCTACCTGATGATCTACTGCGCTTCCATCAAGGAGCTGAGCGTGAGCGACTGCCGCTTCGTCAGCGACTTCGGCCTGCGAGAGATCGCCAAGCTGGAGTCCCGCCTGCGGTACCTCAGCATCGCCCACTGCGGCCGCGTCACCGACGTGGGCATCCGCTACGTGGCCAAGTACTGCGGCAAGCTGCGCTACCTCAACGCGAGGGGCTGCGAGGGCATCACGGACCACGGCGTGGAGTACCTCGCCAAGAACTGCGCGAAACTCAAGTCTCTGGACATCGGCAAATGCCCTCTGGTCTCCGACACGGGCCTGGAGTGCCTGGCCCTGAACTGCTTCAATCTCAAGCGGCTCAGCCTCAAGTCTTGCGAGAGCATCACAGGCCAGGGCTTGCAGATCGTGGCGGCCAACTGCTTCGACCTGCAGATGCTGAACGTGCAGGATTGCGAGGTGTCCGTGGAGGCCCTGCGCTTCGTGAAACGCCACTGCAAGCGCTGCGTCATCGAGCACACCAACCCTGCCTTCTTCTGAAGGGACAGCTTCCAGCCGTCGCTGTCTTCATACAGACATGAACGAAACAAAATGTTTTTTCAAAGCAGCGTATGTAAGCGCCGACACCCACTCGTAACAGCTCTTTCTTCCAGGAAGGTTCTTAGGAATCTGGCTTTTCTTTTTCCTTATTTCTCGTGGGCAACAGAGGTCCAGGAAAGGAGGCTGGGGGGCACATTTCTATCGCAGCCAATGGTTTCTTGGGGGGTCAGGTCATTTGTAGGCAGTTTCTCGTCTCAGAAGGATGTACCTCAGAAAGCGGATTGCAGTGTGTTTAGGAACGCGCCTTTTTCTCTCTGTCTCCTTCCTCCTGGCCAGAGCCCCGAGGTCTACACCCTGGTCCCTCCTACCCCACTGCTCCCTCTCCTACACTGACAGCAAATTATCAGAATAATAATGCTCTCCAGACCGCCTCCTCTTTCAACTTCTTGATTGGCCTAAAGCACATTTTTCAGCCCCACCCCCAAGCAAATTCTTGTTAGATAAACGTCACAGCACCTGGTATATATGAAGCGCTTCTAAACCTTTTTAAAGAATCATTGGTGGCAGGCAGCACAGTGGAGGAAGAGACCTGCGTTGTTCCCCCACCTCCCAGCTCTGCCACTTATGAGCTGTGTGACCTTGGGCAAGGCACTTGACCTCTCTGGGCTTCGGCTTCCAGCACCGAATGAGAGGCCATTCTCTGATCTGATCGAGGATTAGCTTCATGCCCATTTTAGAGCCGAGGGAATAGAGACAGCAGTAAACACAGGCTCCTTGGCATAGAGCACAGGAGACCTCTACCTCTTCCAGGGGTGTTGATTCTGTGAATGCTTTCAGGAGGCACGCCACCACCGGCGTCCTGTATGTCCTTCACTCCGATCTGAGTATCACTCACAGCCTGTTTGTTTTGGTGAGCGAGTCTCTTGGTCATCTTCTCCTGCCCAGCTAGATGGATGGTTTCCATACACAGATGCTTTCGGCATCACTCCACTCCACACCATTGTATGGAGGCCATGGGATTCCTAATCACAGCAAAACCCACATCCCCCAGTCAGGTTGATCTTTCTGAGTGGTTTCAAGTAGGAGGAAAGGCACTCATAATTTTTAATTAACAAGGGAGGCCCAAGAGAACACATGTCCTCTAGGGTTTTTCAAATCCCTCTCACTGCACACGTGGCATGCATGCACACATCTGCCCTGCAGCTGGGAGGAACAGACGCCTCGGTTCTTTGTCATTCAGATCACATTTCTACTTTTCTCATCTATTTGTTTCCTTGTGCATCCAGACTTCATCGCATGAAGCCTGTTGGGGTTAAGTCATAAGTGTTTAATCTTGCAGATTGCCACCTTGTGTGCCTTCCCCTGTGACTGTTTGCATGTCCTCCGTCCAAGATGCAGAGCAGACTTCCAGGTAGTTTAAATCCTGTCCACTCAAAAGTGCCACACAAACGGAAGAAGGAACAGAATGGTAAGACTTAGGCGCTGGTCCACCAACCAGACCCTTGGAATACAACGTTAAAGTCATTGCCAAGTATGCATTTTAAATGGTCCTATTTGGATAGAAATCCATTTGCTATCCTCATTCATGTGAAGTCAGGATGCCAGAAATTCCACTGCTTGTTTTCATGAAATTTAATTGCTTTTTGTTAATAAACCCATGACCTCTCTTAAATTATTCTTTGGCAACAGCCCTCCTCCGTCACTGTTCAAACAGTTCATCCATTTCTTTCTCAAAGGATCCACCACCCAAACCCAGAACCTCTGCGTCTGCAAGTCAAGCATGTGGAATGGGTTTCAGATCGAGCCTACGCCCCACTTGACAGCTGCACTCGTGCGTGGCTTTGTCCTACGTTGAGAAGCAGGAGGTAGGGTATGAAATATGACCTCCTCTCCAATCAACACCGCCAGCAGCTTAGAGGCGCGCTCAAGGCTGTGTGCCATGGGGGAAAAGGAATGGTTTGGCTGGGGATAATATCTAGTGATGGTCACAAGGTTTAGAACCGTGAAAGGGGTTGAAGGTAGCATTCCCTGCTGTATGACTTGTGACCCTGTCTAAAGCTTCAGAATTTGAGAGTCACAAAGGATTGTGCCTAACCCTTGGCACTGGCATCTTCCAAGTGAGCTGCTTTAATTCTCCCGGAATGAGAGGAGAGGTCCAAAATGGCTCCCAGAACCAGAGAAGGGGCATCCCATTCCAAATACCTTTATCCCCACCACCTGACCACAGCACCTAAACGTCTTCCAAACATGAGACAAAGCCGACTTTCACACCGATTGCCCAGCATGGACTGTCCTTCCCGGTTTCTCCCTTTTCCCCCGTCTTCTCTTCACCCATTCTGCTTCCCCTTGTTGTAGGTACCTATGACACAGGTTCCTGGGGTAACAGCTCAGCAGATTTTTAGAGACCAAGCAAAAAGCCTCACTAGGAAATTGATCTGTTTTTAAACATTGCTTCCTTCCTGCCTTTGCAAAATTGAATGCTCGTTGTTGTTGTTGTTTTTTAATTCTAATGTTCAAATCACTGCGTGCTGTATGACTCTAAAAAGCCTTAATTTACTACCACCAAGAAATAAAGCAATATGTTCGTAATTGGGTTAAGCCTCATTTAATACCCTGGCCAAAGGAGCCTGGTGTTCAGATGGTGACAATCAAGAGTGAGGGAGAGACTTGCCTCATGTCCGAGTAGAGAGCAGGTCGGGTCACTGAATTTGTCGTCCCTTTAAAGTTGCACCCATGGTTTTGTCATTCCCCTTAGTTCACTATCGTTCGCTGAAACTTAGCAGGTAAGTGAAAAATCATTACCTTCACAGTTTAATTTAGGTCTTCAATTCCCTAACCAACCCTTTGGAGGCAGGTGTGTTTCGGAATTTATAATTTTTCACATTTTAGGAAGTTATCTATGGAGTATATTGTAACACCCTGGTAGAATCTTGGACAGCACTCTTTTGTGTGTGTGTGTGTGGTACGCGGGCCTCTCACTGTTGTGGCCTCTCCCGTTGCGGAGCACAGGCTCCGGACGCGCAGGCTCAGCGGCCATGGCTCACGGGCCCAGCCGCTCCGCGGCATGTGGGATCTTCCCGGACCGGGGCACGAACCCGCGTTCACCTGCATCGGCAGGCGGACTCTCAACCACTGCGCCACCAGGGAAGCCCAGCACTCTTAATAAATGTGTTACTATTTCTACAGCAGTGGATGTAAATAGTCAACTACATAAGATGATTAGAGGCTATAAATAGCCTTGTATCCGTTCAGGTCAGGTTTTGTCACCAAATTAAGTTGTGCAAAAGCATAATGAAGAAAGCTATTTTAGCAGAGCTTTCTAGATTTGAGAATTATAAATAAGTAACTGTGGCCCTGAATATACTTCCCCTGGCACTGGTTACAAACACTGGAGAAATTTGCAAACTTACGTTGACCATTGGTTGTTACAAATTTTTTAAAAAGTCTTAGAGCATTACGACCTGGGAGAAGAATATGGCAACTTGATCTAAAAGGAAAAATTATCAGTCAGTTGGAAAAAGAGGAATGCCAAATATCTCTTCACCCAAACCTTCAGATCTGAGAAATCAACATGGCAGAAAGTAAGTACTGATTGATGAATGACAGACTCCATCTTTAGCAAGTAAAACGGTTTTGAGATATCGATTTTAAATGTAGTTGTCTTCAACCTTCTTCTCACCCTATGTGAGCTGCTTAATGACTCTCACGGAAACCAATGGGACTATTAACTGCTTTGGAACCTCAACTCGAAGGTAGACAGACCCATGCAATTCTTGTCCAGATCTCAGAATAAGGTTAGCAGTCAATAAAATGCATTTGCCCTGGTGGTCCATGATTTCTTATATTGACATTTGTTGAGAAGTAGAAAAAAGGCTTCAAGAAGTTTGACATCCAAGAGCACGCAACATGAAACCAAAAACACCGAGTATTTTTAAGGGAAAAATAATGCAGTAAAATTGCCTACTGTGTCTAAATTTCCACAGAAAAGTCACCAAAAGTAGTGCATTTGTTCAATAGCCGGCAATCATGATTAGTTCAGGGAGAAGTTAATAGACGGTAGAAGAGGGAGAGAGACTCTTTAGGGACTGGGTAAATATTGCGTGAAAACGTTCACACAGTCTGTGAAACAAAATTGGTTTTCATCTTGCACGCTCTTGGTCAAATGGTTCCTTCTTTCTGCTCCATACACCAACAGGGGCTCTTAATGTTGCAGGAAGGAGCGGTGCAGGGCAAGGGGAGTGCCTGTCGCCCTCTGTCTGCAGAGGATGCTCATGCCATCATTGAGACTTGCCTAAACACAGCTCCAGTTGTCCAAAGAGCAACTCAGGCACGTTTCATTAAGATGACCATCAAGTGGGCAAAGTTGTTCACTCCAGGGAAGAAATACCCTCATAGACACTCAGACTGGGGACACACCAACCAAGAATGCACTCAAGAAGTGATTATTTCTCCTTCTTTCCTTGAGTGCATCATTATCTCCTAAAGCCACAGGTCCATTTTGTAGAGTCTTTTTTTTTTTTTTTTCTTCTCAAGTCAGCAGGTCAACTTGCGTTTGAAACCACATGAGATGAAAGAACATGGCCATTTGGGAGCTGGCTATGGTACCATCCCTGCCTGTCAACAGCACAGCTGTGACATCTTTGGCAGAGCTATCCTAGGAAATACGTACAGCTGGAATGCTGATCTCGTGCAGCATCCAGGAAGTCTACATTTAAGCTCTAAATTGTTGCTCAGGAAGTAACAGTCAACATCATCCAGGTATCAAAGGATGGCTTTAAAAGATCATTAAAAAATAAAGTTGAAAACCCTGACCTAAATATTTCCAAATCTGGTCTTTTCTATATCGTAGAATGTTCCTCCCTCCGGTTACTCAGCTACTGAATTTTATACTGATGAGATCAGTATGTCTGAATTCTGTCCTGGCCCATGTGATTTTCAGCATATGATGGAAACTGGATGATGCAATCCATTCTTCATGAACAGTGAATCCCCAGGGAGTGCCAATCATTTTCTTCTGAAGGAGTAGATGGTACTCAGCATCCCTTAACTCCTTTAACGGAAGTTTATTGACCAGGTACTGTAATAGGTTCCGGGTGAATAAGAAACAATATCCTTACGCTAAAGGATCTCAGATCAAATAATATCATGTAAGGAGCTGGAAGGTGGAGAAGGGAACATACAAAGGAGAGTGGCAACATTTTTTCATTCATTCATCAAATAAGTATTTTTTAAGAACCCAGTATGTGTCAGGCACCATGCTAGCTCTGAGAGTCTTGCCCTGACGGTGTTCACCAAAGAAATCATTTTCATCATTATATGGAGAGAAGGCTAAAGCTTAGGGACTCCTCTCAGGGAGAAGATCCTTGAGCTGGATTTTATAACTCAGACAAGGTGAGCTTCACAGCCATGATGCACTTGAACATCCAAAACGTGGAGCTCACTCAGGGACAAAATATTTGATAAAGTTGATGAAGCAATTTCTCTCTACTGTAGGTTAAGATAATCATAATATTAGCTATTCTAACTCTAGGTTAACCTTGCCTTCGCCTTGAGTTAGTCATATGGAAATAGAAAGTTCTCTTTTATTCTAAGGTCATCCCATAGATTAATTCCTACATACACATACACGCTCTCTCTCACACACATACAATACGCACATAATATAGTTTTTAAAGGATGGGAACATTTTGCAGAAACAACATTCACACATAATTTCTGGGACAAACTCTAAGAACGTCAAAGCAGCTTGACTATCCTTCAAACAGCATATGAAACAACAAACAGTCCGAACACAGCCATAGCCCAGCAAAACTGCCATAATAATTTCCACAGAATCTAGCTCGGGGAGAGGGAGATAGCAGGTACCCCCCTCAATAATCCTTGGGTTCTTCAGCCAACATTGTGCTCTTTGGTTTTACCCTAAGCATTATGCACTTATGATGGGAATGGTCAGAGAGAATAAGTGATGCTTCTCAGTGTACCATGTCTCTATTAAAAACTGGTCTGTGTCAATAATCTGAAAAGTACTGGATGGCCCAAGTAAGATTGATTAAGTAGCTGTTAAAATTTCCAAGAAATGGATTTTACTTGTAAATTCACTGAGGCTGGATTCTTTGAAAGCTCAAATTTTATCAGGGTTGCAAATGTGAAATTATCAGTAATAATCAACTAAACAGTGAAATCCATTAAAAAGTGGAAGAGTGATAGGAAAGCTTTTAATCCCTGTTCCCCTGCAGTCACAGGCAATAATCCTCCTGGTTTTTCAGAGCCCCAAAGGTCTCCCAAAGTCTGAGTAGTAGACTTATTAAGCCCATTTCCAGATAAGCACACAAAGATACAGGGGAGACGATTTCTAATTACAAAGATTAACCAGTAATTGGTACTTCCTCTTTCTCTAATCGTCCAACAACCACTAATGAACACACAGCCACCTTGTATAAAAAAATAAAAAAAAAATCCGGGTTTCACATCCTGAATGTATTCTTCACGGGTGTTTACATTAAGAATTTAAACAAACTTATCATGGTCTTTTTCATTTAAGAGAAAGTAGATAAAGGGACAAAACTGTCACAACTGATAAATATCCTTCTTCATTTTTATCTCAAAGCCTTTCTTTTAGAGATGGAGACCAAAATAGACATGATTCCCTTTGTATAATTTTACATTTTTATACATCCAGTATAACTGAAATGCACTGCGTTAGATTTTAAACTGTGCAGTCTCTCATTTTGCAGTCCTGCTGCCTAATAATGGAGAAATGTGAGAAATATTGTTTTTTCATGCTCCCTTGCCACCTAGTAAATCCCCTGAAGAGATCATTTTGCTGAACAGAGCCTTGTCTTAGTAGAAGATCCAGAGAGGGAGAATTCAGACCATATCTCTTGTTCTCATTACATCCACGCAGGCCAGCATGTGATTTATGACATAGTTGATCTGTATGAATGACGTTCGTGAAGCACAAGCTTTCCATTAGCTACTCGGACTGTGAGACTCCAGTTGGCTCTCTTTTATGTTCATAATTTTTAAACACCCGAAGAATAATGACCACTGGAAGTTTGGAGACCAGGAGGCTATGGATTTTTAAAAAAGAGAGAGAAAAACAACAACAACAAAAAAAGAACCCTTCAAATAATGACCTCTAACTCACATAATGAAAACCGAAATCTCCTCCGGATTTGCAAGCTGGCATTGTTTCACTGGTACCCTCACCTTGGGGCTCCTGTGTGTAATGTTTCTTTTAAAAATAGTGCACACGGGAAAGCGATGGGAAATACAAACACCGCCACGGGAGGGCATTAGTCTCCTTTCCTTTTAAAACGTGTGCTTAATCCCACATGCACGTGGCAAAATAACCTCAAAGCTGATCATGTTATGTAACGAGTCCTTTTGCTTTTCAAGAAGAACAGCCACACGTTCTCAGGTACTGTCTCTGTGTCTTTAACTTCCCTCACCCGAAATTCGTTGGCCTTGTGGCTTCAGGGCCCCGACGCCTAGTTCTTCACCGTCAATAGCTTGCTCTGGTCACGGAGAAAAGTGACCTTTCTTATCTGATTTTCTACTCAATGCAAAGTATTATATCAGCAGCTCCACAGCAAAGTCCCTCTCCAGGGCTTGGGAACCCAATGTTAAACCTTGGGAGTAGCTGGAATCCAGGAAAGGCCTTGGGAGAATTTGGCTGAAACTAAGAAACACTGAGCTAATGCAACTTTTTAAACTTTTTTAAAGGTTACTATGTCTTGATTTGAGTGAGATAAATTTTATGTACTTAACCTCCTTTTTCACAGTACTGCCCATAGAGTTCTCTGTGGCAACTGATGAAATACAAATTCAAGTTTAAGTCCTGTTTTGTTTTGGTTTTGTATTCTTCTGTATTGTTTTTAGTTGTGCTAGGTGGGTTTGGCTACTCTTGTGTTGTAAACTGTTTTCAGAAGATGTGTCCCTGGGTTGGACGGTGGGGTGAGGTGCATTCTCTGGTGATTTCAAAGACCTTCTCAGACAACACCGCTAAGCATGGGTAGCCCAACGTTCAGCAGAAAATACCACTGTCAGACACTCGAGCAATTTGTCAAGGCCACAGAGCATTTTTGGAGATGATCCTGGAAATATAACGAGGCTTGATCTGGAAGACCACAGAGGTATTCCACTCCATTTCTCCAAGTTGAATTCCAAACAGCATGCAGAGACTTCATTACCCCATAGCTATAAACTATAAGTTTAACAAATTCGGAGGTTTTTTGTTTTGGGTTTTTTTTTTTTTTTTTTTTTGCCAAACTCAAAACTTCATGATCTATTTGTAGATGTTCCCTCATCATTCATCATTTCCTATTCATTTCCCTGGATGGTCCTGCTCGTGCAGTGTTTACAGTGGTAAATTTTGCTCCCGTTAGAATCCAGGGTCCCTCATGTAAATGATTAGTGAGTATCAGCAAGTCTCTTGAAAATGGCTACAAAACTACAGGTAAGCCCTCCATAGATGTGGGCTTAAAAATTTGAAAAAATTTCAAAAAGCCACTGAGAGAAAAGTGTCAAGGTTCTTTATGACATTTTGTTTCTGGTAGAACATCACAGGAACGAATGGTTTGTAGGTCTCTTGTCTTGCTTTTAATGAATGCCCAAACATATCCTTTCTATATGTCCAGGAATGGACTAGAAATACAAATAACTGAACTTTTTAAAGATTAAGTTTCATTTTAGATGTGTTCCAACTTCTGTTGAAAGGATTACAACTAGAAATTTCTCATTTCACTTCACCTTTGTCATAGGAAGACCTGCTGGTCCCACACCTTTATGTAACTAAAAAAAATCCTTTGCTTTTTGTTTGGGTTGTAATAGGTGCAATAGACATGGATTGTGTAGCAGATGAGCTCTAGGTGTCATTGATTATATTCCAAGTTATCATTAGCATAGAGATAAATTTAAGTCTGCTTCAAGTTAGCATCAAGCAGTTAGCCTCAGTAGGATTTATGCACATCTGAACACCTAATCCTTCAGAAAACTACTTTTAACCACCATCCTTCTTTAGCAGAATCCGAACAAAGAGTAGAAGTTCTTACAGGCCCTTTTTCCAACCTTCCTAAAACCTCTCCCCACCACTAATCTGAAAGCAGAGAGTCTTGCCAAAGGGCTCAAACCAAATGCACTTAGCTCATTTATTCTCTACTTCTTTATTAACAATTTCCAAATGTCCCTGAATTTACCTTGGTCTAGCATTTGGGATGCCTCTAAGCTTTCTACAGTAATTTCTTTTTTTTTTTTTTTTTGAAGATGTTGGGGGTAGGAGTTTATTAATTAATTTATATATTTTTGCTGTCTTGGGTCTTCGTTTCTGTGTGAGGGCTTTCTCTAGTTGCGGCAAGCGAGGGCCACTCACTATCGCGGCCTCTAGTTGCGGAGCACAGGCTCCAGACGCGCAGGCTCAGTAGTTGTGGCTCACGGACCTAGTTGCTCCGCGGCATGTGGGATCCTCCCAGACCAGGGCTTGAACCCGTGACCCCTGCATTAGCAGGCAGATTCTCAACCACTGCACCACCAGGGAAGCCCTACAGTAATTTCTTAATGTCTCCACCAGCATTCCTCTTGACATTAGAAGTCCGTGGTAGCAGAACTTCAATATGCTCTTGTGCTAAGATCAGGTCCCTCCTACAGACTCCAAAAGAGCAAACACAGAGATAATTGACCAACTCTGCCCCTGGCACATATTACAAATACAAAGAGAAAAAGTTGCCTTTAACTTTTTATAACATGATCAGATCTGATCAAGTTAATTAATTATCAGATTAGAATTTAAGAGTCCAGAATTTGCTTCTTGGTTCCGCCACTGATTTTCTGTTAATATTTGGAAGAATCGTTTAATTTCTATATTAAAAGATATGACAACAAGAGTTAAGGGGTCAAATTTTTGGGAAGTATCACCATTGTTCATATTTTACATGACAGACTGGTTTTCATGTAAAAAGGTGGTTGGGTAGGTGACAGATAGATAGATGATAGATAGATAGATAATGTATACATATACAAACATGTGTATAGTTGGTCGAGGAGTACCCAGCACGGATGCCATCTCATAAAAGTTTCTGGTGTTTGTGAAACTCTCACTTGCTCAGTATTTTATTTAGCTTTTTGAGACTCAGAACAAAACAACAATGGAGCCACATCTATCAAAAATATTGAGTGTTGCGTCTGCCCTCAATTTTTATCAAAATCACTCTAAATCTTGCCAATCTGTCCAACTAAGAAGAGTAAAAGAATAGAGATATTCTACTGATGCTGGAATAAGGACAAGAAAGATGTTTGACTCAGCCAATAAAATTGAAACCCTATAGGAGAAAGCCAAGGGGATAAATAACCCATCTGAATTAGGATGCAGACAGGACTTCATGGCTTAGATTTTTTTTTTTCTCAGCTCTGGTTACTAGGACTAAAGATGAGGGTATTTGCTGATGGCATCCAGAAGTCTCCCCTTTGCCAAACACAATATTTTTTCCAATGTGGTAGTGAAATGTGTCTTTTGTACTGACTTTTAAAATCCCCTAGCCAGATTTTTTTCTGGAAGAATATAGCAGAATGAATACCATTGATAATCAGAAGTAGCCAGCGTTCTAGGGAAACAATTTCCAAAGAACACAGCTACATTTTTGTATGTGCTGCCTCTTAGTGTTTTCTTTTGGGCAGGGCAGTTAGATCTGACTACGGAAAGACATAATAGAAGGTCAGGCTGAAGACGTGAAATATTCTAAAAATGTCAAAGAAATACTTGGTTATGCAGGTCTTATGTCACTACTATTACTTTATTTTTTAAGTGGCATATCTGGGAATGTGCAGTAATGCACAGGAAGAGGGAAAGGACTGTTATATATAATTTGCTCAGGTCAGAGTTTGTATGAGCTCAGTGACACCAGAAGGACAGATATCCACAGCTGACTTGGTTAGGGAAAGCTTCTCTGAGGAGATGATGTTGCAGCAGGAGAGAAAATGCATTTGCATGGCAGCAATGCAAACGTTTTGCAACTGAGTGCTGTTATTAGTTTCCTATTATAGATTACAAAATACTCCCAAATTTGGCAATTTAAAGCAATAGACATTTATTATCTCAGTTTCTGTGGGTCACAGAACCGTATTACAACTGTATCACAAGTTCTGTATCTCACAGAACTTGGGAGCAGTTTACTGGGTGATTCTGCCTCAGGGCCTTTCAGTTACGACATCATCCTTGGCTGTAGTCATCTGAAGCCTTGGCAGGTTGAAGAATCCACTTCCAACCTCACTTGATGGCTACTGGCAGGAAGCCCTGCCGTATAGGACTCTCCATGGGGCTGCTCATGACATGCCAGCTGGTTTCCCCCAGAGTGAGTGAGCCAAGAATGAGGATGAGAGATAGCAAGCGGGAAACCACGTGCCTTTAATGACCTTGCCTTGGAATGACATACTGTCACTTCTGCTGTATCCTATTGGTCACACAGACAGACCCCGATACAATGTGGAAGAGAACTACAAAAGCCATGAATTCCAGGAGGCAGGGATCATTGGAGGACTATCTTGGAAGCTGGCTACATAAAACATATAGCATCCCATGCTTTTCTTTTTTTTTTTAACATCTTTATTGGAGTATAATTGGTTTACAATGGTGTGTTAGTTCCTGCTTTATAACAAAATGAATCAGCTATACATATACATACATCCTCATATCTCCTCCCTCTTGCGTCTCCCTCCCACCCTCCCTATCCCACCCCTCTAGGTGGTCACAAAGCACCGAGCTGACCTCCCTGTGCTATGCAGCTTCTTCCCACTAGCTATCGGTTTTACATTTTGTAGTGTATATATGTCCATGCCACTCTCTCGTTTCGTCCCAGCTTGCACTTTCCCCTCCCTGTGTCCTCAGGTCCATTCTCTATCTCTGCATCTTTATTCCATTCTTGCCCTTAGGTTCTTCATAACCATTCTTTTTTTTTTAGATTCCATATATATGTGTTAGCATACGGTATTTGTTTTTCTCTTTCTGACTTACTTCACTCTGTATGACAGACTAGGTCCATCCACCTCACTACAAATAACTCAATTTCGCTTCTTTTTATGGATGAATACTATTCTATTGTATATATGTGCCACATCTCTTTTTTTTTAACATCTTTATTGGAGTATAATTGGTTTACAATGGTGTGTTAGTTTCTGCTTAATAATAAAGTGAATCAGCTATACATATACATATATCCCCATATCTCCTGCCTCTCGCGTCTCCCTCCCTCCCACCCTCCCTATCCCACCCCTCTAGGTGTCACAGAGCACCAATCTGATCTCCCTGTGCTATGTGGCTGCTTCCCACTAGCTATCTGTTTTACATTTGGTAGTGTATATATGTCCATGCCACTCTCTCATTTCGTCCCAGCTTACACTTTCCCCTCCCTGTGTCCTCAGGTCCATTCTCTATCTCTGCATCTTTATTCCTGTCTTGCCTTTAAGCTCTTCATAACCATTTTTTTTAATTCCATATATATGTGTTAGAATACGGTATTTGTTTTTCTCTTTCTGCTTTGCTTTACTCTGTATGACAGACTCTAGGTCCATCCACCTCACTACAAATAACTCAATTTCGTTTCTTTTTATGGCTGAGTAATATTCCATTGTATATATGTGCCACATCTTCTTTATCCATTCATCTGTTGATGGACACTTAGGTTGTTTCCATCTCCTGGCTATTGTAAACAGAGCTGCAATGAACATTGCGGTACATGACTCTTTTTGAATTATGGTTTTCTCAGGATATGTGCCCAGTAATGGGATTGCTGGGTGGTATGGTTCTGTATTTTCTTTTGAAAAATCTTTGTTTTGCCAGCTCCTAAGCCCAGATCATCTCTAACATGCCATTGCATGTCCAAAGACTCATTGTTGGGTTGTGCTATAATGCGGTAGCTTACTCAGTGTCTCAAGATTTCTTTCTCCCACTAGTAATCACTCCAAGGAGAAAGGAGTTTTCTAAGGATATTATTTCCCCAAAGATGTGAAGTATGCCAAATGTTCCCCTTATAACACAAATGTTAGCTATAAGACAGATTTCATTATAAATAATTACTTTCATTAAACCTATTTGAAGACACTGTCTATTTTATAATCCACTATCCCTTATTCAACATCTGACACTCTTAATTCACTCAAATCTCTGCAAAATGTCTTAGGCAATAAATTTCTTCTTGGGTTTAGTTCCAGGAAAAAAGTGTACTCTACAGACAAGCTTGCCTGCTTTCTTTAACTGTCCATGAAGATAACATATCTCAGTGTAATTCTCTGTCTTCCTTCATTTCCAGGAAATCTAGAAAATAATTAAGGCCAAACTATAATCTATAGCTCTTTCTAGGCAATTAGTAACATCTATTCCTTTTCTAAATTTCATATGATTATTCTTTTTCTCTTTTTTTCATTATGTTTAAAGTTATATACTACCTCCAATCCTTTCACAGTAGACAGGATTTATAGTCTAAATAAATAGTAAATTATGACAGCTTCAGCCAAGAGAAAATGATCTTTGACTCAAGGTCCAAAATTGAGGTCTATATACAAAAGACTGTCACTCAGTTCTAGTGGCAACACTGAAAATGCAGGACTCTTAGCTGATATCGCCAGTATCTTGAGGAAGAAGCTGTCTTTTATGTGTGTTCTTTTCTGAAAATCATGGAGCCAACAGGAGGTGATTCAGATTTGTCTCTCCTCTGAGTCAACTTGGATACTATTTGTTATGTCCTGAATTGTGTCCCTCCCCTTTGCAAAATTCATATGTTGAAGTCTTAATCCCCAGTAACTCAGAATGTGACTGTATTTAGTAATAGGGTCTTTTTATTTTCCTGTATTCTCTCAGGCATTGCATTATTTATTTATTTTAAATTTATTTTTTGGCTGCGTCAGGTCTTAGTTGCAGCATGTGGGGTCTTCACTGTGACATGTGGTATCTTTCATTGCGGTGTGCGGGCTCTTTGTTGCAGTGTGTGGGCTTCTCTCTAGTTGTGGCTCACAGGCTCTAGAGTGTGAGGCTCAGTTGCCCTGTGGCATGTGGAATCTTAGTTCCCCAACCAGGGATCAAACCCACGACCCCTGCATTGGAAAGCAGATTCTTAACCACTGGACCACTAGGGAAGTCCCGGTGATAGGGTCTTTACAGAGTAATAAAGTTAAAATAAGTTTATTAAATTGTTTCTCAGAAGAAACAATGATGTGGACACCTGGATCTTGAATTTCTAATCTCCAGAACTGTGAGAAAATAAATTTCTGTTGTTTAAGCCAGCTGGTCTGTAGTACTTTGTTATGGCAGCCAGAACAAACAAATACACTCATATCCTCCCACAAAGGAGTAAAAACTGAAGCCTTCAATATTTTCATAATCAGGGTCAAACCATAACTGGCCACAATTTGGTTTGAAGATGTGAAATCATGTACAGACTGAGTACAGGGAATAGAATGGCAGAAATCCTGCTTACAGTTATCAGCTACATCCCTGGTAAACTTCTGGAAGTATCTAAAGCATCATCTGAACTCTGCTGAGGTAAGGTAATGCTAACCATGGGGGAGGGGTATCAAAGGGAAGATTGTTTCCTATAAGACCCAAAGCTTGTACTTCTCCATCAGCTCTGAAGTACCCTAGTTGGCTATGTCCTTTATGGCTCCAACTCACCAATTGTCATCTTCTGTTCATCTTTTGAAATTGCTTTAAATCACTGCATGCATTAAATTGCTTTTTTAAACCTACAGATGGTGAGGGGTATATGACCTTCTCCTGGGGTCTGAGGGAGAGACCTTGAAATGTGGACATGATAAGTCAATATTCATGTTAAGATCACATTGACACATCTTTCTTGCTTCCCCAGGAGAGACAGAGGAGCACTTCTTGTCCCAAAGGATGTTTGCAGTAGTACAGGTCTGCTGACATCATGTGTGGATAACATTTCCCATATCCAATTTGATCTTATGATCTAGTAAAGGGAGGACTGCCAGGGAGAGGTTGAGGAGAGGTAATGGGTGGAAATTCAGAACCAGGAAAAGTTGTCCCCTGCAGATAAACTAAAAGACACACAAATATTTCCTTTTCTTTCCCACTTCCTTTAAAAAAAATCTATAGTATCTATAAAAAAATCTATAGTATTTCCTTTTCAGAAAGGAGATAGAAATATTTATGCATGGTGTTGCTGGTGACATTCTATTATCACCTTCAGAATGTGGTGCAGACAGAGCTATTCCAAATATTTTCATGCTCTTCTGCCAATGGTCAACCTTGATAAATGAGGGCCTATATCCATTTTCTACTGATCTCTGCTAAATGTACGTCATGATATTTTTCTTCGAGACATAAGTTGAACCTATCCAAGAAGGATACATGCTTTTCAATGAAGAAAGTAGAATGCTTAACAGCTGACTCAAGTATATAGGTGCCGGGCATATATACATCTGAGGCATTGATGGATGGTGTGTCCCTTTGTCGGTATCAGCTATGGTGATAGCAGGACTCATAAGTGTAGTTCATCAGCTACCATGTCTTGGCTGGAGGGACTAGGTAGTATGAATGGTGGCTATGAGAATCCCATCACTGTCGTCATCACTCATCCCCTATACCATGACTTGCTGCTTTCTGTAACTGCATCCTTCATCATTTTATTAGAGCAAAGAAGCCATGGCCACAGTGTGGGGTTCACTGCCATGTCCTGAATCATGGAGACACCAAGAGTCTTGGCATCAAAAGCACCCGTTCTATGTTAGCTATAGGACCCTTGGCAGGTGGCTTAATCTTTCTTTCCCCAATGGCCTCATCTTTCACATCTGGGAATTTGGCCCAGACCTCTTCCCTAGGTTATAGGGTAAGAGATGATAGATGAAAGTGCTTGGTCAACTTTGAAGCCCTATAAAAGGGTAAGTAATAAGTAACTTGTTTGCACTTCCAACAACATCTTCAGGGTGCAAATGTAAAAAAAATCTTGCATCTTTTCATGCTTTGCTCCACCAAGCTGTTCATGGTTATCTCCAGGAAGGCTCTGATCATGTCTCTTTGATTTGCATAGATTTCTGGCTTCTTAATCATGTAATATTGCTGAAGCTATCCTCAGATGCCATGCCTGAACTCAAGAACATTGATTATAATTCAAAAGCGGTGAGGTTTGATTTGAGTATTGACTTATTTACTTTCTTACCACAATTAAGTTCTTAATGAATACACTCATTTATAAGATCCAAACTGAACCTCAGTGTAGCCTATTCCCTGAAAAGATCCTAAAAGCATAATGCTTCTGGCTTTCAAGAGAGCCTTCTACAAAGGAAAAGAATTAGACTAGAAAATTTTATATGAATTTTTTCAATTTTCTTTCCCATTCTAAAGCAATCTAGGTTCTGTATCTTAATATCAAGATGGTACTCTTTTAAAAAATCCTTAAGTTTAATTTTAACACGTTTATGGCTCAAGAAGGGCTTTGTCGCTTAAATGTGTGTTTGGTAAATGGTAATTCGTCATCTACTATGTAAGCAATTAGCTAGGTTTGGTGCAGTTGTGAAAACTTAAGAGTTAACTTAGCCTTTTGGGATTGATTTTATGACACTACCAAATTGTCTTGAATTTGGTTACATATCACTTTCCTATGCAAAGAAGCTGGCTCTTAAACAGGCACAGTAATGTTACTGGGAGAATGGAAAGACTGATCACCAAGCACCTTGGTGTTTTCATCCCTGGAAGACTGTACCTCAAGTCTTTTTCTGTTCCAACAATTCTGTTCTGTTTTGGCCTATGACAAAAACAAAAATAAAATCATGGAAGACAGCAGTGGCATAGTGGTGTCATCTGAAAAAAAAGAAAATGCACAGCCTAGAGGTTGAGAGTTATGTTTTATTCAGCAGAAAAAACTGAGGATTTAAGCCTGGTTCACAGCACCTCTGAGAGCTCTGAGAAACCGCTCTGAAGAGGTCAGGGAAGAGCCAGGATATATAGGAGTTTTTGCAACAAAGACCAGGTAGACAGAACATCAAAAGGTAACTGTTAATTAAGGAAAACCAGACATCTCAAGTTAATGAGTTTAGTGCTTTTCTGTGTATGGGAAGATGCCAATTCTGGGCTCACTGAAATCATTCCTTTGATGTGCACCTCAGCTCTCTGGGGCCAGTGTCCTGTGCTTTCTCATCATGAGTGTCCTCAGGGTGCACTGCTGGGGGTGGCTGCTGGTGGCTTGATGGTCACAACATCCTTTCTTATTGATACAGCAGGTGGAATTCTTAGCCCATGGTGGTGACAGGGAAACCCAGGAGAAAGCGAAGTGGCAGTGACTGAGAGGTCTAGGTAACTCTGACAGGGGTTCTAACCACTGCCAACGACTCTGGCCACATTCATCAATGAGGAGCGAGGTGGCCCACCAGGCACACCCAAGGTCTCTGCTCAGCCGGCTGCACCCGACACTTGAGCAGCCCCAGCTGTGAGAGCAGGTGAGCACAGGAGACCGCAGCCAGATGTGGAAGAGGTGACCAAAAACGGACTAGGGCTTGTGGGGGAGATGGGGAACATTCACTCTCTCCGTGGATGTCGGTTAGAAAGGGGACTCTGGGCTCGTGGGTTCTGTTCACCTATCCTTGAAAGGCCTAGAAGAACATTCGTGACCCGGGCTCTCCGAGTTAGGCACCGAGAAGGAACTGTCCCAGTAATGGATGTAAACCAATAGAAGGAAGCAAAGAGTAAATCTTCGTTATATCATAATTCCACACTTTTCCCACACTAAACGTTTCCTGATTCATTTTTTCTCAAACCATTAGTACACAAACTAATACCATAAAATGCTCTTACCAATGATATTGCAATGTAATGCCTCATGGTGACAATCCAGGAGAAATTTTAAGATTTGAACATTCCATCTGCTTTCGTTCTAGCTAAATGAAACTTTACTATCTTACACAAGTTTCAGTCAGAGCAGAAGGAAAGTAAACTCTGAAGAGTGTAATCAGACACCTCTGAAAACTCACAAGTGGGTTTAGCCTGCACATTTCAAATAATCCCCAGGAGAGCCAATCAACCAGGACCTTTATTTTCATTCCACAGGGAAGCAAACTTTTCTAGCGTCAGTAACACTGGACTTGAACATTGAAATCTGTGAAAAGTATCCATTAGGAGTAAAATATGAGAAGTTATTCTATTAGGGTGAGGTGTGACATTGAGAAACAGACTTACCTACTCAATTCTATGCTATATCTGAGTGTGATTCTAGGGACAAAGATGCTTAGACATCAGCGAGCACAAGCTCTTTGCCATATTAAGTTGTATCCTACTTTTCCTGAGAAGCTTCCTTAACTTTGGACTTCTGGGAGCAGGTCCAGCCTCAGACCCTCCCCCTCGAGGGTTCCTGGGTTTCCTGTGTAAAGGCTCCAGCCCCTTCCTCAGATCCCTGCAAACCCAGGGAGAGGTGACCATTTCTAAGTTCCGGATTTCCTAAGTAAGATCGGGCCTCCACTGGTGATTAAGCTGGGTGACATGGGCAAAGTAGTTAACCTTAGTTTCCTCATCTTGAAGTAAGAGTAAAAGAATCTACCACATGGGATCCTTGTGAGGATTAATTAATATGGGTAGATCAGAAGATCACTCAAGTGATTCCTCACAGAAAAAGTAGCCCGGCCCCAAAGTTACTTCATGACTACCTAAATAAACACACTGTAGAGATATTAATTTTATTTGCAACTCTATTTCACCAATCACCCTTTAAGGACCAGTGGTTTGAGGACTTTAGAAAGCATCACAGTCACCTGGAGGGATTGTTAGAACACAGGCCCATCCCTGGATCTTCTGATTTTGATGGAGCCTGAGAATTTGCATTTCTAACAAATTTCAAGGGAAATTTGGGGACCACATTTGAGGACCACACAGTAAGAAACATTGTTATAGACCATTAATTTTGTTAGATATTCTCTATGTTAAGCAAACTCCTTTATTCTAATTGGGACAAGATCAGATGAAAGCACATTAGTCTATTTATGATTCTTTTCACATAACTTATAAGAATTTATAAGCAAAAATTATATTTTCTAAGACTATTTTATAAGTTATTTTCTTTGAATGGGAAATTCAGGAAACAAAGTGAAGACACAGATATGAATTTGATATTTACAGGCATCACACAAGTTTGTTCAACTTTGAGTATCAATTATGGCTTGTTTTATGTCTACCGTTTTTATTTACAAAACCAAAATGAAAAGCTGCGTCTCACTGTATGTTGGGAATTTATGAGGCTGTGGATCAGATGGTACAATCAAGGGCCTAAAGACCTTTTCTTCACTTTCTGCAAAGTGCAAGCTGCAAGGTCTTCTGAGATCACAGGGAGAAAGAAAATCTCATCCTCTTGATGGAAAATGAAAATCCCCGTATCATTTACGAGACTTGGAGAGGAAGTGGCTGTTCACTTCATGATACGGAGAAGCACATACATAGCTCAAGGACCCCAAACTCTGAGCCTGCCTTCCATCATGTTACACACGGAGAAGGGACACAGACATGCCAGAGATAGTCTCTATTGGATACAGATGTCTCCCAAAGAACAAGTTTATTCTGTTAAACTGCCACAGCAACACCAGCTGCTTATGAAGTCACGAGGAGAGAGAGGTGAAGAGGGTTACATGTTCAGACATATAGTTAAAATCACTTTACAAACCTCATTATGTCCAAAGAAGAGCAAGATGAAAACAGCCGGCTTATAAAAACAGACTCGCCAAGGAGGCCAACCATCCCCCACTCCCGTGAACACCATTTCGGCAAAATATATGTCCTAACTGGAGAACTGAAGCAATTATCCAGCGCGTCCAACAAAAGCCCTCTTTGATGCAGTCAAGGGCCTGACTTAGTAGGCAGACGTAACTTATATAAATGGAATCGAATCTCATCCCCTTATCACACAGGATGTGTTCAGCCTTCACATTCTAAAAAGACATCTGGCTAACAGTCCTTGAAGAGAGCCCGCCCAGCTTCCTCTAACATTTTGCTTCACTTTCTGATTTTTCTGGCTAAAAATCCATGCATCTTCAATCAATCAATGAATTAATAATGATGCGTACAGCTCTGAAAAGAAGAACGGATGGGCAACTATTTCCAGAATTTGAGGGAATGTCCAATGACTATAAAATTGATGGAAATGTGCATACTTTCTGCTTCTGGCTCAGAAAGATAAGAATGGTACCAATCAGAGGATTGGACCACAGTGTCTCATCTGCATGGAAATGCCAACTGAGGCGCTACATGTGATTTTGAAAATGTGATAGTACCTTTATGCTTAAATTCATTGGAGGATGAGATCATTCTCTACATCCTGGCAGAAGTTTTGAATTTCAAAAGTAAAGAAAAATTTGATAAGCCACTGGAATAGGTTGAATAGCAGTTGTCCAGCACCTCTAAGTACAGTTGAGAAGACTGCACCCTAAGAAGACAACTGAGTCACGTGCACAGAGGAAAATACGTTGTCGGTGCATTTTACCTTGTCAAGATGCCCAAGAGAAAGACTTAAACCTTTAGTCACTCAGAAAATGACCCTGGGATTTTGAACAGTTTCAGTTGGACGAGAGATAAATCGGAATGTAATTCTAACATATATATGTATATATATATAGTCTACATAGCGTAACTTATGCTAACATAACTAACAACGTAACATAACCATATTGCTTTCTACAAAGTCACCCAGATCACGTCTGTCTGACTCATCTTTTTACCTCACCCTTTCTACACAACTGAGAATGGCATAAAAGATCTGTTAAGGTTTCCCTTCCTTCGCATTCATCCCAGACCTAGAATTGAGAATTTTCCCACGTTATCAGACCATTCTGCACCTCAGGGGTGAAACTTGACCCTGGAATGCTTCCCTTGGTTTAACTCCCTCGGTAACAGCCATGATTAATGACACCTGAGATCAAAACTGTTTTTACTTGTACCTCCCCTTGTCAGCTGTGGCTAAACTCTTAAGTATCGGGGACACTGAATTAGAAGGAGTATTAAAGTTTTATTTGTTTCCTTTATTCATAAAATTAAAAATGCGTAGAAAATATAATGCCCAATTGCATTGCAAGTACTTGAGTAATGATTTCTGGCCCCTTTAAAATTCACGTTGAAGACAGCAGTGATTGGCGATTTTTAATTAGGAAAACCTAATAAATCCACTCAGGGATTGATATTAGCTGCTGGTGAATAATTCTTTACGAAGGTCTCCTATAGGATCTATAAATGTCCCCTTGTTAGTGCTTAAAATCAGTGTGCATGGTATGGTTTCAACTATGTGTCTTTAAAAACATAGAAAAAGGCTATAAGAAAAGACACCCACAATATTAACTAGCAGCTGTATATTTTCAATGCTACGAGTCAGCATTCTGTAAGCATTTCTAAGTTTTCTACCATAAACATGTATAAATTTTAAGTCAGAAAAAATAAGCTCAAAAAATTCAGCATATACAATATGTTATATACTTTAACACAATCACCTAAAAATTCACAGCAAAAGATAGAAAGGAAATAAATCAAAATGTCAACAATATTTATCTCTAAGATGTAGAAATAAAGGAAATTTATTTTCTTCATTTTTGTAATGTTTTAGACATTCTGAAAATAATCATGTTTTAGATCCATAGGGATTAAATTAAAGAGACAGAGAAGCACTTAATAATGATTTATCTTTCTTTGGGGAATAACTGTACGAAAGAGTTTCCCTGAAGAGTTCTGTAACCCAGTAATAATAGAAACCATACTCTTAATAGCAAAAAGAAGTAATATTTATATGAATGTTATTAATTGTCAAGCACTATCTAAGCATTTACACTTTTTGTCTTATTTTATCTCTAAAACAATCTTATGAGATGGATTGCTGCTATGATAACCATTTTACAGATGAGAACACTAAGGCTGAAGGGGAGGAAAAGGGAGTTTGTCCAACAGCTAGCAAAGAGTGAGGTCTACGCTTAGACCAAAATCTCTGGCCTAAAAGTAAAAGAATAAAGATGAAAATGGAATATATGGAAGAGGTTCCCTCCTACCCAGGTCAGAATCCTTTACTTATAACAGATTAACTTCTAGACCAAGGGCCCTCTTCCAGCCTAGACAAAACCCAACTCATGAACACCTAACTTATTGTACTTTCATATGGGCTTTACCTGCACACTGACCCATGCACATGGGGACATGTGAATGACCTGAATCCTCGGCGACCCTAGCTGACCCCTTTTCTCTCTGTGTTTGTGTAACCCCATCAGTGGACCCCTTCTTCTTAGCCCTTCTCATCTTTGTAAGTTTACATTTATTTGGGTTTTTTGGTTTATTTGTTTGTTTGTTTGGCAGTACACAGGGCTCTCACTGTTGTGGCCTCTCCCGTCGCGGAGCACAGGCTCCGGACGTGCAGGCTCAGCAGCCATGGCTCACGGGCCCAGCCACTCCACGGCATGTGGGATCTTCCCGGACCGGGGCACGAACCTGTGTCCCCTGCATCGGCAGGTGGACTCTCAACCACTGCGCCACCAGGGAAGCCCCTACATTTATTTGTGAGATTATCTTTAAGTTATGTCTTTCTGACTTGACTGTTGGTACCATGATAACTAAGATAACCAGAGCCTATTTCATCTGTGTCCTGATTTGCTTAGCACAGCACCAATGTAAGCCTGCTTTACTGGTATATTTATTAACAGTGCCCCTTTCACTCTCAAACGGATCTGATTTGGACAATGAATTGTGTGATAAGCCTATTTTAGTTTAACTGTACCCTCACTGCCAAGGATAGCTGGCACATTTTGAGAATTTTCTGTATATGTGGTGAATGAATAAATGAATGAATGAATACCACTACCACCTGGGAACACAAGTTGCAATATCTCATTTTTCCAAGTGCTAAGCAAGACCTTTCCCTTGGGAGTACTCATGATGGTGAGTTGAAGTGACACATCTAGTCCCCTTGTCACTTGTGTCAGTCACGGCTCATCCAGGGAGCTAGAAACACTCAAGTTACAGAACTACAGGAATTTGATCTTATACAATCATGGGAGAAGCAGGGAAGTAAAAGTCCAGGAGAGGAGATGCATGGTGAGTCAAGTCACCAACCAGTGAATCTGTGTGAGGTCAAGTGTGTTTAGCCACCAGTGTGGGTCTGCAAAGGGGAAGCTCACGGCAAGACTTTAGGAGACACAACAACATTCAGAGCATAATGGCTGGCTTTCACCACTGCCCTCCAGAGCTCGCATCAATTCATCTTTGGCCAAGTGCAACTCAAGACCATGCAGGGTATGAAAATCTGGGAAAGTATGGGTTTTTGCCTAACCAAGTTGACATCGCACAAACCAGCATGCTTTTCCTCTGTCCCCTCTGTCCACGCACACACTCCATTCTTTTTACCTGCAGGGTTCCCAGTCTTTGTCAGTATCCTACAGACTTTTCAAATGATCCTGCATTTTGTTCCTGGGAGGAAATGCTTAAGGTGGTTTGCCCCAATTCTGAGCTTTTCTCTAAAAGAATTGAAGAAATATTTCTTCGAGTCCTCTGTGTGCTCATTACTGTTAATATTTTACCTTACAAGGCTGAATTGGGAACAGGACTGAAACTTAGGAAAGCAAAATTTTTCCTGGGGAAGAAAAAAAAAATCTTCCACTTATGATGGTGGGGTCAGTATTATGCTTATACTGTGGCTTCTCTTTGTTCCTATGTGCTCTACTGGGGGTGGGAGGCGGGGAAGTGTAATCACTTGTATAATGTTCCCTTTATCAACAGGAAGGAAGAAGAATTCCTGACTCTTAAAATGAACTTCTAAGTGAACTCAAGGCACTTAACTATTTTCTTTTTAGGGAAGATCCCAGGCCTGGTTGAAGATGTCATGCTTCAGAGTATCAGATCATGAAGAATGTCCACAATCCTTCCCTGGCTGAGCTGCCAGATACCAAGTTAGAACTGGTGGGAGAGACGTAACACCTGGAGGCAGGCTTGGGAGTGAAAGCCAGCTAGCACAGCACTGATGTCCATTTGATAGGCAAGTTTATTATTAGGACTGTGTGGCCATGAATTCATACTCAGAATCACAGAGGCAAGAAGACTACAAAGATCAATTAAGAAAGAGGGAGGGGCTTCCCTGGGGGCGCAGCGGTTGAGAGTCCACCTGCCAATGCAGGGGAAACCGGTTCGTGACCCGGTCCGGGAAGATCCCACATGCCGCGGAGCGGCTGGGCCCATGAGCCATGGCCGCTGAGCCTGCGCATCCGGAGCCTGTGCTCCGCAACAGGAGAGGCCACAACAGTGAGAGGCCCGCGTACTGCAAAAAAAAAAAAAAAAAAGAAAGAGGGAGAGGCTAAAAATATGGGTATAATTTGGAACTCAGATAAGGTGTAGGAGCTACAGTTGAGGCATAGCAGTCTGGATTTCTTTTGTGTTGATACTGACTGTCCTTCATCCTTAGGACCTACTATTATGTCTGTCCCTGCCTCTCTCCTTTTTGTCTCTCTGTCTTGGTCTCTGTCTCTCTCAGACACATGCAATCGTTTGCATGAGAAGTCTGAGAATAGAATAAGATATTCAACAAACACAGACCATACCAGGAATTAGCCAATCTACCTGCTGGCAACCTACAAAAGCCATTTGAGAGTGCTCTACCTTTATAAGGCCACTGATGACACTTTGATTTACTATGTTGTGTCTGCTTGTGCCACTGTATGCCAGCCAGTTTGACTGTGTTAACAGACTCATACTTGGTGAGCCCAATTTGGGGTGACTGTATTTCCAAATGTAGAGATTCGAGGTAGGAGGTAGACTGAGACAGTGTCAAGAACATGACTCTTTGTTCATACTCTATACATCTCTGCCCTGTCTTACCAAAAAACCTTGTCTGCCCTTCCCTTATAGTATCCAGTCTTTGCTTTCATATGTTATAATAATCTATATCACATCTTCTCTCTCTACTCAGACATAAAACTCCTTTAGCTCAGAATTTGTATCAGAATTGTCTTTTTATTTATCATAGGTGTCTGGTTAAGTATGCCTAAGTAATCAAACAATAGGTTTTAGGACCTTGACATTGCTTAACAAAATTCAATTTAATTACTGTTCTAGCATTTATGTTATGTTTTCCCTATTAGTTTATGGTTTTCTTATATTTAATGCCCATTTTCAATAATGGAGTCCTTGAGGATGATAGTCTTTCCTATTCATTTGCGAGAGAACACTGTTGATGTCAAGAAGTATTACCTGGTTATGGGGTAAAGTCTTTGAGTTGCCAGTGAGGGTTTAGATGCACAGGATTTGTCATGGAGGATAAAATATTGCCTCTGAGTCAGACAGACATGGCTTCAAAACTTCACTCTGCCATTTGCTAATAGTGTGACCCTGGACTGTACCCTCATTTGCAAAGTGTGGATGATAATGCCCATCCTTTGGACTGGCTGTGGAGAAAAAATAAGATACATGTTAAAACCTTACCACACACAGTTCATGCTCAATGCATGGTGGCTTTAGAAATTTTTCTAAATTTCAGAGTCAATAAAGTAAGTTTTAAAATCACAAAACTCCATAACTTGGAGTAAGTGCATTAAAAAGCATCATGGGGCACTTTTTACTCTGAGATCTAAGATATTAAGTTGGATGTGTTCCAGAAAACAAGGGATGCCTGTCGTAGGTATATTTCTAACTTTCTAACGATGATATCAAAGAGCACAACCGTGCCCTCTCACACAATGCAAGAGGTGTTTGTGGCCAAGAGCGAGCAATGGCTACCTTGGAGTGGCCACCTGACTTCTCCAATGCAACAGGGAGCCAAGATGGCAGCCTGACACCCACCCCCCCACACCCTCTTCAACTGCATGCTCCAGCTTCCTGTGAACACACCTCAGAGAGATGAGTAGAGTAGATGCCATTTTTATAGTGTCCAGGAGGCCACGAATTCAAGGGATGTGAATATGGCTACCAGGTAGTAAAATTCCAGAAGAAAGCTAAAAGTCTTGGTCACATGTCATCTGTCAGCTCCCTGGGGTTCCTGAAAATATAGGGCTGAGTCACAGCAGGGTGTGGAAAACAGGAGAGGTCTAGAAAGAGGCTTATTGACCTTGAAGTGCTGTACTTTTTATGCTCTTACCCTCCCCTACCCCCACCTTTTCTGTGTGGCTCATGATAGCAAATAAGGATATAAAATAGAAAAGGATCTCTCCACTATATGACATGCTGTTCCTCACAGGTGTGACTGTCTTCCCAAAGCCCCCTCCCACTGGCTTGTAGAGGAATCTTTACATCATCCTTCACCCCTTCCTTCCTGTGATAACTTTGTGATGCATCAGCTTAGGTAGGCTGAACTGCAGTCTCTGGAATTCCCTTTCTAGAATGTTTGTGGCTCGGATAAGTTCAAGGGATAGCTCTCATAAGAGTTGGAGGATGGAAGAAGGGCAGCAGCTGTTCTGTAGCATACACACACCTTCCCTGCGGTGTTCAACCAAACACTGTTCTGGGTGCTGCTATGAAGGAATTTTTTACCTGTTAATTATATCCTTAATCGGTTGATTTTATGTTACTCAAAAGGGAGATGATCTTGAGTGGGTCTGAAACAGTTGGAGGCCTTTTCTGAACCCAGAGACTCCAAACAGCAGCAGAGTTTGCAATTAATTATTCCCCTTCCTCCTGGATCTTCCCTTTTTTTTTTTTTTGTGGTACGCGGGCCTCTCACTGTTGTGGCCTCTCCCGTTGCAGAGCACAGGCTCTGGACACGCAGGCTCAGCAGCCATGGCTCACGGGCCCAGCGACTCCGCGGCATGTGGGATCTTCCCGGACTGGGGCACGAACCCGTGTCCCCTGCATCGGCAGGCGGACTCTCAACCACTGTGCCACCAGGGAAGCCCCTGGATCTTCCCTCTTAACTGCCTGTCTGTGAGCAATAAGCTTTAACCCATGCTCAGGGGGTTCCTTCCAGCTAGTGAGCTTCCCTCCCTGACTTCCTTTTCTGTGGTCCTTGGGTTCGCTTAATGCAGCTGCACAACTGTGAAGGCAATTCCAAATAATCAATCCATATATAAAAACCATACATCCTACTGGTTCTGCTTCCCTGGTTGAACCCTGACAGGTATACTCCCTCTTAACCCTCATCATCCAGGCATTCACCAAGTCCTGTCAATGCAATTCTTCCTTCTAAGTGGTACCTGAATATCAATGAAGGTGACACTGCCACCTGGGGAAGCCAGTTCCAATTTCTCACTTCTCCCAGTGCTAATGGAGGGTAATATTTTTCTGTGTTTTCCACTGCCACTAGCCAAGTCCAGAATACTGTCAGCTCTCACCAAAATGACTAGAACAGCTTCATGAGCTGCTACTCAGCAAGCCACTCTTATCCAACCTACTTTCTTCATTGAAGACAGGGTAAACGTCCAAGGATAAAAATATGAACAATATGAACGCATCAGCCTGACTTAAAACCCTTCTGTGGTTTCCCAGTAGGTCGAGTCCAAGATCTCTGACATGCCGGTAAAGCTTCTGCACTACCTGGCCTCTTCCCACCCCTCCACTTTCCCTACATGACACACTATCTTTTCATTGCTCCCCAGTGGCCTGAAATGTCCTGCCAATATTCCCTACTTAGTAGGCAAAATAATAATCTCCCAAAAATGTCATATCCTAATCCCCAGGACCTCAGTGTATGTCACGTTCTATGGCAAGGTGGAATTAAGGTGGCTGATGGAATTAAGGTTGCTAATCAGCTGATCTTCAGGCAGGTGATTATCCTGGATTATCTGGGTGGGTCCAGTGCTATCACAAGCTTTCTTATTAGTGAATGGGGGAAGCATGAGAGTCAGAGTCAGAGTTTAAGAGAGATTTGAAAATGCTGCAGGACTGGCTTTGAAGATGGAGGAAGAGGCCACGATCAAAGGAACAAGGGTGCTCTCTCTCAACAAGCCCGGTAAGACCTATTTTGGAGGTCCAACCTCCAAAATTGTAGGTTAATAAATCTGTATGTTTAAAGTCATCAAGTTTGTAGTAATTTCTTAAGTTACAGAGGAAGGAAACTAATATAACCTCCTGCAGAGGAAGGAAACTAATATATCCACCATTGGAAATTTGTGCAGCTGCAAAACTCTAAGATTGACGGAAAATGCTATTAACTTCTAATTTTTTAAATAAAAATAATTACCATCTACTATACCTTTATTTTCAGTAATGAAAGGACTTTTTAACCTCTTGTTTTGAAAAAATCAAACTTACAGAAAACTTATAAGAAAGTCAAGGAACTCCCATTTATACTTTACCCAGGTTCACCAATATATAATTTATATATATATAATTTATATATATTCACCAATATATAATGTATATGTATATATAATTTATATATATTCACCAATATATAATTTATATATATAATTTATATATATATATATATACACACACATACACAAATGCGAACAGTTATCACTACAAAGGGAAAATTTTAACACAAAATAATTAGGAGGGATGCAATCTCAGCAAAATGGAAAATCTCATATATCTAATAACTTCACAATATCATCCTTGCATTTTCCTCATTTTATCTTGGGAAACTTTATTATGAAGCAGTACTGATTCATGGACAAGCATATGAAAACCATTGTAAAGTCATACACTTACTTTTAAATGCTTCATTTTCAGGGAAGCATTATATCCTGCATTAGAGTTAATTTCCCAGTTATGGTCCTTCTTGAAACCTGAACTTCTTAGTGTCTGTCATAACATTTGCATACTGGCCCCATACCTGCTAGACTGTAAGCTCTTTTGAGGACAGGAACCATCATCTCACCTATCATATCATCTGCTTAGGACATAATCTGAACAGAAGACATACTCTTCAAAAATACTTATTGATCATGTTAAAGAAATGACAAGATGGCCTGTATGGAAAAAGAATCTAAAAAGAAAAAAAAAGAAAGAGTAGATATATGTATATGTATAACTGATTCACTTTGTTGTACACCTGAAACTAACACAACATTGTAAGTCAACTATACCTCAGTAAAAATTAAAAAATAAAATAAAATAAAGAAGAAATGGCAAGAAAACAGATTAAAATATAGAATATAAAGTACCTTAAAAAACTGTCACTGTATGAATCCAAAAAAAAGATGTCAAACTCAAAAGGCAACAAATAAATCTGCTATGAACATTTACGTACAAGTCTTTGTATGCACATATAGTTTCTTTTCTCTTGTGTAAATGCAGGGGAATAGAATGACTGCAACATAAGGTAGGTGCATGTTTTCACAGTGGTTGTAGCATTTTAAATTCCCACCAACAGTACATAGAGGTTCCAGATCCTCCTCATTCTAGCAAACACTTAACATGGTCAGTCTATTTAATTTTAGCCATTTTAACGTGTGTGTAGTGGTTTCTCATTATAGTTTTAATTTGCATTACTCTAATGACAAATGACATTTAGCATGTTTGTTTGCCTTCCATATATCTTCTTCAGTGAAATGTTTGTTAAACTTTTTTGCCCATTTTTTATTTGTATTTTTTAGCTTATTTTTGAATTTTGAGAGTTTGTATATTCTGGACATAAGACCTTATACGATGTATGCTTTGTAAATATCTTCGACCATTCTATGGGCAGGAGTCGATTACAAAATGAACCTTTGAGAATGGTAGAACTGTCACATCCTAATGGTGGTGGTTTGTGACTGTATGCATTTGGGAAATCTGTAGATCTGTACACCTACAGGCTGATTTTTATGGTATATAAAGTATATCCCATTAAAAAATACTATCTTTGCATCAAAAACTATAAGCCAGAGGATTCTGGGAAGATGGCAGGGTAGGAAACACCAGCAATCTGTCTCCTTGTCTAGAAAGCAATTGCCCTGGCAGAGTCTCCTGATGTAACTGTTTGCAACTCTGGAGTCTATTGAAGGTTTGCAATTTCAAGGGAAAGTTTTGGATGGTACATTGTGGTTAATTTCAGTCAATCTCAGCTCTTAGCTTCACAGCAGCCACCCATCTCCCACTTCCCATGTGTTCCTGAAACAGTTTGCACACATCTTGCAGGAGCCAGGGTGGGCGAAGAAGACTGTGTCCTCTAAATATCAGGGATCTGTGTCTGAGTGCCGATTGCTGTTTCTAATCACACAGCTGCAGAGAAAGAAGAGGGCAGCCATTGTTTCAAGCCCCTCCCCCTCACACTGAAATGACTTCCAGGGGAGTTAAAGTACCAAAATCTTCTCCCTAACCTTCATATTTTTCTTTTCCCCTTTGGGAGCTAGACATTAAAGACAAGAACATTCAAAAGCAATATATAGGAGAAATTAGAAGGTCACTGGGCATACACAGGGAAAGGCACAGATCCTGAGAACACCTGAGATGACTTTAAGTTTACACCTCATGATGATCCTCAGGACAGAGGCAGTCTATAATAATTAAAAAAGAAAAAAGACAAACAAAACCCAGCAAATTCTAGGGAAGGGGAACTGTCTGATTTCCAGAGTTACCACATTATTAGATCCAAATATCCAATTTTAAATTAAAATATCACTGTATGTACAAAGATACAGGAAATTAAGGCTATCCAAAGGGAGGAAAAAAAAAAAAACAACAAGAGAAACTGTGCATGAAAAAGACCTGTTGGTGAATCTACTAGACAAAGACTTTTGGAAATTATTGAGTCTGAGGTATAGAAAGAAAAAATATTGCAGAAAAGTCAACAGAGACTAAGGGACCTGTGGGACACCGTTAAGTGGACCAACATACATTGTAGAAGCCCCAGAAGAAGAGAAAGAAAGGGGCAGAGAGAATATTTGAAGAAATAGTGTCTAAAAGCTTCCAAAATTTGATAAAGACATGAATATAAACATCCAAGAAGCTCAATGTACTCTGTGTAAGATGAACTGAAAGAGACCATCAAACATTACCATCGAACCATCTAAAGACAAAGACAAAAAGAGAATCTTGAAAGTAGCAAGAGAAAAGTGACTCATCACATAAAAAGGGTCCTCAAAGATTATCGGCAGATTTGTTACCAGAAACTTTGGGTGCCAGAAAATCGTGGGCTGATATATTCTTAATTCTAAAACAGAAAAGCCAGTCAACCAGGAGTCCTATATCTGGCAAAACTGTCCTTCAAAAGTGAGACAGAAATTAAGAAAAACAAAAGCTGAGGGAATTAGTTACCATTAGATCTCCTCTTTGAGAAATGCTAAAGGTAGTCCTGCAAGTTGAAATGAAAGGACACTAGACAATAACTTGAAGGCATATGAAGACATAATTATGTCAGTAAAGGTAAATACATGGGCAACTATAAAACTATTATTATTGTAACCATGGTTTATAACTCCACATTTTGTTTTCTGCACAACTGAAGATAGTTATGCATTAAAAAATTACTAGTTTATGGTTTTGGACACATAATCTATAAAGATGTAATTTTGTGACAACAGCTTAAAGGAGTGGGGAAGGAGCTGTAAAGAACCAGAATTTTTGTATGTTATTGAAGTTAAGACAGTATAAATTCAAATTAGAATATAATAACTTTAGAATGTTAAATATAACCCACGTGATAGCCACAAAGAAAATAGATACACAATATATTAAAAAGAAAATGAGTAAGGAATTTAAATATTTCACTGCAAAAAATCAACTAATAAAAAAGAAGATGGTAATATAGGAAATGAGGGATGAAAAAACTGTAAGACAAATAGAAAACAAATAGAAAAATAGCAGAAGTAAGTCCTACTTTATCATTAATTACTTTAAATGTAAATAGATTAAACTCTCCAATCTAAGAACAGAGATTTGCAGAATGGATTTAAAAATGATCCAATTATACATTATCTATAATAGACTCACTTTAGTTTCAAAGACACAAATAAGTTGAAAGTGAAAGAATGGGGAAAAATTCCACACAATTAGTAATTTACTAATTTACTAATTTACTAATTCCACACAATTAGTAAATCAAAAGAGAATAAAGATGATTATACTATTAGAAAAAATAGACTTTAATTTTAAAAATGTATAAAAGACAAAGAAAATCACTGTATATTAATAAAAGTTTCAATACAGGAAGAAGATATAACAATTATAAACATTTACACAGCTAATAACAGACCATCAAAATATGAACCAATAGTAAAGTTCACTATCAAAAAGTGTCTTTCCTTCAAAATATAATCCTATATTTAGTTTGGAAGAATTAATATTGTTAAAATGGCCATACTACCCAAAGCAGTCTACAGATTTAATGGAATCCCTATCAAATTACCCATGACATTTTTCACAGAACTAGAACAAATACTGCTAAAATTTATATGGAACAGCAAAAGACCCAGAATTGCCAAAGCAGAAAAAAGAACAAAGCTGGAGGCTTAACCCTCCCATATTTCAGACAATACTACAAAGCTACAGTAATCAAAACAGCATGGTATTGGCACAAAAATAGAAATATGGATCAATGGAAGAGAATAGAGAGCCCAGAAATAAACCCACATACCTACAGACAATTAATCTTTGACAAAGGAGGCAAAAATACACAATGGAGAAAATACAGTCTCTTCAGCAAGTAGTGTTGGGAAAGTTGGACAGCACATGTAAATCAATAAGTTAGAACACACCCTCCCACCATACACAAGATAAACAAAATGGCTTAAAGACTTAAATATAAGACATGATACCATAAAACTCTTAGAAAAGAACACAGGCAAAACATTCTCTGACATAAATTTTAGCACTGTTTTCTCAGGTCAGTCTCCCAAGGCAATAGAAATAAAAGCAAAAATAAATGGCACCTAATCAAATTTATAAGCTTTTGCACAGCAAAGGAAACCATAACCAAAATGAAAAGACAACCTATGCAATGGGAAAAAATATTTGCAAATGATGTGACCAACAATAGCTTATTTCCAAAGTATACAAACATCTCATACAACTCATTAACAAAAACAAACAACCCAATCAAAAAATGGGCAGAAGACCTAAATGGACATTTCTCCAAAGAAGACATTTAGATGGCCAACAGGCACATGAAAAGATGCTCAACGTTGCTAATTATTAGAGAAATGCAAATCAAAACTACAATGAGGTATCACCTCACACCAGTCAGAATGGCCATCGTCAAAAAGTTTACAAATAATAAATGCTGGAGAGGGTGTGGAGAAAAGGGAAATCTCCTACATTGTTGGTGAGAATGTAAATTTGTGCAGCCACTATGGAGAACAGTATGGAGGTTCCTTAAAAGACTAAAAATAGAGTTACCATATGATCCAGCAATCCCACTCCTGGGCATATATCCAAAGAAAACTCTACTTCAAAAAGATACATGCACCTCAATATTCATAGCAGCACTTTTTACAATAGCTAAGACATGGAAGCAACCTAAATGTCCATTGATAGACGAATGGATAAAGAAGATGTGGTATATATATACTATGGAATATTTCTCAGCCATAAAAAAAATGAAATAATGCCATTTACAGCAATATGGGTGGACCTAGAGACAGTCATACTAAGTGAAGTAAGTCAGAGAAAGACAAATATCATATGATATCACTTATATGTGGAATCTAAAGAAATGATACAAATGAACTTATTTACAAAACAGAAATAGACCCACAGACTAGAATACAAACTTAATGGTTACCAAAGGGGAAAGGGGATGGGGGAGGGATAAATTAAGGAGTTTAGTATTAGCAGATACAAACTACTATATATAAAATACATTAATAACAAGGTCCTACTGTATGTAAAGCACAGGAAATTATATTCAATATCTTATAATAAACTATAGTGGGAAAGAATCTGGAAAAGAATATATATGAATCTGAAAAAGAATATATATATACACACATATATTTATATACACACATATAATATATATATATATAAAACTTTGCTGTATACCAGAAAGTAATACAATATTGTAAATCAAGTATACTTTAATTATATATATATATATATATATATATATATATATATATATATATATTCCTATCTCTTATTTTCTAGACCAAAGTGTCTAGCAGCTGAAATCATGAGGACATATCTACCACACAACAACATAATTTACTTCATCAAAAACTTTTCTACAAAGCCATCATGGGAAACATGGGCCTCTAGAAGTGAATATATCAGTTTATCCCTTAATAGTGTTTAATACTTAAAGCTTTTCTGACTCATCTATGCCCTTACATGACTAATTTCTAAACCACTACAGAGCCCTACTTATTTTCTCCCCACCAAGCATCCTTCCAACCTGTGTATAATGAGATGAATTTAAAAGATGTCAGTGAACATATTAATTTTTAAACATCTCAAACACATAAACAGGCTTTAAAAGACCATATGCTAGTCTTCCTTAGTTTCTAAACCACAATATATGCACTGGGAATGATTACTCCAAAGTCCTTGTGACAAATGAAATCCAAGGTGGTTCCACAAGTGATGAATTTATGATGGAAAAATAATTTCAGTCATTTGTTTTCTTAGCCTAGGATTTTTTCCATCCAAAAATATATGGGGGTGGGTATATAAAAAAAAAGAAACAGGAGGCATACTTGCAATGTTTACAAAGCAAAAAAGAAATGTTATGGTTCTGTAAATGAAGAATGTTTTTACAGTGTTTCAGGCTTGGCAGGACATCTGGCGTGGATGTTATCAAGGGCTTTAGAAGCAAACAGATAAATTCTGCTATCAGTTCCCTTACTCCGCTACCATATGGAAATCTTTTTCTTTTTTCCTTTATACTATGCATTATTGACTTGGGAGAGACAAAATCAATTAAAAATTACTTTGTAAACTCTTTCTTACCCAACTTTTGGATTGCCTAACATTATGGTCTGTTTTTAGTACATAGACTCAGTTCTGAACCTCAGCTTCCTTAAATAGGTTTCCATGCATTGGCTTGAATCTTATATAGAAATAAGACTTTTAAAAAAATAAGGATCTGGAAAGCTCAATATTGTTAAGATGTCAATTCACTACAAATTAATCCGTGCAAACCAAATAAAAATCTCACCAAGTTGTTTTGCAGATAATGACAATTCTGATTCTAAAACTTACATGTAGCTAATGGCGGACTCTGGGAGGGCTCATGCCAAGGAGTACTTCCCAGAACTTCTGCTGCCAGAGTCCTTTTCTTCATGGTGAGCCACAGCCACCCCCACCTCTTCAGGAGACCCTCCAACACTAGCAGCCATGTGGATGAAAGGCTCTTGGTGCTGCGGCAAGGAGTCAGTGTTGTGCCTCTGAGGTGGGAGAGCCAACTTCAGGACACTGGTCCACAAGACACCTCCCACCTCCACATAATATCAAACAGCGACAATCTCCCAGAGATCTCCATCTCAACACCAACACCCAGCTTCACTCAACGACCAGCAAACTACAGTGCTGGACACACTATGCCAAACAACGAGCAAGACAGAAACACAACCCCACCCATTAGCAGAGAGGCTGCCTAAAATCATAATAAGGCCACAGACACCCCAAAACACATCACCACATGTGGACCAGCCCACCAGAAACACAAGATCCAGCCTCATCCACCAGAACACAGGCACTAGTCCCCTCCACCAGGAAGCTTGCACAACCTACTGAACCAACTTTAGCCACTGGGGACAGACACCTAAAACAACAGGAACTACGAACTTGCAGCCTGCAAAAAGGAGACCCCAAACACAGTAAGATAAGCAAAGAGAAGAAAGAAAAACACACAGCAGTTGAAGGAGCAAGATAAAAACCCACCAGACCTAACAAATAAAGAGGAAATAGGCAGTCTACCTGAAAAAGAATTCAGAATAATGATAGTAAAGATGATCCAAAATCTTGGAAATAGAATAGAGAAAATGCAAGAAACATTTAACAAGGGCCTAGGAGAACTAAAGAGGAAACAAGCAATGATGAACAACACAATAAATGAAATTAAAAATACTCTAGAAGGGATCAATAGCAGAATAACTGAGGCAGAAGAACGGACAAGTGACCTGGAAGATAAAACAGTGGAAATAACTACTGCAGAGCAAAATAAAGAAAAAAGAATGAAAAGAACTGAAGACAGTCTCAGAGACCTCTGGGACAACATTAAATGCACCAACATTCGAATTATAGGGGTCCCTGCAGAAGAAGAGAAAAAGAAAGGGACTGAGAAATCTTTGAATAGATTATAGTTGAAAACTTCCCTAATATGGGAAAGGAAATAGTTAATCAAGTCCAGGAAGCACAGTCTCATACAGGATAAATCCAAGGAGAAACACGCCAAGACACATATTAATCAAACTATCAAAAATTAAATACAAAGAAAAAAAAAAGCAGCAAGGGAAAAACAACAAATAACACACAAGGCAATTCCCATAAGTTTAACAGCTGATCTTTCAGCAGAAACTCTGCAAGCCAGAAGGGAGTGGCAGGACATATTTAAAGTGATGAAGGAGAAAAACCTACAACCAAGATTACTCTACCCAGCAAGGATCTCATTCAGATTTGATGGAGAAATTAAAACCTTTACAAACAAGCAAAAGCTGAGAGAGTTCAGCACCACCAAACCAGCTTTACAACAAATGCTAAAGGAACTTCTCTAGGCAAGAAACACAAGAGGAGGAAAAGACCTACAATAACAAACACAAAACAATTAAGAAAATGGTAATAGGAACGTACATATTGATAATTACCTTAAATGTAAATGGATTAAATGGTCCCACCAAAAGACACAGACTGGCTGAATGGATACAAAAACAAGACCCATATATATGCTGTCTACCAGAGACCCACTTCAGAACTAGGGACACATACAGACTGAAAGTGAGGGGATGGGAAAAGATATTCCATGCAAATGGAAATCAAAAGAAAGCTGGAGTACCAATTCTCATACCAGACACAATAGACTTTAAAATAAAGACTATTACAAGAGACAAAGAAGGACACTGCATAATGATCAAGGGATTGATCTAAGAAGATATAACAATTGTAAATATTTATGCATCCAACATAGGAGCACCTCAATACATAAGGCAAATACTAACAGCCATAAAAGGGGAAAACGACAGTAACACATTCATAGTAGGGGACTTTAACACCCCACTTTCCCCAATGGGCAGATCATCCAAAATGAAAATAAATAAGGAAACACAAGCTTTAAATGATACATTAAACAAGATGGACTTAATATTTATAGGACATACCATCCAAAAGCAACAGAATACACATTTTTCTCAAGCGCTCATGGAATATTCTCCAGGACAGATCATATCTTGCATCACAAATCAAGCCTTGGTAAATTTAAGAAAATTGATATCGTATCAAGTATCTTTTCCGACCACAATGCTACGAGACTAGATATCAATTACAGGAAAAGATCTGCAAAAAATACAAACACATGGAGGCTAAACAATACACTACTTAATAACGAAGTGATCACTGAAGAAATCAAACAGGAAATCAAAAAATACCTAGAAACAAATGAAAATGGAGACACGATGACCCAAAACCTATGGGATGCAGGAAAAGCAGTTATAAGAGGGAAGTTTACAGTAATACAATCCTACCTTAAGAAACAGGAAACATCTCAAATAAACAACCTAATCTTGCACCTAAAGCAATTAGAGAAAGAAGAGCAAAATATCCCAAAGTTAGCAGAAGGAAAGAAATCATAAAGATCGGATCAGAAATAAATGAAAAAGAAATGAAGGAAACAATAGCAAAGATCAATAAAACTAAAAGTTGGTTCTTTGAGAAGATAAACAAAATTGATAAACCATTAGCCAGACTCATCAAGAAAAAAATGGAGAAGACTCAAATCAATAGAATTAGAAATGAAAAAGGAGAAGTAACAGCTGACACTGCAGAAATACAAAAGATCATGAGAGATTACTACAAGCAACTCTATGCCAATAAAATGAACAACCTGAAAGAAATGGACAAATTCTTAGAAGTGCACAACCTGCCAAGACTGAACCAGGAAGAAATAGAAAATACGAACAGACCAATTACAAGCACTGAAATTGAGACTGTGATTTAAAATCTCCCACAAACAAAAGCCCAGGACCAGATGGCTTCACAGGCGAATTCTATCAAACATTTAGAGAAGAACTAACACCTACCCTTCTCAAACTCTTCCAAAATATAGCAGCGGGAGGAACACTCCCAAACTCACTCTACGAGGCCACCATCACCATGATAGCAAAACCAGACAAAGATGTCAAAAGAAAGAAAACTACAGGCCAATATCACTGATGAACATAGATGCAGAAATCCTCAGCAAAATACTAGCAAACAGAATCCAACAACACATTAAAAGAATTAATCATATAGCATGATCAAGTGAGGTTTATCCCAGGAATGCAAGGATTCTTCAATATATGCAAATCAATCAACATGATACACCTTATCAACAAATTGAAGGAGAAAAACTATATGATCATCTCAATATATTCAGAGAAAGCTTTCGACAAAATTCAACACCCATTTATGATAAAAAACTCCTGCAGAAAGTAGACATAGAGGGAACTTTCCTCAACATAATTAAGGTCATATATGACAAACCCACAGCCAACATCATCCTCAATGGTGAAAAGCCGAAACCATTTCAACTAAGATCAGGAACCAGACAAAGTTGCCCACTCTCACCACTCTTATTCAACATAGTTTTGGAAGTTTCAGCCACAGCAATCAGAGAAGAAAAGAAATAAAAGGAATCCAATTCAGAAAAGAAGAAGTAAATCTGTCACTGTTTGCAAATGACATGATACTATACATAGAGAATCCCAAAGATGCTACCAGAAAACTACTAGAGCTAATCAATGAATTTGGTAAAGTTGCACGATACAAAATTAATGCACAGAAATCGCTGGCATTCCTATACACTCATGATGAAAAATCTGAAAGTGAAATCAAGAAAACACTCCCATTTACCACTGCAACAAAAAGAATAAAATATCTAGGAATAAACCTACCTAAGGAGAAAAAAGACCTGTATGAAGAAAATTATAAGAAACTGATGAAAGAAATTAAAGATGATACAAAGAGATGGAGAGATATACCATGTTCTTGGATTGGAAGAATCAACATTGTGAAAATGACTCTACTACCCAAAGCAATCTATAGATTCAATGCAATCCCTATCAAACTACCACTGGCATTTTTCACAGAACTAGAACAAAAAATTTCACAATTTGTATGGAAACACAAAAGACCCCAAAGAGCCAAAGCAATATTGAGAAAGAAAAACAGAGCTGGAGGAATCAGGCTCCCTGACTTCAGACTATACTACAAAGCTACAGTAATCAAGACAGTATGGTAGTGACACAAAAACAGAAATATAGATCAATGGAACAGGAAAGAAAGCCTAGAGATAAACCCACACACATATGGTCACCTTATCTTTGATAAAGGAGGCAAGACTATACAGTGGAGAAAAGACACCCTCTTCAATAAGTGGTGCTGGGAAAACTAGACAGGTACATGTAAAAGTATGAAATTAGAACACTCCCTAACACCATACACAAAAATAACCTCAAAATGGATAAAAGATCTAAATGTAAGGCCAGAAACTATCCAACTCTTAGAGGAAAACATAGGCAGAACACTCTATGACAAAAATCACAGCAAGATCCTTTTTGACCCACCTTCTAGAGAAATGGAAATAAAAACAAAAATAAACAAATGGGACCTAATGAAACTTCAAAGCTTTTGCACAGCAAAGGAAACCATAAACAAGACGAAAAGACAACCCTCAGATTGGGAGAAAATATTTGCAAATGAAGCAACTGACAAAGGATTAATCTCCAAAATTTACAAGCAGCCCATGCAGCTCAATACAAAAAAACAAACAACCCAATCCAAAAATGGGCAGAAGACCTAAATAGACATTTCTCCAAAGAAGATATACAGATTGCCAACAAACACATGAAAGATTGCTCAACATCATTAATCATTAGAGAACTGCAAATAAAAACTACAATAGATATCATCTCACACCGGTCAGAATGGCCATCATCAAAAAATCTAGAATCAATAAATGCTGAAGAGGGTGTGGAGAAAAGGGAACATTCTTGCCCTGCTTGTGGGAATGTAAATTGATACAGCCACTATGGAAAACAGTATGGAGGTTCCTTTAAAAACTAAAAATAGAACTACGATACAACCCAGCAATCCCACTACTGGGCATATACCCTGAGAAAACCATAATTCAAAAAGAGTCATGTACCAAAATGTTCATTGCAGCTCTATTTACAATAGCCAGGAGATAGAAGAAACCTAAGTGTTCATCTTTGAATGAATGGATAAAGAAGATGTGGCACATATGTACAATGGAATACTACTCAGCCATAAAAAGAAATGAAATTGAGTTATTTGTAGTGAGGTGGATGGACTTAGAGCCTGTCCTACAGAGTGAAGTAAGTCAGAAAGAGAAAAACAAATACCGTATGCTAACACATATATATGGTATCTAAGGAAAAAAAAAAAAGGTCATGAAGAACCTAGGGGTAAGACAGGAATAAAGGCACAGACCTTCTAGAGAATGGACTTGAGGATGTGGGGAGAGGGAAGAGTAAGCTGTGACAAAGTGAGAGAGTGGCATGGACATATATACACTACCAAATGTAAAATAGATAGCTAGTGGGAACCAGCCGCATGGCACAGGGAGATCAGCTCGGTGCTTTGTGACCACCTCGAGGCGTGGGATAGGGTGGGTGGGAGGGAGGGAGACGCAAGAAGGAAGAGATATGGGAACATATGTATATGTATAACTGATTCACTTTGTTATAAAGCAGAAACTAACAAACCATTGTTAAGCAATTATACTCCGATAAAGATGTTAATAAATAAATAAATAAATAAAATAAAATAAAACTTACATGTAAAGAAAAAGGAACTAGAATAGCCAAAGTCAATTTGAAAATGATCAGAGTTAGAACCCACACTATACAATTTCAAGACTTAATATTAAGCCACATTAATCAAGACAGCATGGTATTGGTAAAAGCATGGACCACTAATGGAGTTTAGAATCAATGACATCCCAGTAATAATGAAATCTCCTAGATCCCAGATCTTTGTTTCTAAACGCCACTTTTTTTTTTTTTTTCGGTACGTGGGCCTCCCACTGTTGTGGCCTCTGCCGTTGCGGAGCACAGGTTCCGGACACGCAGGCTCAGCGGCCATGGCTCACGGACCCAGCCGCTTCGCGGCATGTGGGATCTTCCCGGACCGGGGCACGAACCTGCGTCCCCTGCATTGGCAGGCGGACTCTCCACCACTGCGCCACCAGGGAAGCCCTAAACGCCACTTTTTAATGATGAAAACCAGAACTTCTTGTAGAAGTAGTTGATTTCAAGGATGGGGCAGGGAAAATATAAGATGAACGTGAAGCATCTTGTGGTCCAGAAGTAAAGAAGTGCTCAAAAAAGGACTGGAGCGTGTCAGGAGGTCATAAGAGCCAACCGAGAAGAGCTCGCAATAGCTAAAGCTGGGACAAATTAAGTAACAAAATAAATAACGATGGATTGAATTATAACCAATAGAATAAAATAAGCATCCATAAGTCCATAATAACTTAAGTCAATAATTGAATAAATAAATAAATGAGAGAGGAAAGCTCTTCCAATTAAGAAATATGGAAGAAATGATGAGAATAGAAATATATCACAGTAAAACTGTTGCAAGCAAGATCTACCAACGAATGCTAAAATTAATGGGCAAAATTTTGTGGAGAAACACAGTATTTGCCTAGTCTCAAATTATTTCCCCCAAAATCTTTATTAGTTACAGAAGGAAAAAATAGTAATTTTAAAACAGGAAATCCTGGCAGATAACACCTTAGCCGGTGACAAAGGTCAGCATCACCAGTAAGAAGACATATTGACAACATGTACCCCCTGGTACAATACATTAAGGAGGGCTCATCCTCTCTGTCCTACTCTTGCAAAAAATTCACAAATTTAATCTATTTATGAAAAAACATTAAACTAATCCAAATTGTCAGATATTCTACAAAATATCTATTATCCTTCACCAGTGCCAAGGTCCTGGCAGACAGAGAGAGAGGAACCCTCACAGACTGGAATCCTGGATTGAGTTATGGGCCAGAAAAGAGCATGAACAGGGAGATTGTTGAAATCCAATTAAGTCTCTAGTTTAGTTTAAAAAAAAAAAAAAGAAAAGAAAAAAAACAAGGGCCCAGGTGCTGGCTGTTTAATAAAATTCCCCTACTTGCCATAATGCAGTCCTAAAAAATAGCCCCCATGGTGGGCTACAGTGACTATTCACTGCATTTAGGAATAAAGAATAAATAAGGTTGTGTGAACAGATGTTAATAAACGAAAGCTTCAGAAAGTGCTGCTAATACACACTCAGCCCAAAGAGATAGCATCATGTAACCAAAATACTTCCACATTTCATCACCCATTGACCTCCCTCACTGTTCTCACTGGTCTCTAAATCTGTTGTTCTCTCCCTCCTCTTCCCATCTGTCTCGCTTTTTTCCTCTTCCCTTTCCTTCACCCAGCCTTCTGCATTAAGACATCGTATAGAAGTTAAGTATACTTTTAAGTAACTGATATTATCAAGTTTTATAGCTTCCCTACTTAAGCTTTTCAAAAGTTTCTCTCTTTCAAAATAAAAAGCTAAAGCCGTATTAAGGTGATTGTTCTTCCATGTAAACCTTAAATTGATATAGCATGTGTGAGGTTATTGGCTCTTTTTTTTAAATTCTAACTTTATGTCAACTATGAAATTTCTTTTTTTGTGTGTGTGGTATGCGGGCTTCTCACTGTTGTGGCCTTTCTCGTCGTGGAGCACAGGCTCTGGACACACAGGCTCCTCACAGGCTCAGTGGCCATGGCTCACGGGCCCAGCCACTCCACAGCATGTGGGATCTTCCCGGACCGGGGCACGAACCCGTGTCCCCTACATCGGCAGGCGGACTCTCAACCACTGCGCCACCAGGGAAGCCCCTAGGTTATTGGCTCTTTATAGAAAATGTTTTCCTGTCTCCAGCAAAAAGCTTAGAAGTCCATTCAGAATGATGTTGTCAGAGTATCTTTTTATGAGATACTTCAAGTAGACCAAAAAAAGCACACAAAGATTTTATTCTTTACCACCACAAATCAACCCAGTTTTCACCTGCTTGTTCATAAGCATGCTGCAACTGAACACAGTGTATAAATGGCCAGATAAAATATCATAAGTAATTGTAAAATATGATGTTTCCTTTTTTATAGAAAAGCCCTAATTTTATTTTGAATGTCAAATAGATTTTTTATTTTTTTATTGGCGTATAATTGCTTTACAATGTTGTGTTAGTTTCTGCTGTACAATGAAGTGAATCAGATATGTGTATACCTATATCCCCCCCTTCTTGGACCTCCCTCCCACCTGCCTGCCCCATCCCACCCAAGTAGGTCGTCACAGAGCACCGACCTGAGCTTCCTGTGCTTTATAGCATGTTCCCGCTAGCTATCTATTTTACGCATGGTATGTATTACTTGCGAAAAACAGTTAATTGAATTCTGCTACGTTTGCTTTTCCATCGCTACTACTTCTTTAGAAAAACAAATTCTATTGAGTGCTGATACGGTACAAATTAGGAAGATGAGAGGTGCTCTGAGTTAGCTACCCCATAATTTATACCAAAATTAACTTCAAGTGGTGTTCAAGCACTTTCAGAATTTGGCTGTCATCCTAAATGCCTTCACTGGAGGATGCAAATGTTATTACTTTTTTTTCAATTTGCTGCTGATTTCCTAAGTTGAATTACCTCTAATTTAGTTCTGAAAGAGTTTGATCAAGAGAGATCCCAAAGATCAAGGAGGATATGAATCTATGTTCTGAAAGAGAAATCAAATATAGTATATCTCAAATATCTCAAATATAGTATATCTCAAATTAGTATTAGGTTTCCTAAATCTATTCTTTCTTCACTCCCCAATCCTGCCTACACCTGGCCCTGGACTGAAGTAAATGCCAAATACAGGAAAAGAGAATGAACTCCAGGTGTGTGTGTATAAGAATGGGTGTGCTGGACGCATGGGCTGGGGGAATAGGAAGTGGAGTGCCGGGATATCTTTTTATATTTACAGTAGCCTGCTGATTGAAATTCCCCAGCTATACGCACAGCTCCCAACCTTATTCTTACTGTGAGACAACCAAAATAACTAGACATTTGGGGAAACCTGGAACATGAAAGAGAATGATCAAGATACAAAATTCTGACCCATAGATGATTCGAGTAACTAAAGGACACATTTTAAAATCCTTCCACTAGTCCCTGAGAGAACTACAAAAATATTTTTACCTCCATAAACAAGAGTAGGGAAGTTTCAACAAATTAAAATCATGATTGCTCAGATTTTTAAAAATTCAATAGGATGGTTGGAAAATACATTTAAAGGATTCTGTTATTCACTGCAAGAGCAAAAACTATAAAGACCATAAATATGGGAGATATGATGAGGGACATAGAGACTAAATCAGGAAGTCTCTAGCAAACAATGATAGCTGCCTACTCAACATCCATTCTCCATTTCTTTCTTATTAATATCTAGTCTAAAGTGGGGCCTTGATGGCCTTTCCCTTTCCTTTCACTCTTCCTTCCACTTTCCAACTGGACCACAGGAAGGATACCTGGAGAGGGAGAGGCCACCTTGGGATGTTGAGGGTGAAGGGAACATGCTAAAAATGATGACCCAGGAAAAAGGAATAAAAAGAATGACGCTGGGTCTTTATAGCATTGAATGAAACATTTCGGCAGGTTTCTGTTTACCTGGAAACAGAAATAATGTTAACTGATAGAATTAGAAAGCATTAAGATAGTATCGTTCATTATTCATTAATAACATAACATTATTCATTTATAACATTCAGATAATATCTAAGTAATGTCATCTGATACAACATTCAACTAATAGAAAAAAATGAGTAAAGTGGGAAGGAGAGGGAGGTGAGGAGGAAGGAGAAAACAGAGGTGAGAGATTTTTAAAGAAAAAGTTTTAAATTCCAAAAGATGAAGGGATACAAGTGTCTTACATTTGGAAAGGTCTCCCAAGTGCTGGAAAAATTAATGACAAATGTCCACTTTGTACCACAAGGGTAAAACAATTATCTTAAGTTTCCTGAGAGAAATAAGAATATACATAATATAAAAATAAAATTGAAGAAAAAGTTTAAGCTAGAATTCTTTGCCAGAGTGTCTAATAAAACATTTTCAGACATACATGGGCTCAGAGTTTCCCTCCCATACAACTTTTCTTAGCAGTTGGGTCAGAATGTACTCAAGCAGAACAGTATAAACCAAGGAAGAAGTTAACATGGATGAAAATATTCATCTAACCCAGAAAAGCAGGGAATAACAGTCTTAGTCTCAGTCTGATGCAGAGCTATCAGTTCAGATTAAAACACATAAGGTAATGAGAAACTCCAGGGAGGAAGATAGTTGTAGAACAAATACAGATTAGAATAGAAAGTCAGTAATTTTCCAAAAAAATTTAATGTATTCCATATGACAGATTTTATGTACTTAGTAGAAAGGTAGGACATACTAGGGCTATGGTAAGGAGGGAATATATTTTTCATTTCCCAGAGAAAGAAAGTACCCTGGGAAAATTTTAAAAACAAAACCAAATACCTTGTACAAGAAAGAAATGAACCATATATAAAGTAGACCAAGACGTTGCATGATTTTGAGCAATTCCAAAGAGTAAGAAACAGAATCTGTTTTGACATGCTTCTTTCATTGCCCTGAAGATTGCATTATTACAACTTCAATTCTATGACTTGATGATACTGTGAGCAATATTAATGTCATCAAATAATGTAAGTATTGATTTTCAGTTTTTAGACACAACCTGTGAATTAATCATGAAATACTTACTAATGTTTACAAAACAGAATGTAAATCTTATCAATCTTGACCTTGGTAAAGTACAGCTTAGAGAAATGGGAAGGTAGAAGAGGGAAGAGAGAATGAGAAATAAATAGTTCTGCTGATATCCTCACTTTATAAGGTGGAGGGTTGAGAGATAATGTCTGAGGAAGCTGCGTGGTGTGGGAAAGGGATAGAACCTGGAGCTAGACTGCCAGAGTCTCAGTCCAGCTCCATCTTTTACTGAATACAGGCAATCTCTGCAACCTATCTGAACCTTGGTGTCCACAGATGTTTGAGAATCAAATGAGGAAAGTCTCTAGCAGTGGCAGATCCTCAGTAAATAGGACACCTGGTTCTTCATGTCCTGCACAGCCTGGGACCTTCTTAAGAATGACACATGTAACTCTTAAAATAAGAAACTAGAAGAAGAGATTATTAATTAGAATGGTACAGAAAAAAATAAAATGAAATATCTCAGAAACAAATTTTACGTTGTTGCTGGGATACAAGGTAAGTTTTCTCAAACCTTTGAATTAGGAACTTCTTTTAGGAATGGATAATCTGATATTCAAAGACTTGTGTGGGGGTTTCCCTGGTGGCGCAGTGGTTAAGGGTCCGCCTGCCAATGCAGGGAACATGGGTTCGTGCCCCGGTCTGGGAAGATCCCACATGCCGTGGAGCGGCTGGGCCCATGAGCCATGGCCACTGAGCCTAAGCATCTGGAGCCTGTGCTCCACAATGGGAAAGGCCACAACAGTGAGAGGCCCGCATACTGCAAAAACAAACAAACAAACAAACAAACAAAAAAAGACTTGTGTGGGAGAGTATGAGGATGTTCATCATAGCATTGTTTATATTAGTAAAAAAAAAAGGTAACAATGTAAATGTGCAAACACAGGAAATGCTTAAATAAGTTGACATATCTGTACACTGATATATGACATTAAATAGTAACTTTTTAATGATTTGGGAAATACTCATAATACAATATCATTCAAATAACTGGATTGATTAGGATACTCTTTTCTTAAACATATGATAATGTTTGTCTTAGTCAGCTCAAGCTGCTATAAGAAAATACAATAAACCGTGTGGCTTAAACAATAGACATTTATTTCTCACAGTTCTGGAGATAAGAAGTCCAAGATAAAGGTGCTGGCTGATTTGGTTCCTGGTGAGACCCCTCTTCTAATCTTGCAACTGGCCACCTTCTTGCTATGTCCTCACATGATGGAGAGAAAAGGTGAGAGAGAGAGAGAGAGAGAGCTCTGATCTCTCTTCCTCTTCTTATAAGGACACCAGTCCCATCATTCATGACCTCATCTAAACCTAGTTATCTAACCCCCAAGATCCCACCTCCAAATATCATCACACTGGGGGTTAGGGCTTCAACATATAAATTTTGAAGGAACATAAACATTGCATAACAATGTTGAACATTTATTGGATATTTAGTGGGTGTGAGATAATTTTTTGAATTTTACATGTATTAATTTATTTAAATCTCCAAACCACCCTATGAAGTAGATAGTATTTGTGAGCATGTGTTGAAAATGTGCATACATACTTATATACACACATAAATATACATATATATACATGTTTACATACATAAATATATATTGTACATATAAACACATTATATGTGCATGTACATATATAACTGTATGTGTGTGTGTGTGTGTGTGTATGATTTGCTTACAGTTTTTTCTTCCTCCCTTGCCTTGCTCTAGTTCCCCCTTCTTGGGAGTGCATTCCTTGACCCCACTGACTCTGATTGGTCATGTAAGTAGCTTTAGTTTAATGAACTCCTACCAGATGTGATGCAAGCAGACAGTTTTAACTAAGCTTGCATGGTTTAGCTTACCTTCTCTCCTTCTGCCATTACCAAGAGAGGAAGAGGCATTGGGTATTCATTGAGCCCAGAACGAGACCTGAACTTACCTACTTGCCTAGAGACAGGTCAAGTGAAATTGACTCAGCCCAGAAAGATAAATTCCAGCCAAATTATTAATCTATACATTCATGATGAAGAAAAAATAAATGTTGTTGTAGTCCCCTAAGATTTTGTAGTTCTTTGTCAAGCAGTATTACTACTGAAACAACTGACTAATACAACATACCTTAAGAAAGACTTTAGTGATAATAATCTCTGGGTAGCAGAATTGTGAATGATTTTTATTATCTTCTTTATAGTTGTTGAATGACTTTAAAACTATTGTGTTTTACTTTGTTTTGGCTTTTTAACATTTCTTTAGGTAAAGCACATTGCTTTCACATTTATGTTACATATTTGTATTTATACACACACTTGTCTTAAAATCGTTTTGATTTGGAACTTTTGGTATCATATATTAATCAATGTTTATTCAAACTTAATTTTAAAATTCCACTTGTTTCATACCTTAAAATGTCAGAAGTTAAATAATCTTCTGGCTCAGAGAGTCACTTAAATTTTTTTGAAAAGCAAATTGAGGAATCAGTGAATTGTAGAATACCTTCTTGGGGATACATGAATTTCTTCAAAATGTCATAAGCCTGGCATAATAAGTTGCTCATGGAGAGCTCATTGTTAGAGCCACAGCCTTACAGAAAAGGCAGTCTTAGTCTATTTTAATTTATCTAGAATCCTGAATTAACTTTAATTTATACAACCACTGGAGCATCCCATGTGGATACGTTTGTTGAGCTGTGATAAATCATGGCGACCTTTGAGAACACTGGTGAAGCATTTGATGAAGTAGCTAAAGGAAGATAGTTCATCAACAAGATAGTGTTAAGGAACTGTCCAGAACCCAAATTTATTCTTCATGTTGCTTCTGAGTTACTGTCCTAAAGTCCCTTGAGCAAGAAAGGCCAAGGTCAATTACTTTGACACAGGGGAAAATCAAGAGTTAGCTTCCCTGCTGCCATTTAGGCTTTTCCTTTAGCCTCTCACTCTCCTGGGTGGCTTGGACTAAGAGTGACATTTGGGCTGGTCCTAAGAAGTACACTTATAAAAACATAAAATCCATCCTTATAGTGTTACAATAATTTTTCTCATATTGACCTCTCCAACAAGACTTTAAGAACCACTAAATGATCTCAGGTAAGAGGACAATAAAGACCCTGAAACTTTTGAATAGTTTAAGTGTTAATCATAATTCCAAATTTTTCTTATCTACTTTCTAGTGCCTTCTTTCATCACAAATAACATTGAGCTAAAGTAATGTACAAAAGTCAAAATTATGCAATGCTTTGCCTGCTTTGGCTTCCCCTGGACTCAATATTCTCCCCTTTGAGGGCTGTTTAAACTAGATAATAACATGAATTACAGAAGACATGGTGGGATGGCAAGAGTGTCCTGATGCTCATCAAGAGATCTTTTCAATGTCTTTTCCTGAAATAGAAAGAGTTCAAACTGCAGATTGCCTCGTGAATATTTGGGGGTACTGAGAGTATAACTTTCAACTAAAGAAGCAAAGTGTATATTCACCTTATTGATTTTAGTAAGACTGTTGACAATTTAGAAATTATTAAAAGAAATATAGAGTTTAATTAACTTTCTCATTGAAAGTGTTTCTTCTTTGGATATTATATTAATATCTCAGATAGTTCCTTTATACCTTTTTTGCTTATCTTTTTTTTTCTCTTTTCTGTTCATCCGTCTCCATTTCAGTTCAATTGTTTTCTTTTGCCTTTTCCCAATTTTCTTAGGCAAGTTACAATAACATGTTTCTCTTAAAAACTCAAATATTGTTTTTAAAAAAAGGAAGAAAATAAGGAAGAAAGGGAGGGTGGGAAGAAAGAAAGAAGGAAGGAAGGAAATTTTTCTATTTTCTACCCATATTCACTTCAACGCCTAAAACACTCCTAGTATCATGAATCCCAATTGATCCTCATATTTGGAGACTAAAAACTGTTCTGTGGAGAGAAGAGATTTATAAGCTGCTACTTAAGCCTCCCTTAGCAGTATTACCCCTTATTATTGATGTACATAAAATTAGTACGAGAGCTAAATATTTTAGCAACCTCAGGCACCTTTTTGTAAACTATGCTCACTTTGCCATTTATCCAGATGCTCCTATGACCTCTTTGTGGAACTAGCAGTTTATGAACGGAAACAATTTGATGTAGGCTGATGCCTTTGGAACCCAAAGGGCTATCCCTGCAGGACTGTGGGCTGGTAAATATTTAACAACTAGCTCTCTGTTTAAAAACTCTAATTGCGGTGTTAGCAAATTTCCAAGGTATAAATATCCCCACTATGGCCAATTTCAAGCTACTAACACTATGTCACTGAACTCAGAGTTGGGGAGAGATGCCCATGGTGCACACATGGGCACCACAGCTCAGGCATCCTCTGTGCTTATTGGATGGATTTATTAATTCTTCAAGCACTTGTGGATGCCCTGAGTGAGCCATCTCAAGTTCCATTTCTAATACTCACTCTCTCAGCATCCTCCAGTGCTATCTACCCAGTCCCTAGCTCTGCCTACCTTGGCCTCCTACTTCTTAGGGAACGCCTTGAGGTGATGTGAAGATATTCCATGAAATTCCTGCTCCTGCACATACAATGTCCACATGTGCATCCACCCTCATGGTCTCACATCCATCCTCAAGAGACCATGAGGGTGGATGCAATGTCCCACATCTGTATCCACCCTCATGGTCTCTTTTCCAAGAAGAGCTTGTTCTTCCTTTAAGTTAAATCTTATATTCAGGAGCCGTATCCTCAATTCCCTTTACGATTATTTTCACCCTCTTGCAGTTTTAATCCCTTTTTTTATCCTTTCTTTTCAGCATGTAAATATGTTCCAGGCTTGCTCTTGATCATGGTTTTAAAAAGAATCATTTAATCCCACTTCCTCTCAGGATTCTTCTGTTCTTAGCCAAGCTTCTTGAAGGAGTATTGTGGTAGGCAGAAATATAAGGTGGCTCCCAAAATGCCCAACTCCTGGCATACACACCCTGTATAATCATGAGGATTTGAGAATGTGATGGATCTCTTTCCCATGGTTAGGTCATCTTACATGGCACAATTGAATTTATGAATTATCCAGGTGCACCCGACCTAATCACATGAGTCCTTAAAATCTGTGTCTAGATGCCAAAGAAGTCAGTGATTTGAAGCATGAGAAGGATATGATATACTACTGTTGGTTCAGGAATGGAAGGGACCACATGGCAAGGAATGTGGCAGCCTCTAGGAGCTCAGAGTGGTCTCCAGCCAATAGCCATCAAGGAAACAGGGACCTCAATCCTGCAACCACAGGTACTGAATTTGGCCATCAATAGGAATAAGACTGAAAGTGACCTCCAGACAAGAACTGGAGCCTTCAGACAAGAACTCATCCTGGCCAACCTTGATTTTTTGCCCCAATGAACATGGAAGCTTCCTTTATATTGTAGAAGGTCTTGCTATAGATGCCCAAAGAGCCGGTCATTTAAAATTGTATGACACTTGGACTTTGGGATTAACATATACACACTACTATATATATATATATAATAAATAACCAACAGGGACCTACTGTATAGCACAGGGAACTGTACTCAGTATTTTGTAATACCCTCTAAGGGAAAAAATCTGAAAAAGAACATAGACATATATAATATATATACACACAAAACTAAATCACTTTGCTGTATACCTGAAACTAACACAACATTGTAAATCAACTATACTTTCAATTTTAAAAAATTAAATTAAATTTTAAAAATTTATGACATTTGAGTGAAGCAAATTCAACTAATTTTTGTATGAATTTTCTTTCATTATATACATGATGGGATTTATTTCTAACTTTCTACATTATTTTAACATATTTTAACATACATTATTTTAACGTTAATTGAACATTCTACTTCTGTTCATGCAGCTCTACAAACCTGTCCTGCCTATGTTCATACATGCATAAACACACACACACACACACACACACACACACAGAGTCTCATGGATTCCAGAAGAAATGTTTGGCTTTTGATTCCTTATGCACAGAAAACCATCCCAATCTGACCCTTCTTTTAGTGACCTTTTCTGCCTTTTGGATTGCTGGTATAGACTAAATCCACATGAAAGTAATAGAATTTGCAGCAGTGGCCCCATATTGACATATGTACTAGAATATACTGGGGAACTAAAAACTACAGATGCTGGGGCTCTAGCCTAGAGAATCATTTTTAATTGGTCTGGGATGGGGTTCAGATATTAAGAAACTAAAAGAGTTCCCCCTCCAGCTGATATTAATGTACAGCCAGAACTGAGAAACACTGATGTAAATTTTATTACTTTTCCATGGGAAAATGCACCGCCTCCCGCCCCCGACTAATGAAAGAATCAATGGGAAGGGGCCCAGGCAGCAGTATTTTTTAAGTTTCTCCCCCGTGATCACAATGTGTAGCCAGGGTTAAGAATCTCTGCATCAAAGCAGTGGTTCTAGGCCAGTACACAGAGAAGAAACATGCAAGGAGATTTGTAAGACTACAAATCCAAGTAGCACGCTCAGCCTAAATCAGGTTTGCAAAGCTTCCACTTCTGTCACTGCTGGCGACGGAGGAGAGAATGAATGGGAGCAGACCGTGTGTGACTTGCTTGCTTGAACTCCTCACACCCCATTAAAGATGGAGCACCCCATCACACGGAGTTGCTACTATTGCAGACAAAGGAAAAAGCTCCCTAGAGAGGCTCTGAAAAGGAGACTGTGGAGTGCTGACAAGCTGACTTGGCAAAGAGAGTGTCCTAGACGGGCTTCTGTGCTTCCTGGTGGGTCTACGCTTAGTGCTGGTGTCTGGGAGTGACGTCATTGCCTTCAGTGGTACCAAGTTTATATCTACACATAGTCGATCCTCCAAAAGTACTTGTTGAATTAATGAATCTAAAGAAAGTTCCCTATGAGCCTGAATCTCTGCCTCTCGGGTGTTCATCTAGCAACAGGAGTCCTTATGGAATTTGTTCCGAAGAGTTTACCAGTAATAAACAAGTCCAGTCAACAGCTCCCGGCTATGATGAATCTTGGTCCTGACATTGGACACTCTGCTGCTAGTGACAGAGTAAGAGAATGTCAGCTCTGAGTGTCAACTCTATCCTGTACCTGTCAACCCACTCACCTCACAAGTGGAAGAGAAAAGGATTAAGGTTGCAACATAACCTCCCCTGGGAAGAAGCATCACTGTTGCTTTTTGGTAGCCTGACCTTGCCCTGAGCTGGTAAATGAGAATTGCAATTTGTCTAATGCATAACCAGTTCCCATGTAATCTCGGCAAAATGTCAAAGGGAGTTTTGAGACTTTCTCAGCATCACTTTGGTGATTAAAGAATATTCTCTCTTTGGGTAACAACACATTTTATGGGGTTAGTTGCCTTTCGCCTCAGGGCAATGTATTCCAACCCTTCGCCTCCGCTCCCTAACATAATGTTGACTCCTTGGATAAAAATGCAAGGAACTTCTGTTGAATGAGCTAACTGCTGGAAATATGATGACTGCAGCTGAAAGAAATGAGGTGTGTACCACAGACCACACAAAACAATGAAAGCAATTTAAAGGCAGAATGTACAGAGTAACTAGGAACAATTTTGCAATATCAAAAGCATATGAGTGGCCTGCTGCTTTGGGTGATGCTCTGCAGACCTTGGTGTTCTCCCAGCCTGGTCCAGGAGACTCTCTGCATGAGACCTGGACAGCTAGCAACTTCCATCTTCAAAATCAGCCTTTCTGGTGCCCGAAGACCGTGGCCACTCTGACTGGTGCCGGTGTGGTCTGCGCTCGGGGTGAGCGTGGTCCGTGCGGCGTTTCCTGTTCTCACCCCTGCGCCGCTGCAGCTCGGGCCTTGCCTGACGCGGCCCGACCATGGCTTCAGCTGTGGAGGAGCTACAGAAAGATCTAGAAGAGGTGAAGGTGCTGCTGGAAAAAGCCACTAGAAAAAGAGTACGTGATGCCCTGACAGCTGAAAAATCCAAGATTGAGACAGAAATCAAGACCAAGAGGCAGCAGAAGTCACAGAGGAAAGCAGAGCTTCTGGAAAGTGAAAAGCCTGCCACTGTGGTTGCTTCTATTACGACAGAGAGACAGTGAAAATCAGCAATTATGGATGGGATCAGTCAGATAAGTTTGTGAAAATCTACATGACCTTAACTGGAGTTCATCAAGTCCCCGCTGAGAATGTGCAGGTGCATTTCACAGAGAGGTCATTTGATCTTTTGGTAAAGAATCTAAATGGGAAGAGTTACTCCATGATTACGAACAATCTCTTGTAACCCATCTCTGTGGAAGGCAGTTAAAAAAAGATCAAGACAGATACAGTTCTTATCTTATGCAGAAAGAAAGCGGAAAACACACCGTAGGTCTACCTGACTCAGGTTGAAAAAGAATGCAAAGAGAAAGAAAAGCCCTCCTACGACACTGAAACAGATCCTAGTGAGGGATTAATGAATGTTCTAAAGAAAATTTATGAAGATGGAGGTGATGATGTGAAGCGAACCATTAATAAAGTCTGGGTGGAATCAAGAGAGAAACAAGCCAAAGGAGATACAGAATTCTGAGATTTTAATGTCTTTTTGGGAGCTGTGATGTGGATATATTGATGTTTCCAATAAGGAAATGTTGGTGAGCTGCGCACATAAATTTGACATATAACTAACTACTTACACAGTCTAAGTAAAGGCAATGAATTCTCCATTTCCTACTGGACGATTCATTTAAATAAAATATGCTTATTAAACACTCCCTCCAAAGATGGTTTCCTTAGTAACTGGGTCATTTTATTCAAGAACAGGGTAATGTTGTATTCTAGTGTGAAATGTGAAGAAGCAATGTAAAGAAGCCTAATGAAAATGCCACATTGTGTGTATTATCGTTCAGCTAAGAGGTAGAAACAAAAGTTATTGCTTGCCTTTCAGTTCCTGACATCAGCTCCCACCAATGTAAGAATAAAAATAAAACGTGAATTTTTGCATTAAAAAAAAAATCAGCCTATCTGGCCAGCCCTAGAGGGTCAAGTCAGCCATTAGGAACCGGAACTTTCCAACGTGGTCCATTTCCTGCTGATTCAGAAGAGGGGCAAAAGCAAGGACAACCTGCAGTTGATTAAGCGCCCTGTGATCTGTGTTTTTCCTTCCGGTTTGATTCCCTCCCTGTTGCCCTTTTAATGAAACACTTTGTTGAGCAAGAGCTCCATCTATGGGAGAAATCAGTTGTATTGATTGTACCCTTAACATCACCAAGATTATAATTTATTTACACTAGACCAGTGATTTTCAAGTGGGGGTGATTTTGCCCCCCAGGGGACTTTTTTGGCAATGACTGGAGACATTTTTTGTTGTCATAACTGGGGTTGCAACTGGCATCTAGTGGTTAGAGGGCAGGGATACTGCTAAACATTCTGCAATGCACAGGATACCCACCCCCCATAACAAAACATTTCCCGCCCTAATAACAAGGTGGAGAAATTCTGCCTGAGAACAAGAGAATTTGTGAAATTTATGCTTACAGATGGGTTCCCCAGGCAAAATATTAATTTTTGATTGAAATCTTTTCATATTCCCTACCATTACTTTAAGCTTCTCATGTCCCCACCTTTTGTTATTGCCCATGGATTTGTCAAACTCTTTCACCCTAAGGTGTTAATGGCTTGGTTCATTAATCTGCATCTGGGCTATTTGAGAAAGGGAACTAGAGGGAGAGGACAATACTCAAGGCAAAGAAATGAATCTGTAACAGTAGAGTTTTAGGGACTGCTCCCTAAATGGGATCAATACTTTGGGTTCAACCTATCCTTGTGGCTGATTAAGTAAATAAAACTCTATCCCCTCGTGTTCAAACCACTGTAGTTGACATTATAGTTGTAAAAGTCCTCATGGTATGAATACAATGCTGAGAAAGAGTTCAGTTTTCTTGGATTCTCCACTCAACACGTGCTGTTCAGCAGGTCACCGTTCAGTTTACTAAGTGGTGTTTTGAAGAACTAAATACTAAAGGTCAGCTTCTGAGAGATTTTCCGTTTGTCCACAGAGAAGCACATGTACCCCTAGAGTTTATGATAGAGCAGATTTTTATAAAAATACAGCCTTGGGCCAGACTTTTCTGTCCTCTGAGGACTCCTCATTGCAGACTATGAATAAAACAATGAAGCCTCATGCTTCAGGACTGTCATAACCTCAAGTGCTTTGAGAGACCAACCCCTGCCCCACAGAGAGGAATCTTTGTACCACCTGTAGAACCTACCTATCCTATTCCAGGGAACCCTAATCTAGCCATGCTACCTGCAAGAAAAGCAAGGATAAGCCCATGAGCCTAAAAACATGAGTCATCTCTCTTCATCTACATGGGTTTGTCTCTCTCCTCCCCTCTCTAATGACTCAGCATTAAATTCATCTCATCGACCAATGAGCACCTACAGTGTACAGCATGGGAATGCAGAGATAAATGAGAGCGTCCCATTCAATGAGATGTCCAAGCAAGGGTGTTGTTCCTGCATTCCCTGACTCCAGAACACTTTTCCATTTTGGCATCTGGCCCTGGATGTTGCTGTTCAAGGAAAAACAGGCATCCTTGAAAGTTACCTGTCCATCTATTTGGTCATTAGCAACAACAGATTAAGCATTAAACCCTGGAAGTCACTAAGATTTTGCCCAGGTTTTCTACACAATATCTAGATTTCTACACTTTGACTGTACTAAGCAAAGAATATAGTGAGAAGTATTAGCGCATCCTAAAAGTTTATATTAAATGAGTAATGATTTAATAACTTTCTTCTTCAAGTGCCATCAGTAAGAAATTGTACAGTGTTATGGGATGCGATTTATTGGTAATGAAGATTGCCACGGTGCAGCCAGTTTGCCTCATAATTTGTGGGAAAGAAACAAGATTAAACAGAAATTTGAAGGGAAAAAATGAGTTGAGAAAAATTGGCAACAGGGCTCATGCAGTATTAATTGTAATTGAGAAAAGAGCATCCCTGCTGAATTTAGGGCACTTTTATATATCAATACTATGTGCACTTATAAAACAAATGTTCCCCAAACTATCTGATGTCTGATCATTGCTTTTAGTCAAATGGATCTGATGAGTAGTGAATATTAAAATGATATTCTCAGTAATTGTAAGAATATAAGGTAGAGAAAATAATAATGCCACATCTAGCCAGCATCAACTGTGAAAGGTGCTGGGTTGTTCTCTTCCCAAGTAGGACTGGGTGAGATGGTTGGAGGAGTGTGGGATGATGGGGGAAATGAACATAAGTGGTATGTAAATAAAGTAAAATATTGCAACATTTTAGCTTCTTAGTTCCAAGAACAAAAACGTTCCAGAATATTGGACACTCATTCTAGGATCTAAATATAGTGAACAAAATAGAAGAAAACAGCTGGCCAGGACTCCATCTACTCCTAATAGATCAGTACACAGCAGTTCAAAAATCTAGGATTATAGGGTTTGCAAAAGATGAAAAGTCTGAGTTATATACTCAGATTTGTGTGTAATGATATTATTTGCTAGTCCAAATGCTGCTAAATTTTGGTTTGCTAGTTCACTTCTTTTTGCGGTACAGAAAAAATGTGTTTTAAAAAATATTAATATTATATCTACATTGGGCTTATATTACTAAGAATATGTAATTGCTTTTGTTACCAATAAATCAAGGTTAATAGTTAGGCAGTTTGGGGCAATTGCTTAGATTTCTCACGTTCCATTTGAAAAGGGAGGTTATTAAATCATCACCCGTTTGTTACAAATTTATAAAGCACTACAGTTTCAGTGACATACCCTGCATACTTCAAACCCAGAAGACCAGATTTTCTACTCAGCCTCTTTCAATAGCAGCATGGATGGATCAAGGTTCTAAGAAACTATGGGCTTTACAATCATTTCTGCAGACCTCTGAGGTTAGAAGAAGGCAAGGATCATCTGACCGCCCTCACAAGGTCAAGGCAGCCATGAGGAGCCAGAGTCTCCAGGGCTGACCATTTTCTGCAGGTCCAAACTCCATGCTGTGCCTTAATTATGTTAACTCTAATGTATCCAACAAGAGTCTGTCTAACTGAAGATTTGAAGACCTCCTAAAGTTGTTCATTCTATTTGGGGACAGATTGAACTATTAAAAGCACTGTTTTTTTTACATTGATCTCAAATATTTACATTCTAGTAATTTTCATAGGCAACATTGATCCTAGACTACCCCCAAGGCCAAATTTAAAAATTGTGTGCGTGTGTGTGTGTGTGTGCATGTGTCTGTGTGTGTGTGCGTGCGTGTGCCTGTGTGCGTGTGTGTGCCTGTGTGTGTGTGTGTCTGTGTGTGTGCGTGCATGTGCCTGTGTGTGTGTGTGTGTGCATGAGTCTTGTGTGTGTGCGTGTGTATCTGTGTGTGTGTCTGTGCGTGCGCGTGTGTGTCTTGTGTGTGTGTGCGTGTGCATGTGTGTGCGCATGTGTGTGTGTGCGTATGTCTCTGTGTGTGTGTCTGCGTGCGTGTGTCTTGTGTGTGTGTGTCTGTGTGCGTGTGTTTTTTGTGTGTGTGTCTTGTGTGTGCATGTGTGTGCGTGCGTGTGTGTGTGTGTGATAACACTCGCTGCTCTGGAGACAACCCTTGCAGTATCTTTGGACAATAGGCAAGTGTCATAGTCCATGTCCCCACTCCTTACCTTGAGACTTTTTTCAATGGGCTAAGTGACAGCATTTCTTTATATAACTTAGAACCAAATCTCCTCTGTAGCTTAGGATCAACTTTGATAACACGTTGGTTCCTGTGTTCTCAGCATAACTTGTCTTTGTCCATATGCATTTAAAGTTTGACATCCATAATAGCAGCAATAGCCCAGCAGGCTTCTGATCTAGCAAAGCAGAGATGTTACTTCTTCTTTCGTTCATTTTTTTAAAAAACATCTTTATTGGAGTATAATTGCTTTACAGTGGTGTATTAGTTTCTGCTTTATAACAAAATGAATCAGTTATACATATACATATGTCTCCATATCTCTTCCCTCTTGTGTCTCCCTCCCTCCCACCCTCCCTATGCCACCCCTCTAGGTGGTCACAAAGCACCGAGATGATCTCCCTGTGTTATGCGGCTGCTTCCCACTAGCTATCTACCTTAAGTTTGGTAGTGTATATATGTCCATACATCTCTCTCGCTTTGTCACACCTTACCCTTCCCCCTCCCCATATCCTCAAGTCCATTCTCTAGTAGGTCTGAGTCCTTATTCCCATCTGACCCCTAGGTTCTTCATGACTGCTTTCTTTTTTTTAGATTCCATATATATGGGTTAGCATACGGTATTTGTTTTACTCTTTCTGACTTAACTAGACTCTGTATGACAGTCTCTAGGTCCATCCACCTCATTACAAATAACTCAATTTCGATTCTTTTTATGGCTGAGTAATATTCCATTGTATATATGTGCCACATCTTCTTTATCCATTCATCTGTTGATGGACACTTAGGTTGCTTCCATGTCCTGGCTATTGTAAATAGAGCTGCAATGAACATATTGGTACATGACTCTTTTTGAATTATGGTTTTCTCAGGGTATATGCCCAATAGTGGGATTGCTGGGTCATATGGTAGTTCTATTTTTAGTTTTTTAAGGAACCTCCGTACTGTTCTCCATAGTGGCTGTATCAATTTACATTCCCACAAGCAGTGCAAGAAGGTTCCCTTTTCTCCACACCCTCTCCAGCATTTATTGTTTGTAGATTTTTTGATGACCAGTATGAAATGATACCTCATTGTAGTTTTGATTTGCAGTTCTCTAATGATTAATGATGTTGAGCATTCTTTCACATGTTTGTTGGCAATCTGTATATCTTCTTTGGAGAAATGTCTATTTAGGTCTTCTGCCCATTTTTGGATTGGGTTGTTTGTTTTTTTGATTTTGAGCTCATGAGCTGCTTATAAACTTTGGAGATTAATCCTTTGTCAGTTGCTTCATTTGCAACTATTTTCTCCCAATCTGAGGGTTGTCTTTTGGTCTTGTTTATGGTTTCCTTTGCTGTGCAAAAGCTTTGAAGTTTCATTAGATCCCATTTGTTTATTTTTGCTTTTATTTCCATTTCTCTAGGAGGTGGGTCAAAAAGGGTCTTGCTGTGATTCATGTCATAGAGTGTTCTGCCTATGTTTTCCTCTAAGAGTTTGATAGTGTCTGGCCTTACATTTAGGTCTTGAATCCATTTTGAGCTTATTTTTGTGTGTGGTGTTAGAAGTGTTCTAACTTCATTCTTCTACATGTAGCTGTCCAGTTTTCCCAGCACCACTTATTGAAAAGGCTGTCTTTTCTCCATTGTATATTCTTGCCTCCTGTATCAAAGATAAGGTGACCATATGTGCATGGGTTTATGTCTGGGCTTTCTATCCTGTTCCATTGATCTATATGTCTGTTCTTGTGCCAGTACCATACTGTTTTGATTACTGTAGCTTTGTAGTATAGACTGAGGTCAGGGAGCCTGATTTCACCAGCTCCATTTTTCTTTCTCAAGATTGCTTTGGCTATTTGGTGTCTTTTGTGTTTCCATACAAAATGTGAAATTTTTTTGTTCTAGTTCTGTGAAAAATGCCAGTGGTAGTTTGATAGGTATTGCATTGAATCTGTAGATTGCTTTGGGTAGTATAGTCAATTTCACAATGTTGATTCTCCCAAACTCATTCTTTGAGGCCACCATCACCCTGATACCAAAACCAGACAAAATGTCACAGAGAAAGAAAACTACAGGCCAATATCACTGATGAACATAGATGCAAAAATCCTCAACAAAATACTAGCAAAAAGAATCCAATAGCACATTAAAAGGATCATACACCATGATCAAGTGGAGTTTATCCCAGGAATGCAAGGATTCTTCAATATACGCAAATCAATCAATGTGATACACCATATTAAAAAATTGAAGGAGAAAAACCATATGATCAGCTTAATCGATGCAGAGAAAGCTTTCGACAAAATTCAACACCCATTTATGATAAAACCCCTGCAGAAAGTAGGCATAGAGGGAACTTTCCTCAACATAATAAAGGCCATATATGACAAACCCCACAACCAACATCATCCTCAATGGTGAAAAACTGAAACCATTTCCACTAAGATCAGGAGCAAGACAAGGATGTCCACTCTTATTCAACATAGTTTTGGAAGTTTTAGCCACAGCAATCAGAGAAGAAAAAGAAATAAAAGGAATCCAAATTGGAAAAGAAGAAGTAAAGCTGTCACTGTTTGCAGATTACATGATACTATTCATAGAGAATCCTAAAGATGCTACCAGAAAACTACTAGAGCTAATCAATGAATTTGATAAAGTAGCAGGATACAAAGTTAATGCACAGAAATCTCTTGCATTCTTATACACTAATGATGAAAAATCTGAAAGTGAAATTAAGAAACACTCCCATTTACCATTGCAGGAAAAAGAGTAAAATATCTAGGAATAAACCTACCTAAGGAGATAAAAGACCTGTATACAGAAAACTATAAGACACTGATGAAAGAGACTAAAGATGATACAAATAGATGGAGAGGTATACCATGTTCTTGAATTGGAAGAATCAACGTTGTGAAAATGACCATTCTTTTTTTTTTTTTCTTTTTTTGTAGTACGCGGACCTCTCACTGTTATGGCCTCTCCCATTGTTGAGCACAGGCTCCGGACATGCAGGCTCAGCAGCCATGGCTCACAGGCCCAGCCGCTCTGCAGCACGTGGGATCCTCCCGGACCGGGCACGAACCCGTGTCCCCTGCATTGGCAGGCGGACTCTCAACCACTGCGCCACCAGGGAAGCCCGACCATTCATATTTTTAATTCAACAAAATTTTACTGGGCAGCTGCTGGGTACTGGACACTATGCTGAGTGTAGGAGGTACAACAATGAACTACAAGTTACAGCCTCTGCGACAGTGAGACAGCTTTAGATGAATACACACCAATAGACATAAATTACTACTTTATATAAGTGAAATGAAGACAAAGACATTAGGTGCTTTAAACAAGAATAACAAGATTAGATTAGATTTTGAAGTTAAGAACATTTTCTCTAAAGAAGGGACATTGAATCTGAGACCAGAAAAGTGAATGAGATCATTGTTGTCATTGTGTCATAATGTGTCATCATTAATAGATCCTACAGCCAAATTAATTTTGAAAGCAGCTATATCAACATGTGGACTCATTTTTGACCTTATATGTTAAACATTTACTCATTCTTCAAAACATATTTATTGAGCACCTGTTACCTTACAATAAATAAATACAAAGATACACAGGTACATATTTTAAACATACATGCTAAGCCCACATAAAACTCCCTCTGCAGGGGTGGGTATATATGCTAATGTAATTCCTGCTCTCGACGTCTCAAAAAACTCTTTAGACAAGCAGGGCAGTAGAAGATAAATTATCCCCTTAATAAGCCTTTCCAGGAATCTTGTCCAGGAAGAAAGTCAATCTCACTGGCTGCTAGTTGTCAAAATCTACCTTACTCATCTTGTTGCAAATTACATTAACATTTTCTCTCTTTTTAATCTTCTCACATTCATCATTGGTTTATTTCACTTTTAATCTTGGACCTCTAGAGCACAAGGCAACTTCTCTGTAAATTAGGATGTTTCTACTTCCAGACGAAAGAACTGCAAAATGGACACCCCATGGTAGACCAGGTAGAAAAGAGGAACCCCTTCCTCTGGGCTGTCACAGTCCCACTGCAGGAATGATGGCCTGCCCATTAGCAGAGAGTTGGTTATGTTTCACCCCTTGCTAGACACCCTCCTTCTGCTACCCTTGTGCTCTGCCCCCACCCTAAGGAGCACCATTCCTTTTCGTCACAATACCTCAAAGATAGCAAAGATCACAGAAAACAATTTAGCATTTTTATTTGTAAGCTCTTTCTGTATAGCAGTCTGGAACACTGGCTTTGTCTTAAGTTTAATTTTTGCCCCTTGGAACAGGTCATCTGACCTTTTCAAATCTGACCTCTATTGTATGTATAGTGATGATATTAATGAATACATACTCCAAAAGAACTTCTGTAAAGATTACATGAGATAATTCATAAAAAGCACTTAGCACAATGCCTAGAACTTTGTAAGAATCCAATAAATCATAGCTATTATTACTTCTGGTCCCTGGAAGGAAGCCGTCTAAGCCAAGAAAACAGAACAGCCAAAGTTTCATTTTCACTTACTCATACATCTTATATTTCAATCCCACCTACCAGTGAGGGTTCTCCATGTTTAAAATACAAGTAAACTGGAAAGAAAATAGCCATTGAGAGTTGTGACTTATATTATGCCACCCAGCAATATAATACCATTATACCAAAAATGCTCAAACTATAAATCCATCCCTTCTATGATTATTCTCTTCTAAAGACGATTAAGAAAGCCACGGTTACTTAGCCCATTTAGGCTGGTATAACAAAAATATCATAGACAGGGTGACTTCTAAACAACGGAAATCTATTTCTCACAGTTCTGGAGGCTAGGAAGTCCAAGATCAAGATACCAGCAGATCTGATGTCTGGTGAGAACCCACTTCCAGGTTCATAGAAGCCATCTTTCTCTGTGTCCTCACATGGCAGAAGGGGCAAGGGAGCTCTCTGGAGCCTCTTTTATAACGGCATTAATCTCATTCATGAGGGCTCTGCCTTCATGACCTAATCATCTCCCAAAGGCTCCACCTCCAAATACCGTCATATCGAGGATTAGATTTCAACATAGGAATTTGGGTGGGGGGCACATTCTATAGGCACAGTCTATAGCAAGTGTTTTAGTCTTATTGGCACAATTCTTAATTTGTGGGAATATAACCTTGCTTGCTCTGCATTTCCTTCTGTTTGGGGGCTGTATACTCAGAATTTGAGTTTTAGGAGATGTTCAACCCTCTAGAGCACTTTCCCATCCAATTCTCATAACAAGAATTTATCCACTTCCTTAAATCTAGATCCCACACTTGCCAGCCTTTTCTTCCCAAACGTTCAAAAAATTTCCCAAGCAGTATAGGCATGTTCTTCAATGATTCTTCTGACTTCTTCCTCTGCAATTAAATTCTCTTTGTTCATCAGAGTTGAGGCCTTAGGAGCAATTCTCCTATTTGCTTCTCATCTCTTTGGAAAAGTCAAAGATTTTTGTAAGGAAAGTTGCTCAAGAATGTATCAGACATTCTACTTTCAGCCCAATGATATGCCAGCAGATGGTCCTGGGATTGAATTCTCAGAAAGAATCCTCCTCTGGCCCCAGTTGAGTGACCTGTGTCTATGAAACATCTTCCATTCCCTCCATCTAGTCAAGATACCTATGGTTTGCTCAAACAATAATAATTGTATTACTCTCTCCCTTTAGCCACCCCCATGCATTTTCTGACATGCTTCCATTTTTTGGTATTACAGATTTCCAAGCAGGTTATATATATTCTTCGTTGTCTTAGACATGATTGTTTTAGTAGAATTTGAACTAGGTTAGATATAAAAAAGAACCCAACTGGCGTTTGTAAACAAACCGCAGGAAGTGCAAGGATGCATAGAATCATGAGTTCAAATGCCATCAGAACTCTCTTTGGGTTTTACCTCTCCCTCTTTCAGCAGTGCTGGGATTCTGTAGTAAATTCTGTGACATGCTGCTTCCAGGACTAAAATGCTTATCCCCTCAATTGCCCTTAACTGTCAGCCATCTTCAGGAATTACCTTGACGAAAGAGTTACCGAGCACAAGTTCATGCCCACCTTTCAGGGCAACCCACATCCAATGACTAGTCTGTGAGGTAGTATAAAGGCTTGATCTCTCACCCTACCTCAGGATAACTTTGAAGATCAATCCTCCTTTCAGAGCTCTCCACGTGGCCAGCCAAGACCTTCACTGAGGGTACATTCAGCTCGACATTTCCCGCTGCTCGATTCTGCTTCCTTTCTTTTTTTTCCACTCTTGATCCCAAGAATACTCCCTGAAAAAGCTACAGCAAGCTAATCTCTGTCTCAGAATCTAACTTGCAACAGCTTCCCATCTTTCCATCTTTGACGAAAGGGACTTCTATTTGCCACCTCTATTTTAACAAATCCTGAAAAGGACTCTCATTGACCTTTAATACTGTCTAATTGTACGGCCTGGACTGCCCTTGGTGCCCAGTGCTACCATATAGGACAATAAAGCTCTGGACCAGTCACTATGGCCTGGCGTCACACCCTGAGGTAGGTGTCCACCCTTACACCAATGTCTTTGTGCAGTGAGACAAAATGAGGTACCTCCCATTTGGATCTCAAGAGTTGGAGTAGAAAGAAATGATTTCCTAAAATAAGTGAAAAGAATAGACAGAAATTGCACTGGGAAGACCCATGGGACCCTGATACTCTTCTTCCTCCCTTTGTGTATCTCTGTTTCTGTTGAATAGATAGTCCCTTCCATCACCTTATTCCAATCTTGAGTCCTAGCAGAGTGTAGGTGATCATGTCCCTGTACTCTCAAGTTCATGCTGTTTGTTACTAACAGCCATATGTTACCACTGAAACCTGTGACTACACATTGATTTTGTTATTCTTCGAAAGGTATGGAAATTTCACCTTATTAAATTACCCTAGTAAAGCAATATGTATTTTTTTCTGTTCCTTTTGGAGATTTTCTCCAAAAGTTTGCCTTACCCCAGACTTACTACACAGACTCATGTTGGTTCAGGCCCATGAATGTTTATTTGTAAATATGGCTATACAACCATTGGTTATGATGTGTAGCCAGAATTAGGAAAGACTATCTTACTGCCTGCTGGTCCCAGATGGGTAATTATTATTGTAAATTCTGAACTATCCCCCAGTGTTTAACTGAATCATATCTTAAAACCTTTCCAAATAAATGTACGCAGGACCTAGGCACAATCCCTTAACTATCACCAGGGATATGACTGGGAAGACAGGCTTAAGTGTATTCTGGACATTGAAAGGACTCTGTCCACACAAAGGAGTCAGCTGGAAGCTGAAGGAAGTTTCAGGACTGAGCCAGGCATCATGTTCGCTGAACATTTAGACCTCGATGTGCTGACTGCTCCTTCTAAAATCTAAAGGATCACCGAAGCCCACAGAGTTCAAGATTGGCCCTAAACTTAAATGCAAGGGAAATAAAATTTTAATCTTTGTGCATCATTTCACCAAATGGATATATTCTGCTAACTCATCCTAATTCTTTCGACCCATTGTTAATACCTGTTAAATTATTGAGCTGTGACAGGGCGAGAGAGAGTCATGGACATATACACACTAACAAACGTAGTAAGGTAGATAGCTAGTGGGAAGCAGCCGCATGGCACAGGGATATTGGCTCGGTGCTTTGTGACAGCCTGGAGGGGTGGGATAGGGAGGGTGGGAGGGAGGGAGACGCAACAGGGAAGACATATGGGAACATATGTTTATGTATGACTGATTCACTTTGTTATAAAGCAGAAACTAACACACCATTGTAAAGCAATTATACCCCAATAAAGATGTTAAAAAAAAAAAGTTAAATTTATTTTAGCAGATCTCAAAAGTATAATAAGGGGGATGTATATCTTATGTTAGAAATTTGGGGATTTGCTTCTGAAATTACATTGAATGAGACTAGCCCTGAGGAAAACAACAGAAAGAAAAAAGAAAATGCCACCAAAAACTTTAAAGCCCCCAATCTGCTTCTGATAGGTCAACTTTTCCAATAATAATAAAAATATTAAACAGCTCACATTTATAGAGTTCTTATTATATGTTAAGTACCATATAAAGTATTTCCCATGTGTTATTGCATTTTTCCTTTAAAACAATTCTGTGAGGTGGGTAGATCCTTTACTTAGCTCCATTTTGCATTTGAGAAATTAAATAAGTTGTCTAAGCACCCCCGAACTCCCAGTTATTTAATGGCAGGGGCAGGAATTGAAGTTGACCCCCAAAACAGGAGCCCTTAGCCACTGAGTTGGACTTCCTTTTGCCTACCCACATGGTCATTTGCCAACTTTTCTAAAAGATTGCATACTTGAAGGCTTTTGTTCTGGGTTTGGAAGATTTTCAGGTGTATTGATTAATAACTTGTTCATTAAAGTGGCCAAGATTTATTCTGCAGGCTGTGTGAAGCAGGTAAGAAGAGCAAGTTTCCTCGAATGGGTAGCTATTCACCAACTTTGTATAATATGTTCATGTTATGCTCATTGGACTATGACAATTAAAGTGAAATAAAGAACAATTTCTTGTCAGATTCTTTTTTCTTCTCTTTTTTGTTTATTGGTTTAATCCTTGAATTACAATAGATACTTAGATCAGTAATTTTAATGTTTTGAGGTTATGGATACCTTTGGGATGGGTGAAAGATATGAAATATTTTTCTAGAAAAATTCCTATATTCACATGCTTACAAAACCTATCTAAATTTTGGAAGATTTAGAAAAGCCCTAAAAGAACCCATCTGTGGAGTCTTAAGAATTTAAGGAACCCATTTTAAGTACTTCTAATTTAATAAAATAAGCCCAAATTCCTCTCTTGTATCCGGGGAGGCAACTGAAATGAGAGGTCCAGAAAGCATCCTCTTCTCTCTCCACCTCCTTGGCTTCTCAGGATGAACCTTGGGAAGCACCAACCCCACCATCACAGCCACCACACTCAGGCATGCAGGCTGGGCCCTGAGCAAGTGTGGATGGCCAAAGAGGCCAGTGGAGATTGAACACCAGTTTGTGGCTTGCTTGTTGACCACAAACCCTAGCACAGGACTGCATCCACCAGGAGTGAGTACCTTTTTCTAATTTGCACAAAGTTGTTTGTATATGGGCCAGCCAATGTACTACATGACCACCTCCACCCTGGACTATGTGGCAACCAGAAATGCCCTGACTGTGGAGAAAGTTCCCCCAGTCATAACATCAAAAATCTCCTCACAAATATAACTGAATCACTTTGCTGTACACCTGAAACTAATGCAACACTGTAAATCAGCTATATTTCAATAAAAATATTTTAACACACACTCACAAATTAACTCAAAATGGATTAAAGACTTAAATGTAAAACCTGGTACCATAAAACTCCTGGAAGAAAACACAGGAAAAAAATCTCCTTGACATTGGCCTTGGCAATGATTTTATGGATATGACACCTAAAGCACAAGGAACAAAAGCAGAAATAAACAAGTGGAACTACATCAATTAAAAAGCTTCTACACAGCAAGAGAAACAATCAACAAGATGAAATGGCAACCTACAGAATGGGAGAAAATATTTGCAAACCACATACCTTATAAGGGTTAATATCCAAAGTATATAAGGAACACATACAACTCAATAGCAAAACCCCACAAATAGTCTAATTAAAAATGAGTAAAGGACCTGAATAGACATTTTTCCAAAGAAGACATACAAATGGCCAACAGTTGTGTGAAAAAGTGTTCAACATCATTAATCATCAGGGAAATGCAAACTGCAATAAGCCATCACCTCACACCTGTTAGAATGGCTGCCATCAAAAAGACAAGAGAGAAGTCCTAGCGAGAAAAGAAAACCCTTGTATACTTTTGGTGGGAATGAAAATTGGTACAGCTACTATGGAAAACAGCATAGAGTTTCCTCAAAAATTTAAAAATAGAACTATTGTTCGATCCAGCAATTCTACATCTGAGTGTGCATCGGAAGGAAATAAAATCATTATTTCAAAGAGATAGCTGTACCTGTACCCGCCCCCCTCTCCAGCATGTTCATTATAGCACAATTCACAATAGTCAAGACATGGAAACAACCTTCAACAGATAAATGGATAAAGAAAAAATATATATGTATGTAACATACACACACACACACACACACACACACACACACACACACACACATAAAGAAATGTATATACCAGCCATAAAAAGTCAGCCATAAAAGAGAAGGGAATCTTGCCATTTGTGACAACATGGATGAATCTTGAGGACATTGTGTTAAGTGAAATGTCAGACAGAGAAAGATAAATACTGTATGATCTTACTGATATGTAGAGTCTAAAAATAAAACTGCACTTCTAGAAACAAAGAACAGGTTGGGGATTGCCAAAGGAAGGGGTAGTGGGGTAGGGCAAATGGGTGAAGGTGGTCAAAAGATACAAACTTCCAGTTTAAGTTCTAGGGATATAATGTACAACATAGTGGCTATTGTTATCAATACTGTACGGTGTATTTGAAAATTGCCAAGAGAGTAGATCTTAAATGTTCTCATCACAAGAAAAAACTTGTAATTACATGAGGTGATGGATGTTAAGTAAATTTATTGTGGCGATCAGTTTCCAACATGTACATATACCAAATCATTACATTGTACATCTTAAACTTATACAATATTACATGTCAATTATATCTCAGTTAAACTGGAAAAAATTTTAAATTAAAAATTTTAAGAGCCTCAGTTCAGCTGCTTACAGCTTCCTACCTCCCAACCTGAAGCTTTAGGCCACTTGACATCTGAAACCTAGCTCAGTCCCTAAAGCCAGTCTCCAATATGCCCTAGAGCAGCATCGAGATGGTCATGTAATATTTTTATTTATGACATTTTCATAGACACAATTTTCTGAGGTCATATTCTTTAGAATGTGTTTGCTTTGATCAGAAGCCTTTGGTCCTTTCTTTCCCACCTGCTTATTCATCACAACTTATAACTATGCAATATTTTTGCAATGCAAACCACATTCCCTCCTAATGAGTCACACTGGATTCCATTTTCCAGCAGTGGAACCTGCATGGTGAAGATTTTCATAGCTATTATGGTTCTTAACAGACTTCATCAGCTGTGAGAGTGCCAAGGATCTGGATCTGAGTCTTTTATCCGTGTCACAAATATTTCTGAAACACCTACTGCATATCAAGCATTGGAAAACCCATTGCAGGTTAGAGGTAAGAAAACGTGATGCTGTCCATCATGGAAGGGCTATCATGTGGTCAATGTGATTAAACTGGATAGACAAGACCTAGGGGTTTCCCGGCAAGACCCTCTCAAGAAGACATAAGCCCTTGACCTTATATCTGTTGGGACCTTAACTCCTCTGGTCTGACTTGTGTAATAATAGCTTCATATTAACATGAAAAGTAACTTGGATGGTTTAGAGAAATCTGTCTAAGGGCAAGAGAATTATCCAAACGGCCTCTGAGGTCTCTTTTAACCATAATGCTGTAAGGCATTGACAGACAAGTCAGTCCTCTGCAGTTTTATCATGCTCTTGGGGGAGGAAGTAGCTGAAGGAGACTTACTGTTATGAAATCTACTTCTTTACGTTATAGAATTAAGACGTGGACTATGCTGACAGCCTGCCAATTCAAGACCTCTGCTTCTGACCGAGTGAGGACCCTGTACTAAGCTTCAGGGAGGATGGGGCAGTAGCAGTGCAGGGTTTCCCTAAAGCACCTTATTTTACACTCACATCTCATTCCATCTCTGCTTCTCCTGTGTCTGTCCCCTAACCTCTGACGTCTTGCAGGCTTCCACTGTCTTCTGTTCTTTTTGGTTTTTTGTTTGTTTACCTGTCCCTCCAGATTCTGACATTCTGTGTTTTCATTACCTTGCACATAGGTTTGTGATGAGGAAATGGCTTTTTCGAGTTGCTGCCTGCGCATTTTATAGTATGACAACACTGCTGGACATTTAGATAAGGACCTGAGTTTAGGATCCCTGCCCCAAGTTCCCACTTTGCTTTTTCCCGGGACACTTTTAAAAATAACCACTTAGATTTGAGCTAGTGAAATGTTAGGGACCTCTGTCCCAGCCACCTTAAAAGTAGCAGGTGCTTGCTACCCTGCTGTCTATCTCCTTCTCCCTCCTGACCTGGGACAGAGGACTGCCTTTCCGCCAGATCATTGCCCTGTTTCTGGGATCCATCAGTAATAAATCTTGTGACTTGACTTCTTTTGTGTGAGTGTACTGAAACTGTACGGTCAGTCAAAATGGCCCCAGGGTTTTCACTTCCCCAAAGTGGGAGCACAGATGCTGAGGGAGCTCCCTGCTGACACCCTGTGGGTGGCTTGTGGCTCCCCACTCAGCAAGTCAACATCTGCATGTGCTTAATTTAATACACCAGCTACAGCCCCCAACACAGGGGTGTCTCTTTTTCTTGACTCAGGGTCCTTAGCACTGATTCCATGGATTTGCCTCTCCAACACACCTCGCCTCGTCCCCAAGGAGAGCACTAGTAGACAGTCCCCTTCATTCCCTGGATGTGTCATACCATCTCTGGCTCTTATGCTCAAATGTCTGATATCATATTCTGGTACAAGTGATGACCAGAACGACAAAAACACACTGCAATTGACTGTGACTGACCTATCCCTTAGCTGGGCGTGGCTGCAAATTCTACCCTGTTGGCTGTCTCCTTTGAAAGCATGATGGTTGTGAGTGCCTGTTACCATTTAATATATTCGCTCTGTGTGAAAATATCTTCAAGGTAAGAAAATCTTTGAGAGCAGTGAGAAAACCTAATGAGTGAGCATCCCATTGTCTTTTGAATGAACTTTGGGCCTGGACCAGAGGCCCTTCTTAACGTTGAGTTAAGACGGCTCCGTGGAGACATTGTCAGTTCTGGCCTTGGAGGGAAGGGGAAGTTATCACAGTGCAGCAGGCCTCCTGGCAGTTCTTTGTGGGGTGTTGACGCATCCCCAAGGCCAGTTTCTATGCCAGTATTCTGTTATTTAGACAGTTGGTGAATTGTTCCAGAACAGGACAAGCTATGCACACTTAGCATCATTTTTGACTGTTAGGGGCAGCCCAACAAAAGGAGCATTTGCTCTGGTCCAGGGACATAGTAAAACGGGAAGAGGAGATGGAGAGAAGCAGGGAAGCAGACCAACAACTGAAATAGCTCAGCGAATGACAGTACTGCAACGTTCCAAAAATATTCTATTGGGTTACACTTTGAATAATGACTATGTCTGGAAAAGAGAACAGTTAAGGACCATAAGCATTTATAGAAATGCTCCCATCCTGAAGAAAAGATGAATAGTTAGATGGGAATTTGGAGGATTATAGCAACAAATACAGTCCATTTCCATTGCAATCTTTTATTTGGAATTGCATGTAACTCATTTGTGTTGTTCTTGGGATTTGGTACTGAGACATATATACGCTGAGGTGCATTTTATGAGTGAAGAAAATAAGAGGATTTTCAATAGATATAAGAAAGGTTAATCCTTTTCAACTGAAAAGCTCCTGTGTTTGCCTACAGGGCTTAGTAAATTTGGGTCTCCCTGAAGTGAATATTTCTTTCCAATGAGTAAGTGTAACCACCTTTTATTTCAGGTAAAGAATGTGAAGGTAGAATTTGAGGGATGTTACTTTTTATAATAAGCTCACGAATGACTGACAGTTTAGAGGAAAATAAGACAGGAAATATGCAAAGTTAGTTCATACCCAATGGGAAGGGATAAGAAAAATTAGAAGAAGAAATAGAACAATAATGCCTTGGATATGCAGACTGCTTTAGCATTTACAAAATACTTTTCTCACTGGAATGTAGACTTCTTAAAAATAAGAAATTTGTCTTAATTAATCTTTGATTTCTCAGTCTTTAACTTAATGTCTGGCTGATAATAGGAATTCACTATGTATTAGCTTGATGAATATACTAAAGAATGGTTGAATGAAGGAATTCACTATTTTATTTAAGTTTTGCTACAATCCTATGAATTTGGGTTTATGTTCTTCATTTATATATGAAGAACTCAATTCATATAGAGAGCAAATGACTTGTCCAAAATCACGTAAGTCAAAAGTAGCGCCAGAATTCTAGACCAAATTTTCTGTCCGTGGCTGGAGTTTTTTTTTTTTAACAGAAACCTCTGAATATGTTATGTTGCATAGCAAAAGGGACTTTACAGTGTAATTAAGATTATGAACCTTAAAATAAGGATATTGTTCAAGATTATCTGGATGGGCTCAATCTAATCACATGGGTCCTTAAAAGCAGAGAGCTTCCTCCAGCTGGAGTGAGAGAAATGCAACGGAAGGGAAGTTGGAGAGATTTGAAGCATGAGAGGAGCTCAACCCACCATTGCTGGAGATGATCACACGGAAACCATGAGAAGCAATGCAGACAGCCCATAGGAGCAAAGACTGGCCCTCAGCTGACAGCCAACAAGGAAAGGTAGATTTCAGCCATACATTCACAAGGAACTGAATTTGACTAACAATTTGGATGTGGTTGGAAGTAAATTCATCCCTAGAACTTCCATCTAAGAGTCCAATCCTGCCGTAACCTTGAGTTAGGCCTTGTGAGAACCTAAGCAGAGGACTCAGTTGAGCCCACTGGACTTCTGACCTTCATAAACTATGAGATAATAAATGGAAGTTTTTTAAAGCCAACATCTTTGTTGTGATTTGGTATGACAGTGATAGAAAATATTACAGCTGATGAAAGTCATGTGGCCAAGCCCAAAGTCAAGGGTCAAAAAGGCCATTCTGCCTATCAGTTGGCTGTGGCCAATCTTAAATGTAATACTACAGGATAGTGAAAAATTAGAGCCAATATTTTAAACTTCTCCAGTAGAACTGAGGTGGAAGATGAGCATCAGTTGTCTAGAGGAAGTTTAGTTAAAATAATTGGGAGGTGGGGAGGCTATTAGAAAAACCTTTCCCAAGGGCCAACAGCCCAGAAAGAAGAGATATTTAAATAAGTTGTTAAACCAGAGAAGTCATTGAGTGGTGTTTGGCAAAGGTAGTTTTGACCTGAAACTGGTGTGGAGTGGCCTTTACATTTTCTCAAGAAACAAGGGACCGTTTAGGGTGTGGTGGGGGATAGAAATTAATACTGTGAGATTAATATGCTGGGTGGGTGGGATCCTTAACAACCAAGGCTCCATCAGTTATTCACCTTTGTATATAGTTTGCCCCTTGAGATTTTCCCAGCAATTTATTAATGTATGTTTGTATTTTACTAGGTGGGTTCTAAATACTAATGCAGAAAACCCAGAAACTGGATGTAAGTTCATGGCCATGGTCCCCTGATTTAAAAAAGAGAATCTTCTCTTTCTCTTGGATGGTAGTGGCATAAATTATTGTGATAGTGTCTCCCAAGGGCCCAGGGGCATGCAGAAAATGGGATTTTAAGGAGAGGACTATTTTTGGCCTTTTCTTATTTCTGCTTTGCATCCATAATCCTGGCTGGCCGGGGCAGTGAGTCACATAGCAACCAATGCAAAGGATACGGGTCCTGCATCTTCCAAGGAAATGGAGTTAATAATGCTTCTCTAGGGAAATCTCATTTGGAGACAACAGTTCACTATGGGTATGTGGCAGATATCCTACATACAACTCTGTGCTGGGCCACTTTTATTGGGTTTGCAAGACCTGGGGGAATTCAGAACAAAGCAACCTATCCCAAGATGTGTTCTCTTTATGTGTTGGGGAAATCTGTGTCCATCTCTACCTCTAGGAAAAATTAGCTCCTGTATCTAAGAAAACATTTTCTCTAGTGTGGGGCAGCAATGGATAAGGGTTTCAGATTCTGAGTACCTATGAATCCCAGCTCTCCTCCATCCTAACTATGTGACTTTGCATAAAGTCCTTCATCCCACTAAACCTGACGTTATTAATCTGTAAACAAGGGCTATAAAAGTACCCACCTCACAGGCAGAGAGCCATTTTGAGGATCAAACTGTAGCTGTTGTTAACACGACTCAAGGTCAAACAGAATGTAATCTCCTGAATTGCAGGAGAAGAGGTTTAAGGTTGACATAAAAAGGAGCTTCCCAGAAGAAAGAGTTACAAATCTTACAGTGAAAATTTATGGAAACTCCTTCCATGAAGACGTTTGAAAATAATCCTGACTATAAAATTATGTGATGGATGTCTCTGGACCTTCAAGAATTTATACAGTCAAGTGACTGTCATCACCTCAGAGTTACCACCCTGGGAATTTATACACTGATCCAGATGATATTGCTTTTGGGAAAACGCTGTTTTGTACTTCATCACTATAACAGCCTTCAGAGTGTGTAATGTACTCCCTTGACATCCCTTTATCAGGGACAGTTGTCATCTTTAGAGGGCTGATGTGACTTAGAAACAACCAGAAGTCATTCAGAGCCACTGAAGAGAGGTGGCTATACAGTGAAAGAGAATCTTATAGGGCTCAAATGCTGACATTTGCATACATGGACTCTAGATCATACGAATAGATTAGAAATGAAGATGACTACTTATGGCCTAATAGGTAATGCTTTAGTTATAGATGCAGTGGAAATTGCCTTTTATTTCTTAGATGGCTGAAACACAATTTTTTACCATGGTCTTTGTCCTTTGTGATGAGTCTGAAATATTTCATCATAAAAATTCTTTTAAAAAGACTAAGTTCAGAATTAAAAAAAATAGAGAAATCTAGCTTCCCCCAAAGTCACCTCTTCTCAGCTCTTCTCAGAGCCTCACAATATGTTTTCCTAACTCCCTCATCATTTCATGATTTAGTCACAGGCAGTGACTAAAGAAGTCTCTTTTGAGTCTTCCAATTTCAAGTTCCCAATGTAAGTGAAACGAAGCAGGACTCTGTGGAGCCTTCATGGGACAGACCCACCCGCATGTCCTCTGCCTGCCTCTTGACTGTAGAAAAACTTTAGCCAGAGATTAAACTTAATCAGAGAAATGAAAGAAATGAAGAAACAGAGAAAAGCAGTCGAACAGGACAAAATAATAAAAATTTCGTCATTATGCAAAGTCAAGGACATTTAGTTCCTCCTCAAGGGCTATAGATCATATTCTGAGCCACATCCTTTGAGCTGTTTTGTAGATACTGAAACCCCCACCAGGTGGAAGAAGGTAACTACATAATTACCAGACAGTAGGCATGACATAAGTTGCTCCATCTTGCACAACTCCAAGAACTGGCCTCAAGGAAATGGGAACAAACTGACCCTGGAACTGAAGATTAACTGTACTTAAAACAATCAAGATGATGCTGATGATGCTGACCACTGAATGACTAATTTCAAGATGATTGTCAGAGATGACTGTGCTGTTATTCATGTAGCCCCTCCCTCCACCTACACCTCTGAAACTTCTCTTTAAAAGCTCTATGCCCCTTGATTGACAGTTCGGAGTTGGTTGTTGGATAGCAATCCACCTTCTCCCCCAGTTGCCAGCCTGCTGAATAAAGCAACCTTTCCTTTCTAACCACGCTTGCCTCTGAAATATTGGCTTTTGAGTGGTGAGCAGCCGGAACTGAGTTTGACAACATAAGGACCTTGGAAGCTGCAACTGTGTCCTAACAATGAGTAACAAGCTGAACAGACTTGTTCAACTTTTCTTGGATCCTTAAAAGGGGGAAGGACACAGGGCAAACTGCTGCTCTGAGATTGGAGGGACAGACAGGTGAATATAAAGAGCTGAGGCTTACCAGAGCAGAGACTTGGCAGTGGACCACGATGGGAACCAGTGCCAGGGAAGGAACACTTAAGCCATAATTGAAGAACTGCTGGAGGCTCAGTTCTCAGCAGCAAGCTCTGAAAGTATAAAAACTCCAAGGGGACCAAGTCATAAGGAGATCCTCACAACATTGTGAGATTTAACTCCAGGAGCTCAGCGGATTCTCAAACTAAATAAATCCCCTCAGTCTTCTGGCAGGGGGAGGGGATGGAGAACCATTTTGAAATAGGCCATAGTAGTTTGTTCTCTGAACAGGGCCTGCCTTCAGGGGAAGCTAGTTAACTAGAGCCTGCCCTGCTGAGGTATTATCAGAGCTGCAGTGAGGTGAGGAAGGGAAATATCCAACTCCTACTGGCTCTAGTCATCCTGTCTCACCTAAAGGGGGAGAAAAAACCTGAGAAACACTTGTGAAGTTCACAGTCCAGGGGCACAGGCATAGGCTCACTAAAATACCGAGACCCAATCATAGACCACAGAACACTTCCCCTCACCCCACACCTCACCAGCACATTACTAAAGGCCTATTTATAGCTATTCCTTTTATCTAGTACAACATATCCAACTATCAGAAAAGAAAAAAATTCTGTAAGAAAAAATTACAAGACATACCAAAAGGCAAAAAACAAACAAAAAACTCTGCCACAATTTGAAGACACAGAGCAAGAATCAGAACCAGACATGGAAGGGACGTTGGGATTATCAGACTGAGAATTTAAAACGACCTTTAAGATCCTAAAGGGCTCTAATGGGGAAAGTGGACAGCATGCAAGACCAGATGGGCAATGTAAACAGAGAGATGGAAGTCCTAGGAAAGAACAAAGGAGACATGCTACAGATAAAAGACATGATGACAAAAATGAATAATGTCTTTGATGGGCTTATTAGTAGACTGGACATGGCTGAGGAAAGACTCTCTGAGTTAGAAGATCTATCGATAGAATCCTCAAGAACTGAAAAGTAAAGAAAACAAAGACTGGAGAAAAACAGAACAGAATATCCAAGAACTGTGAGACCACTATAAAAGGTGTAATGTGTGCATAATAGGAATGCCAGAAGGAAAAAGAGAGAAAGGAACAGAATTCATTTAACTCTGTCAAATAGTAGTATTTCTAATCTACCTTAATAGATGGACTGTGTCTATTTAAGTCTCACACTTCATTAGCAGACAGCCACATAAAGTGAGGAGTGCACATGGTTGAAGCTTCCACTCCCTCTGTGGTCAGAGTCTCACTTTCCAACTGCAAGCAAATACCAAAGGACAAACTCACATTCCTACTGGGTATTTTGATAAATATGAATAAACCATCTGTGTGTCAAATAATAAGAAGGCAACTGTCCTCCTTACCTTTCGTGTGCCTACTATTCTGGTGAACCTAGTTACTAATAGTCAAGAGGGGCAAATACAGGAGAGAATGAGGCAGATGAATTGAAAGAAAATATAGAATCCACCAACAGAAAAGAATTTGCGTGGAAGATGTTCCCGGGCCAAAAATTTCAGCCCTTTTCTTGGATCTGCTTTTCTAGCACTCTTCCACACCAGCACAGTCACTTTTGTTCTGAAATCCACCATGGAGAGGCCTCAGGACCTGTGCTCCAGGGAAAGAAACTCCCATATGCAGGAAGAGCTGGCCTAGACCATTACACCTAGGTCTTCTAAACCATTTACAGTGAGGCCACCAAACCAGGGTCTAGACAGGTGTCTACACTTGTGACTAATGATCTCGAGCCCCTTGGTCATCAGACGGGCTGCAGAAGTGTAGGGTAATCAGTGTTCCAGCATTGGCCCTCTGTCCTCACTGAGCTTAGTGCTGTGTCTTAAGGTTCTTCACAGAAAGAAAATCAATAGGAGATATATGTATATAAATAATATTTATTATAGGAAGTTGGCTCACATAATTATGTATGCTGAGATGCCCCAAGATCTGCAGTTGGCAAGCTGGGTACCCAGGAGGGCAGGTAGTGTAGGTACAGTCTGAGTCCAAAGGCCTGAGAACCAGGAGAGCAAAGTTTGTAAGTTCCAGTCCAAGGGTAAGAGAAGATCAATGTCTTAGCTCAACAGTCAGGCAGGATAAGTTCCCTCTGACTCAAGCTTTTGATTTTATTCAGGTCTTCAGTTGATTGGATGAGGGCCACACACATTAGGGAGGGCAATCTGCTTTACTCAGTCTACCAATTCAAATGCTACCTCATCCAAAAACATCCTCACAGACACACACAAAATGATGTTTGGCCAAATGTCTGGACACACTGTGGCCTAGTCAAACTGACACGTACAACTAGTCATCACATCCTGGCTATTTTCAACCATGACCTGAAGCTCTCCTTTCTCCCTCTTTGAGGAGAAAGGCATCGTGCATGCAAAGGAGAGGTTCTGGCCCCTAATATTTCTGAGTTAGGCTAGAATTGTTAGATAGGTCACACAGGTGCTACCCTTCCCCACTTTCATCCTCCATGCTTCTGGTAGTTGACCCCAACTCTCTTCTCTGATGACTGCAGGGTCATTCTCTGAATTACAGCTTTGGAAACCACCATCAAGCAGTAGAAATTAGCATACAAAATGAAACCTCTTTGTCATCAAGACTCTTAGCCAGGTCCAAGCAGCTCGGAAAGCAGATGTTTTATGTGCTACTCCCTCCCGTATTTTAAAATGACAATAAACATATTTATGATATGCATAAGCATCTAGGTATTACTCCTCTAGAATCAGAACATCCGAAAAGCTAAAACAATGTCAGAGATCATTTAATTTAACCTGCTCTGTTTGCAGAAGAGCAGCTGGAAGGCTGTTGTAGGCAGTCTAGTCTTTCTGTCTCTGTCTGTCTCTGTCTCTGTCTGGCTCTGACTCTGGCTCTGGCTACTGGGCATTTGAAACCCTTTTACAAATGGATGGTTCCTCAGTTCAAGTGCATCAATGGGAGGCAAAGTTTGACTCTCACTCTAGTTGCTTAAAACCCCAGATTTTACATTCCAGCCTCTCTTGCAGCTAAGGCATGGGCATGTGACCAAGGTTATAGGCATCAGATGTCCTTGTCCCAAATTCTGAATTGGGAGCTTGAGGTGTACCGAAGCAGAGAGATTCCATTCTGGTCGTGGGTGGTGGTAACAACGTTTTCAGCAAGTCGATCCTGGATGCTGCAAGAATGGCATGCTTGTTCGGTTCTGCAAGCAGCAATGGTGTCCCCACCTGGCTGGTTTTGTCCCAAGGTTTGGCATGGTCCTAGCTGCTGCCAGCATCCATGTTCCTGAGCAAGCCTGTTTTTATGGCCGTGCTGGTTGTTCTGAGAGCTACACATTGTCTTCTCAATAAAATACTTATCTGCCTAAAGTAGCCAGAGGTTTTGTTTCTTGTGTTGATTTTGTTTTGCTTTTTAGTTTCTCGTACCCAAGAACCCTGACTGTGACCCACTGGGGACAGGCAATCAATATGGTCTTTGGGCAGAGCTGGGATTGCTGCCCTATAACGTCCAGCCCTTTGTGACTGACACAGGCACCAATCTCGCTCTTATTGTGCTAATGTCACTTCTAGCCCTATTCCCCACCTTCTCCTAGAAACACCATTCTGACTCTACTTTTCTTCTCCATCTTGTGTGAAGGAAAAAAATAAAGTAGGAAAGCATATAGGATCAGTTTTACTTAAAATATTGTAACAGTTTAGGTGCCTGTATTAGTGAGAAATAGATTTGGCAACAAGCAGCCTTAAAACTCATAGTATCGACAGCTTAAGTAAGCTAGAAGTGTATTTCTTTCTAACATACAGTGGTGCAGGGGGGAGGTTTGAGTCTCTGGGCAGTTAGATACCCAGGCTCCTTCCCTCTCATTTCTCCTCCACCCTCAGCACTAGGGGTCTACCTTCTGGTGGGTTTGTAGTCAATATCTTGCTGTAGACAGAGCCTAAAATGCTTACTAACCAGCCCCCTTTTTTTTCAAAGACGTATGCAGAAGCTTGCTAAAATTCTTCCTCACCTTAATCAGTTCAGACTGCTATAACCAATACCATCCTGAGGAACGTAAACAGCAAACTTACTTCTTACAGTCCTGGAGGCTGGGAGGACCAAGACTGAAGCACCAGCCAATTCTGAGTGTGATGGAAGCCTGCTTCCTGGTATGCAGATGGGACCCTCTTGCTGTGTCCTCACATGGTAGTTGCGGGGGGCACTCTAGTCTCACCGAGTTTCTTCTTCTTATGAGGACACTCACCTCATTATGGGGGCTCCACCCTCATGACCTCTCCAAGGCCCCTTCTAATAACATCACTCTGGGAGTTAGAACTTCAACATATGAGTTTGAGGGAAAAGAAACCTTCAGTCCATAGCACCATCCCACTGCCAAATATTTGAGCAGACGCCGTGCTTGATAAGGATCTCATAGGGGGTGGATCTCATGGGAGGTGGGGGTCAGGGCTGCAGAGCAGAGATCTCTGAGCTCAAGCAGCAGAGACTGTGCTGCTTTGACCCTCCTGGCACCAACAGTGGGTGAATGACTTTGGAGAGGCAGTGTCAGCTCTCAGGTCAAGTTATAAATCCAAGGTGAAAAACAAATTCCTCTCTCTGTGTGGTGTCTGGATGTGTAGCACATCTATGCCTCTGGGCCTACATGGCAAACACAGGGTCCAGATGCTGCAATGCCAGGAAATGGAGGCTTTCATCTTCAACTTTTCCAGCTGAACTTAATATCTGATTAGACGAAATAATTGCATTGCAAATTTTAAGTGCACGATGAATTTTGACTCTTGGCCTCAGTTCCTCTTGAAAATCATCAAAATTATTCTGTAATCAATATCACAAAAACTCCCAAGAGAAATAAAAGATCCCCTGTACTAAGGAGGAGATTATTTAACATCTGTCAAAGCCAAAATGTCATCCACCGGTAGCTTCATTGATCATCGGCAACTCTTCCCTCATTCGCCTGATTATCAGTAATTCAAATCAGCAGAGGTGATCGGTACTATCCACGCCAGTGACAACTAGTATTTAGTAATGGGATGTGTTTTCTCTATGTCACTCCGATACAGATACATGGTAATTATACAAAAAGGCCCTCTGTGAATAAGTTTATGGGTGGTGTTATCCTGTAACCAGAACGGGCAGCTCAACTTTTAATTATCTTCTCCTCCTTCAGATTTTGAAAACTACTCCTTTAAGCTGTGGACTCACCGCTGACATCTGTCATTTTAAGGGCCAGGCCTCCCCCTTCTTTCCTTCAACATCGGTCAGTCAAGGTTGGCTACTAGGAGCTAAAATCATTTCCCATCTCAGTAATTGCGTCTTCCCCAGTCTGTGGGCAGAGTGATGAATAGCCATAATGAAAGCAACAGAAATAACAACTACTTGCAAAACGCTTTGACAATTACAAAATGTTTTTACATCAACTATTAAAAATAACCTAAATCTTCCAACCCACCTTCATGTTGCGTGATCCAGCCAAAATGCCAACCCCAAGCTGATAATGTTTGTTGCATTATTTTTCTTTAAAAGAAAAAAAAATTCTACAGTCTCAGTAAAAGTCCAGCAACTGTTCTCCAAGTAAAAAGGGGAAAATAGCTCCAGGTATGTTTGATAGAAATCAAACTACCCAGAATGAGGGACTGAACACACAACATGACAAAACGGGGTTGCTATGAAAATCAAAAGCATTGACTTTTTTTTTAAGGCAGAGCATGTGCTCCCAACACTGAGTGAACACGTGATGCTTCGGGTCTCTGGCGTGAAACATGAAGCCAGGGTGGAAGCAGTCAAGGTCTGGGATCCGGTGTCGGTTGCTACTTCTGTATCTAAGCAGCACTTGAACAAGACCGCCTCTTAGGTCACAGAGCATCTCAGTTGGGTTTTAGAACCAGTGAAATGCCGTGAAATGACTTCTGCCCGTTACAGCATTGGGTTCCTAAGCTTGGATCAGATCATGTCAATGAAAGAAGATATGTCCCATGACACGGATACTTCAGGACTCTCTGAAGAGAGGGAAGGCAGAGGACCAGTAAATTGGTGTGAGCTGAGGCTTCCTCTTTGCATGGTTGACATCATGCACAGTTGTGTCCTGGCCCAGGCTGGTCCCTCAGCAACTGAGCTCACTTTCTAGACAAGGAGGGCTTGTGTCTCACACTCGCCTCAGGCAGTGGTGGGGAAGAGAAATCCTGACGGGGGTGGTTTTGCTCTTTTTTTTCAGTAACTTACAGTTTATTATGTTTAATTCACAAATGTTGGAAACAAACCAGAAAGGCAAATTGAGTTCATTTGAACCCATCAAAGTTTCTCTAAAATAATATACACATTGTTCCATAGAACGATTCTGAAAATATTGGTTTATCAATGACTGTTATTTTACAAACAAAAATCCCATTTGGACAGCACATCAATGTTAGCAATCATGAACAGCAGGAGTAAACACCATGTGGTTTTTATTCTACCCTTGGCCTCTGCTTGCGTCTCTAGCTGCAACTCTCACCTCTCATTCTTCCCTTCACACGTTGCTTTAGCTGCAAGGAACTTCTTTTTGTTCTAAAACACTGTGCCCGCCTTCCTGTCTCAGTGATGTTGCCTGTTCTGTTTCCCCTCACTTTTGATTGCTGATGGTCCTTCCAGCCTTCAGATATCAGCTTGAAACATAATTTGCTATGTGAGGCATTTTTCATCCACTGGATAAAATTAGATCCTCCAGCTATGCAATTTCATAGCATCTTATGTTTCCTCTGTCCTCATCATGATAATGGAAATTACTTATACAGGTTCTAGGTACCATACTAAAAATACCCACACACACACCACACACACACACACACACACACACACACACACACACACACACACACATATATATATATATATATATACCTATATATCTATGTATGTATACATGTATCTATCATCTATCTATTTTTCCATTTGTCTAGCTACCTATTTTTTGCCCATTGTGAGTATTGAATGAGTATCTATATAGTAGCTATAGATAGATAAGTAAATAGATGATAGATAGATGGAAACAGTCTTACTCTTTTTGCTCTTTCCCTCTGAGAGGAATATGAAAATCCAGATGGTAAACACTCAGCTGACAACTATAGGTACCCTAATACCCTACTGCTGCTTCAGACCATCAGTCCCCTTTGTATTTTCTCAGAAGCGGTACCAGCAGAGGCGAAAAGAGCACAAAGCATAATTTTGTATGCATGCCTGGTATGATCAGACATTGCGAGAGTTTCATCCAGCAAGGGCCATGACTGGCTCTACCCAGGAAGGAAAAGAATAAATCTACTGATAAAAGAATGATATTGAGGGTAAACGAAACCATGCACCAGCAGCACTAGTTAGGATGACACCAACCACTGTAACAAATCAACCCCAAAAGAACTCACAGCTTACACACAACGGAAGTTTATTTCTTGCTGAGTCGTCACAAATCATCAGGGTTTATTCTTCTATACACGGTTTTTCAAGGGCATAGGAAACTCTGACATTGTCAACATGGGGCTTCTATAGTCGCCGTGTTTTGCTCCATCCAGTCAAAAAGAGCTTTGAGGAGACCACGTGGGCAGTTACTACGGACCATGCCTGAAAGTATGCTCAATCTACTCACCTTCCTTTGGCTAAAACTCGGTCACATAGAGTATTAGTTTCCCATTGCTACTGTAACAAACTTGAAAATTAAAACAATATACATTTATTCTCTCACAATTCTGGAGGTCAGAGGTCTGAAATCAGTTTCACTGGGCTGAAGTCAAGGTGTTAGCAGGGCCACACTCCCTCTAGAGGCTCGAGGGGAAAATCTGTGCCCTCTAGATTTACTAACTTTACTTTACTAACTTCTAGAGCTGCATCCCTTATATTGCTTGGCTCCCAGCCCCTTGCTCCATCTTCAAAGCCAGCAGTAGCATCTTGCTTCAGTGGTCACATTATTTTCTTCTCTGTCAAACCTCTCTTTTCCAAGGACACTCATGACTGCATTTAGGGTCCACGCCTCTTGGCCCCTAGTTCATGCTCACTGGATAGTCCTTTGCTTACAACCTGCTGGAAATACAGTTTTGGGTTTGGGCTTTATCGATAAAGAGGCCCCCTTAGAAGTTCTCCATATGGCTCAGGTGGATTAAAAGCATTTCTCATTGGGGTTTGGGGGCAACCTTCTAAGCAACTATAGTGTTATTTTATCTTCCACTTGTAAACCACTGTCCTTTGACAGTGCAGCCTTTTGGGGAAAGTGATGTGTCTGCAGCTGATGTGGTCATTATGATCCGCTGGCGAGATGACATTTTAATTATCTAATTATATCCTCCAATAGTCATGGAGGTATTCAACATTCTACCAATGAGCTGTTGGTATGAGGGGGGCCAGAATCCACATTCTTTTTTCTTCTGATTCAGATCTCTTAGGAGGTATAGTATTTTTAAAAATTTTTATTGGAGTATAGTTGATTTACAATGTTGTGTTAGTTTCAGGTGTACAGCAAAGTGAGTCTGTTATACATACGCATATATCCATTCTTTTTTTAGGTTCTTTTCCCATAGAGGTTATTACAGAATATTGAATAGAGTTCCCTCTGCTATATAGTAGGTCCTTATTAGTTATCTATTTTATAAATAGTAGTGTGCATATGTTAATCCCAAAGGGAAAGAGAACATAGAAAATGTAGAAAATAAAAGTCTACAAGAAGAATGATGCCTTTAAAATAGAAACTGTAGTCAGATATAGTAAGAGTCAAAGCAGAGGAAATAAGGACATGCAAAATATAACATATACAGATAAGCATTTAAAAGCTGAATAAAATTGAAAGAGAGCAAAAGACAATGTACTAGAAGAAAGTGCAGGTTCTTTTCAAAAGAAGATATTGTGAACTTATGATCTGGGGTTTGTAAAAATTGCTTTTTATTTTGTGACATGAAACATAGTGTAAGATTTGAACTAGAGGATCTTTCATATTTCTTCCAAGTCTGAGTCCCTGTGAAATCCAAAATGGCTATGTGGTGATATAACACATCGTTTTGAACGATAATAAAGTGTTCCACCAACATTTCATTCTTGATTCTGTAGCTAAGTAGAAACATGTATGCTAATAGACTCATCAACTTGTGCACACATGCACATGTAACACACATACATGCTCATGTTCATACTTGTGCACACGTTTTCCTGAAATATCCAGCAGATAGAGATTAAGGACATTTGGGGAGCGTAAAATGGGAATACATCACTTAGTTACTGCACGCTGCACTGGCATATGAACAGGATAGAATAAAACCTTATGCTGGGGAAAACATTGATACACTGACAATTGTACTTGGAGAAAAATTTTACAGATGTAAGAGACAATCATTGTTATGTGGTGTTTGGAGAAGGGAGGCATGGTTTCAATTAGTTTAACCCCGGAGTCAAATATTTAGAGCATGAAGTCACCATTGACCAATGAAATATTAACACTCCTCTGCTGCTCTGGTCTTGTCTCCAGAGCCCTTTGCCCTGGGTGGGAACTGAGAGGTCCTTCACTCAACAAGCAGAGCCAGAAATCAGGGTCAATGAACAGAGCTCAAGGTCAGAGGTGGGACAAGGAGACATTGCATGGTTTTCAAGTATGTTTATGGAAATGGTCAGCTCTATAGTGTATCTCTATGTTAAAATTAGGCAAGATGCTCGCTCGATAGAAGCATTGCCTTAGTTAATGTGTTAGGAGTTTTAATGTACTGAACACAAGCACTGAATTTCCTGGAGTTCTGTACATGAGTCTGAGCCTGGATGTATACAGCAAATGGGAAACCCAAGCCTTTTGAGCCCAAGCCTCATTTTCCTGGCCTAGACTTTAGATGTTCTCAGCAAAAAATCAATGGGAAAGCCTCTTAAATATACAAGTATTGGTTCCCAATCCAGAAACATGGAAGCGGAATCCACTGGAAACTGCCTGCAGACCAGGCTGGAACAATTCACCTGACTTTGGCTTTAAAGGTTCTCTATAGGTGAGGCAAAATTCTTAGCAGAAGATCACCTCTCTGTCTGATCTTTACTACCCTTCTCTCTTCTTCATCCAAGAATCTTTTTAAAGAAGGCAAGTGTGGAGGGTCATAATTTGGATGGATATGAAGGTGGCTTTGACACATGTTGGCCATTGTTCTCCAGACGTAATTTGCTTGATCCAGCTGCCCAAGGGGCCCTACTCTGCAGGTACATCCAAAGATGGGTGATTCCTATAAAGGAGGTTGGGGGTCTGTACTTTTCTCACAGAATCCCCCAAATTATAGCTTTTTAATAGGGAATAATGTTTTTCTCCCTTGATTATGGCACTCTGCTTGTTTGTGGTGTTTGAACATATTCTACCATCTGCAAATTTTCTTGTGTTTTCTCCTACAACCATCTCCTACATGAAGGCATGGATTTCATACATTAGAAAAATCATTATCACTAGTTAAATTTAAAGTATTTTCCAAATTTTGCTTGATGATGACACATACATATGAAATTATGATGCGTGTCTATTACATTATGGCAGGTAGCATGAAAATTAAAAGCATAAACTTTGGTCCCACACATCCTGGGTTCAAATCCTGGCACTGCCACTTGCTAATCTGTGACCTTAGACTTAAACTCTTGGTACCTCAGTTTTCTCATCTATAAAAACCACTTCAGGGCTTCCCTGGTGGCGCAGTGGTTGAGAGTCTGCCTGCCGATGCAGGGGACACGGGATCGTGCCCTGGTCCGGGAAGATCCCACATGCCGTGGAGCGGCTGGGCCCGTGACCCATGGCCTCTGAGCCTGCACGTCTGGAGCCTGTGCTCCACAACGGGAGAGGCCACAACAGTGAGAGGCCCACATACTGCAAACAAAAAACAAAACAAAACAAAAACAAACAAACCAGAAAGCGTTTCATAGGGCTGTTGTGAGAGTTAAGTCTGCTAATATCTGTAAAGTGCTTAAAACAGAGTCTGGGCAGTAATAAGGATCTAATAATATTAATAATAAGCTAATATGAGTTAGCTTTTATTATTATGATTTTTGTATAAGCGTAGATGAAATGTGGCTTAAAAAAAAACCTACTTCCTACTCTGCATCCTTTTCCTTTTCCTTAAAACAGAGAAACAAATAAAGAAAACTCCTCCATCTCTAGGTTGGACTCTTTGTCCATTTTAAATTTTAATTGGATTATTTGAGGTTTTTTTCTGTTAAGTTGTATTAGTACCTATAGTGGATATTAACCCCTTATTAGATATGTGGTTTGCAAATATTTTCTCCCATTCTGTAGGTCACTTTTCATTTTGCTGATGGTTTCTTTTGGTGCAGAGAGCTTTTTAGTTTGATGTAGTCCCTTATTATTATTATTATTTTTTTGCTTTTGCTGCTTGTGTTTTTGGTGTCATTGCCAAGACCAATGGCAAAGAGTTTTCCCTTATATTTTCTTCTAGGATTTTTATGGTTTCAGGTCTTACATTTAATTCTTTAATCCATCTTGAGTTAATTTTCATGAGTAGTGTAAGACGGAGGTCCAATTTCATTCTTTTGAATGTGAATTTTCAGTTTTCCTCATACCATTTATTGAAGAGACTATCCTTTTCCCATTGAGTATTCTTGGCTCCCTTGTCAAATATTAGTTGACGTGTAGGCAAGGTTTTTTTCTGGGCTCTTAATTCTGTCCCATTGGTCTGTGTGTCTGTTTTTATGCCAATATCATATTGTTTTGGTTACTATAGCTTTGTAATATAGTTTGAAATCAGTAAGTGTGATGCCTCTGGCTTTGTTCCTTCTCAAGATTGCTTTCAAGTTGCAAAGTCTCTAACACCTGGGAATTTGGATTCCAACGCTTCTAGTAGCAGTTTGCCCTCAGTGGGAAGTGCAGAGCCCCTGACCCTTCCTACCCACAGAAACAGGGATATCAAGGAGACCCCATCTCTAGTTCCCACCTGCTGGTCTCAGTATGACCATTTTCTCCCCACACGTCCTCAGAGATGGGACAGGAGGTTAAGTGCTCACTTCCAACACAGAGACAGATAAGAGAAGACAGAGCTCTTTGGAGATGTTGCTAGCACTCACCCCAACCTACACCTGTGCACCTTACCCTCACCCTCACCTCCAGGGCACATGGGTCACCCTCACTCAGGGGCATGCTCCACCTCTCTCCAGAGTACTATCTACAGGGGCTTTGGGAAAATTTGCTCGGGGGAGGTAGGTTGAAAATTTTTATTGAGTTAATGAGATGTTTTGGCACTATGCAATCCCCTGAGATAATATTTATTTTTTGAATAAATAAATATACTTCTATAGTACATCCCAGCCTCATCTTAGAAGTTCTCAGGAGTCTTCTTCCAAATTTTAGTGAATATATCTTTACTTTTCTTGTTTTACTGGGGAGACATACAGAATATAATTTTAATAATACTAATTATGCATTTTCATATATAAATATTGAGCTATACATATTCCATAAGATTATATTTTTGTATGTACCTGTAATAAAGGAGTATCTTAGAACATAGACCTAACACAAGTAGAGAGGAAAACAAGACTGAGTCATGCCGGTCACATAATTTGCCCATTGGGAAGCAGCAAAGGCACAGACTAGGGATATAGTCCTGGGGTGAAGGACTCTTTGTTTTTCCTATGGCCTGACATGAACATGAAGCACATACTTCCTCCTAATACATTTATACCCAGCTCTTCACTCTGTGAAGAAATGGACATTTTATAGAATAAAAATTTTCCCTGCTTTGTGTAAGGGATACAACTAGATTCAAAGAGCTACTGCAAACTGCATAGATCAACACAGGGCAAATAATATGCACCTTACAAGCATTAACTGCTATTATTATTATTATCATGATTATTTTAAGGGTTAGCCACCCTTTTCTCCTGAGCAATAAGCCTCAGTTTCTTGGCCTAGACTTAATGGGAAAAAGCCTGAATTATCCAAAGGGGAAATACAAGGATATTACAAACCCTTTCTGCTAACTTACAGTTTTCAATGTAATAGTTCTAATTGTTTGCTGGCTTCTCTTGGGTTCTTGAAACATAACAGAGACAGAGCTACCCCTTAAGACTGATAAGTTCTATATTTGGAAGAAAACTGTGACCCAGCCCTGCCTCTCAGTTCGGTTTCTTAAAGTGACATAGATGTATAGACAAGCCACCTTTTTCTGCTTATTACCCTGAGAAATATTCTCATTTAGCTCAGGTCATCCACAGCCGTAAGGAGGTATTTTGGTAATAGTTACCCCATGATTCCCTGTTCTTAAGACAGATAGACTCAGGCTTTTGACCCACAAATAGATTTTGGAGCATAATATAGGCACCGATAGAGCCAATTCTTTACAGTGGAATCAGGCAAATGATGACTTCAAGGGAAATAACATTTGAAGAAGTCATATCTCTCACATCAAAGCCAAATTAGAGACGTACATTAGAAACCAAAGGCCAGATAAAACTACTGGTTTCATAGAGAGGAAAAGTTTAGAGGTTTGTTGAAGAATACAAGTATAGTATTTCTTTCCAAAACAAAATCATTATCACAGAGGTTTGCTTTTGCAAGTAGCTACAGCTGTATACAATATGTAAGTATAAGTCTCAGGTTCAAACACCGCATTAGAATAGAGTCAGGGCCTGACTTACATCCCAAAGTTTGGGTAATGTCAGGGTTATGTCAAATCTTCCAGCCACAAGACACCCCATGTGATGCCAAGGGCCTTCTCTCATCTGGTTCTTTGTATTGGGTTGTTTGATTACCAGTCGCTTTGAATCTCTCCAGGCAGAAGTTCTGAAAGCAGAAACTAGGGTTTGAGACTCCAATTTGGTTTTGTATTCTTATCCCTTGCAGTAAGCTCTAAATCTAGAGGTGGCCACCATACTCTCTAAGCCTTTAGCTTTGATGGAATTGCTCTTCTAATAAGAAAGAACCTGGAGGGTGAGAAATCTGAATGAAAAGTAATGGTGGTCTTCATCATTGTGCCTTGGTGGGAATTAAGAGGGAGACAAGGTCATTACAAAGAAAATCCAAGGAATGACTCCGTGAGTTCCCTGTCCAAGGGGTTGTGGGTTTGAAACGAAGGGAAACCTTCCATTATGTCTAAGCAAATTCCATCTTTGAAATGGACTTAAGGGCTTTTGTCTGGCTGTGGTAATGAAGAGAGAAAAACATTTTGCTGTGGAATTTTGTGTGAATAGATAGTGCAACTGATGGATACTTCAAATTTGAACAAAGAAACAACTACATATTGATTATATAAATATTCAGTATTCTCTGGATTTATCATGTGCCTTTCGGCAGAAGTGATGTATGGACAAGTGGCAGGAAACATTGTCTGCTCTGACAGATTTTTTAATTGGTGGAAAGTTGCTGCATAAGAAATTGAGATACTGGAGCCTAAATATCCCCACAGTGAAAAATCTTTAATGTGTATCTACCTATTATGCTTTGTTGGGTGTCAGCCCTACTGCCACCTCACACCTGCTTTATAACCTTGGGAAAGGAATAATTTTCCTCCCTGTTCTTCATCTCTTCTGCTAGTTACATAACTAGAAAAAGTTATAAAATTATGACTATATATTCAGCCTCTTTGAGAGTCATTGATATGCCCAATCCATACTTTCTATAATAATATGGAAAATACAACATCTCCTTATATTCACCAAGCTTTCAAAAATATAGTCAAACTGTGTATTGATCACAGTTTCCACGTCCTGATGTTTATGTAGCGCTTATCACCGTAAACTGCCATCCAGTTAGTCCTGTTACTCGGACCTCTTCTAAGAGTTTCTATATTCTTTTTCTGCCTTCAAAAACTTTCAGATCAAATGATGAAATATGGAGCTCTAATGAATGCAAGGCACTGTATACAATAAGGAATCCTGATGTAGACATATGTCGAGAAAGGATAATGCTTAAAGTTTACACGAAAGTACATGATACTGTTATTATATTAGCAAATATAATAAAGCTTATTTAGAGCACTCTTCAAAGAATGAAGTGAATTTTTGTCAAACAATATAATCTGTATATATTTGGGATCTTGGACCTCAGTTTTCTTACCTGTGAATTGGGGGCAATAATCACACCTAATTCCTAGGGTTGCTGTGAGGATTAGGTAAGATAACATAAGTAAAGAATTTAGATGGAGAGAGCCTGAACCTGAATTGTAATGAGTACAATTATGAGTTGGACAGGGTTGAAACCTCAATACCTCAGAATGTGACTGTATTTGGAAACAGGGCCTTTAGAAAGGTAATTAAGTTAAAATGGGGTTGTTAGGATGGACTGTAATCCAATCTGACTACTGTCCTTATGAGAACAGATTATGACACAGAGAGAGATGCCAGGGGTGCATGTGCACAAGCAGATGGCCATCTGTAAGCCAAGGAGCAAAATCTGGGACAGGTCCTTTCCTTATGACCATCAGAGGAGACCAACCCTACTGGCTCCTTGCACTTCCAACCTCTAGAACTATGAAAAAATAAATGTCTGGTGTTTAAGCTCCCCAGTCTGTAATACTTTGTGGTCACAGACAGAGCAAACTAATGTAAGTGCTCAATATACATTTGCTCTTACAGAGATGAGACGGGCAGAGAGGGGAGAATGAATGTGTACCCAGGACACTACAGAAGAATGGACATGGTTATAGTTTCCCTCTTGAGTTGACCTCTCTGGACCTCAGGCTGCTCCATCTTTCTGGCAACAGAGCAGTACCATTAGATTGTCTTCTTAAGTCAGTGAGGAAACTCTGGTAAGCATCACAGTTACTTGTAGACAGAGGAAAGCAGAGCATCCTCATCGGTATCAATTTATGGACTCATTTTGGAAGGAGATTGAGCTTCAAATCGTACCAAAAAGAGCACACAAAACAAAAGGAGCCCTCGTTCTCCCCAAGGCTGTTGTCCATTTGCAAGTATATAAATCAATAGTGCATTTCAGCATGCCTGGCTTCTTCTATGAATGCCTTGATTTCTCCAGGCCAAAACAACTTGGAGTCCAGAGTGAAAAAAACAAGCCTGGACAATATGTATCAGCATCAGTTCATAGGGACCTAATCAGTGCAATCATTAAACAATACGCTCTCAGTAAGTCACTTGCATTGGGTAATGTATGCAAATGTGTAATTCCTTACTAGGGACCCAGCCTGCTGATGTATGTCATTCTCCAGTTAGGCCCAGAAGGCAAGAGAAATGGGCTCAGAGCTATCTGCCTTTGCCATGTCATCTCAAAAACAACAACAAAAATTCCACAGAGATCGAATAGTGTATTGCTGCCAGTATCTGGATCTTCTTACTGCTAAATGTTCTCTTTCTCCTTTGCTTGCGGCATAGTTTTAAAATCACGTAGTGCAGCTTATGTTTAGGAGAAATCAGATTATATCTCTATATCCTGAGTCAAGACTCCAAAAGCCCATCAGTTAGCACTGCCACGGGCTATGTATGTGACGTTTTAAGTACTTCGTTAGTCTGGGGCTGTGTTCCCTGGGGCTTTCATCTAACAAAGGGCGTTATGGGTGCTTTCCAAATGTTCAGTTGTTTTAAATCATTGTTATTAAATTTAGGCAGGCTGTATAAGGAAGAGAAGCCTAGGATTTTAGATGGTACCTTTGAAATCTTCTAGTCCAGGAGGGGCAAAGAGGTTTAGTTAACCCTTAGCAATTAATTGTGGCTACCTAGAGCATGATGTTGAAAATGTCCCAAGGTCAAGAGTGGGCTCAACAGGAAATAATAACAGGATCAATATTGATGTCTGTTTTGGGACAAGATTGGGGAGTGTCTTTGGGGTAGAAAGACATGCTAGGTATTTTCTGCCAAATTGAACACTTTCTTCTTATGGATGAGGAAACTGAGCTCCAAAAACATTAAATGATATTCTCAAGATGACATAATTAGTTCGCAAAAATGCCAAAGTCAGAATCAATACATCCTGACACTCCCTTTCTACTTTCCCAAAGTCTGAAATCTGCATGTTGAATTTAAGTCTCTCAAGCCCTTTGAGTTCTTTATTAAAAAAAATCCAAAAATTAAAATCCCTTTGGTTGTCAATATACTAAATATAGATAAGAAAATATTGATGCAAATGTAAAATGTTATGTACTTGAATTGGGCAAACTATGGGGGGAAAAGTTTTAAGAAAAGGTAAAAATGTTAGTGAACATTTTTGAAGGAATAAGAGCAAGGAGTTAAATTCTAATTTCTTGCAGCAGTTATCTTTTTTCACCTTGGGGAAGGACAGTAAGAACTTTTTTGCTGCAATTGCATCTACATTTTATTGCGCCAATGAACAAGTACATCTTTCCAAACTGTCACTATTCATCACATTTAAATAAGAATAGGTGAGTTTGGAAAGACATGAAGATTCATTAGTTCCAGCTCTAAATATTGCAGGTAAAACTATTTCCATCCACTGTAGCCTAAAACAGACTGAGTGAGGAGTCACAAAATACCCTTGAAAATTATATTTCCAGAGAACATGGCCACCGTTGGGCAAATGCAAAGTCAACAAGGCGCAAGTCGTCTGTTCATCATCCCAACCTACTATGCATCCTACTATGCAACCTACTATGCATCTTTATGTACATAAAGAATGACAATTGATCACATGGAAGGAGTCCTTTCTATGTAAGGAGAATATTTGAAAAGCTGGGGGAGGCGGAGTTTGATGTTAAGGATATATATATATATATATTTTTTTAACATCTTTATTGGAGTATAATTTCTTTACAATGGTATGTTAGTTGCTGCTGTATAACAAAGTGAATCAGCTATACATAGACATATATCCACATAGCTCCTTCCTCTTATGTCTCCCTCCCACCCTCCCTATCCCAGCCCTCTAGGTGGTCACAAAGCACCAAGCTGATCTACCTGTGCTATGAGGCTGCTTCCCATTAGCTATCTATTTTACATTTGATAGTGTATATATGTCCATGCTGCTTTCTCACTTTGTCCCACCTTTCCCTTCCTCCTCCCCATGTCCTCAAGTCTATTCTCCACATCTGCATATTTATTCCTGTCCTGCCCCTAGGTTCTTCAGAACCACTTTTTTTTTTGATTCCATATATATGTGTTAGCATATGGTATTTATTTTTCTCTTTCTGACTTACTTCACTCTATATGACAGTCTCTAGGTCCAACCATCTCACTACAAATAACTCAATTTCATTTCTTTTTATAGTAATATTCCATTGTATATATATGCAATATCTTCTTTATCCATTCATCTGTCGATGGACACTTAGGTTGCTTCCATGTCCTGGCTATTGTAAATAGAGCTGCAATGAACATTGTGGAACATGACTCTTTTTGAATTATGGTTTTCTCAGGGTATATGCAGAGTAGTGGGAATGCTGGGTCGTATGGTAGTTCTATTTGTAGGTTTTTAAGGAACCTCCATACTGTTCTCCATAGTGACTGTATCAATTTACATACCCACCAACAGTGCAAGAGGGTTCCCTTTTCTCCACACCTGCTCCAGCATTTATTGTTTTTAGATCTTTTGATGATGGCCATTCTGAATGGTGTCAGGTGATACCTCATTGTAGTTTTGATTTGCATTTCTCTAATGATTAGTGATGTTGAGCATCCTTTCATGTGTTTCTTGGCAATCTGTATATCTTCTTTGGAGAAATGCCTATTTAAGTCTTCTGCCCATTTTTGGGTTGGGTCGTTTGCTTCTTTGATATTGACCTGCACAAGCTGCTTGTAAATTTTGGAGATTAATCCTTTGTCGGTTGCTTCATCTGCAAATATTTTTCTCCCACTCTGAGGGTTGTCTTTTCATCTTGTTTATGGTTTCCTTTTTTGTGCAAAAGCTTTTAAGTTTCATTAGGTCCCATTTGTTTATTTTTGTTTTTATTTCCATTTCTCTAGAAGGTGGGTCAAAAAGGATCTTGCTGTGATTTATGTCATAGAGTGTTCTGCCTGTGTTTTCTTCTAAGAGTTTGATAGTGTCTGGCCTTACATTTAGGTATTGAATCCACTTTTTTTTTTTTTTTTGCTGTACGCGGGCCTCTCACTGTTGTGGCCTCTCCCTTTGCGGAGCACAGGCTCCAGATGCGCAGGCTCAGCAGCCATGGCTCACGGGCCTAGCCGCTCCGTGGCATGTGGGATCTTCCTGGACCGGGGCACGAACCCATGTCCCCTGCATCGGCAGGTGGACTCTCAACCACTGCGCCACCAGGGAAGCCCTTGAATCCATTTTGAGTTTATTTTTTGTGTATGGTGTTAGGGAGTGTTCTATTTTCATTCTTTTACATGTAGCTGTCCAGTTTTCCCAGCACCACTTATTGAAGAGGCTGTCTTTTCTCCATTGTCTATTCTTGCCTGCTTTATCAAAAATAAGGTTATAATATGTGCATGCGTTTATTTCTGGGCTTTCTATCCTGTTCCATTGATCTATATTTCTGTTTTTGTGCCAGTACCATACTGTCTTGATTACTGTAGCTTTGTAGTATAGTCTGAAGTCTGGGAGCCTGATTACTACAGCTCCATTTTTCTTTCTCAAGATTGCTTTGGCTATTCGGCATCTTTATGTTTCCATACAAATTGGAAAATTTTTTGCTCTAGTTCTGTGAAAAATGCCAGCAGTAGTTTGATAGGGATTGCATTGAATCTGTAGATTGCTTTGGGTAGTGGAGTCATTTTCACAATGTTGATTCTTCCAATCCAAGAACATCGTATATCTCTCCATCTATTTGTATCATCTTTAGTTTCTTTCATCAATGTCTTATAATTTTCTGCATACAGCTCTTTTGTCTCCTAAGGTAGGTTTATTCCTAGGTATTTTATGCTTTTTGGTGCAGTGGTAAAGAGGAGTGTTTCCTTAATTTCTCTTTCACACTTTTCATCATTAGTGTATAGGGATGCAAGAGATTTATGTGCATTAATTTTTTATCCTGCTACTTTACCAAATTCATTGATTAACTTTAGTAGTTTTCTGGTACCATCTTTATGATTCTCTATGTAGAGTATCATGTCATCTGCAAACAGTGATAGTTTTAATTCTTCTTTTCCAAATTAGTTTCCTTTTATTTCTTTTTCTTCTCTGATTGCTGTGACTAAAACTTCCAAAACTATGTTGAATAATAGTGGTGAGAGTGGGCAACCTTGTCTTATTCCTGATTTTAGAGGAAATGGTTTCATTTTCACCATTGAGAACTATGTTGTCTGTGGGTTTGTCATATATGGCCTTTATTATGTTGAGGTAAGCTCCCTCTAAGTCTACTTTCTGGAGGGTATTTATCATAAATCAGTGTTGAATTTTGTTGAAAGCTTTTTCTGCATCTATTGAGATGATCATATGTTTTTTCTCCTTCAATTTGTTAATATGGTGTATCACATTGATTGATTTGCGTATATTGAAGAATCCTTGCATTCCTGGCATAAACCCCACTTGATCATGGTGTATGATTGATTCTTTTAATGTGGTGTTGGATTCTGTTTGCTAGTATTTTGTTGAGGATTTTTGCATCTATGTTCATCAGTGATACTGGCCTGTAGTTTTCTTTCTTTGTGACATCTTTGTCTGGTTTTGTTATCAGGGTGATGGTGGTCTTGTAGAATGAGTTTGGGAGTGTTCCTCCCTCTGCTGTATTTTGGAAGAGTTTGAGAAGGATAGGTGTTAGTTCTTCCCTAAATGTTTGATAGAATTCGCCTGTGAAGCCATCTGGTCCTGGGCTTTTGTTTGTTGGAAGATTTTTAATCACAGTTTCAATTTCAGTGCTTGTGATTGGTCTGTTTATATTTTCTATTTCTTCCTGGTTCAGTCCCGGCAGGTTGTGCTTTTCTAAGAATTTGTCCATTTCTTCCAGGTTGCCCATTTTATTGGCATATAGTTGCTTGTACTAATCTCTCATGATCCTTTGTATTTCTGCAGTGTCAGTTGCTACTTCTCCTTTATAATTTCTAATTCTGTTGATTTGAGTCTTCTCCCTTTTTTTCTTGATGAGTCTGGCTAATGGCTTAGCAATTTTGTTTATCTTCTCAAAGAACCAGCTTTCATTTTTGTTGATCTTTTCTCTCGTTTCCTTCCTTTCTTTTTCAATTATTTCTGATCTGATCTTTATGATTTCTTTCCTTCTGTTAACTCTGGGTTTTTTTTTTTTGTTCTTCTTTCTCTAATTGCTTTAGGTGTAAGGTTAGGTTGTTTATTTGAGATGTTTCTGAGGGACGATTGTATTGCTATCAACTTCCCTCTTAGAACTGCTTTTGCTGCGTCCAATAGGTTTTGGGTCATCGTGTTGTCATTGTCATAGGTTTCTAGGTATTTTTTGATTTCCTCTTGGATATCTTCAGTGATCTCTTGGTTTTTAAGTAGTGTATTGTTTAACCTCCATGTATTTGTATTTTTTTACACTTGTTTTCCTGTATTTGATATCTAGTCTCATAGCATTGTGGTCAGAAAAGATGCTTGATACGATTTCAATTTTCTTAAATTTACCAAGGCTTGATTTGTGACCCAAGATATGATCTATCCTGGAGAATGTTCCATGAGCACTTGAGAAGAAAGTGTATTCTGTTGTTTTTGGATGGAATGTCCTATAAATATCAATTAAGTCTGTCTTGTTTAATGTATCTTTTTTTTTTTTTTTTTTTTGCGGTACACAGGCCTCTCACTGTTGTGGCCTCTCCCGTTGCGGAGCACAGGCTCCGGACGCGCAGGCTCAGTGGCCATGGCTCACAGGCCCAGCTGCTCTGAGGCATGTGGGATCTTCCTGGACCGGGGCACGAACCTGCATCCCCTGCATCAGCAGGCGGCCTCTCAACCACTGCGCCACCAGGGAAGCCCTAATGTATCTTTTAAAGCTTGTGTTTCCTTATTTATTTTCATTTTTGATGATCTGTCCATTAGGGAAAGTGGAGTGTTAAAGTCCCCTACTATGATGTGTTACTGTCCATTTCCCCTTTAAAGGCTTTTATCATCTACCTTATGTATTGAGGTGCTCCTATGTTGGGTCCATAAATATTTACAATTGTTATATCTTCTTCTTGGTTTCATCCTTTAATTATTATGTAGTGTCCGTCTTTGTTTCTTGTAATAATCTTGATTTAAAGTCTATTTCATCTGATAAGAGAATTGCTACTCCAGCTTTCTGTTGATTTCCATTTGCATGGAATATCTTTTTCCATCCCCTCACTTTCATTCTGTATGTGTCCCTAGGTCTGAAGTAGGTCTCTGGTAGACAGCATATATACAGGTCTTGCTTTTGTATCCATTCAGCCAGTCTATGTCTTTCGGTGGGAACATTTAATCCATGTACATTTAAGGTAATTATCAATATGTATGTTCCTATTACCATTTTCTTAATTGTTTTGGGTTTGTTATTGTAGGTCTTTTCCTTCTCTTGTGTTTCCTGCCTAGAGAAGTTCCTTCAGAATTTGTTGTAAAGCTGGTTTGGTGGTGCTGAGTTCTCTTAGCTTCTGCTTGTCTGTAAAGGTTTTGATTTCTCTGTTAAATCTGAATGACATCCTTGTGGGGTAGAGTAATCTTGGTTGTAGGTTCTTCCTTTTCATCACTTTAAATATGTCCTGTTACTCCCTTCTGGCTTGCAAAGTTTCTGTTGAAAGATCAGCTGTTAATCTTATGGGGATTCCTTTGTATGTTATTTGCTGTTTCTTCCTTGATGCTTTTAATATGTTTTCTTTGTATTTAATTTTTGATAGTTTGATTAATATGTGTCTTGGCGTGTTTCTCCTTGGATTTATCCTGTATGGGGCTCTCTGCACTTCCTGGACTTGATTGACTATTTCCTCTCCCATATTAGTGAAGTTTTCAACTATAATCTCTTCAAATATTTCCTCAGTCCCTTTCTTTTTCTCTTCTTCTGGGAACCCTATAATTCAAATGTTGGTGTGTTTAATGTTGTCCCAGAGGGCTCTAAGACTGTCCTCAACTCTTTTCATTCTTTTCTCTTTATTCTGGTCTGCAGTCATTATTTCCACTATTTTATCTTCCAGGTCACTTATCGATTCTTCTGCCTCAGTTATTCTGCTATTGATTCCTTCTGGAGAAGTTTTAATTTCATTTATTGTGTTGTTCATCATTGTTTGTTTGCTTTGTAGTTCTGCTAGGTCTTGCTAAACATTTTTTGTATTTTATCCATTCTATTTCCAAGATGTTGGATCATCTTTACTATCATTACTCTGAATTCTTTTTCAGGTAGACTGCCTATTTCCTCTTCATCTGTTTGGTCTGCTGGGTTTTTACCTTTCTCCTTCATATGCTGTGTGTTTCTCTGTCTTCTCATTTTGCTTCACTTACTGTGTTTGGGGTCTCCTTTTCACAGGCTGCAGGTTCATAGTTCCCATTGTTTTTGGTGTCTGCCCCCAGTGGCTAAGGTTGGTTCAGTGGGTTGTGTAGGCTTCCTGGTGGAGGGAACTAGTGCCTGTGTTCTGGTAGATGAGGCTGGATCTTGTGTTTCTGGTGGGCAGGTCCACATCCGGTGGTGTGTTTTGGGGTGAATGTGACCTTATTATGATTTTAGGCAGCCTCTCTGCTAATGGGTGGGGTTATGTTCCTATCTTGCTGGTTGTTTGGCATAGGGTGTCCAGCACTGTAGCTTGCTGGTTGTTGAGTGGAGCTGGGTCTTAGCATTGAGATGGAGATCTCTGGGAGAGCTTTCGCCATTTGATATTACATGGAGCCGGGAGGTGTCTGTTGGACCAATGTCCTGAACTCGGCTCTCCCACCTCAGAGGCAGAGGCCTGACACCTGACCGGAGCATCAAGACCCTGTCAGCTACATGGCTCAGAAGAAAAGGGAGAAAAAAAGAAAGAAAGAAAATAAAAATAAATAAAGTTATTAAAAGAAAAAATTTTTTTAATTATTGAAAATTTTAAAAAGTAATTAAAAAAAGAAAAAGGGCTTCCCTGGTGGCGCAGTGGTTGAAAGTCCGCCTGCCAATGCAGGAGACACGGGTTTGTGCCCTGGTCCAGGAAGATCCCACATGCCGCGGAGTGGCTGGGCCGGTGAGCCATGGCCGCTGAGCCTGCACCTACGGAGCCTGTGCTCCTCAATGGGAGAGGCCACAACAGTGAGAGGCCCACGTACCGCAAAAAAAAAAAAAAAGAAGAAAGAAAGAAGAGAGCAACCAAACCATAAAACAAATTCACCAATGATAACAAGTGCTAAAAACTATATTAAAACAAAAATTGTACAGACAGAACCCTAGGGTAAATGGTAAAAGCAGAGCTATAGAGACAAAATCACACAAAGAAGCATACCATATGCACTCACAAAAAGAGAAAAAGGAAAAAAAAATATATCTATATATTAAAAAAAAAAGGAAGACAGCACCCAAATCAATAAACCAATCTACCAATGATAATAAACCCTAAATACTAAACTAAGATAAACATAAAACCAGAAAACAGTCAGTCTCATATACCCAACCCCACATCTATTCGTTGTCTATTCATGTATTCCACAGATGCAGGGTGCATCTAGTTGACTGTGGAGATTTAATCCGCTGCTTCTGAGGCTGCTGGGAGAGATTTCCCTTTCTCTTCTGTGTTCGCACAGCTCCCGGGGCTCAGCTTTGGATTTGGACCCACCTCTGCGTGTAGGTCACCTGAGGGCGTCTGTTCTTCGCTCAGACAGGACGGGGTTAAAGGAGCAGCTGATTTGGGGGCTCTGGCTCACTCAGGCCGGGGGGAGGGAGAGGTACGGATGCGGGGCAAGCCTGCGGCAGCAGAGGCCAGCATGACATTGCACCAGCCTGAGGAGCGTCGTGCGTTCTCTCGGGGAAGTTGTCCCTGGATCACGGGACCCTGGCAGTGGCGGATTGCATAGGCTCCCAGGCAGGGAGGTTGGATAGAGATCTCTGGTTGCACACAGGCTTCTTGGTGGTGACAGTAGCAGCCTTAGCGTCTCATGCCCGTCTCTGGGGTCCGCGCTGATAGCCGCAGCTTGCACTAGTCTCTGGAGCTCCTTTAGGTGGCGCCCTGAATCCCTCTCCTCACGCGAAACAATAGCCTCTTGCCTCTTTGGCAGCTGCAGAGTTTTTCCCGGACTCCCTCCCGGCTAGCTGTGACGCACTAGCCCCCTTCAGGCTTTGTTCCCGCAGCCAACCCCAGTCCTCTCCCTGGGGTCTGATCTCCGAAGCCCAAGCCTCAGCTCCCAGACCCGATCCGCCCCAGTGGGTGAGCAGACAAGCCTCTCAGGCCAGTGAGTGCTGCTTGGCACCGATCCTCTGTGCGGGAATGTCTCCGCTTTGCCCTCTGCACCCCTGTTGCTGCGCTCTCCTCCGTGACTCCGAAGATCATAAGTAAGTATCAATATTTAAGCTAAGAACTTCCATTAGGTGCAGCCCAGTATATCTCCAAGTCATCTGACCCATTCTGTTCTGTACCAGTTGCCATCTTTAAGGGAAAAGATATATTGACATTGTCCATAACATTCATCGAAGATATCTGCACGTACAAGGTGAATGGTGGGTCATTGTAACCCCTTACAGGATTGATAAGGGGACGTTATCTTCTAAGGAGTCACGTAACTGGGGCCAGAAGGAAAATAATTGATATTTATGGTTCAGCAGGTACTTCTGCCATTGGGGAAGTCTGGTTAGTGCATAATGCAGATGCGCAATGCACACTAGAGGGGAGGGAGGAGGCTCAAATAGGAAGAGGAAAAGAAAATGCATGTTTAAATTTAAATTTAAATTTTTCTTGTCTTGCCTTAAAATGTGAATTTTTATTTCATCAGCATTAACCTCCAGAAGACAATAACTGAGGCCGTATTTACTCTTGGGGAAAAGTTGGCGTGAGGAGCCATGAGTTCTAATGAACGCCTATCTGTCCAACACTCTGGTTGGTGATTTACACCTATTACCATACTAATTGTCAGAGCTCTCCAAAGGGGTAGATTAA